>NW_020230194.1:482483-1082483 GCF_003227715.2 Harpegnathos saltator | reverse complement strand
CCGGAAGACACATAACTGAGAGGCGGTCGCGGTTGATCGCGCAAACGCGCGTGCTTTACTTGCCGTTTATACCTGTAAAGAGAAACACACATCTTGCAACATTTTCGTTCCGACCTCCTTTCTAAATGACATCTGCGTGGCCGGTATCGTGAAAAAGTGGGTCTCGAGCGCGCCGGCGACCTTACCGCGCTCACTGCCGAGCGCGTTTTAAGTGACGAAGAGGAAAAAATTATTACAAGTTATCAGCGAAGTAACAAGAGAGCAGAGATAAATGCCATGAACTGCCACACGAAAAACAAAGTCAACTGTGTTTTGTAATCTACTTGTAATGAAATTACAAATCAAATGCTAAAGAGTTGACAAATAAAAAGAATACATCATATTCCCAAAGAATGAAATCATTTTATACCTTCACTTATCGTTATATCAACAAATTATACAAGGTGATTCATTCCAAATACCCATCCTAAAATAAAATAAAAGCGCAGGAGAAACGCATTGTTTGAAAAAATGTCTCAAACGAAAGTTCGAACAAGGTTACTATTGCCTTCTTAAAATCAAACTTTATCAGAAACATCTCAAATAATGCACTCCTTTCGAGGTATTCTAGGTGAGTATTCAAAATGGATCAATCTGTAGAATGATTTCACTTGTCGCTATTTCATTATGTAATGATTCAATTTGCTGTTATTAGATGTGTGAATTAATTCGGTTCATCTGGCGATCAATTGCTGTACTATGTAATTTTCTAATCTCTAATGTCTGCAAAAGGCTTCATTTTTTAGTTTTGATATCTGGCAATAATATTAAGTTGATAAACGTTTGGGCTTGTAACAATAACATCGTGTTTATCTGATTCGAAAATGTCGAAATTCGAGCCAAAAAAGCATCATTTCCGGGAAGTTTTCATTTTCTGTTTTCATTTGAAGAAAACAGCCGCTGAAGCTCATCGAATGCTCGTAGAAGCTTATGGTGAAAGTGCTCCCACCGATAAATCATGCAGAGAATGGTTTCGACGTTTCAAAAGTGATGATTTCAGTGTCGGTGACAAACCTCGTCCAGGTCAGCCGAAGAAGAGCCGAAGTTCGAGGACGAGGAATTGCAGGCGCTATAATCCATGAAGATCCATGTCAATCGCAACATGAGCTCGCGCAATTGTGGAATGTTGACCGATCAACAATTTCTGTGCGTTTGGCAGCCATGGGAAAGATTTACAAAGAAGGAAGATGGATGCCATACGAACTGAAAGAAAGAGACATCGAGAGGCGAAAAGCCATGTCTGGAATCTTGCTTGCCAGGCAAAAAAGAAAAGGTTTTTTGCATCGTATTGTGACTGGAGACGAAAAGTGGATATATTTCGATAATCCCAAACGAAGGAAATCCATTAGCGACCCAGGAAAACCATCCACATCGACACCAAAGCGGAATATTCACGGCAAGAAAATAATGCTCTGTATATGGTGGGACCAGAAGGGTATAGTGTATCATGAACTATTAAAACAGAGCCAAACCATCACTGCCGAACTTCACCAACAACAATTGATCCGTTTAAACAACGCATTGAGGAATAAGCGGCCGGAATATGCAAAGAGACATGACAAGGTGATCTTCCACGATAACGCTTGGCTACATGTTGGAAAGATTGTGAAGGCCACCTTGGAAGCACTTGGCTGGGACGTTTTACCTCACCCGCCGTATCACCAGACATTGCTCCATCCGATTATCACTTGTTCAGATCGATGGTACACAGGCTTTCGGACCAGCACTTCAACAATTATGAAGAAAGAGAGAGAAATGGCTCGATGAATGGATCGCTTCGAAGGACGAGCCGTTTTCCTTCACGGAATGCAACAAATGCTAGACAGATGGGAAAAAATAATAGCAAGCGATGGCAAATACTTTGATTAGTGTACTTTTTCATGTTTTTTCATACTAAAGTCTTTTTTTGGAAAAAAAAACGGACCGAATTAATTCACACACCTAATATATCATAAATCTTGATACACATCCAGGTGTTTTACCGATTTGCTATCGTTTGCATATATGTGCAAATTGCGTTTGTACGAAAAATTATAAAAATTACTTGATTGAACGTGCGCGCACAAGCGGATCCATCACTTACTTGGCATGCATGCAGCATAGCGCGCAGCTGGAGACGATGGTGGCGACTCCAACGAGGACCGCGATCGCCAAGACCCACATCTGCGTCATGGAGGCGTCAGCGCGCGCTACCAAAGCCGCGCAATGCTGCACCTTCTCCACATGATAAGCGCTGTAAACCTTTTTCAGCTCCTCATTCTTCGGATCGGTCAACAAGGCTCTCATCTCGTCCAGGTCGTAGGACTCCTTGCCGACCATCTGGAAGCACGAGCTGGTGGACGAGAAGTCCAGGGAGTTGTCCTCCTTGGAGTAAAACTGCGTGTCGTAGACGTTGACGCTGATGGGAAGAGACAGCGCCTGCTGGACCGCCCTCTCGAAGTCCTCCAGAGTCTTCCTGACTTCGACCGGCGGCTTCGAGAACACGAACTTCAGCATGTCGCGGTCGCGTAGCAGGAAGATCCTCACAGTGATATTGGTCTCCCGGCCAGGCGTCGCCGAGTTGTTCGCCGACACGATCATCTCCATGAAGCCGTCCGCGTAGCCCGCCATCGAGCCGGTCGTCCGGAGTTCGCCGGTGCGCGCGTTCAAGGACAACTGCGACGGGATCTCCTTCTGAGACATGGACGAGTCCACCAAGGACATGAAAGAGACTTTGCTCATGTTGTAGTTGATGGGCAACGCGCTGGAGTCGGCGTCGTCAGCCTCTAGGGTGATCAAGCTGGTGTCGATGAGCACGTTCAAGCGAACTCCCAAGGTCACGTTGTCTTTCTTAAAGCGCGGCTTATTGTCGTCAATGTCCAACACCCTGACGAGGACCTGCCTCTCCGAAGGGTCCTGCCTATTGTACGGTTTCGGAACTATGTCCGAACGTCTCGAGGTATACTTGAAGCACTTGATGGTCAGCAAGTGCGACTCCGCGCTTTCCCGGTCGAGACGGCCGTTTGACTTGATGACGGCGGAGTTGTTCTCCAGCCGCTCAACCGAGAACAGCCCCGCCTCGTTGCCGTACACGATCTCGTAATCGATCATCCCATTCTCGCCGATGTCTTCGTCGATCGCCTCGATTACACCGACCTTCGTGCCCAGTGATGTCTCCTCCAACACGCTCAGCTCGATCGGAGGACTGTCCAAGCTCCTCTTGAAATGCGGTTTGTGGTCGTCGATGTCGTTCACGATCACCTGCAGCACCCTGGTCGCCTGCTGCGGCGGATCGCCGAGGTCCTGCGCCACCAGGATCAGCGTGTAACTGTCCTTGGCCTCGCGATCGAGCAGCTTGCGAGTGCTGATCAGTCCAGTCTCGCCGTTGATCCTGAAGGCGCTCGCGTCTTTACCGAAGTTGCCGTCCTCCAGGAAGCGGAAGGTGATCCTGCCGTTCGGCAGATTCGGGTCGTCAGGATCGGACGCTACTACTTGGAACACCGGGCTGCCGACGGTGGAGTTCTCGGAGATGAAGGCCACCTCTTCCAACGTCGGTCGGATGAACAGCGGCACGCCGTCGTTGCTCACCACGTCTCCGATGTACAGGGTGAGATCCACGTCTGAGAACAAGACTGGCTCGCCATTGTCTTCCGCCCGCACTCGCATGTTGTAGGGCTCGGTTCTCCCCTTGCCTGTCAATGCTCGTGCCGAGTAAATTTCGCCAGTTGTGTGGTTAATTTTGAACAGCCCTGAAAGAGATAACAACAGTCACGCAACACATTATGAATTACTTTGCGAGGCGTTTTGTGTGTTTTGACGCTAAATATATTAAAGCAATAAAATGACAGATTTTGAGAAAAATACGTAATGCAAGAGGAAGAATATTTAGAATATCTTTCGAGTGATTTTTTTAGTTCTGCTCCGTGTCAATTAAAAATATAAAATGCGTGATTCCAGGATTGAGTAATTTTTATATGAAATTGATAATTATTCTTATTCCCTTATAAATTACTTTCTCATAGAAATAAATCAATTTTGCGGCGTTTTAGAAACGCCAAATGCATCATTATAAAAAATTAAATAGTCTTTTTAAAAAGCAATCATCAATTTCATGTAGAAATCACTGAATTCTAGTGGATTTTATATTTTTAATTAACATTGAATAAAACTAAAATGAAAAATAAATATTTCCTCTTGAATTATATATATTTTTCCAAAATCCTGTCGCTATGATTTTTCCAATAGAGATAAGTCGTTATTCTCATTGGTGGATCTAGTGTTAATTTAATTTAATTTTAGTTAACATCTCTTTTGTAAAAAATAATAGGCGCCCTTGTGGTACGCCTTGTCTGTTCTTCATCCGCCCGCGACCTACCGTTGGCTTCACCCTCATCGATGATCTCGTAATTAATCGTCCCGCCTTCACCTTCATCAGGATCGGTAGCAGTGATGTTCACCACGCTGATTCCTATCGGCGCGTTCTCGGGAATCACCGCCGTGTAGAATTCCTGCTCGAAGCTGGGCTCGTTGTCATTGACGTCGATTACGTCGACGGTCACTAAAACTCGGCTGCTTCGCTGCTCGGCTCCGCCTTGCGGCATGTCCGAGGCCACGACATAGAAACGCAAGACCGACTGCCTCTCTCTGTCGAGAGTCGTGTTGGTGGCGATCTGTGGAATATTCATTTCGTTAATCATTCTAACAACGTGAAAATGGAAGGAACATTTAAAAAGTGTCTTTTATTCGCACTTCAAATTATTATATTATCACGTATTAATTTTTCGTATTAAAAGGAACTAAATTATTCATTATGTCTTGGACATATTGTTTCTGGGATATCCTTGAAAATTTGCTAATCTCCCAAATGTTAGACATTGCAACATAAAATCTGAATTAAAACATTCAGAGATGTTTATCTTACCTGAATGTTACCCAATATGGGGTCCACCTCGAAGAGATTCGCATTCTCGCCAGTCAGAGAGTATCGCACCTCGCCGTAGCCCCTTTTGATCTCCTGTTCAGTGCTGGAGCTATCCATATCGACCGCGTCCACATTCAGCACGACCTTCGAGGACTTGGCCGACTCCAACACGGAAATCTTATAGTCCTTTTGACCGAAGATCGGACTGTTGTCATTGATATCCTGAATCTCGACGATCACGTTGGCCTCCGACATCTTTCGCGTTATGTCGTAGTCCCTGGCGAGCGCTCGCACTTTGAAGCGAATAAACTGGAAACAAACAGCCATGAATAATCTCTAAAGGTGTTATAAAAATAGTAATTGTGATATTAGAATCAGAAATATAATGATCATCTTATCAAAATTTAGACATATTTGATTTAATCTCCGAATTTCTCTGTCGTCACACAACACACATCTCGTTACCTTCTGGTTCAGTTCCTCATAATCCAATCTCCTGTTCAACACCACGTTGCCGCTCTGAACGCCTACATTGACGTAGCCTTCGTCGTCGTCCTCTCTCACCAGCTCGAATCTTTGGATCGGATATCCGGTTATCGGTTCTTTCGCCGACAGCATCAACAGCGTCGTGCCCAACGGCTGCTCCTCCGGAATCGTAATTTTTATCGTCGGATTGTTCGCCGACCATCCAGGATTATTGAACGTAGGATTGTCGTCGCTATAGGCCTGAATGTAGATGGTCACCTCCACCTTCGCCACCTGTTCATCCTTATCGACGACTGCATTCAGGTCTCGCACCTGCACCGTCAATATCACGACGGCAACCACTTGATAATCCAATACTTGGTTCACGGTTATTAGGCCGGTCGTGGAATTGACGCGAAAAGCGCTCTTATAGTCGTAAGAAGCGGTGCTCTTCAAGGCCACGCCAGTCTTGTCGACGGCCCGTATCGGTTCCACCAGAGAATACTCGAGATTGGCGTCTGCGTCAGGATCGGTCGCCACCACCTTCAGCACAGGTTCATCTAATCGCGAAGAAGTTGTCATATAACACCTTCGTTGAAAAGTACTCGAGTACTTGAAAACGGCAATTTAAAAATCAGCACTTGTCAGCTGAATTTGGTAACTTTACTGACGGCTGATTTTCTCAAGTTCGTTTGCGCTCACCAATGGCTGCACGTTCCGACACGTAAACCTGATACGTGGACTCATTGAAAGTCGGCGGCTTATTATTCACGTCTATGATGTTCACCGTGACGGTGGTGGTAGCAGTTTCCTTGACGGGTGTGCCTGAATCAACGGCGTACACTATCACCTCGTACTTCTCACCGCCGGCTTCCAGGTCCAAGCGAGCGTCCGGCGACACAGTTATGATGCCCGAGCTGTGAGCAAAAGAACTTATTCATCTTCATTCTGTCATACTTCTGTCATACTACTGAAAAGTACAAGCTGAAGAATTTAAAAAATTGATGACAGACGAAAAATTTTTTTACTCATCCAAATGTAAATCTTTGTATATATTTTCTCTGCCAAATTTTAAAAATAGAACCTGAAGAATTAAAACAAGTTGTTGATCATACAGGAGAAACTTTTTTAATTATTGATATATTGATCCTTGTTTCATCTTATTTCTACCTGCAAATTTGACAAGTATAACTTGAAGAATTCCAAAGAATTGATAGCACGCGAAAAATTGTTGGAAAGGTCTATTGTCATATTCTATTATAATTTTCTCGTAAGGTTTATCAACTGGTGGTTAATGCCGTACCTGGAGTCAATGACGAAGTTATCCTTGGACCCGGAAGCGATGTAATACTGCAACAGATTGTCCCTGCCGTCGGGATCATTGGCGATCACTCGAATGACTTCCGTTCCGGGAGCAGCGTTCTCCAAGAGCCTCGCCCGATAAGTACTGGGACCCGGCAAGTTCGACTTGTAGTTTCCTCGGAAGATAGGCTTCTGGTTGCCCGGCACCCCAACGCGAACGAGGACCTTCGCCTCGGAGTGCAACGGCAGAACACCAGCGTCCGTCGCGCGGATCACCAATTCGTAAATGCCTCTCTCAGTGTCTCCGGAGCGAACCGGCTTTGACATGGTTACTTCACCCGAGTCCGGATTAACCTGCAGGTTTTAATAAATAATTTAGTTCGTAGCTCAACACGGCCTTAATAACTGTTTATTTTTTATCTGCAGAGACAACAAGATCCAAACGAAGTACGTTACAAAATATTTACAGTACGATACAATATAATTTGAAAGAAACGGGGATAAAATCAGAAAATCATCACTATAATCTTATTAGTAACCAAATTTCACCTTCACCACATCCACCCTCACTGAAGGAACTGCGAAGGAACACTTCAGCTACGCACCTTGAAGACGTCGTCCGTCATGCTGTTGTGTCTGCTGATCGAGTACGTGACTCTCCCGTTTCCCTGAGTCGGCCCGTCGACGTCGGTCGCCCTGACAAACACCTGCGGGTCAAAGCTGGTAGCGCCTTCGCGAATTGTCCTCGAGTACTCCGCCTGCTCGAACACCGGCTGGTTGTCGTTGACGTCGTCTAGCTCGATGAGAATATTAACGGCGGACACTCGACCGCCCCCGTCCTTCGCCTCCATCGTCAGGGAGTAGGACTTCTGTGTCTCGTAGTCCAGCTTTTTCGCCACGGATATGCCACCCACCTGCGGGTTGGTGCTGAACTTGTCCGCACCGAAACCACGCAGCGTGTACGTCAACTTGCTGAAAGAGCCGCTGTCGTAATCCCTCGCGTAAACGTCGCCGAAACGAGTGCCCGGTTCTGCGTCTTCAGGGACCGACAGTTTATACACCGCCTGCGAGAACTCGGGACTGTGGTCGTTGGCGTCCAACAGCTGGATGTGCACTCTAGTGGTGGCCACCTGCAGCATAGAGCATGTGCACTTCACTATTTGATTTTCAAGCATTTGATTCAACTTGGAATCTAAATCAGAATTCTGCTTAATCATTTATTATTTCTTTCATACGGTTGTATGGAACTTTTGTAATTATTATCTCTCTAACACAGTTATACGTATAATTTAAATAATAATGTTGATTGCAACAGTGGCATTAGGGAATTCGGTTCCTAACGCTATTTTAGAATCAGCTTGTTGGTTCTTCATTACGCTAATTATTCATATTTATTATTCAGCAAAATTCACGAAAAGATCTATGCGAGCAATTGATTGAGAAGTGTGCAGAGTTTATTAAACTAACCACTCTGTTCGCCACTATCGCGATAACCTCAAACTCGAGCTCCCTCTTCGCGGGGTCGTCCACATCGTAGTCGAGAACGTTGACGTCCTTAGCCTTGATCACAATCGGCACTCGGCCCTGAGCCTCTTCGGGGCTGACGGTGAATGCCTTGCTAATTCCAGGATACCTCGGCACATCTCGCAACGCCAGAAGATACTTGGCATTGTCGCCCACATCACCGTCGCTCACAATTATATTCAGACCTGCTTAATCATGATGTTGTCAGACGGAAGATCTCCTTGAATCGCAGAAGAAACGCGGACAATAGCGCGGAGGTAGAGAATCGCGAATTCTCCATTTCTACCAAGATCTGAATCTTGCGAACGATTATTCAGAAAAAAAAAAACCAGAATTAAGAGTAAAATTTTAATTACAAAAAAATTAACTTTCAACTATAAGATTAAATAGAGAATCTAGACTTGAGAAAAGACCCAACCTTATAAACAATTATTCAGAAAAAGACAATCAAAAATAAGACGAATAATTTTAGAAATAAAATTTTCGACTTCAGAATATGAAAAAGAATATATATATAATAAAAAAAATGTTCAAGATTAATTTACAGACAAGCGGACAACGCGGCTCTGATAGATTGAACCACCTGGTAACGGAGTATCCTTTCCGATATCCTCGGAAATCCTGATGCTGAAGTAATCCTCGTTGAAAACCGGCACGAGGTCGTCCACGTCCGTGACTACGATCGTCACGACCGATGTCGCGGTATCGGCCGGTATCTCGTTGTTGATCAGCTCGGTCGCTTTGACTTGGAAGGTGTAAATGCCGCCGTTCTGCAGGATCCTAGGGTCCTCACGATCCAAGGAGACGTTGGTCGTGACCAACCGGCCGATCGTGACATCGCCATCGCGGGACACCACAAGATCGAAGTGGCCTGCGTCCTCGTCCTCCAACGTCAGCAACAGATTCCTCGACTCGCCGGTGTCACCGTCTCGCGCTCGCACTATCAGGACCGTATGACTAGCTGCGGTGTTCTCCGGAAGCGCCGCGCTGTAGGGCGCATTCAGGAAAACGGGTGGCTGATCCTGCGCAACGGAGAACGGCGTGACACAGATTACAACATTACGACGAGTCATCGACTCGACGATTTGGCGGCCTCATTTGGCAGCCCCATTTGGCGGCGTTCACGTTGACAGGCAATGATTGAATAATGATGATTCCCCGCTAATTTGATCGCAAATGGCGTTATTATCCAATGTGAAGCCACCCGTGCGACCACTTGTTCGAGACCTACTTACCTGAACATCGAGGACATCGACAGCAACGGTTGCTCGGGCCTGTAGCCGCTTCAGCGGGTCACTGGCTCCGTCGACCGCCAGCAGATTGATCAAGTAAGAATTCCTCCTCTCGTAGTCCAACGGCTTCGCCAACGTGATCTGCACGTCGTATCTGCCTTCGGCCAGCTGGAAGTATCATTCATCGCCACTATATCAATCTCGTTAGTTATTTTTTCTTCTTTTAACAGACAAGAACACCCCATTGCGTTACATTAGCAATTTAATTGCGAATAAGAAAAGTTCTCAAATGCAAGATCGACAAGTTATAAAAAATATACAGCCAAGCTAAGGCAAGAGAATTTGCAAAATCGGGACCATTAAATTGAAATAAAAGACGGGACATCAAATAAACCTTCAAATAAACTAAAGTAAGAGAAATCTCAGAAGTTACAACGTGCTAGAATTCTTAGTTTAAGAACACACCATCGATGTGAAATGCAGAATCCTGGGAAGAAATTCCAGACTTCAAAAACGACTATAATACAATTTAATTCTCCATTTTTTAATTTCATCCTAATGATCGACTTTTCTTTTTTATTTCCCGTTAATCAAATTGCAGTCTGCCATATTGATGAGTCGATTACCTTCTCCGTGGAGATGTCGAAGACCTCGCAGACGTCGTCATCACGCGACGACGCGACGCATTGCACGTGCACGTCGGCGTTCACGCCGCCGTCCCGGTCGGTGATCGTGATCGTGCCTTCAGGAAGCAGCAAGCCACCCACGTGGGCACTCTCCGGCACCCTGGCCGCATACGGTCGGCCATGGTACATAGGCGGATTGTCATTCTCGTCGAGCACCGCGATCTCACGACGAAGAGACACCGTGTTGGGTTCCGAACCAGCGATACCTTCGTCTGAAAAGAGCGGACTCGTCCTCATGAAATCGAATTCACTCGTACTGCATTGATATCGAAGGCACTCCATAACCGAAAACGTACGTAGCAAATCTGATTCTCTTTCGTGCGATTTTTTGAAGAGCACATTATGATTCTTTTTCAAATGTCAGTTAAATGAAAAGTATGTATATTAACTGTATTTGATGAAAATTTAATGACCGAGCATAAATCAAGCGTGTGTAAACTGGAGATACTTGCAGAAAACTTACCTGTTATGCTGATGATGACTTCGATGAGGTCTTGCGTTTCCCTGTCCAGAGCTCTCCTCAAAATTACCACACCGGTCTCCCTGTTTACGGTGAAATACTCGCCGCTGATGGAGTAATGCAGTCTGGATCCTTCGGGATCTTCTCCCTGAAGAGTGTAAACGGGAGCGCCAGGTGGTGTACCCTCCGACACGGCCAACCTGGCCATGTCTCCGCCTTGTATGAAGTGGGGCGCCCTGTTTATCACCTGACCCCATGACGAAGACCACGTAGAGACCAGTAGCAATAGAATCGTCCACATCGTCACCTAAAGTGGATTCGCGCTTTATCGAATAGTTGGTAGCTAGAGAATAGCAGTAGGAAATAGTAAAGCAAATCAATTAAAAGGACGGATTGACAAAAGAAGAAGAAAGAGTGACATATTTCTAAGAATTGATTATTATTATAGATAATAGAAAGATAACAGAGTTATAGAAAATAAACGTTAGTTTTATTTAAATATATTTAATATCTAACTAAAATCAAACTAAAATTATCTCATATTAAAATATTATAGAATACTTCGAAAAATAAAAGAATATATCCTCCCTCCGAGATATAAAAAGCAATTTATAAGTATCGTGTACTGTTTCCTATGGTTGAACGCCGCACAAAGAACTGAAAATACAACCGGAAAAAAAGCCGGAACTGTCGAAGCGGAAAAACACCCGTCATCAAAGAATGTCTATATCGAGAACCTCGCCATGAGGACTGTTAACGAACCCAACGCAGAAGTTCGTCGAACCATTACTCGAAAAGCTACAGCCGACGTACGATCAGTACAGACGAGCGTGATCGGGATAGGAAATAGCGATCGCGTGAGCAGGATACAACGAGAGGTTCGGAGTCGCTCCAACCGCTCCGCTCAAACGCGACTATCTACCTTCTAACGCGTTCCTTTTAGTCGCTCTGTAAGAGAAGTCCGGCGTCCAGGTGAACCACGACCGGTACTCCGCAGCCTCCGCAATCGACCGGCTGCGCCGGCCAGCCGGTCGGCGTCAGAATGCGAATTTTCCGCCGAGTGAAACGCCGTTAGAAATCGGACTCCATTTCTGGCGCTCCATTTCGTTCGCAGGAGTCTGCCAATCTATATGTGAGAACGACTCGGCGACGTGACCAAATCGAATCGCACGACTAAGCCGCGAGAAACGTCGGAAAAGCGCGGCGTTCTCACAACGCGGCGTGCCCGGCAGGAAGTCATGGACGAGCTCGTGAAAGAAAATTAATTAGTTCTACGTCGTGTCTATTTACTACTTTACGAGTGTCTATGGTACAATTGTTATGTCGTAACCGTGAACTCTTTAATTAAGCAAATTTACATTGGGAGAAAAGTCATATAAAGATTACTCGTTTCAGGTACTTCATCAGTTTATATATCTATCGTAAATTCATCGTAAGTATTAAATTTACTCGAAGTACATTCTAAATCTTTTCTGACTTCTGAATCCTAAATTTAATATTTCAATAAAAAGTACTCGATTAAAGAATAAGAATATTAAAACAAAACTTTACTCTTTTGCTATATAGAGTGTAAGTTTTATAATATTCTTGAAAAGAAAATGAATTCTTCTCTCGAATATGCAATGATGAGCTTCCTTAAAATTTCTGAAGAGTATATTTTCCAAAATTACTACCAGGAAAAAAATCCTTTGTCATCAAAGATAACCATTACTTATAACAGAAGAATAATAAACTGAGCAGTCGTTTTTCTCAGCAGAAACAAGCTGAAGAAAGCAACAGAATTACCTCAAGTTCAACTTGAAGGGAATGCTCATTGAAAATCTCGAAATCCTCAATCTTCAAAGCGCAATCGAAAGTATCTGTGCGACACAGACGGCTGAAGAAACCCCCGCTCAGCCGGGGGTTGTGACATTGACGCAGACACGAGCGCAGCGCGCACATGACCGCTCGTTCCCCCTGATTAACGTTCCCACGCGGCATCCGCCGGGGAACAACATCGGCGGGGTCTTATCGTTATTATCTCCCGGCGAGATAAGGCGATCCAGCGTCACCGGCACCAGGAAGGAGCGAGCGACGTCGTCGAGAGCAACAATGACATAGCGTGGGGTAATGGCCCTGCATTTCCTCGACGCCTTCGTGCGTGCAGAACGACCTCGACTTCCGCGTTCCCCGCCGGCCACGGCGGATCAGGAAGGATTGTCCTCGGCAGATGTAATTATTAATCGGGCGGAGGGAGGAAATTTACGGTCACTGATACCCGCGGCCGGATCTCCCTCTTCGCTCGCACCGAGCAAGAGCCGAGAGCACAGCTCGCGAAGAAGAAGGCTCATTATGCACCGGGAGGAAGCGCGTGTTACGCGCGATGCAGAATGCAATCTCCTGCAGCGAGGATACGACACGCGAACGAGCACGCACGAGTGAGCGCATAATAGTGCATGTGGCAGAGCGCTCCGAAAGGATGCGAAGACGCTGCCTGATGATTGCGGGCACGTGTCTGTGTTGGCTGAGGCCTACGCTCGCCGCGAGAGTTCTCTTCGGGTTCTCACTGGAAGCTCGCGCGGATGTCGATGTAGATTGTAGGCAGATTCGGATAATCATCGTCCGATGCGTATGCCGATTACGCCAAGACGCGTTTCCGTCTTCGAGAATATTTCCTTCCGCATGCGGCAGCTGCGTCATTTTTCAGCGCTCACCAAGTCGGCTTTTTCATAACGTGTAGAAATACAAAAACAGGCCGACCTGGTTTTGAAGTTGGCTGTTAGCTAGTGTAAGCTAGATAAGCAATCGCAGAAACGTTGTTTCAAGAGGCAGAAATGAGAACATTACTTATGTGTAACTTATAGTTTGGTGTCTTTAAGGTTTAATTTAAAATTTATTATATACTTATAGTCGTAATAGTGATTGGTTGTAAATTATACTTTATAGCATGGCGATAATTTTTTTCACCTCTACGCTGTAGTTTCTTTTATACAGCTGTCAGCTAACTTATTTTTATAGCTGCCAGAAGAAGTGAATGTAATTAGATTGCTGGCTGGTCAACAACGTTAAGCACAAATTTACTGCCTTGTGGCGAGACACTCACGAGATTCAGTTTCTACTCGGGGCCTGATCTCCTCTCACGATGAAAGTGGAAGCCCGCAGTTACAGTCCTCCAAAAGCGACATTCCTCCACGCGAGGCAATTATCCTTAATTGTCGAATGTGGAACGGGACAGCTCGCGCGGATTCGAAGACCGCCGCGACCCAGTCTTCCATCGCGCGAAAATTTCGCAAACCGCAACTCCTTGCATTCTTATAGTATGTCGAACGATGTGTGCGGCGTTAATGGGATCGCACGTTATCCCGAAGCGAGCCTTCGCTTCGCCCGTTCCTTCGCGCTCAAAGCAACGCGGAAAACTGCGGGTGGAAACCGTGACGCGACGATGCGCCGCGAGAGCACGATGTTCGCCGCGTGGATTACGACACGTAGGGAACCTTAAACAGAAGCGACCGTTACTGCCAGCCAAGTATAAAATGATACCGCGAGATTGGATGATGGCACCGACCGCGGCGTGCGCGCGAGAAAGGAGAGAAACGCGGCTCGCTGCTACGCTCAAGCGTTTGGAAACGCATCCTTGCGAAAGATCGCCGCGGTTGCGCAACGCGTCGCCTTGTGTTACTCTATATCTAATTGTCGTCGTTTACCTGGCGGGGCAGCCGCCGCCAGCGAAGTTCTACGACAGATCAATTTGTCGTAACGGGACTTCCTAACGGATCCGCCGTCGCGTACGCAATCGTCTGACCGCAGAATTTTGATGCACGAGTTACCGGCGCCACGATGCAAATGAGAAGAGAAGCGTCCTTTGGTCCTTTGATCGATGTGTGTCGTAGTTGATAATATTATTAATTACTATTAATTATTGTTATTTATTAATAACGCGTTAATTGGCACGCTTATCTCCACCGATTTATTGTTTAATCTGTGCCTAAATTAATGGAATACCGGTAAGCGCTATGTGTAGTCCATCTGTTGAAGTCGATGATGCGGCAACAATCGCAGTGATAATTCGAGATTGATCAACGTCCGTCAGCAAAAGCAGCTGCGAATAACAATAGTAATTGATAATACATGTCTCGTCGCAGCGAACTTTTACATCGCGCTATCCGATATTTTTAATTCAACTCGAGAATTGCATATAATGCACGATTCTCTGCGGGTCGCAGAAGTAGTTCTTCATTTATTAGAGAATCCTACTTTTCGTGTGCATCGAGGTAACCCGATAACTGGAATTACTCGAATTACTGTGTCAGGTTCAAAATCGTCAGGTCTATCCTAGAAACGACTCCAAGATCACATCAAACCAGAAGGAAGGGGGAACGGAGAGGCAGGAGTACAAGTGGGACAAGTAACTCGTCAGGTTGAGAGAGACGGAAGCGGCGAGTGGCCGAGGGAGCGAAGGAGCGAGGGAGAAAGAAAAAAACCGTTACACCCCTCTTCCTTCGGCTGCCGGCCGTTACGTTACGCTCTTGGAATCCTGACACTGCGTGACCAAGTGATGCCAGGATGAATGACGAAGAAAAGGAATATCCTGCTGAGCGCGTATCTTCTTCTTGCGGGAGGCTCTTCACTTTCATCAGTCAGCTTCGCGGAAAAAGACACCTGTTGCGAAATACATAACTTGCCGATCAGCGGGACGTTCCCTCATCACCGCGGGTTTTCGTAAACCGGGATCCTTCGCGGAGGAAAAAAACGGCATCGGCAGGAAAGAATAGCAGAGTCAGCATCGTATAAATTTTCCAGCTCGGCGATTTCAATGTGAGTCGCGACTACGCGACGTCTCGCGCGAGCAAAATCGTAAATTGCGGTCGAAACGTTATCGCGAGTGTCCTTTTGCTGTCGTCACACAGAGAGAGAAAGAGAGAGAGAGAGAGAGAGAGAGAGAGAGAGAGAGAGAAAGGAAGTGGCATCACTTCCGCGTTAGCACACGGTTCGCAATTTGACCCATTCTTCACCCATTCTTTCAGTAGCAATTTCGGCAATCCTGCGTCTTCTTAATAGGCGGAAATCGCGCCACGATCGGAGCCACGAGAAGAGCGCGGTCAGAAAATCGACACCCACGCATCTTTTCCTGTTTCGCGAACTTGACACCGGTTCCTTGTAACCAGGACTTCGCTGACTCGCAAATCCACCGGTCGAAACTGGTTTCCTCCCGCGGAATGACGAAAAGGACCACGGCGATTCGGCCAGACCTGCATGACTACGTCGAGCTTACGAGTGTTATTCGACAATCCGCAGAAATTTTGGGGGGCTCGTCGGCTTTCAGAAATCCCGGAGGAGGGTCAGTCGACGCGAGGACGCGTGACGATAACACGTCGAAATGGTGTTGGAGGACGCAAGAATCGAGCGATTCCACGTCCTGCCGACATTGTTCGTGATTGCAGTCTTTTTGAACTTGCAATTTGTGCGCAAAGCGTAGGTAGACTTGAAAGCGGATAGCGACTCCGACTGGTTCTAACGTCGTCCTCGTGTCACCGTTCCACGGGCACCGGACAAAAGGAGAAGCGCGGTGATACCGTTGCGCCAGGAAATCGCCGACGAGACGATATCCTCAATCGACGACCTCGATTCCTCGATTAGCGCGCGCGCTCGACTCCAGAAGCCGATCCTGCTACTTTCCTCGTCGCTGTGAGATTCCTTCGGACGTGCGAATAGATTTCGGACACTCGTCGAGGGTGACCCAACAATCGAATCAAGACCAACGAAGACCCTGAATAATTAACAATTGTGCAGAATCTGATGGACAAACTCAATCGAAGGGACAAGTCGCGGATTGCTTTCAAAAAACAAGACGACCTCACGGAAGCCGCACATCATCCGGAAATTTGGGCCGTTGAAGGCGGAAGGATCCTCTCGAAGGACTTCTCAAGACCAGGCGATCGACAGCGACTGAAGCGAAGATTGAAGGACACGACAATCCGATTCATTGATTATCCAAGATTAACGAACCTCAGAGTCAGCATTTGATGTTTCCCAAAACACCCGCACGACAGCTCGCGGCACAAACCAGAACAGACCACAGTCGGGAACAAAGACTCTGCGTCACGCGGAGCAGGGCGGCGCGGGCAGGTATCCAAGTAAACGTTTTCGGTAATTATCATCTATGAGGCCGATGACCGATGAGATGCTGCCTCGACCTGCCGCACGTGCAAACTCACCTTCCAAAGTCGCTGCGAGATCTCGCGCTGGCAAGCACAATCGACGTTATCACCTCATCGTGTCCTCACAGCACCGCACGTGTTATATTCCCGCCAGCACACGACGGTATACGTGTTCACTGGGACGCGCAGCACGCGAAACCGCGCTGGATCCGCATGGTACGCGGCTACCTGCGGACAGGTAACTAAGAGGACGCGGAGGTGACGAAGAGGAGCGAACGGAGGTGAACTGTGATTCTCGAGAGTCGCGGCCTCACATCGGCGTCCGTCGTTCGTTTCGGACCGAAAAGAACCAACCGGTGTCTGCCAGCCAATGGACAGGTCTACACTGCATCCTAAGGAGGTATGCGGCCTCCGCCACGGGAGAGTGGAAGGTATGGAGAGAGAAAGATGGAAAGAGAAAGAGAGAGAGAGAGAGAGAGAGAGAGACAGAGAGAAGCGCCTTGGAGTAAGGAGAGCCTATAGTCTGTGCCGGTTAAAGCCCCACCGATCACTACGACCCGAGGGGCGAGTCTTTTTTCTCGTCTCTCTCTTTCTCTCTCTCTCTCTCTCTCTCTCGCTCTCTCTATCGGGGTGCCGAACGGACCTGGAGATCCTCACGACCTGACCTTCGGCCGCCAGCTCCAAAGGGTCGACAACTTGGTCCCGAAAGGACTACGTAACTCGCTAAGACGATTCGCCTTTGATCGGCATCGCGATCGGCAGCGAGAGAGAGAGAGAGGGAGAGAGAGAGAGAGAGAGAGAGAGAGATTACGTCACTGGTTTTCCTGACATTTCGTTCGTGCCGAGATCGATCTCGAAGACGCTGTGACCTTTCGATGTCGGCTCTCTAATTGATCTCCGGATAAATCCAGCGCGGAAAACTTGACTCCGCGAGGCGAGCCGGTCGCGCCTACCATCTCGTGATCGTTATACAATGAGGAGACGCACTTCGACAATTACACTTCCAGGAGAAAACTTCGCCGGAGAAAGCAACGTCCGGTTTTTTTATTCATACGATAAAATGCGTCCACTTTCATAAAAACGATACAAGATACCCCCTTCGTAGTTTCGAGTTTCGAGGACCGCTTCATCTCTCATCAGAATATAGCGGATGGTCTTTCCGTCCGCGATTGCACTTCTCAAAATTCTATATCATATACTTGTAAAATAAAAGAAAAATTCAATTCTGAATAAAATGAAAGTAAACTATTAAGTCGCTGTATAATTTTCGATTTAAAACATTCGATTTAAAACAATAATCCATTAAAGGGAAACAAACGACGCTCGATCGTCGAATATCAAGGTCTAGCGTCTATCCTCTACTACAAATCGCTCCCGAAGAGTCTCAGTGCGACGCGTTCGAGCCAATCCCTCTGAGAGGTTCTCGTTCTCGTCCATCCCGTCAGAGATGGTTCAAAAGGTCCCTCTCTCCCGCAACAAGGCGAACGTTTACCGTGTGCAGGCTATAAAAGAGCAACGCTAAAATGCCGAAGGCTCGGCGCGCCTCTCTCTCTCTCTCTCTCTCTCTCTCTCTCTGTTTTTCTTTCTTCGTTCTCTCACCGATTCTTCTCTTCCTTTTCCGTCCACCACGCGGTGGGGATAAAAAGGACGCGGAAAAGGGGGTATCCGTGAATCGCGGCGCGATCGGGGAATAAGGACGACGGGAGAGGAACCGAGAGAAAGGCAGAAAATCAAGCAGGTAAGAGGAGAGGAGGCCAAGTATGAGCGGCGGAGAAGGAGGAGGAAGAGAGGAGAAGGGACCGCGCTAGAGCGCGCGCGGCGAAGGGGATTTGTACAGTTAGCAAAGGCCGCAGAGCGAGCGACTCCACCTTCGACGATAGAATATCGGCCGGGGATTGTTTTCACCTGGACGCCGATCGAGAGAGAACTATTCGCCAGGCACGTCGCTGATCGAACCGCTGTCGGAGCGGAGGCTGGATTTCCAACCGCGCGTGCTTCGGCTTCCTCGACGACGTCAACACCGCCGGTGACGAAATCGCGGTCCAGCAGCGAACGGACCCGCCACTTCGTGGCGTCCAGCCCGCAGAATTCATGTAGGGTGCATCCTCGATTCGGCTTAAACTGGACTCTCATTATATCCGTTAGGATAACGAAGGAAATGCTGCAGTAAGAATTACGTTAAAATTAGATTTCCTTCAAACTTTTTTTTTTAACTCAGCTACAACTCGGTTGAGCTACAACTGAGCTGTGGCGTGAATTCTTGTAGAAAGAAAAAGCAGCAAATATTGTTTAGTAAAAAGACAGAAAACAAATGACAGAGTGCAAATGACATTTTTGAAGAAATATATAATAATACTTTTTATATGATATTTAAGATCGCAAAAATTTTGTTGTAATTTTTACTGCGATATTTTCCCCGCCTAGGTGGCAATCAACAGGAGTTCGTCAATCCGTTGAAACATTCTCCTTTCCAATGCTTTTGTATTAGAACATCTACACAATATCCGTTATCGTCACATCTCAATGACTCCAGCGACAAAAGAATTTCAGCATCAATGAGCTCCTATCTGTCGTCGTCTGAACGAAGGATCCGGTCTTACACGATCGATCGTCGGTTGATAATCAGCGTGACCATTGCTAGAAATCAAAAGCGGAACTCTGAACATTGTATGATAATTTTTACCATCATAAATAGACACGAATCTAGGTTCGGTTGGCGATCATCGTAGCTCGTCACACGTGCCTCGATAAGCGAATTAATTTCAAGCTAAGCCGCATTACGATTCTCATTACTCATCGTCATTGACAGAGTTGAGCGTTAATTGCGGGTTGCGGGCGAATCGACTGGAAGATCGGCGTAATCTTCTCAGACGTATTCTCGCAATCTTCTCCAGCACGAACCCAGAAGACACGTAACGAATTACATATGTACTGACGATAATGAGCTACGAGCAGCTCGCGAGCCGCGAGGGAAAAGGCAAGCGTGGGAGAGATCGCGGCGTCTGCTCGAGCGCGCGCAGCAAGCATCATCGACGCGCCTTTCTCCCTCCTCTCTGTGTTTCTGCAACTCCCTAGGACACGACGTTTCGTTACGTTGCCGCAATGCACGTTACACGTCCTGTTACGAGCATGGGAAAACTCCCGTGAACTACATGGAGCAGCGCGAGGGTGTTGTCAGTTAGATAACCCACTTCTCACGTGCGCGCGCTCGCTCTTCGCATACGCGGACGAGACCTTTCGAGAGATCGAAGCGAGCGATCTTCTCGAGAATATAACGTATTATCGCCCGCCGATTGCACAGAATCGTTGTTTCGAGCACGAGACCATAACCGCTCCCGCGGTCGACGATCGTGTGCTCGCGCAACGTTCGTTATCGGGAAAAATGGAAAAGTGACCCAGTCAGCGCGCTCGTTTTCACTCGGACGAACTCGCGTGAATAATCGGAGCGTTTCCGACGTAAGGACGAAGTGCGTAATTCGCGAGGCAGGAGCTCGAAACACGATCTTTCGTTTTAAATAGGTCTCGCAGGTAGTTTTTATTTAGTTATTTATTTGTGGAAGTATGTTATCGTTTTTCTTTTATTTTATTCAATTTAGACTATGGATTATTCATTTCACTGTTACATTGTAACACAGTTAACTACAACTGTGTCACTCATTAACGCCTTACGTCTCTTTTTTCCGTTTGATGCTGCTTTCTTTTTCTCTTCTTTTTATTGTATCTCCTTTCTCACCTTTGATAAAAAAAAAAGGCTTTATGCAAAAAGAGTGCGGAATAAATATGTTCATCTACCTTATCTTGTATATCTTACTTTATTTATTCATTGATTTATTTAATTACAGCATTCAACTCGCTCCGAAAGCGATCAGAGGAAATTTCCTTTGACAAAGTGGATTCGATACGACCAATAACCGCTTAGCTTCGCGAAGAATGCAGATCCCGGAACTACTTTCGAGCAAAACGCTCGCGCTACCCGCGTGCGTAACAACTTTCTGTTTATTTACGAGGCATCGCGACGGGCTTTTACGAAACCGCTGGTTAATTTCCCTCGCATCACCATGGTGTTCATAATTCGTATGCTAATCGTGTATGATGGTGGGGGTAATCGATGAGACATTACCGCCGGCTACCATCGTCGCATCATTGCACCGTCGCGTCGATGTTAACGCAACTCGAAAATTACGATCATCCAGTCCGCCTGGAAACGCTTTGTCTAACAGGACAACCGCTCGAGATTCCGTTCTCTCCGACGAGATGTGAGGACGGAGTGAGAAGGAAGAAAGAAAGAGAACGAAGCAATTTGAACGAACGTAATTTTCTGCCGGCTTGCAGAAAGATTTCACGGCTACCTGCGGAATCAGTTCCATCGGCGCGGGCAATTCCATTGATTGCCCTTCGCCGATAAATTATCCAATCAGAGCGAATCGCCTTTATCGGAGTTCGAACCCTTTTTACGGGCTCGACGCTTTCGTCCCGTGAACGAACGAGCGATCTCGAAACATGCGCGCACGCCCCTTTTTTATTTGATTTCCGATTCTACACGCCTGTGGGACAAATGTTTCGTGTAATTCCCAATATTTCCGCGGGCCGATCGAACATGTGTCTGCCACGGCGTCGATTTCACGGCGACCTTTTATCGCACACGGCGAATTTTCAAAGTGTGAAAAGGGTTTGGGGGAAGCTCTCGCCCGGCAAAGGGCGCGAGCGGGATGGCATCTCGTCGAAGAAAGTTGTGTGTGTGTGCGTGTGTTTCATAGAACCACCCATAAATGTAAAACGTCTTCCTCGGCGCGTTTCAAGCGGATTTGTCGTGCTCTTTCGGGGAATAAAAGTACAATCGCTCGACGACGCATCTCGCACGAGAGAAACGCAGCCGCAATGCTGCTCTCCCTCGATCGAGAGCTCGAAAGCAGCTGTGAAACAAAGTCGATTGAACTAAACAAAATGCCACCTATTCGCATCGTCTCTTCGTTACTTCGTCCTGGCTGGGTCTTGATGAAGTTAGCAACAATGCGCGATAATTTCGCGCAAAATAATAACGACCACCGGCAAGAAAGCGTGACAGCAAGTCGCGGTGCGATTCGCGCTTAAAAAAAAAAGAAAAACGGAAGGAAAGATCAACAGCGTGGAATCGCATGGCGGAATATCATTTCTCCCGAGAATGAAAGCCGACAAACGCAGAAAGTCGCTGGTCCGTTCGAACGTTCACGCTGATGGAATTCGCGTCAGCCCGAGCGAATATCGAGAGCAGAGTTATTCCTTGAATTCCTCGAGCCGTTATGGTCCCCATGGGACCATTATGCGTCCGAATGGCGCATAATGCCGAATATAATGGCGCAGCCTCGCCGAGAGAAAGTGGCTTTATCCGAGTCCGCGGGGCAGTCGCGCCGCGGTTGAGTTTCGTTTGTCTTTGTTTTACGGCGCGCGGAAAAGTTACGTAAAGCATTCCCCCTCCCCTTCCCCTCGCCGACGACCTTGCTCACCCCATCACGACGACATTAGACGTTTCTGTGCGTCTCGCGCGCCCCTTTCGCTGCAAACGAATTCTCTTCGACGACACTCGAGGACGAGAAGCCGAAGCGAACTGGAAGGCAGAGGCGATTTCGCGAGCGTTGTCTCCCCCCGGCTCGCGGGGGGATTGGAATTCCACAGATATCTGTGAAATCAGCCGACGGGCAATTTTCCATCGGTCGCTGATAAATTGTCCAATCAGAGCGAGCCGCCTTTTTCCGAAGTCGAACGCGTCAAAGAAAAAGTTGAAGAGACGCTCGTTGAAGGAACGCTGTACGAAGGGAAGAGCGTAGGAAAATAGCGGAATATACGCGCTAGACGAGGATGCAAATGACGACGAGACGCACAACCGTTGCGAGTACTTCCTGCAAGAAGAATCCCGACGTGACATAATGGCGTGTGAGGTATCGGAGGTGGATCTGTGCCAAGTCGGTCGCGCCTTCGCGCTCGTACACACAGACACGCGCGCGCGGAAAATTGCTGCTTAGGAGTGTTATAATTATGTAAATCGATCAAACGGTGCCATAATAATGCCCCTCACATTAAGCACGCCGTCTTCCGTTTACGGCGTAAGAGAAATTCAGCGCGCGGAAGGCGACGGCGCGCGACCGAAGCGATCGTCGCGCTGACGAGCGCCTTTCCGTCGCCGCGCTCCGGCGAGCTATCGGGTTCCGGCCGAGTGTTGGAAAAGTGACTTGAAGCCAGCGATTAAGCGATATCGCGTGATTTCGGGGAAATTGTGCCTCGTGCAATTACGCCGGCTTGTTGGTCGAGCAGCTCAACCAGGCGATTTCTTCGTTGCTGGAGTCCTTCATCGACGAACTAATATGAATTAATTATTAAAAACGAAACGAGCGCAAAGTCATTTGCGAAATGACTATTCGACTCGACTACTCGAGTGAAATTTAGCTCTTAGTGGGTCTCTTTCGACTTTTGTTAACAGTGCATCTGAAATTTAATTTTCAAAAATTTTTGATTATCAAAAAAATAATGAGGATGTGGTAATAATAGTAATAATAATAATTCAAAGGTAGAGAAATTCTGATATTGACAAGAGCAACGATGGCAAGTTTCCGATTAGCAATGAATTTATATTTATCATTCCCTTATCCTTGCTGATAGGTGTGAACAGGGGAGCTCAAGAGAACCTGCACTTTCCTCCAGAGTCCTGCGTATCAATCACGGGTCGTAAAGTAGTGTCAACTCAATCCGGCCGTAGATAACATTCAGACGACGCGTATCGTCGCGCTATCTCGGACTTTTGTCGATTTTCCCTTTTTGTTCCTTTTTCCGTGTCCTGCGCAAATGGACGAGAGTTATTTGCAATCCTGTTCCCTCCGTACGGCGACACATGTCGCGGTCGCTCCCATTCGCACGCGAATCGCGCGCCTAATGTTGGATCCGACGCGAAGTCGAAGACGGGCGACGAGAACGCGCGGATCTGTGCGTGTGTTTGTTTCGGTAGAACAAATTATTGACAGTACACTCAGAATGCGTGAATATTCCTCGATAACAAATCCCTGTGCAAACCGCCGCCACGTGTTCCCGACGTTTCTCGTTCCCTGGTAGTAGGCGTAGGCGGTGCGATCTTGTATTATTTCACGGCGCGATAAAAAATCAAATGAATCGCCCATCTCCCCAGGATTAGAAACTAACGTACTATTCATCGATGTAACGCGTCGCAGCAATGTTAGCTTCTCAAGTTGCATCCTCTTGTAACAACGTGATTGCGTGGTATCAATAATGTTAATTTTAACCAGGGAAAAGTGTGACTAAATAGCGAAACGAAAAATTAAGTATTAATAAAAAGTTCCTCTGGACACACGTGTTCCTCAACTATAGTAAAACGATGTTTTAATCTCATTCATCTTTTAATTCTTCATTTAATATAAAACAGAGAGATCGCAGTTCGCAGTGTCAATATCAAGAAATAAAAACTCGACATCTTCAAAGCCATCTACCGATCTCGAGGTGGAGAAAGAAACTGTCGTACATTTTTCAAAATCGAAACTGTATTCCTGCAGTGCAGCAATTTTCTCGAGTAACGGTGGGGAGATGACGAATCACCTCACAGGATGACTTTTCTAACTTCTGTGAATTTTATTCAGCACGGACGTGATGTAAAGAATAAGTGGCGTCTCGCGTTTTAACATTCCGCTCGCGTTCTCTGGGCTCAGCGATTGGTGACACCGTGATTGATGAACGCTAATACGGACACACGAATCGATGCTGATTGCTGTCGCTATCTGCGCGCCGCTGATCCCTCCGTAAACTGATATTCCATGTCGCGCTATTAAGTATACAAAATACACCTGATAATCTCTCGCGCGCCAGCCGCGCCTCGGCTCCTCTATTGCATTGCAGCACAATAATATTCGTCCGATTGATAAAGCGTCGAGTGTAACAAGCAGCGATCGTTCTCGTGCATCCTTATCGCATCGTGTTTCCGGCTGATTTTCTTCGTAATCTGGAAGCGAAAATTAAAGGACGCTCGATAAAGTCTTCTTTTTCAGGATTCTTTCCGAACTTCAGGCGTAATAACGGACAAAGGTGATGAAAATTTTCGAGATGATGATCGGTCGTCTCACGATGAAAAATCGATTGGTTCGAAGCGTTTCGTGGATTGGCTCGTTAAAACTCCTTCCTGAACGCGTTGTTAACGCGGTTGGTTTCTATAGCAATGTCCCGGGCATTATCTGCTGATTAGCGAAAGCGACATATGGTCATCGTTGGTTTTATTAGATTATCTGCCATTTATTTTTAACCGCGGATACGCGTATACGCGAACGTCAAATGCCTGCGAGAAGGCGAACCTTCAGGTCAGAACTTCAAGAGAGAACATTGTAAATCGTAAGTAACGAGATTGCCTCTTTTGTATTTTGCAGCAACGTGCCTTATCTTCCGGCTAAATAATCTCTTGCAAAAATAATGTAACGTTATTAAATTTCAAAAGATACACATTTTCGTTTCGGCAAAAATTATATTTTCCTCTTTTGACGAGAAAAAAAGACGAATTTTTCATTCGTTGACGATAACGTAAAATAAGCATCTTTGAGATGCCAGATAACTATATCTAATAAAAAGAAACGAAACTGATAATTTTATATCTGATTGGCGATCAGATTTTATATCTATTTGCTCTTGGAGGAACTTATTCCTCAGGTCAATCGTACACGCCTGTTTCCAGCTATCCCGTTGTGCTTTGCTGTTAGGCGGTGCAGACGAACGAATGTCTAAATATCGTAGAAGACGTGATTTACTATTAATAACATTCGCAGGAACACAAATTGCTCCCTAAATCATTAGTGAGTTTTTATACAGTAGTACAATACAACGGAATTTTAATTTAATGTAAAAACACAATCTTCTACACACAATTTCTGAGTGAAAAATAGAGAAATCCTGAGAATGTTTAATAACGAAGAAAAATATTACAAATCTCAGATTTTTCATCGACACGTTTCTTCACTGCGGTAAAACGATATTAACTTTTACTACTTACTGAATATTTATCTATTATAAGATAGAAGTCATTTGCAGTCTCGGTGCAGTCAGGAAACAAAACTCGACGTCTCGTGTTTGATGCTCGAGATGAAACCATTCACTGCTTCAAGTCGATACTTGACGTTTAAAACTTCTAATTTTTCCATTTAAAACCTTGCTCCTCAGTGCTCAGATATTGCTACAGCATCCGAAAGCCCAATTTTCACAACGGCAATCGTTATAAAAACGTGTCAGGGCTCGATCGTAAGTTCAGGGCCCGCTCACTCGCGATAATCTCAAAGCGGTGTAATCGCCCTAAAAACCTCTAATCTTCTAACAAGGCGGCTACATCGCCGTGGCACGCGTCTAATGCATACACGAGGAGCGGGGAGAGCGCGCTGAGGGTACCCCTCTATGGTGATTATGGGGTGAACTCTCCCTCTTTCTCTCTCTCTCTCTTTTTCTCCCTCGGTGCCCCATAGAGCCTCAGTGGCCCTGCTGCTCGTGGAGGGGGCGAAATACCCCCGGGACGGTATATATGTTCTAAGAGCCCCTTGCCACATGCACAGTACTAAATTGTACCCCGCCTAGTCCGCTCGCCGGTGAGTTCTTATTTTGTCGCGCGGCCGTCGATCTTGCGTTGTGCTCCTGTGATACGTGCCTCCGATAATCGCGTAACGCTCGTCCTTGTCTTGAAAACGGCGGTGCAGTTTTCTTCCTGTGTTGCGTGTCACTTTGGGATTATACTTCACTCCCCGCCGGGGATTACTTCGCTCTTCCCGCGGCTTGTCGAAAGGTACGTCGAGCGAGTGCTCGCGACGAACTCGATGCTCGACGAGTTCGTTACACGGGAATATGTTTGTAATAACTTTTCAAATGAGCTGTGCTCGAGATATGTAGATGTCTTGCTTTCGGAGAGATATAAATCGGAGAGATCCTATTTTTCTTAGGAGCGAAATATTTTTTATTTATTTTTATCATTTATCTTTCATTACTTATTATTTATTTTTTTTAATTCAATTTGTATGGATAGAGCCACAGAGTGTAGAGACAAACGGATTATTCGGCGTTGCAGCTAGACAGAGCGATGTCGTCGGAGTATTCGTTCTGCAGCGAGGGTGGCTTCGACGAGCTCTCGAGCTCCTCCGATTCCGGTTTCGACGTTAGCTTCGAGTCGCCGAAACACGAAGTGCCGACCGACACTCTCTTCGCCCCGGTCAAGGAGGAGAAGCGCAAGAAGACGCGGAACACTCGCTGCAAAAGCCCCGCGCAGGTATATACATCCCGTGATCAATTTCCAAGTATCGAAACAGGGTCTTACAATATTGCGTTCGCAACCACGATTATCCGACTCGACTGAAACCCAGCTAGAATCCTACACTTTGAGCACAAATACGTACAAACCTTGAAGAAGTCAACGAAAGTAAAAAGCGGCTTACAAGAGCTAATAAACTTTTGATCAATAATCAACTAATAAGAGCCAATCATCAAACGCGTCTTAAAGACGTCGAAAAGATACCTTAGACGTTCCATAGACGTCTTCTAGAACTCTATCAACGCCGTCTGGAAATGTTGTTATAACGACAAAAAGACACGGTCAAACTTGAACACCCGCGATCTTCCTTCTCTTCCGCGAACAGGTGCTGAGGCTGAAGCGGAACCGACGGATAAAGGCGAACGACCGCGAACGTCACCGGATGCATACCCTGAACGACGCCCTGGAGCGCCTGAGGATGGCCTTGCCGACCTTCCCGGAGGACACGAAGCTGACGAAGATCGAGACGCTGCGCTTCGCGCACAACTACATCTGGGCGCTCTCGCAGACCTTGGGCAACGCGGACAGCGGCGAGATCACCGTGAACGTCGGCAACGTCACCGTCAACATCGGCGAGAACGGCAACATGATCACCTCGTCGACGGGTAGCTGCGCGGTGGCCGCGCAGAAGAGGCTCGGCCCGACGCACACCGGCTTCCCGTACCCTCAGGAGCGATTCGTGCCGGAGTGGCAGGAGTACGACTGCTACAGCGACCAGAGCGTCAGTCCGCCCATGCAGTATCAGCCCTGCTACGACCAGAGGATGTACCATCCTCATCGTCCTCAGCACCAGCTGCCGCCGCCGCCTCACCACCACATGGTCCACCATACCAACATGTATCAGTGTCTCTAGGACGTTTCGCGGTGGAAACAGCGTTATGAGGAAACGAAGAAGCGGCCATTTGAAGAATTTATCAGTGAGTTAATCGAAGGATAAATATGGACGGAAGGGTATAATCGTAGCTGAAGACGCGGGCTGTGGCTTCAAGTGCGTTTCCGCGAGGCCGACGTGCCTGTAAAGAGAAAAGGACAGTGCTATGATTATCGTTATCTACTTTGTAAGAGAGTATTTTATTTGTGAGGAGTATTCGCGTAACACTCTGACGGTGTCAGTCGATTGGGACGGTTCTTCAGTTCAACGTTCAGTTCGACGTTTCGCTTCCGATTCTCTCTTCATGTTCCTCTTTTACTTTTCTTTTCTATCGTCAGTCGTGGAAGATGGAGGAGGCGTTCATGAGACGCTACGTCTGATTCGCTTCGAAATCGTACCGAGCGCGCTCCTCTTTCCACGTTAAATTAGGAGAAGTATCTTAATTCCGTAATTAAGATATAATTGATCGAGGATTAATTGACAATCGATAGATCTCTTACGTTACAAGTAGCGTACTCCAGCCGTGCGTTCCTTTTGTTCTAGTCATGAATATCCTTAGTTGATCTCGTACGCTCGATCTCGCTTTTGGTTCAGCGTATCTTAGGTAGATTTAAGTTGTAATTGGATGTACACTTACAACGTCCGCCAGTGCTCTTATCGTAACACGGAAAATCGCCGATTCAGGGAATATATATTGTACATAATTTATAATTTACCAATAAAAAGTGCATATTTTACCTAACCACGTGCCGGAGATCTATTCTTCGCGATCCCGTAGCGTCTTCACAATGCTCTACGAAACGTTCCGATCCACTTTGCAGGAATGGAACGGCCGCTCGGGAACGAGCGAGCACGTGCCGCGACACGCGTCCTGGCGCGGGAAGCCATCGTAAGGCAGATGCATCACAAATCATTCCTGAAGTTACATCTACCCGTATAATCCGGGGGATTACACGTAAAACAGGACTGCGAAACGTCCAACGGACGCGAGTGTTGAACAAGCAATTATCGTACTTAACGAAATTCAATCATTCGTATCGCGAATTAGTTTCGGGCCTTTAGTGATTAAATCCTGACGACCGATAATTAAATTTTGAAGTAATATTTATTTTTAATCTTTAAATAGTTAAATCTTGTCAATTTTTATCATTTGGTTTTGGTAAACGGGACTTTGTCGCACTACGATGTGCATTATGTTTATTTCTTTCTATTTATTTATCAACGGGTAATGCCCATTCTCTAAGAAAAACAAGATAGATAAAATAGATAAAATTTATATTCTCTAGTCACAGGACGAGTCTCGCAATTGGATTCATCTTGATGCGAATTCTTGTTGAACAATCGCACATTTGCAAAAAATTTTCACCGAGCGTGTGTGAATTTCTCTATACTCGAGAGACAATCGCTCGTTATTATGCATAAGCCTGCCGACGAAGAAAGCGATTTGCATAACAAGAGCAAGTGGGTGTTCCCTCATTGCAACGTGACTGCCAAGTGTTAGGAAAATAAATAGGCGAGTTCGATCGCTCGATCAAATAGCGAACGAGCGAGAGAGTATCTGTCAAAACAGCCGTTGGCCGGAGCGTCCAAAATGGAAGGATAATATTTTCCTGCCTGGTCCTTGAGAAAATTTTATTGTTTCTCCTTCTCTCTCCACATCCAAGCCGTCCACCCTCGCTTATTCGCTGCGATAATATTGATTCATGATTAGCTATTGCGTCATGTTATTCATTTAGCAACTTTTGACGTTTTCATTATCAATTGTCGTATTTGCCGTTTATTTATGGATTACTACATGCATATTTAATTTCGTCGCTACATTTTCATACTACTACTAAATTGCAAAGAGAGATCTGCTGTTGAAATATAATGTTATACATCAACACGTTTACCGGCGATGCTTTAATCTTCTTTCGCAGCAATCGTAAAGTTTAATCTTTAGGAAGAAATATGTGCCGAGCTCGGATTTTGCAGATCGCTGATTCGGGCATGCCGATCCATCAAAGCAGCTAAACGGGCGAACGAGTAATTTCCTATACGAGATCTATTTGCAAACAGCGTGCAAGCTGCAACGAATCCGTTAGCACGCTCGATCGTTTCCCTAAATTTCGCCAATAATAGTAATGCCTCAATGGCGCTATTATGCGGACGATATATCCGTATGCGCCTAGCGCGCGACAGACGGCCGGCGTACATAAAGGTGTTGGATTTTGGGGGATTCAATCAGTTTTTGCCAAGGGATTACACCCCGCATCCGCGTCCACGTATAATACAGCGACGTTAAGAAAAAAGGACGATAATAACGTATAAGAGCGAGCGCGACAGACAGTTTCGTCGCACGTCCTGTCGCTTCCGTAAAATGTTTATCGCTAACAACCGGGCTTGTTTGCAGATCTCTGATTTTCGAAAACTGATTTTGAAAATTAATTTTCTTGCAGTTTACTTAATATTAACTTAATATTAACCACCTAATATTGATACTGAATAATATAATATCAAATATCTCGACGCACACAACGAAACGTTAAATTAAATTTATAAATAATATAAATTTCTCTCTCAAATTTTTATCAAAGTTAAATCTTTCTCTCAAGTGAGAAAACAAAATTGCGTCATTCCGTATGACTCCACACCTTGTTTCAGGAGTATGCAAAACCCTTTTTACGCGTTAAGCGTTACTCAATTCTGCCGGAGAATCAGAAAGCCACATTTAGCGTTTGATACTCGTCCGAGAGAAGGCCTCAGCAATGATGCTCGTTTCCGAAGACGTACATGCATGTTCTCGTGGGTGTTTGAAGGTCACGCGTAGGTCCAATGACAGACAGAACGTCCAATGGCTCGTCCGCCGTATGATATTTTTTGCGTCTCGCTCGCTCGCTCGCAGACGCAGTGATTTCGCTTCGATCGGCCTTACGTCCGCGTTACGGGCCGTTTCCGTCGAGTGCACATATCGATCGCACGGTCGACCCTCATTGTACCGGCGCGCTGGTCTGTACGGTGACATACTGGTGGCTGACAGAGACGGTGGTTCCCCCGTGGAGAGCGAGTACACGGCCACGAAGGGGGCGAACCGAGCAGCACGGTTAGCCGGGGCGCGGATACCGGGGGAACGAGGCAGGCTTTCCTAATTCGGGAAAACTCGTGAAATTACCTTGACCGATCGCTGAGCACTTAATCGAAGATTAATGACGGTGCTTTTGAAGAGGTCAGTCGTCCGGCAGCGAGCGGTAACCGCGTCGATGCTGGATCGAAACCGCCCGGCTCGGCGAATTTCGCCGACCGTCGATCGGCCGGTTGAAAAATTGCGTTTGCAAGCCTCGGTAATCAGAGACGATGCAACAAACACGTCCGGGAATGTCCTGAAGAAGAGGAAAATTATTATCTGCTCCGCTCCGCTTATTTGTCGACATCCATTTGGATTACCGATCGTTGACCGATTGTTTGGCGAGTTCGAACGCCGACACTTGCGGGAAACCGATGCGTGCGATCGTGTGTCAGCGGAAAATTCGACTAGCGTCGAATTTCCGCATCTGTTTAGACACGCGCGCGCTCTCTCTTTCTCTCTCTCTCTCTCTCTCTCTCTCTCTCTCTCTCTCTCTCCCTCTCTCTCCCTCTCTCTTTCTCTTTCTCTGTCTCTCTCCCTCGCAGGGTAGCCGGCCTCTCATTGCGAGTCGGCATTCGCAGGCTTTTGTGGTAAACCACGAACAATACCGCGGTTAGGCTATTGCGTCATGTAGGACTAACCCTGAGCGTGCGGAATGGAGCTCACGGTTTCTCCATTCGCGCTCGATGACTCGAGCACGCAGGAATACGGAAAGCCTTGTTTGAATTACAGAGGCACCGATCGCGGTGCCCCTGGCCGCGAGACTCGTGGAATTAATTAGGACGGACCTAACGCGGATTAACGCGCGCACCCTCATCGCGCGTGATGCATCGCAGGATAAACTCAGGACCAAGGAAACGTGCGCGGTTCAGCATGTGTTTGCGCATGGGCATTGCCGAAATTGATGGAAGCTGCCAGATTGGAATATTTAGCGACTACGAAAACTTCAATTTGTTAATTCAATCGTCGAGAGGTCGTCGTGTAAAAATTGTCGTGTAAAAATCTAAACAGTCAAACATCTGTATACCGAAAGAAAAATAAAATCTGAAAAATAAACATATATATGTATTCGGCGAATATTAAGAATCTACTTTCTTATACCAATCTATTTTTATTTACTAAATATATTTTATTGTTTACTGAAAAAAATAAGTTTTCAAATGAGAAAATATATATTTTCTTAAAATTGCAGTTTTTTTCATGAAAATAATTGTTTATTCTACTTGAGTAAAAAAATTTATATACATATATATATATATATATGTATATGTATCTTTATGTATCTTTACATGATATTATATAATTATAGAGACAGAGAAATTGACAAATATTTCCTTATAAAGCGATAAATATGATCAAAATGACATCTCGCATATTTGACAGCGACCGTCATAGTGTCAAATGAAACTTAAACTGCCAACGCGACGCGATTGATCTCAGATTGAAATTCGAGAGTCCTCGCGCACTCGGATGCATTATATTCACAGCTTTATGCCGAGAGCGGTTCACTTTGAATGAGAAATTATCTTGAGACTAATTACACTCCTGCGTGCAGGAAAACGTTATTCGGATGCTGTTACCTCGTCTCTAACCACCGGTACCGCGAAAATTGACGGTTTCGCGAAACGTCGAGCCGGCGACAGGGAGGACTCAACAAGAATCCACGCGTACACAAGTATACGCATGCGTGCGTGCGTGCGTGCGTGCGCGCGCTTACGCACGCATACACCCCGTAGTTTGACTCCAGCGCTAGACGCGCTTGGGGGACAGATGTCTACGGGGGGCAGGTGTACCCCAGTGGTGCGCGTGCCAACCAACCCCCCGCCGCGCCACCCATTGAAGACTATAATTTACTTGAAGAATGCCCGGCTGGGTCGGGCATTCATCTCGGAGTGACGTGGGTCGCTACTCTAGGTGGCAACGAGGCTGCCGATCACGAAGAGTCGATCGCAGATCGCGACGTCCGATTGCCACCCATGAAACCTCGGATACCACCGCTACGAATCGCATTTGTCATAAAAACGACGACACGAACGTCGCTGCACGTCCGGCTGGCTATCAGCGCGTATATTTCCCGCGGATTTTCAACGTCCGTCTCAATTTCCTCAAGGATGAATTTATTCAAGTTGGAAGAAACTGATTTAATTCTGAATCTAAACTGTAACCTCCGTGTAGTCTGTCGATTAGCGTGGGACTTTTTGGTGAATAATTATTCGCAGTAATGTTATATTTTGTCGACAATTTTCCAATTGGATACGAAAAATTTAACTAAATTTAATTTAACTTAACTTAATTCAACTTGATTTAAAAATTTAATTTAATTTCTGAGAAATTAATCTGCGATAAATCGAACTCTTTGTTTGAACTTAGCAATATTATTCGTTTAAATTCTGAGATACTCGCGATATTGCTGATTCAGATCAATAATATCCGCCTGATCTTGAAGCGTACAAATTTTCTGGTCACTTGTAAACCGTGATATATTTTTTTTCTTTAAATGAACGAAAAGAATGGACGGGGGAGAGGTGAGATTTGTAACGCAAAGTTCGAAATAATCAAATCCCGCGACGCTCGGCTTCGTTTGCGATTCGTTTGCAGTATTACTCCGACCCGGATGCGAAAGCGATGCATTTTCCTAATGGCATCAACCGCCTTGACACTTCCATCCCAGGCTTTAATCACATGTAAAACCGGGATTAAGTCCGCGCCAGAGCCCCACATCGGGCAAATCATTGATTTACCTTCATTGTGAAGCGCTCCAAGCATCACGCGTTTTATTGGGCCGGTACAGGGCCGAGCTTATGCAGGATTACATGCGCGCTGAAAGTATGTTTGATCTCTCTCGTCTGCTGTCTGCGTCTGAGTTTTATTCGAATCGAAGGGGTTCGAAAAGACAGTCCATTCGAACCCCACTAAAACAGGACTTAGTAGACTCATCGAAACAGATAATTTACGCTCGCTTCGTCTACTTCGTTTAATCTTCAGACAGTTATTCGTCAATACTTATCGTGTCGATATTATTTGTCGATGTTAAATAAATTGTGCTGAAACTGAAAAGAGCAAGAAGTAACTCACGCTCGGACATGCTTCTCTCAGCCTTACTTTTGTTAAACATGTTCAGTTGAACATGCGAAGCGAACGTGATTTCGACAGATTGCTCATCAATTTCGTATAGCGACCGTTTACAGTTACTATATCCGATTTGAAATTCGCTCTCAAAAGATTTTCCCGTGCGAACGGTGGATATAGGATTTCCTCTTCACGGCCAATTATCGAATCGCCGGCAACGAGCGATTTTCCCCAACCGTTCAAATCGTCTGCAAATAGTAACTCAATACAGTAACCAAGCAGCCCTACGTGCTTCGAAACAGCTAAAGCACTGCTGCGACTACCGCTAGCGAATTAGTAATTTAATATCATACGCGTTTCTTTTCCTCGTAGGAATAGGAGGAATTCAATGGGAAGAAGCCACTGGTCTTATTTCACGGAGACGTTGCTGCCCTGAATAGCGGGGAGCAACCGCTAGGAATCGACGATCAGTTGAGCGCGAAATCTGAGCGACACGTAAAGTGAAACAGCGTGGGCGGATATTATTACGAGGTTACACTGAAACGCCTCGTAGAACGCGGGCCTTTGGTCAATTAGAGCCTGACGCGAGTTAATCGTGCTACATTTTAATTGCGACAGGATAATAACATTTGACAGTATAAATCTATCTTCCGCTTATTCGCGCTCCGCGAACGACCGTTAGATCGTCATCAACATGTTCACTACCACAGGAAGAGAATTTTTCTTGAAGATACAAATTCACTCATGCGGAAGAATTTATTCGTCATCACGGGAAAAGTATTACGACAATCTTGCCCGGCTACTCGGTCGAAATTCAATTTCAATAATGCCAAAAGAAATTCCCTTACTATATAATGTCCAAAAAATGCAAAGAAATTTTGTTCAAAATGCATGGAACTTTACTAACGGCTTTGGAAACGTGCGTGAAAAATATTTCTATGCTGAATATATTTTTTCTATATATATATATCACATTTTTTGTCTGCCAATATACTGTTCGATCTGTTTTCCGAAGCGGTCGCGCGTCTCCCCTAAATGAACTTTGTTTCATAAAACAAATTTTAATAATATGGATAAAGAAAAGAAATTCGTTGTTTCACAAATGTGACGTTGGTAACAAATGGTTGAAACATACCAGCATAAACGAGCTATCGAAATTGTTTGCTTGTTAATTTTCAGTCGCAGGTGAAAAGTCGCAGTGAGAAACAAAACGATTCCGAATCTCTCCGGCGAATCCCCCGCACTTGAAGTTCCGACCAAATAATTACCATATTAACGACTCCGTATTTATCTAAACGCCCCGAAGCTATTTCTCGTTGCTCGATCAGTTGACACACCACCACCTGTCATTGTCGATCTTTCTTTCCGCGTCCGATGCGCGAGGTCGCAATCGACGAGAGCGCGCCGCACGCGCGCGCGCCTGGATCCTTTTAAATATATTCAATGTTATTCCTACACACTTTACACGGCTGCCGGTCCCATAAGCAGTCAAGTGGTGCCGTAGCTCGTGCCCCACGTATCCCCCGACCTCACGGCACCCGCCGGGTGCCCCGAAATCCCGAATCCGACGGCTATCCCTACGAACCCCCTCTTGTCATCCCCCTTTCAGTCACTGGCTGGCAGCTCATTAAACACCCACAGCGCCCTCGGTCGCCCCTCGCCCTGATTTAACTATTGTTTAGCGCGCATGTGTGCGTCGTCACCCACACGAGCGCGTACGCAACGGAGACTCGCGACGTCGTCTCGCGCGTACAGGGTGCTCGAGAAATTAATCGCACGAGAAAGAAAAATTGTATGCCAGCGAGGAAAACTCGGTGGTGGAGAATCGAGAATTCGCAGATGCAAGAGGCCTTAAAATGAGCACTTTTATCGATGAAGGATCCACGAAATCCGAGTATCAATGAAAGTAGAAGCGGCTCGGGGGATCAAACGTCCTCCGGAGAGGGTGTGCAGGTCCGTGAGTCCGAGGATCCGAGGGAAGAAAAGTGCAAGGATCTCCGCGAGACCGAGGGAGATCTTTGTAAATTTTTTTATCAAAGTCCTCTCGTTGCTCGCTTCCTCATGAACTGCTTCCGCTGGATGGAGACCAGTGGAAGCAGCGATTTTCAGACACCCTGTATACGACGATGCTAATGTGTGCGCGATCAGCAACACCGTCGCCACAAACGCTCGCTCACCACCACCAGCGAAGGGGTCGAACGAGCCATCTGTCCGTATTTTGATGTCGTACGTATCGTACGAATGGCAGTGGTTCTTACTTTGATGCACTTCGCGCAGTTCATGCGATGAGTTATGCGGACGGGGTGAGAAGACGAAATTTCACGGGCGTAGGTCCTTCTTTGAGCGGCTGGTCCTCCGACGATCCTCGAGGGAATCCGTAACGAGGTTGGCAACGGTCAGTCAACTCGTTGGCGCGATCGTTTTCGATTTAATCGCGACGTCATCTCGAGATCATTGCTTGACCTGATCGCCGAAAGGTAAATGCGCTGGACAAAATGTCGCAGTGAACTCGGGATATAGATTTGCTGGATTTTATTCGCAATTATCGAAACATTCGATATCAAATTTTAAGTCCCTTTTGGACTCTTAACTTGTTTTTCTAAGAAATTCCAGACATATGTAGGTTATTATAGAAAAGTGTGTGCTAATGCTAAAGTAAATTTTCAAACTTAAACGTGTACAAGACACACATATATATTTTAGTAGATTCGCTTGAAAAATTGACATCTATGCATAATTATTTTTTGTGTTCTTGAATATTGATTTCTCAGATTAAATTCAAATTAACATCGAAATCTAATGTTAAAATCTAACTTGCAGCTTGAGAAATTCATACCTGTGTGTAACCATTTTTTGTCTTACGAGTTTTTGAAACTTGATTTTTCCATTCGATTCTCAGTTTTACTCGGAAGCCTTGATTTTAGTCTTATCTTTGAATTTCACTGTGAAAACCGCACGATTGATGATATCTGCACGCCGAGTCTCCGGCGTCAGGCTTTTAATCGTCGCTCATTATCTATCTAAGTCCAGTTACGCATATTGAGCACCGCCGGAAATACAGTAGTGACGTGTCCCTCTCCCAGCATATACACCGGCTCGAGCTTTGATTGCGATCGTTCAACCCCAGCTACGTAACTCACCCCTTCGCGCCGTTACGCTCTCACCGACTCTACGCCGAAACATTATTATTTCATAATAATTACACTGCGCGCGCACGCGCGCGGAACGCTGTTTGTCGCGGGTAAGCAACTGGTTAAAAGCCAGATCAAAAACGCGGGCGATAAAACGAAAATCTTCCTCGTCGATATGTAATAGGAGAAGATGGACAATTGCCCGTCGGACTGTCCGGTTGTCCATCCGTCTGTTGGATCATCTGCTAAAGAGTTTAAATTTCATCCAGCGGCAGGCAAAAAATGTTAATTAAATCTCCCGCTGTTCATCTCGGCCGAAAGATGGACAAAAAAGCTTTCACTCGCTTGGGTGACTCCATCTAGAAGCTCGAGCTAGAGGCATTGATGAATTTCCTCTTACGTAATTAGACAGGTATTTTAATGCAGGCATCAATTATGTCAAGAGAAATAGGAGAATCAATAAATTCCCACAATGTAGCTGTCTGGCGCCTTTTATACAATAAGTAATATTTGTTAAAATATTTTACATTTTTATGAATGTATATAACTTCATGTCAAATATGTTATAATTTTTATATAAAACATATTTATAATATAAAATATGAAACACTAAATAGGAATAAAAAATTGTAAATTTCACATAACAAAGCATTATTGCAGACGAAAGAAGAATGGCTTCATCGGTTGTCCATATCTGTAAAAAATGATTTTAAGCTCGCTGAAAAACGGAAACGTACAGTGAAGCGGACGCGCCCGTACTCGAGGACTTCCTCGAGCGAGAACAGTTTTTTTTAGAAATCACGTCCCTCGATCTCGCAGGCCTTGATGTACCCCGAGGAGGAGCGCTCCCCTCTAGATAGGAGAGTTATGTATTTCATAAATTTTCGAGTCCTTTCGCGCGAGTCAGAGTTTTCTCACGCGCACCGCCGGTCGGCCGGCCAGCCGGCCGGCCTCACAGGAGCACGTTTCCTCCGTGAGGACGCGCTCCTGACCACCCCGAAATCCTGCCGAAGCGTGCGCCCCATTTCACGGTCGTTTTGTAGGACGCGGGACAAGAAACCGGCCGAAGGCGGCCCTTTGAAACCCACTACTTCGCGGCGAAGATCTGAGGCGAGCCGCCGAGAAAGGATTTTCGCGCTCTTGAATCCTCAAAGAGCTTTGCTCGATTTGGGCCCCGCCGCAGACCGGGGGACGCGTGGAGTCTCTCGTGTGTGAAGGATTCCTGCGCGGACGCGATACACCGCTCTCGATTTACCCAACTTTCGGAAATATATCGATTCTACCGGATCTCCTTTTGATCCTCGTAACGTAATGTAGCGGATTCGCCAGATCGAGCATGAGAAGAGGGCCTCGAGAGCGGATCTCCTAATTTTTCCTCCCGAGCGCGAGGGTGCGCCTCGTGGGAGTGTGATCGACACCAACGTCGCATTCGAATAACCGTAAATCGTCGGCAAAAAGAAACACGAAGACAGGAAGCATTGCGTATAAGCACCGGATCCCGTTACGTCCTCCGAAAGGGTTGCGCAGGAAGAAAGGTTGATCCCGTTTTTGGATACCTGTCACCCTCCGCTCGGCTCGGGTCGGTTTATTCAGGAGGATCCTAATAAGCCGAATCGGAAGGAATGAAATTGCAATAGCATCGTTATATTCACTTCTGAATATGAATCCGTTGAACTGAAAGGAAATCGTCGTATCGCGAAAAAATACTCAAGGAAAAAAGACTGCAGATGTCTTAGGACTCTCGCGACCTTAATTTTACTGAGAGATTTCCTAAGCAATTTAGGATTAATTTTCCTTCGGCAGAAACATCGAGGAATTGGGCTTCAAATAAATAATGAATAATGAAGTGATTTTCTTCAATCAATTTCAAGTGGACCTTACTTTACAACTATCTGTACATCTGAAATTTATCACGAATTTAAATTTACCAAGATCTGTTCTATAATAAACGAATAATTTTTATAAATAAGTAAATAAGTAAATAAATAAATAAATAAATAAATAAATAAATTAGAAAGATTTAAACTGTATGAATCAAAGCAAACAATTTTACGAAAAAAGAATAGTGAAAAGGATATCGCCATCCGTCCTGATTAATCTGCCGAGAAAAATCTCGATTATTACCTTCCGGCATATGTCTCCATTCCGGAAACAATCGGCGAGGAACGAATCGGTATCGCTGCGCTTCGATGTTTTTATCACGTCGCTTCCGGAAGGGAAAAAAGCTTCCGTGGGACAAATGCGTCGCGCAGTTGCGGCGGACGTTCGCCGTGCGGACCAAGTTACGTGTTTTCCATGGTACACGGAAGGAACGAGGGGGAGAGGAAAATCGGAGCCTGTGGCTGGTCGCGACGACCATGGCGAATCGATTAGAATGCGGCACGGGGGTGCTCGCCACCTTTGTGAGCCACCGAACGTGTAATTTCAAGGTAGTTAAGCCCCTTAATGAGATTTTCATCCCGCTCGGTCCCATTCCGCCCTGAAGAAACGGGCAATTTCCATCATTAAACGTCCTTACGGCCTTTGGCTTTTAACACAATTTATAGGAAGTAACAAGGTCATTGTGTTACTTTCTTTAATTTTATTTTTTGTATATCAAGACAAACGAGACTCACAAAAAATAACGATGTCACTTTATTTTTTCTTCTTTACTTTTATTTTTATTTCAAGATGACGAAATTTTCAGAAAGTAACAAAATTATTCTATTACTTTTTGTTTCATTTTTATTTATTTTTTTTTTATATCAAAATGAAGCAGTTGATAGTAGCGCGACAAATGGCCAGGAAATGGTGAATTTCTTTATCAGTTACGAGATAACCGTTAATGCAATAAAAGTTATAAACCGCACGTTCTCCCGACGGGAATGCGATATGATAATTTGACAGATCATGCGTGTTATCATATGATAATCCTTTCCAGGCAATTGGCCGCGCCGCTTTTCACCTTCGCGCTCCGCGAACTATCGCGCGCGACACGTGCCAGCCACGTGCCGGAACGAGCGGTTACCATGCATCCTTGTGCGCATATTTGCCTACAAGAGCGGCCGTCAATTTGATCAAGAATCGCTCGCAGATAACGGGTGTCGAGATAAAATAAAAAAATAAAAAAAGAGTGCGACCGGAAAAGATGGCGGTGATAAAATAATAATCCTCTCATCTCTGCGGCGGTGGCGGCGGCAAAGTCACGTGGCGAGGTGAGTGGTTTAAAAAAAGAAAAGAAATCATCGGGGAGACATAACGTTTAGACAGAACATATTACGTTGTCACACGTATGGATGGAAGGGTGGATCTTGGATCCACTTTGACACGTGGATCCTGGAACGATCCATATGTCGATGAAAGATAAAGGCAATCGTGTGCAAAATAAATATTCCTTTATAGAAAAATTAATATAATATGAAACAAATAATTGCTTGCCGTTTCGCTCGCGATAAAATTCCTCCAACTAATTGGAAATATATTTAAAATGACTTTCGCCAAACCTGGATTAAACTGCAATTTGTAGCTATAAAATTTTTTTCCAACCATAACAAAAGATTATTACTTATTGTATAATATTATCAACAAAATGGAATAAGCAATGCCCACTAATGTGAACAGCTGTGAATAGAAATTAAAAGAGGAAAATACACATAGGGAAATTTTCTTACATGTTTGAGTAACAAATTTATCGTCAATTAGTTTAATAAGAATTTAGCGCGATAGTTATCTTTATACCGATTAACGAGAATAAACAACAAAAGACGGGAGTATATAATGCAATAATATCGACGGTTGTTAAAATCACAAATTCCATCTTCGACAAATATACAAGCGAGGTGATGAGAATATTCGAACGAGCGATCCGCCGCGATTGATAGCCGTCGTGTTTTCACGCCCTCGTTAATTTTCCCACCGTTATCAGCCGCGTATCGAGACGTATCGCCGCATCTCCGCCATCGATCTCCTCTCTTTATAAACGGATATCTCGAATTAACGCGTCGCACGACGACGGTCGCGTGCGACACAGCGCGAGACAGAGGAGCCAACGCCTCCGCCACGTGGCCGTATCGCCAACCCCGAGCACGACGGCGACACGTGCCAAGCGAGCAGCGTGTAAAAGTGACCGTAATTGAGATATCATAGCCAAACGAGAGATTCTCGGCTAATCTCGGTGGTTTCGCACCACGACCGCGCGCACGTGCGACCGCCACGTGCCGCGTGCCCGCCAAGCAAATTCGTTATTTGTTACACTTTGCGCGTCGATTAGAGGAATTAGCATTAGAAGCAGCGGAATCAGGCCGCAAGCCGCGCGCGAGCGAATCTTTAATCCTGTACCTTTATCCTTACTTGCCTGTTAATTTTTGTAAATACATAAAATTCAGTAGTTTACTTGTTAGAAAATTTTAAAAATTTGAGAGACAATACGAAACATCCGTTTACGAAAATCTCCTTTACGAAAGAAAATTTCGCAAGAATTTAGAGCAATATTTAAATATCCTTACTTTTTAGTGAGATATCTCTTACGAGAGAAAATTTTAAAAACTTGAAATAATAAAAATGAAAACAGTGTATCTCTTTGTAATTACGAAATTCATGAATGCTGTAAAATATGTACACTAGTGTAGTTGTAAGCGCGTTAAGATTGATCGTTTTCACTCGCACCGCTTCGATTTTCAAAATGTGCGCAACGCCAACAAATAATAACAACAGGGCTAATAAATAATTCACCGTTGGCAGATACGCGACATTAATGATTCAAGCAAAGCCAACAAAGCTGCGATCGTAGAGGAAGAAAAAGTAGGATGACGGGGTGGATCGGGCACAGCCGAATAGTGCGGGGTGGAGTTGCGAAAACTGCCGAGGGATATTGGCCCGGGCTACTACCGTAAATGTTTGCAGCACGTGATTCGCCGGTGGCGATTTGCGGAAGAGTTCAATTAAAGCGCGCGGTCTGTCGAGAAGTGGGTTTACACGACTGTTTAGGCGAATACGTGATGGACGTGTGCAGGGGATGAAACAAACTGTGCGAGCTTTTCCCGCGGATCTCTCGACAGCCGCGAGACAGCCCCGGCAGAATTGCAATGAGCGAAACTGAGAAGCGCTGTCACTCCCACGAGATTAATTCGCACGAATCTCAGCGATATCGCTTAATTACAAACGGGGACGGGAGAGAGACAAATGTGTCGCGACGCGGCACGAGGAAGGGTACCGTGCGGCTAAAATCCGGGCCGATCGCAAACGTTAACGTCATTGTGCGCCGCTCTGGTCGTAACGACTTGCGCCGGGGTTTCAATCGTCTCGTGCTCAGACTCCTCACAAAAGCTCCCCGGGCCCCCATGCGGACGATCATAGACGTCCGCACTTAAATCTGATTCAGATAACGACTCTCCTCCGCGCCGGAGAGTACAAACGAATCCGCGGCCGTTCGATCGCCGGTGGAAACGCACGAAACGCCCGGCGCGACTCGATTATCCCTCAAAGAGGGAACCCGATCGACGTTGCAATGAGATACACAGAGTAAAGAGAAAAAAGTTACCCCACGCGAAGGAGTAACCCCGCAACTGCTGTAAATTGCTCGCCGATGTCTAGTCAATTCGTATCGTCGTGCGAGGACGCTTTGTGGCGGCGCGCGCGAGGCGGTTCCATCGCAATCGGCTTTGCGATACATCGAAAGTAAATCGAAAGTACATACAAGAGAAAGGACCATAACAATCAAACAGATCTAATTTGCATGTATTTTTAATATATACATGTTATAATATGTTATAATATTCTTTTTTACTCCTAATACCTATTTACAATCTGTCCTAAATAGGACATTCAGCAATTAGTTTATTCATTAATTCGATTTGCAAGAATTATGTCCAGTGACACATTCTGTTGTTATAATATAGGTACTGTACATTATAAATCTGTGCAATTTAAATCTGCAATTTCGCTGTTATCATTCTTTCTTCCTTACTTTCCATCGAGAATCATTTTCAAACCGAGAGGACAATAGCGAATCGTTATTTTTTTAAATAAATAAATTTTGAAGTAAATAAACTTTACTGTAACGTCCTAGCCATAGGACTTTCACAGTCCAAGTCACTTTGATACATCTTAAATATACAGATAAATACTGAATGTGCAGAGAAGAATGAACCCAACAACGGCCTGTTTATCCGCAAGGATACAAAGGTATCTAGAGTCCAATCGGCCGAAAACAATAAAAACGAAAGGAAGATATAAGGGTTAAGAGTTAGGTCGGCGAATGCGATTTCCGTTGGCGGATGAAAAGCGCGGCGCGGCCCCAGCGGAATCCGACAGCCCCGTTGCTCCCGCAGCAGGGTGAAACAAAGTGGTCACATCAAAATCCACTGTGAATCTCATCTCGAGAGGTCGGGATACCTTCGATCAGATACCTTCCCGGTGCGCGCGGCCGCCAGGTGAGCCAATTCGAGCGAGTAACGCCTTTTGACGTTAACGCCAGCGCCCTCTTGGGCGCGCGGCTCGCCGTAAACGCGGTCGTCGCACAATAGCCAGGCAGATCTTAATCTCCCACCTTGATTCCCGGTTACGGACGACCATTACCATTATGTTCGTACTCGTGTACTATCAGCCCATTGTCTCATTTATCTGCTGGAGCGCCGTCGAAAACGTGCGGGTCGTTCTTTACGTTAACGGATTCGCCGGGGCGAGGCGATGACGTCAGTGCCTCTCGTCCTCCATGATTACCATCACATCCGATTTTGGACTTTGTATTTGGGGATCGTGTTCTCAAATTATACATTTCATAGAAAGAATTAATCACGGTATTATTATGTGATATCTACTAAGAATTAATTTAGGCTAATATATAAGGATGTTAGTAGCTAAAATTTATTGGTCTGAATTAATAGCTGAGAGAGTTCTTGATATAGAAAAATGACATTTTTTAATATGTGATATTATTATATCATATTATAAGTTTTTATCAATATGAATAACTGTGTTGCTGCTCCATCTTCTCATCTTAATTGTAATTGTAATTAATTAATTGTAATTTAAATTAATTGTAATTGTTCTGAATATTGAGAAGAAATATCTGGATAGCACCTGAACACCTGAAGAAGCTCCAGCTGTTGCCTTCTCTGAAGAATTGAACCGAAATGTCAACGAAAACGTTCCCACCAGAAACGAAGCACCAGCCTGAAGGCCAAGTCGAGCAAACTTAAATATTTGATTACGTTATATGCGACGTATACCATAAATATGCAGTTATATATTTCAGCTGTACGTTCGGCTTTAATTATTATTAATTTACGAGACTGCGGTGTCTCGTAAGATAATCCGGACTCAACTCCGGGTTCCCTTCCTTTGTTTTAACGAGTACACGGAAGAGACTTGGTTCGCCGAATTTTCCCGACACGTGAGTCATTGATTACAATAAAAATGGGATTTACCGACTCATCGCATCGCAAAATCCGAAGCGGCAGGACCGATTCGGGAGAGAGACTGCAGCTCGTTTCTGGGGAATACTCGACGAGGGTGAGCCTTTGTCCAACGTCCAGCTCGCGAGATCCATCCTCCAGTCCCGAGGGATTCCTCGTGTATTATATTACCAGTCGCCCTCCTAGGAGCGATCATTATCTCTTTAGGAACTCGAGGCCAGGAATATGGGCCAAATAACGCAAGTATTATCCGCTTTATTAATAACAGCGACGCGCGGTGCCGCCGCGAGATATTTGCGAGCAATTTATGAAGTGGTGCGGGCAAAAAACAACATTCTCTCACATTTCACATATTTTCCAGAGAAATAAAATTCTCGTTTCTCCCATTGTCAGGTTTATCACAAGACTTTAACGTCATAATAATTTGGTGGAAATTGTATTGTGGATGTTGTATGTAAAATTAAATATAAATCTACATTAAATTAAAGAAATTAGATTAAGAAGAAATAAATATAGAATTAAATGCTGAATATAAAATTTTCACATCTTCCACTGCTCACAAAATCTCTCGCTCTCCTCTCATATTCCCGAGATTCTAAACTCTTTTTCTTCGTGACGTTGAAAAATGCACAGATAAAAAACTAATTACCGAACAGATCTTTACGCTTCACATAGCAGCATTCGCCCCAAACTTTTTCACCAACGAGTCTTTTGTAAAAAGCGAACGCACGCGCCCATGCGTTGCACGCAGAACGATGATCGCAGATGTCTGTCGGCCACTTCAGGGCGAAGTGGCTCGGCGAACAAGTAAAACAGTTGCCGTTGGCGGTGAAATAATATCGTCGAGGAGGAAAAGAAGACTGCACGCGTCGTTGCTCCTCTATCGACGCCATACGCAGGAAGATAAACCGCGCGCTCGCGTAAACAGGGGCCCAAGAGCGTGTGACGAGGAGGATTTGATAATTTAATAAATCAAACCATAATTTAATCAACCGAACGCCTCAAGGCGGGGCGGGCTCATCTCGTTCACGTGACCTAAATCTCCGCATCCTGACCTCAGAGATCGTTTGACCTGGTTTGTGCGTAACACGTGTCACGAGCTCGAGTGTTTCCAGATAGCCCAGATATCCTCGATTTTCTCTTATCTTTTTCGATCAGAGACTGAGGATGACCTCGGGTCTTATTTGAGGCTCATTGAAGAGCAGCAGCGAGCCCCTCAGCTGTTACGTCTGACGCTGCTCCACCTTGCGTTTCGGCTCGCGTGCTCGCCTTTTCCCTCGCCATCGAAAACACGGATTCCCAGAGGAGTCGGTCTCCCCGCGGAGAAACACGGGGCACCGATAAAAATCGCGACGTTTCTCCCCGAAAACAAGGTCCGGCCGGCCCCAGGGGGAACGGGAGAGGGGGAGAGAGATGGACCCTCCGCTTGTCGCGTCACCCCCTACGTGTGCGACAAGCGTGCGCTCCACGGAACGGTGTCTCCTGACTGGGGTACCTGTAACCCCCGCAGTTTCGTCGCCCTAAAAACGTCCTTCCGGACGAACGCGCCGGCAGAATGGCGGTCCCTCGTAGCCGATGTGATGCGAACACGTCAGTTCCTCACGCTTCGAGAGTCGTGAACTGCCGCGCGAAGACGAACGGTAATCAGATTCCAATTCGTTCGCGTGCGTTACGATTGGGATCGCGGGCGAATCGACGGCGAGTGTTCGCAGATCAAATCGTGCAGACGTCGGCAACGATTAGACGATGTCCCAAGCGTTAGTATGCTTGAATTTCGTTTGGGCTAACATTGCTCGGTTTTGCTATGCTTTAATATTTATTTCATAAAATTTTTTAGGTAAGTTAAATTTAACATCTAATTTAGTTTCGTCTTGGTCTAGTATAGTGGCTTATATTGTCAAGTATAAAAAGTATTGTCAGGGAGCGTCTCAAGTTCCACACGACTGCTGTTTAAAACTAAAGAACAAAAATCATCCGCGACACCCGAGGCTCTTGGCATCGCGCTTCGAAAAATTGTTAAAAATTAAATTTTGACACTAAAACGTCAAGAGGGATCTCTATTGTCCTTGTCCTTGTTACGTCATGCTTCTGTTTGTACAACTACAACCGGCACGATTGATGGATCACGAAAGCATGACGGGTACGATGTGTTTGAAAGGAAGCGAAAACTCGGGTGCGAAAACACCCTCCGCGCGACAAAACATCTCGCCGTGTGCTCTCGCGATTTTTAGCAGAAAAAACACTAAACGAGTTCCAGAAAGAGAGGAGCGGCTGTACATGGCAGCTGTGACGAGCGAAGCGTAAGAGAAGCGTCATCGAGATCACACTTCTGGAAGACTGCCCTAAGTCATGCTAATCGCACGGAATACTGATCAGGTGTTTACCTGTTCACGCGGAGATCGCGCTCAGACATAATCGAGGTAATGTATTCGAGACGGCATATTGAAAGCGCGTTTAGCAGTTGAAGTAAACAGGGAGACGAGAGAATTGAATTTCGTCGTCGTCTCGCTTCATTATCTTGCGACATTTCCGCCGAAGCTTTCGCGTTGCATTCAAAAAATTATCTTGAAAAGGGGAGCCCGTTGCTTATTAATTTATTAATTTATTAATAATTATTAATACTGTTAAACCGTTTGACGAGACTATCAAAACAAAACTTACGACAAGGGGCAAAGGAAACTGTCATAAAATAACGATTAATAGAGAATAATAATAGAGAATTAATAAAGGAAGAATGTTTTTTTTTTTTTTTCGTAAGATGGTAGCAAACTCCGTAAAATTCCAAAATCCATAATTCCACAAACCCGACCTTCTCAGTCGCGTTGATTTTCATCGGTGGCGGAAGGGTCGCAAGAAATAAAACGGCGCCGCTCAGTGTCAGCCCATTATCCGGCGGAGAAAACAAACTGGTCATCTCTCGTTGCGCGCATTATCTCCGGGCTGTCACGGTGTAGAGGATTACACGTCGATTACGAGGCGCAATTTTAAACCGTCTCCCTCGCTCGTCGCTCGCGCTAACGGTGCAACCCTTTGTGGGTTACTCTATGGTTTTACAATCAGTCACCCGTGCTGTGACACGGCTGATGGGTCGTTTCGAAGGGGTTGCCTCATTTCGAAAAGCGGATTATTCGCTGGCCCGTTCATCTTTTTTGATTTTCGCCTCGCGTCGGGGCCGACTCTCTCTCTCTCTCTCTCTCTCTCTCTTCTTTTGATATCGGACTCGATGGCTGCCATTTCTCGCGTGATCGATGAACTCAAACCGATCCTTCTTCCTTCCGACGATGGAGCAACCCCTTCTCTCGCTCTTCGATCGTCGCGACATGGATTCGCACGTTTTTTTCAACACGCCCGTTTCTACGATTCTCGCTTGTCATTGTTTATACGCAACCCCTGCCGAAAGGTGCCAGAGTCCATCGAGGGGGTAAAAATCCGACCTCCGAAAATATGGTAAGCATGCGAGTGCTTGCTATAAAGCTTGCTATAAAAGTCAAAATATAATAATAATAATAGCAATTACTAACGAAAAAAACCCTTTAGTATGTATGACAGAATAAAATCGCAAATGAGCAAACAGAAAAGAAAATACAGGAAAAGAGTAAATGATCTTAATTAAATCATCTTAATATAATTTACTTCAACATTTTTTTCAATGTACGGATTCTTAATTTCAACGTATAATAATGCATTGCGAATCAAATATATAAAATATATTTCGTACAAAGAGAGTTTTTACGCACATTAACATTCTTATTGCAAAAGGTAGCAGATCGCCATCTGCTACCTTTTGTTTTCTCAGCAACAACTGCAGCGTCCGAGTCATTCGTGGAATAACTGAGAAATCGCCGTCTCGCGAGCCGTCTCGGTTCGCTCTTCTCAGTAAGAAGCGACTTGATCTCTCGATATGTCTCGATCGTCGGAAATACTCAATGCGGAATACTATTCGGTGCTTCGAATGTCTCGCGGTCCCCTTCGCCCAGCGCGCGCGCTGCAAAGGTGCCCCCGGCTTTTTTTCCAGTATGAATGATGATGTATGGATGCTGGCTGGGCACCGGGGGCTCGGTAAAGGGTTCCATTGTTGCGCCCTCCCCTGGAGAACGGAACCCACTCGCCCCGCAGGGGAGAGACCTTCGTGAAATATTACTGCCGAGCAACAAACTGCATTCTGCAGGCTGTATACTGTTAATTTTATGCCCGATTTTTTGCCCACTCCACCTAGCCTGCCCTCCTTGGCCCCGCGAGGCCGGCAGCCGCCCCTCGATGTTGCTACACTCACGAGAGCCCGTGATCCGAAGAGCGCCGATATTGTAATAATAAATATTCATCAAATGCTTCTCGGACATTACGGACCTCGCTTCTGCTTCTCAAAGTCGCGTCCGTCCATATCGAGGTGCTCGCTAAATTTCCGATTTCCTCGTCGCACTTTCGCGAATATCGACTCGCAAGAAGATTATGCAAATTTAAATATAGTAAGAATATATTTATAAATAATAAAGTATTTTTGTAACGTACAAACGGTATTTAATTTATCTGCTATTTGTAAGATGCTCAACTTACGACTAATTGAGAAATAAAAGAAGCTTCATCTAAATCTAAAGAGCTTTGCTTGAAAAGATAAGATCTTCATCTATAAATTTTGAAATATATTTTATACTGAAATACTCGATTATTTTTCGTGAGTATCCTCGAAGTATAAAAATTTTAAATAAACGAAGACCGTTCAACCGAAGAATTAATAGACTCGATATCGTTGTTTGATTTATGACTCTGTTTGCTTCACCGACGTGTATTTATTATTTTGTAAATATATTTTTTCATTTCAACTTCGCAAGAATTTCTAGCGTGCGTTTTCTTTCTCCCGACTTTACCAGCCGCAAGTTGCACTGCGAAAAAAACTAGGAGTCTTAACAGCTGAAAAGTTAGTTAATTAATTCCCCATTGTCATATCGGAAGAATGCCTCGCGAATCGCGAGAACAATGCGAGGTCGCAATTAGTAAGTCCCTCAGTAATCGGATGCACCGCGAGCTCACCCCCTCCGCGCGCGCGCGCCCTATGCAAATTCGATCGGACACGGTTTTAGAAATTCGCCTTGGCCCTTCTCGTGCGCCAACAATGGCCGTCAAGTCCGCCGACAATGGGAAATAATAAACCGTGATAAATAGCTGAGCAAATACGCGCGCGGTGCGATCGCGGAGGAGCGATCTCGAACTCGCTCCTCGTCTCCGCCGTTCCCCACGTCGAATCCAGGTGCGGCCGCTCGAATTCCAAAATAAATACCCTCGGCAAATAGCATGCCGCGCAGAAGAACAAATAGCCTCTATTAATTTCCCGGTGCTTCGCGCCGGAGACAAGCGGCCTCTCGGCCGGGCGAAACGGCGAGCGAGATGCCGCGGAATCGCTCACCTGTATCGATAAGAGAATCACCACGGCTCACGGTCGCAATTGATCTGTCGTGTGTGTGTCGTTGAAAAAGTACGGCCGAGTTTTCGGGCGCGTTCAAATCGAGCCGGTAGATGGGAGGGTGCTAGTGAGACACGTCCGTCACGAGACGGCAGTTTCGGAGGGAAGAAACTTGAAGAGGCAGCACTAATCAAAAGTGGTCCACGGAGACAGATTGAGGGGCGTGCGTGAAATAAATCAGTCTTTTGTTTTACAGCCCTAAAACGGCCGTTGGGGATGTATGCAGCGCGAAGTGACGTCCATTCATTAAAGCGCCCCAGCTGCGAGATCGAAAAGGCTCCCGGCGCCGATTCAACGACTCCGCTGCAGCGCGATTAAACAATCGGACATTGTATGAGCGACGTTATTTATGAGAGGTGAGCTTATTTATTGTTATTATTATTATTATCATTATCATACGAGGTATGTAAATTTTATCGCGCGCACGTATCGTGCGCGTGTCGCTTACGAGGTTGCAGCAACTCGAGAGAGAGAGAGAGAGAGAGAAAGAGAGAGAGAGAAAGAGAGAGAGAGAGAGAAAGAGAAAGGGGTTGAGGACAAATATTTTGAAAGAGAAGTTATTTAATGACCAAGACACCATTGTGTCAAAAAATCTGCCTCGAGTAACGAGGTCTCTCAAAAATCTACCCCCGATAGAATCGATTTCGCGCACTGACGAGTCACCGCCGAAATTCAGAAAAAAAATGAAGACTGCCTTGGATTTCTCTTTGTATTGAAACGCAGGGAATAAAACTCGGTAACCTCCTCCGTTTTCTGAGGATTCCGAACGAAAAGCCAAACTGCGATTAATCTAGTCGAGCATCAGCGATTTCTGGCTGCATACGGAACAAAAAATATTCGCTTCACTGATTTTCTGTTGTCGGGGTCCGGACGAAAACTCGATTGCAGAAACGGTGAGATTCCCCGCTGCTCTCAGTCTCGACTGTGTTCCCGGTTATCTCAGCCGCCGAGTCTCAGCGCAGCCGAATGTTCGCGGACGAATGTTTTCGGCCGCGGTGACGAAAATACCGATTTCTCGTCGGCGAGAAGTTTTCGTAACTGCGAGATAAATTCTTGTTTTTCCATAAGCGCGGCGTCGCGCACGGACGCCGCTATTTCCCATGCTTTCTAGCCCACTCGCGTCATTTATCGGCGCGTTGAAAACACAGGTTCCACTGCGAGAAGCAAAATTTACTCGCCATGATAACGTATCTGAGGACGTGCGAACGTCGGCTAGTGTCGTGGAGAAGAGAGTGCCTCGGCGGAGTGCACTCTGACACGACATTCCGCAGATACGACTTGTCCGTGATGAGGTCGTTTGACGTTCGCCGTCGTCGCTTTTCACCCGGCTGGGCGCGAGAATAGTTATCGCGAGCGACGCGAATAGTCCGCTTCGAATTGTCATCGTAATTCGCCAAGCTCGTCGTCGCGGTGCGACCAGCGCGAGGAGCAGCCGCGGTCATTTGACACACACAGTGGCAGCAACAACATCGCTAGTGACAACAGTCGCGTGTCACTGCAATTTCGCGAGAAAAAATCCGCGAGTGATAAAGCGGCCGTCGCTTATGTTAATTAAATTCGCCGCGGGCACTTTTATCGCGCAGATAAGACTGACTCGCGCTTAATTTGCCGTCCGTTATTTGTAATTCGAGATATCTAGCTGACACTCGAGAATCTCTCTCTCTCTCTCTCTCTCTCTCTCTCGAAAATATTCTCAGTGCGATCGCGCGACAATGAGACCGATTTCTGCTGTTGATCGGCCGCAAATGGAAGAAGACGATCGTGCGGATAAATTGCAACTTTGTTGAGCGCGACGCGCGATAACGACTTGTTGTCGAAGCGCTCGCTCTGGGCGCGGGCGGCCGGATGAAATCCGACCGGATGCGATTCGTAAAAACCCGCGCAATGTGGAGTGCAAATTTTCCAAGAGCGGGTAATCGCGCGCAATTCAGTACCACGACAACGTCGGCCGCTCGTAAGTCGCGATTGTTGTGTGGGTAACACAAAGTATTGTAACTAAAAATAGTACACGGCTATAATCTAAGCGTCATTAATAAGATCTTATGAATCATACGCGTTATATATAGAAGAAAACACACGTCGACCATACATGTGCTATAACTCAGATACATCTGAGCCGTCTGATGGAACGCTATATCGGTCGGCAAAGAGTATTAAAGAATCAAATCTCGGAAATTTCGACGGGAATCTCGAGCTTCCATCCGTTGCAATTCCGCCGATCGTCGGAGAAAAAAATCGCATTATTAACCAAATTTCGAATTTCTCTCAAATTTCGACGGAGAATTTCTCCGTTCGCATTGCAGTCCCGTCAACTGTTAGCGAGGCGATTGATTTTAATTTTTTTTTTCGAATTTCACGTTTCACGTTAAGTGTTATAAAAAAAGGCCACGGTAGAGACAAAAAACTCGTCGCGTGCAAGGAACCCGATTCTCACTCGAGCGCAACGAGCAGTTTATTCTTGCGCTTGATTTCAGCACACTTGATAATTTTCCTATTATTTTCCGCAAAGTGGACGTCGCGTTCCGCTCGACGAGAGACCGACGACGACGTCGCGCCGACGAATCCTAGCGTGTGACGAGCGCGTGCAGGATGAAGAAGTGCCGATAAAGTATAATTATTGCGCGGGCGCGGGTCAATAGTCCGCCACGTTGCCTGGCGACGGTATTCCTACTCTGAGCCTCCGGAACAACCGGCGCGAAGTGCTCCTCTTCCTTCTCCGGCTGCTCCAGACTCCGGACAGAGGCTGGCCAGTCCGCCGCACGACGCTACGAAGAACGCGAAGACGAGGAGATCTTGTCTTCCGACCACTCTCAGTGGCAGACTTCTTACGTCATTGTCGTCGCCGCCGTCGCTGTCGTCGTCGTCGTCGTCGTCGTCGTCGTCGTCGTCGTCACCGTCATCGTTTCCCTTCGCGCTCGGGGAGCCAGCTAAGTACGACTTCCGCCTGCTTCTCTCGATCCGCTCGAGATCGCGTCCAAGTTTTCGCGCGGGAGCTTTCAAATACCACGTGTGAAATATCTCCGTCGTGCGAAAAAAAAAGAAAAACGAAACGGTGCGACTGCCTTTCGAGTGCCATACACGCCTTTCCATGTTCCTCGCAGCGATGAATTATCGCCAGACGAAGTCAACCGAAAGCCCATTCTCGCCCGCTGGAAGCGGGAGCGGTGCTACGCGACGAAAGAGGGACGAGTCCGCGAGGAACGCGCCCACGTCGACGGACGATAGATCGCACGTGGCAAATTCCACGAGGACCGCGTCCGGACGTTGGCCGTCATGGGCACCATCGATCAACTTCGAGAAGTTCTGCGGCTGCAAAGTGAGCGACGTGTCGAGCTTTGAGAATTTCACACGGTTCCTCTATCGCCCGACCGATCCGGCAAGTCTGGGAGTGGCCAGAGCTCTATTCGGTAAATGGACGTGTTGTAAATGTAACGTTGTGGGTACGATTTCTTTTTCTTTTTTTTTTCAACCGGCTACCTCCCCCCTCCCCCTTCCCCCACAGATATATACAAATATTGCTAAAACACCGGCGAGATCAATCGCGGGGTTATATACGAATAATTCTTTTCTGTTATATGCAAGAAGGTGAAATTTGGCTGAAATTACAAATCGGAAGTTTGAAAGCGAAGATTGGAAATTAGAAGACACAAGGAGGTTTCGAAATACTTGATTGGCATTTTGTTAGTGTTCGAAATGATTAATGTCCATTTTCGATTAGCCAGACGGTTGGAGAGAGCATTCCGCAAATCCGTGCGCAGACTCGTCGCTGGTGACACATAATTTAATCCTACTCGCCGCAACACTTTATAAACGGGGAGTGGGGAATTTGAATCGTAATAACTAGACACAATTTAAGACCTATTAAAGCGGTCATGAGGATTAATGGCTTGAACCAATGAAAGCACGACCGTGATTCTATCTCGCTCGTAGAAAAAGTGAAGCCCGGTATTCACGGTGTTCCTCTTCGCTTGATAATGCCCGCCCTAATTATATCTTAATCATCGCTAAACGCTGGTATTAAATCCGCCTTAAAAAGCCGCGGAGGCGACTCCTTCTCGCAAGTCTATTCAATTCGAATGCAACCCAAACAATTACAATTTCACCCAATTCACACGCTGCTCTGCATCGGCGAAAAGTGTTTTCCGTCCGCCAAGAAAAATTTCTAGAGCTCCTTTAGAGATCCTTTCCTTAAAGAGAGATTTCTTTTCGACGATGATAGGAAAGATCTAAAGACTTCTTAGATTTCAAAGAAAGGAAATATCTGGATACTTCCTGTAAAAATTTCCCTTTCAAAGAGAGCTCAAATTTCTTCGACACAGAAAGGATAAATTTTCTTCTTGGAGGCAGGAAAAATATCTAAAGACTGTCAGAAATCTCAAAAGAAGGAAATATCCTTTAGAGACGCATTTTAGAGAGACGACTGATTTCCTTTTGAAACGGATCCGAAAATTTTCCTCAAATCTCGAGAAAAGGAAATGCCCGGATCTCCGTTCTTCGAAGTCATCCAATTGTCACGATATCGTAGACTCTAAAGACTCCAACAGCAGAGCTCGAGCAGATTGTCTTTGCAGGTCTGTGCATGGTGATAGACGTCGTCGAGGAGAGAGGATTCGCGAACATCGACATCAAATGGGGCGACCCATGGGAATGTCACTTCCCGTTGATCCACGGGATGAGGCCACCGTCGTTACCATGGATGATTATGCTGTACACCGTGATGTGGATTGGCGCCTTCGGGATCGCGCTGGGTCTGCGCTTCAAGCTCGCGTGCGCCTGCTTCGCCCTGCCCTACTGGTACATCTTCCTGCTGGACAAGAGCTACTGGAACAATCACACCTATCTGTACGGCATCGTGGCGATCTTGTTCTGGGGCACCGGGGCGGACAAGTACTTGTAAGTTACGCAGTTTACGAGAGACGTGCAAGAAACGGAGAGTGGAAAAAGGAAAGAAGAGAAAGAGTCGAGCGCGACTGAATATTAATTGACTCGCGTGTCCGTAGCGCGCTGGATGCGAGCAAGGCGAGACGGCGCGACGGCAGCGTGCCTTACTGGAACTACTTCATCCTGAAGTTTCAGTTTTTCGTGCTTTACTTCTTAGCCGGCCTGAAGAAGTCCAGCCGGGAGTGGCTCGAAGGCTACGCCATGACCAACCTGTCTAGACACTGGGTCTTCTATCCTTTCCAGTAAGCGGCGTGCGAAGCGACAAAAAACGCATACCGAATCATGTATGATAATAAGAGAGCGCATCACGCGAAGCAAAAAGCTTCTTCTATCGTAGACCCTGTGTGAAATCACATTTCTGCAACGCGTCGGCTGTCCGGCTGCCCAGCGAAATCTGTCCAATCACGTGAACGCGGAGAGACATCAGCTTTTTACGGAGAAACCGTCCAAATAATACGAAAATAATATCCTTTAAATAAAAGCCGGAAACCTTTTTCTGTGTTGACTCCATGTAAGTTGATGATGACAGATGATCGAAGCAGCCGGCGTGTCAGATCCGCGTGTAAAATCAACTGCATGAGTGCTGGAGTCTTTCCAAAAGACAAGACGATTCGTTTCGGCAATAACGCAATGCGACACGAGGAGAATAACAACTCTTCCTCTTGCAGTTTCTTTCTTACCACCGAGCAGACGGACTTCCTGATCGTCCACTGGTTTGCCTTCGTCTTCGACTTGTCCGTCGGTTTTTGGATGCTGCTCGAGAAAACACGAATACCAGCCATGGTACTTTGCACAGCTTTTCACTTAATGAACACGAGGCTATTTAGTATAGGTAACTAGCACCCGAAGTGAACACAGTCGGCAAGACTTGTGTTAGTCGGCCGTGAGAAACACCATCGAGGATCCCTCGCATCCTCCTTCAGAGGGAACACGGGAGAGACGAAGGTTTTTCACGAAGAACGCGCTTTTAGGGATGTTCCCGTGGGTGTGTCTGGCGACGATGCCGCTATTCTGCCACGTAGATTGGCCACGCAAATTGGGACTTTGCTTCGACTGGCGTCGGAAGGTTTCCGCTGCTGATGGCAGCTCGATCGACGATCGATCGAAGGTATCCTCGAGGTCCGATCGCTCTGGGTCGTCTTCGAGCGAAGTCTTGGACGATAGAGCGACGCACGAAGGTGAACAATTTTTTCTAATCCGATGAAATAATTTACATTTTGTACGGAGAATTATGGGCTGAAATATTCGTTTCCTCCATTCGCAGGTAAAAAAGAAATAGACCGAGATTATTTTGCTGAGCCGGAAGCTGAAGAAGAAATTGACGGGGGTGACGACAACACGCGGCTACCTACGGATTCGACCGAGCCCAGTGAAGAAGAAGAAGAAGATGTAAATGTTCGCGAAAATATTCCAGGGGCTCGACGAACGACGAAGGTCACGAGGAAGCAGAAGTTCGTGGTGTCCATGTTGCTGTGTCACATCGCGCTGCAGTTCTTCCTGCCGTATTCGCATTTTATATCGAAGGTATTCAACTCGTAGAAACGTTCTTTTACGTTGTTCATTAATTATTAAACTGCAGTAAGGTCGTATGTAACTATGTCAAATTAAAAATATATTTTAAAATTTATATTTTCTCAAATCACTAATTTCGTAGATAGTATTTTAAATTATCTTTTCATTCAAAGATGTAGAAAAAGGAGCTGGTTGTAAATCGTGAACATTTTGCCAGATAACCTCAGAAACACGAAAATCTAAAATCCCTTACGTCGAGATAAAAAAAATGTATCCATAACGAGAGTCTTAACGTCGAAAAGTTTCAGCCGTATATTTCACTTTCAGCCGAAGTTACAAATCCGTTGGGTTGCTTTACCCTTCGGTTGTTTTTCTTGTAACTATCCTGTTACATTCCAGGGTTACAACAATTGGGTGCCAGGACTATATGGCTATTCGTGGGACATGATGGTCCACGCCTGGGACACCGTACTGGTGGTCATCAAGGTGCACGACAACGTCAACAACAAAGTCCGATACTTGGACCCTGAAGCGTGGGTGCAGAGCGACCGGTGGGTGAGACACGCGGACATGGCATTGCAGTATTCGCAATGTATGAAGGTAAGATTCCAACAACCTCAGTCGCTCGTCGCTCATCTTCGTTTGATCAGGAGGCTCGCAGGAGTTTGTCAGATTTCCAGCCACATATCTCCGATTAATCGCTTCTGCCAAGCTTATCTCCATCTCGCCATATGAAATATTACATCGGTTCGCTCATATGATTGCGCAGGACAACCTGATGCGCCGGAAAGAGAAGGCTCTGAGCGACAGCCGGCAAGCCGAGGAGAAGCAGATGTGGATGAAGCTATCCGCGAACTTGAGCATCTACATAGACGTGTGGTGCTCGCTGAACGGCAGATTTCAGCAGAGAGTTTTCGACCCGCACGTCGACATGCTGACGGTCGACTGGCATCCCTTCAAGCCGGTTTCGTACCTGATGCCGTTACTCACGCAGTACAATTCGTATCGGTGTGTCCAGGCATATAAATCACTAATTCTGTTGCATCTTCAGTTGTTCAACATGTAAAAGTTGCCGAACGCGTTCAATTGGCGATGCCAATAATTAACTTCGTCGATCGAATAATCAGCGGGCAATGTATCACCTGACACATTTGATCCGTGTAAAAGAAAATATAAGAAGCTATAATTAGCCTCTATTATAACCGTTTATTACGCCATGTAACTTTAAGCAAAAAAGTTACATATCCATACACCTATATCTTTGAAGTCTGATTTCGTTTGCTTATTGTTGCGCGTGTACAAACAATTTGTGTTTATTAGCTGTTTTTATTTTTTACGTCACAGAGTATTGTCCGAAGATATTCCACAAATTAAAATTTCGTGAATTGTAAAATTCACAAATTAATTCAGTTAATGTTTGACATTTTTATATTTTATTGTTTTGTTTAGTAAAAAAGGGGATCGGGTTACAGAGGATAATTAGGCACTAACTTGAAGTCTGACGGATTCCAGATACGAAATGGAGAAGATCCTGCAGCACGTATATACCTGGTCGAATTATACGGACGTGTTGTTCGTGGCCGATTTTCCGGGCATGTATCTGGAGAACTACATATCCACCGACTTCACCAACATCTCTTTGACCGTGCTGGAAGGTGAAGTGACTTACGTGGACGAGAAATCGCCGGATTCGACCACCGTGCTGAAGGGTAAATCGATACCGGTGAAAGCCGGGATGTTTCATCGAGTGAAGACGACAAGCTCGTATCCAGCATGTTACATGTACACCTACACCAATCGGACGCAACAATCGGAAAACAGCGAGAGGTGAAGGCGCGCGTCAAGCCGCAAGTTATTCAGCCAGTTTCACGGTTAATTTATGTGTCTGGTTATCATTAATTTCTCTTTTCTTTTTCCAGAAAAACGCCTCCTCCGGCCATAAACGATACGCTGCCGCTACTGAAGGAAGTCAATTACAAGATCAATGCGTGGACGAAAGCGCTTTCTCACATAACAAATGCCTTCTTTCATCTGGCGTATGGCGTACCTATGGTACGGCGAGTGCGCATCAACAAATAACGTGTCATTTAAATCTGTCGATTAAACAATTAACTGAACAAGCTGGAGATTTGTGCATCAGCATCTTATTGGCGCGCTTCTTAGTTTTATTCCATATTTTGCCAAATCCTTTTATTCTGTGCAGTCTTCAAAGAAAAAGAATTCACGTGTATGTTAAATTTGATTGCCGAAGGGCGCAACAGTGTGATAATCCTGAAGAATAGAAATCGCCTTCACGTTTTATAAAGCATCATTCGAACGAGAGACGAAAATACTAAAACGAACTGTGAAATGTTTCTCAAGCGATTATAACAATTATCTTTTGAATAATCGTAAAAAATGTACGCACGCGTAATAAAAAAATATATGAATATACATGTGTAAAGTACGTATATGGTACATATTGTTATCATAGGCAAACAATGTAGCAAAGAAATTTCTATTATTTTTCTATATTACCATGTAGCATGTGATATAAAGAAACCTAGTGATTTGTACGATTCTCGTTATGAATCGTAATGTGATAGAATCTATTGTAACTTATTAATACTAATGGGAGAACTGCTAATCTAGCGTCCAATTAATTTCGATATGTGATTCACCAGCGAATCAGTTTGAAAGTGAAAATGTTATACACTTTATATGTACTGTTTTGAAGAAAATGTATGATATATATATATATATATAACAAAATTATATAACGGTCGACGTGTCTTATTGCTTTAATATAATTAGCAAGTCATTCCTTATAACACTGTATGTACGTTCTGTTTTTTTTAATATATGACAAGAATGTATACTTAGATGTGTATGTGTGCTAAACCAAATATTCGACGCATACCGATTATACTTGCAAAAATAAAAATTTTATATCATTAATTATATTATATCATTAATTTATATCATTTATTTATATATATATATATTTATATCATTAATTTATCATATATTGATATTAATATAAATTATATTTACGCTCATGCATAAATAATCATATTTATCGTTTCTTTAACATTATCAAATGACATATCAAATGCTCCAAAAAATATTTATACATATATATAAATATTTAATATACTTAATATATATAAATTTATAAATATATATAAAATGTGTGATAAAATTATGATATAACGATAAATATAATTTCCTTGACGAAAGAGAGAGAGAGAAAGAGAAAAGACAGAAACAGAAAATCTCTGACTTGTTATTGAATTTCTCTTTTCTTTTTTATAAAAAACTCTATCTTGCCTGATCTAATAAATACTGTAGACCCTTTATTAATCCATTAAAATAACGGAACAATAACTCTCATACTTTTTATTTAAGCAAATTTGTTCAATGCGATTTGGGTCTTGACTAAATGTAAATCGACTGAAATAAATATAACGAGAGACGCGATAAAATGTGAACCGAATTTTGATTAATTTTATGGGGCAATGTTAATTGTGGTTTGAAGATCGGCATATTGTAATTCGAATTTTGGACACCGACGAGGTAATATCAGAGAGGAACGTGAGAGCGGCCAACACGTGTTTTCGACAACACCGATTTTCCGTACTGGGAAAGGGCGCCATCTGCGTCCATTTTGAGAGGGGAACTACGATACTACATCCACTTTCAGGTTTCGGCGGTAAAACCTGTATGTGGTGGCAGTCCGTGCTACATCCATTTTTAGGCGGTTTATGTCTGTGCTACAACCATAATAGCGTACTTGACAAGCACAGTCTCGCACATTGTTACGCGTAACATGAATTAACATGTTAACATGTGCAAGAAAAAAGAATTGACATTGTGTATAATTAATATCATGAAGATCATACGAAGTGTCCGGTAATTAGCTGCCAACCCGAAGTGTGAGGGTAGATTGGGTTGAGACAAATATAAAAGTCCCATACCGTTTTGCGAGATGCGCAATAATTATCGAGTTATTAATGACAGAAATTTGAGGAGTAAAAGCGCGCCGATATAGATGATTCGAAAAGCGTTGCAGCTGCTCAGGGCAGCGATCATGAATCTTTTCCCTAGCGTGAACTAATAAAAAGTGAAAGACTTCTGTGAATCAGTGAAAAATGAAAAATTTTATATGAATTTGTGAAAATCGAAACATTTCCTGCGACCGAAGGCCGCTGTGGTTCAAAGTTAAATTGTAGCAACAGTATTGTTATCGGGCAGCCGGCATCCGTCCGTGACGTCTGCCGTGCGCCTTTGCGATTACCGGTAAATTCAGTTTTTTCGATTACTCGCGCGATTTCAAGTGGCCATAATATATGGCGAGAATGCATGGCAATATATGGCAATAATATATGGCAATAATATACGGCAACAATATATGGCAACAATATATAGCAACAATATATGGCAACAATATATGGCAATAATATATGGTCATAATATATATAATATATGGCAATAATTCATGAAATATATTTTTCGTTACTAAAGTCAATGCAAATTTGCGGCATGCACAATGTAATAATAAATAAGCTCTCTGCGAGCATTGAGTCAGACACTCACTGATGATGATATTGATGATGCCCTGTTGCATCCAACCAGATCCACCAATGTTCGTCCATGTCCGCTGCCGCTCTCCATGTCGCGCAGCATCCATCTTGCAGCGCGTCCCACGTTGATTGCTACACTTTCGCGACGCGGTCGATACTTGTATTAGAGCGGCGATATTTGCGTCAATTAACGAACGTTTTACGTTGTTACCGGTGGAAACTTTTTGCGCGCTGCGAAACGGACTCTATAAACTTGATCGGCGAGGAGCAAAAACCGTGTGAAAATTTACCGACTCGTCCAACGGATTTTTACTGCGCTTTCCGCGATCGCGTCTGAAAAGTCGCGAAAATGTGGGAGTATCGATATCTACGAGTAAAATATTCGCGACGCGAATGCACGCGAGGAAAGATTAGACAATCAGAAACCCCGAGGGGTCGCCCCGAGGGAGCGCAAAGGGAGCAAAGTTTTCACGTATCGTCCGCATTCGCGCATAGCTCCGTCACGACAAAGTTTACTTCGTTCGCGATACTTTAGCGAAATGAGAATTTAAGCTTTCTTTGTTAGCAGCGCGGGTAAAAACGCGTATTTTGATAACCGAGGTCGCGATATTCAAAGGCACGCGAGCGAGGATACCTCAAGCTCAGCGTGCGCTGGCGCAATTTCTGCGCGCATTATACGCTACTCGAGACAATAGGGATCATGATGAATGAACAATATTGCCAAATAATTCTACAGCCTGTTTTGCAAATAAAAGAAAAGTAACCAACGGTATCGGCATTTATGCGTATGAATATATTTTACACGGACAATTGAATATTGTCAAATAGTTAAATCGTTAAATAATTCTGCGGCCCGCTTGAAAAATGAAAATAAAGCAGCTAATGACTGTATCGCGTTTGTAGATATGAACATCTCTTATTCAGATGACCGAACAAGAGAGAATCCGACCGATCAAAAGAGAATCATTCGGTGCTTTAAATCTCGCACGTAATGCAGGCTATTGATTAAGTAATCCCCTGATTGTTTCGAGTAATGTATTTTATTCAACGTCACAAACACACACATGCAAGAATCTATTTGCAATTTGCATTGACTCTAACGATATTTTTTAGTCCCACACCCGTCATGCAGAATTTTGTTTCTCTTTTTATTTTGACTCACCGAAACGACTTGCAGTCAGAGCCGGCCACGTTCCGCTTCAACTCTGTAACAAAAAATTCACATTCGCTCATTAGATTTGACCAACGAGTGCGGGTGAGTAAAAAAGTAATTTACCCTCTGCGATCTTAATTCAAGTCGAGTCGGAAATTATATCCCAGCTCTAGATCGCCAAGAGTCAAACAGAGGACTATTGTAAACTTGTAAACTTACCTTCAAGCCGACTCTGCTTGGCCCGAATCGGATCCTCCGATGCGGCATCCCGCGTCCGTCGGATTGCTGTTGCTTTTCGCAACAACTGAAACAGAAAAATAATTTTCCCGGTTAATAACCTGCGGTAGAGAGAGAATATCTTTGATCGGGACGAATCGAAAATACGGAAATATTTGATAAAGAATTTTTATCTTTATATTTTTGTTCCAACATTAAAAATTTAAATGAGACTTAAAGCTTTCAAGAGAGCTGATGAGGACCAAGTTGCAGAGGCAAAGATCGTAAAGGGTTGAATACAGATGTGTAGGAAAAACTTGTAAACTTTACCTTCCGACCGACTCTGCTTGGCCCGAACCGGATCCTCCGGTACGGCATCCGCATCTGCCGGATTGCTGTTACTTTCCGCAACAACTGAAACAGAAAAATAATTTTCCCGGTTAATAACCTGCGGTAGAGAGAGAATATCTTTGATCGGGACGAATCGAAAATACGGAAATATTTGATAAAGAATTTTTATCTTTATATTTTTGTTCCAACATTAAAAATTTAAATGAGACTTAAAGCTTTCAAGAGAGCTGATGAGGACCAAGTTGCAAAGGCAAAGATCGTAAAGGGTTGAATACAGATGTCTAGGAAACTTGTAATCTTTACCTTCCGACCGACTCTGCTTGGCCCGAACCGGATCCTCCGGTACAGCATCCGCATCTGCCGGATTGTTGTTACATTCCGCAACAACTGAAACAGAAAAATAGTTTTCCCAGTTGATAATCTGCGGTAGAGAGAGAATATCTTTGATCGAGACTAATCGAAAATACGGAAATATTTTGATATGGGATTTTTATCTTTATATTTTTGTTCCAACATTGAAAATTTAAATGAGACATGAAGCTTTCAAGAGAGCTGATGAGGAACAAGTTGCAAAGGCAAAGATTGTAAAAAGTTGAACACAGATGTGTAGGAAATTTGTAAATTTTACCTTCCGGCCGACTCTGCTCTGCTCGAACCGAATCCTCCGGTGCGGCATCCGCATCTGGCAGACTTGCCAGATTTGCTTCCCGCAACGTCTGGAACAAAAATTTAGCGTTTCTGGTTGGTAAGCTGCGGTAGAGAAAGAATGTTTGGTCGAGATGAGTGGAGAATATTCGCTACGGTTTTTTTTCTTTATTGACATTGAAAGTCTAGATAGAACTTGGAGCTCTTGAAAGAGCTGACGAAAAAAATGACAACAAGAAGCGGAGACAACAGTTGTGTGCTCTCGAAGATACTCTTTTACGAATGGACATTTAAATTTAGATCCCGCAACGAAAGTAAACAGACTTGAAAGAAGTGCCGACCGAAAACAAAAAAGGTCGCAGTCTAAGAAGAGCGGTATGACGTTGAATATTCTACACAAGACCGGTATACTCACACAGTTAGGAATTATTCAGAATGTTTAATTGAGAACATGATGAATTAGAGAATCCGCGTTCATGGACCGTTATCCGTCTCTGTCTGGATCAATATATCTTATATATGCTACGGTTAAAGTGATAAATTGGTTATTATGCATAATAACTAACAGCTTTGGTTAATGTGATAAAATACATGCAGTTTATCACTATAACCGATTATTTTACATAACCAAACTTTATTGGTTAAAGTGATAAATGATATTTAGAAAATGATTTTGGGGAAACTTTTGAAAACCAGTTATGTCCAATTGTCATGAATATTGGCAGAAATACTCCAAACGATATCAAAATGTTACAAAGTTATGAACAATTAAACCTACGCGTAAGTTGCAAGTGCGTTTTGCATCGCGCGCTGCGCGCACGATTGTTGAAACCTACGCGTAAGTTAAAAGTGCGTAAGCTGCACGCACGGTTATTAAAACTTACGCGTAATTGGGCACGCACAGCGCGCGATACAAAACGCATTTGCAACTTACGTGTGTGCAGCAGCTTACGCGCTTTTAATTTACACGTGGGTTTTAATTACAAAAATATGAATAATTTATCAAATTAACCAAAGCTGTTGGTTATTATGCATAACAACCGGTTATTATGCATAGTAACAGGATTTATCACTTTAACCGTAACATATACAACAACGCAATAAATGGATAGACAGACAGAGATTGATGAGAGTAATTGCAGATTCATAAAGTGTCTATGATTACTAGTCGGATGATGACGGATCGTGAATGCCGAGCGCGAAATTCCGACTTTTTATTCCCGGAAAATTCGTCAAACGTCCGCTCTCGTTATCGGAGGCCTCCCGCATAATAAATGATTCCACATACCTGGAAACGTGACGTATCGCTGCCGGCGTCCTGCTTCCCGGCTGCTGGAGTCCTTCGGATTTTACTCACTCACGTTTCTAACGCCGAATACTCGCGATTCGACTGTGCGGTTAATCAACGCGATGCCGACGCGATGCCGATTGAATATCTCGAGGACCGACGAGATATATTTCTTTCAATTATACGAGAGAAAGTGACGAGCGCGTCGCGCACGGCTGCTGTTGATGGAATGAAGCCGAATACACGAGGTGCGCGAGTATTATAATACGAAGGGCAATAAAAGTGTCGTCGCTCACGAGCCGATCAACACAATCGACGTGATGTAAACATTGCGGGCCTCGGCGGCGGTTGAAGCAAGAGAGACTTACCCTTGGGCGTCTCTTCTTTTCTCGAAGGTTCCGGGACAACGAGGCATGCGAGGAGGCCTTTCAACTGTACGCGACATTGATTTACTACTTATTGATTACTGAAAATAAAGAAAATTATTCTGTCGAAGCATCGGATATTTGTTAGCTTATTATGTTAATTAAAGAGGAATGTGTACGATTAGAAAATATGTTAGCAACTAATTGTACAGAATGTTAAAGTTGTTGTAACGCCATTTTCGGAGAATAATTATAGGTCATGGTAGCGTTAAAAAGTGAAATTTCATCTCATGCGAATTTTGTCTCGTTCTTATTAAATGTTAGATGTTATCCGCTGCGGACAATAACTCTTCTACTTTTCATCTAATATTCAATGATAATAAATAACATTTAATTGCATTCGTTTGGCTTTTTTATTTCGAAAATAAAAAAATATATACCAGGGTGAGATTTCACCCATGACAACATCAACATGATTTTCTTTGATGCTTTTTTTAAAAGTTCAAGTATTTCATCGACTCGCGGGATATTTATAATCGGAGTCTCGTCGCGTTAATTAACATGTGCTTCTCCGAGCGGATCGAATGCTCACTGTCAGTGCCACGAGCGAATGTCCGGAGCGGACGGGATGCTGAATTGAGAAGCAGGACGAAGGGAACGGGACGCGGGCAACGATACATCTTGCGTCTCCAAACGTATCAAATCGTTTATTATACAGGAGACTTTGATACGGTAACATGTATGTAGAGGATTTAATATTTAATACGTACTTTTATTTTTCCTGCTCCTCCTCCCGCTCTTTTTAGACCTCCGGGCATAGTCTGGCATAGAGATAGTAACTATAGTTGCAGCACGGACATAAACCGCCTGAAAGTGGATGTAGCACGGACTTCCACCACATGCAGATTTTACCACCAAGACCTAAAAGTGGATGTAGCATCGTAGTTCTCTCAAAATGGATGCAGATGGCGCCTATTCCCAGTGCGAAAAATCGGTGTTGCCGAAAACGGCGTGTTGGCCGCTCTCAGGTTCCTCTCTGCTGATATTACCTCGTTGGTGGTAGTGGTCACAGAAGTAAGCAGTTGGAAATTGTAATATAACTCAACAACAAGTCGGACGTAGAATTTTATCTTCAAGTAGTTCCACGTAACGACGAGTCAAACATCATTTACACACTCTACTCTTTAACATATAGACGTAAAATTTAACAGGCTGTAATTTTAGCAAAAATAATCATAACAGATGATTCGATTTTAAAACTTGAAGTCTTTATTTTCTAGGTATATTGAATTCATAACATTATTATTGTTTATTACTAAGATATATTTAATTAAATAAGAAAAATAATGATTAATCACATTTCAATTTCATCTCTTTGTGGTTTTTATATTTTTTAAAATTTACTTCTATTAAAAATATCAAAGCATTTAATAACAAAGCATTTTAGAAAGAAAATGTTAAGCTTCTCTCTCGTTCTCTAACAAACAGTATATATTAATTTGCTTATTTTTATGAGTGTCAAAATTAAAAGAACGCTTTTTGTTTCAATATTAAATAACCGCATAAAAAGATCTGACTACAATCCACGTATATATATGCATATTAAATAAGAAAGTTTGCGCTTTTAAATGATATAATTGTCATAAATATATTAGTTTGTTATTTATTTACTCCAATACGGCACAAAATGTTGTAGCAACATTGCAAAATTGTTACAACGTTGCAGCAATGTTGCTACAACTTTCTGTGCTGTATGGACTAATTCGTCAAAAGGCAAACTTTCGGAACATTTCAGAAATTTGCTTAATCGATTGTAAACGTTTATTTTATGGATATATTTTTTTTTATTTCGACGTAATCCGTAAAAATTATTAGCATGGGCATTGTGAGAATGAAGTGAAAAAACAAAAATATGCCAAAAATATATTGATCCAAAATAAATGTATATTTAATGAGACATTTTACAAGTTTAAAATTCACATTCATGAAATAAAATATATATTCATTCATGAGATAAAATGTATCTTACAATAATTTTTATTACAAATTTCGATGGTCAAATATCTTTTATTCATGCTTTTAAGAGTAAAATAATATTTCTGAAGATAAATATCTCCAAGAAGCTCCAATATTTTTTTTTTGTATTATGCATGATTCATTATGCATTCTCGTATTATTGCGGAAATATTACATATATTATATATCTCCTCTCAACTTATAATAAACGCTTAAACTTATTTGCAGCAAATGCAGCAGTCAAGAGTAGTGTAGAAAATATTACAGAGACTTTAAATAGATGCCATTTCCAAGAAAAATATAAGGATATTTAACAATATAGGAACTTGGAAGAATTTTTAGCTGAAATTTATTCAATTTTATCAAATAATATTGGGTGTACAAATTAGATCGGTCCGTTTTCAAAAGATGTCTCTGGCTGTTATGAATGGTTCATAGTGCCGATTTTGGCGGTTTCAGAGAGGTTAAATATCTGCCAATAATATTCAGTTTATATCGCTTTGAGTTTCATATAAAAACCTTACTTTTTACAGTGTTGAAAATGTCGAATTTTGTGTTAACCAAGCAGCATTTGCGGGAAGTTTTAATTTTCTGCTTTAGTTGGAAGAAAAGTGCAGCCCATCGAATGCTTGTTGAAGTTTATGGTGACGCTGCTCCAACTGATAAATCATGTAGGGAATAGTTTCGATGTTTCAAGGATGGGGATTTCAGCGTCAAAGACAAGCCTCGCTCTGGACAGCCAAAAAAATTCAAGGACAAAGAATTAGAGGCATTACTCGAAGAAGATCAGAGTCAAACGCAAGAGGAGCTTGCAGAATCATTGGGAGTGACTCAACAAACCGTTTCCGTACGATTGAGAGACATGGGAATTATTCAAAAACAAGGAAATTGAGTGCCTTATGAACTGAAACCGAGAGACGTTGAAAGGCGTTCTTCATGGCAACGCTCAGCCTCATATCGCAAAAATCGTAAAAAAATATTTGGAAACGCTCAAATGGGATGTTTTACCGCACCCGCCGTATTCTCCGGACATTGCTCCTTCTGATTATTGGTTGTTCCGAAGGATGCAGCACGATTTGGCAGATCACCGGTTCACTTCTTTCCCAGATATCGAAAATTGGCTCCAAACTTGGATCGCCTCAAAAGACGAGTCATTTTTTCGAGTTGGAATACGAAAATTGCCTGAGAAATGGGAGAAAGTAGTAGCCAGCGATGGAAAATACTTTAATTGATCTGTTCATTCATTTTATTTTGAAATAAATACATCTTTTAACACAAAAAAACCGGACCGAACTAATTTGTACTCCCAACACAATATAACAATATTAACAAAATATACTATTATATGATAATCTTCTCAGCAGATACTTCATTGACCTAATCAAACAGTCTTGTGAGATCCCTATGATAAATCTATGTTAAATCTATACACACGTATCTACGCTAAAGACAATCACATTGGACGTACAATTATAAGCACTCGCATGTATTATCGAGTCCATCAATGTTGTTCGGTGCGCACGAATCCAAAAGGAAACATTTTCGAAAAGATCTCTTCTCGGTCCATCGATCGCGATATTCTGTTTCGTAAATACCGTTCCAGAAATTTAATGTTGAACGTGAGCACACCGAGTAGCATCAGTGATACATCAAGGGCATCCAATTAAATACCACAGAGAACCTGTTGCCAGCGCACACCAAACATACGCACTCTATCCCTACTCTTAATTTATTGCCAAACCTCGAAACGTAGCGAGAAACGCGGCATTCCAGGCCGAACGACAACAAAGACGAAGTCGGACGATGCGTCGGGAGTGTGGTCACTGTGGCCCTCGCAAGGACCCTCGAAGTGGAGAAAAATACTCGACCTTGACTGAAGGAGTTGACCGCGGTCAACGATTCACTGACTCAGGAGATGTATGTCTTTTTGCACTACGTCACTGCGCCGCGCAGCCCCTCTGTCTTTTCGTAAATCGGCCGGGACTGATCGCGGACGCTCAACGACGCCACCGACGACAACGACGACGACGACGACGACGACGACGACGACGACGACGACGATGATGATGACGAGTTCGTGTTCAAGGTAGGCCGGTTGCTCGTCCTCAAAAATCCGACTCTACAAGCAAGCGGCCGGCGCACCGCGGGGATGCCCCCGTTTAAAGCAGAGATCCTCGCTAGTAGATACACACTTTAAACGAAGTGACGAAGTCACTGCAGGCTGCAGTAATCGCAATAATGTCGCGAGGAAAACACGCGAATCAAAGAAGAAAGATCGATCCCCGCGTGTCCGAGCGATCGATCGATACGCGGTCAGTCGCGATCGATCGTGGCGATATACTTTCGAAGAGACCGCATTTCTCGATGCCGAAACCACCGACGAACTTAACGCGGCTTATTTTCACCGAAGCGGTCGAAACGGCGGTATTCTGAAGAAGATGCGTTATGCAAGGTCAGACGAGAATGTTTCCTTGTCCCTTTCAGTTTCTTTCAACGTCCGCTAAAAATAGAAGATGCATCGTTGTGTAAATCCGAATAATTTTCATTTAGGAGATTACAAATCGCTGATTTTCGCCCGCTTGCCAGTGGCAATTATCGATTGCACTCTACGACTCTACGGGAGAATTCGGATTCTTGCGAAAGCGAATGACAGGGAAACCTGAGACGTTTTGCGGCACTTTCTCGCTACGATGTCAGGTGATTATGACGCGACGCGAATTCCCGTTCGCTCTTTCTACTTGAGTAAATATACTGATTCCTGCATGACTGAAAAAATGCGGAGCCCCGGAGACGGCGCTAATTGCGGAGCTAATTAATAGTCGGTCCGGGGAATCACTTTGCGTACGACTTAATGGATCGGTGGACTAATGGATTGATGGTCAAGAGCGGTCTCGCTGTCTCAGGATATCTTCTGATTTGCATCCTATCGATGACGAAAAGGCGTACAGCACGTGTGCGTTAATTACAGATGACGAGTGGATGACAGACTGACTTTCATTCGTAATTCCCCTCGTAAAGTTGCATCTGTAAGAAAACGAGAATGATCATTCCTCGTGCAGTTGCGCTGCAAGAAGGTAGAAATTGCTCCCGATTCCATTTTCAAAATGACAGGAAGATGAGAGGTCCGACGTCTCTCCTGGAGAGGATCGCGATCTATCGAAATAAATCCGTCCTCCTTTCTCCCGCAAATACGGAACGGGCATTAAGAAGAAGGATACATACGTTGACGTGTCGAAGTCGCCCCGCTATCGCTCCATCTTCAGCAAATATACAAAAAACTTTTAGACGCTAAATATATGCGAATAAATAAATCTTATCGCTTTTATTTCTACAAACAGCCGGAATTCTTGATCGTTCACGGATTTGAAAATACAGTTACGTTAAATAATTTGCGGCGCGACAATAAATGTCAGGTCAAGGTATTCCCGAAATACTTGCTATGCATATTATGTACACAACTTCTACAACGTGTACAAGTCTCGGTTTCCTTACATAATCTCCCTTTTGTAGACACAGCGACACACAATTCCGCATACCGACGGTTTCTAAGGCGATGTGACCGCAGTGACAAAGTCATCCGCGTTGATTCATCCGCAGGCCGCCTCGACCGAATTTTCGACTTTAACGTAAACACATCGAGACGCATCATTGCTTATAATAGCGACGCGAATGTTTATGGCCTAATAAAAATTGCATAATGTCAAGCCTCGCGCAGGCATGCAGCTCTTAATTTATCGGCCGGGTTTCTTTTTTCGCGAGTCCTCCTTTAAACGCGAACATGACAAACAAAAGTCAACTTTCACTCAAATGGGATACAGGCAAAGCGACGGCGGTTATTAGGTCAGGGGCATTGTTAAGCGAACAACACCGGACCTTGAGACAAAATCATTTGCGTAACGACGAACCGAAAGATGCGTATGTCCGTGTTGCCGAAGCTTTCGGCCCTCTTCATGTTCGACGTTTGGATTTACGTCGAGTCGCCGCGGCCGTTAATACCAACCCAGACAGCGCTAAAGGCGTCTTGAAGACGTCCGATGTTTCCTTGGGCATATTTTAAACGACTTTAAGACGTTCTTTTAGAAGTTCAGGTTGTCAGAGGAAGAGCAACCATTGTGAAAAACTCCCCGTGAATTGATAGTTATTGTTTTCGACATGTTCTAGACATTCGTTAAAGAAGCGCACTTTATGCAATAATCCCGTATCCATTTATTTGCAAATCAACCAGCCGCATCGGTATTCGACGAGTGCTTATGATAATTTCGTGAATAGCAAACAGTTATTATATAAAAATATATATCTTAGATATATTTCTGTAACGACAATATATCTTAGATATTTCTGTAAAAAGAGCAAAGCGCAAAGGTGCGCACCGTGCAAAAATTACGGGCGGGACGCAATCGAGTGCGATGCGCGAAGTCGCCCAACATCGACGACGACGACGACGACGACGACGAAAATGACGATGATAAATCGCCCAGAGTTTCTAATCCATCCGACGGCCGCACCGGTCATTCCCGTGCCGGAGATATTTTTTGCCGGTAAAAGCACGGCAGAATTCGAGGAACCATGATTTTCATCCCGCCCCTCATTATCGTCCCTAATTGATCGTCCGAGAGAGCCGAGTCCGTAACGCGAGTCCTGAGGAGAAAAAAGAAACAAAAGTTCACCTTCCTGGAATCCCCGCCGGTGCGAGCGCACGCGAACAATACCGAGAAGAGTCATTAGACACGATTAGACGTGCATAAATTATCGCGAACAAAATTAAACACACACAATTAAAGCACGAAAGTTCGCTCCACACGCCTGATCCGCCGATCTTCGATTACTCGACTCGCCAATGTATCACTTCCCAATGTTAAGCCACTAATAAAATGTTAAAAGTAATAAATGTTAAAAACCACTGGCTCCACCGGGTCGTTTAAATCGTCGCAACTGACAAGTGTGAAGTTGCCGAACTCGACGAGACGTTCGCGCACTTCTCGAGCTCTCGAGGCTCTCGAGCAAAATGGCCGCGGCCGAATCGATAGCTCGCGACGCGTCGATCGCGAGCGACCCTTCGCGAGATTTCGAAACTTCGGTGTCTCTCCGTGAGAGCGAGGCGTTTGTTCGAATTTGTTCTTTTCTCGTGACAAAGGAGTGCAGATCTCCGCGCATCTATGGCGGAGGAGGGGGAGGGGGAGGGGGGAGAGGGACGAGATATCCCTCCGACTTGAAATTGTCGAAATATCAGCTGTGCGATCAGCTGATATTTCAGCTGTGTTTACCGCGAATTTCCCCGGGATCACGTCCTTAGCGCGTCGCGTCTCGACGGTCACGTATGGCGTCCTCCTCCGCGGCCCCGAAAGAAAAAAACACGGCGTCCGCGGCCACACTTGTGGTGATCTTTGTGAGGCTCTACGTGCCGTTGGTCGCGCACGCCCCCGTGCCGGTGGTCGCGATGCACCTTTTATCGCGCTGTCGCGAAGGCACTCGCACGCGCGCGCGCGAGATTGCGTGTACCTGGCGGACACGGGCAGGTAGTCGGACACGTGTGGGGGCGTGTGTGTGGGTGCTGTGCGTGCCCGCGTCTCGAAAACGCGGCGGGCCAGGCGCATATATAAGGCCTGCCGCTCTCGGAAATGGAATCAGTCTTCAACATGATGCGCCCATTGCATTTCGTAAGTGACTCCCGCCGGACACGCGTCCCGGTGCACGACGTCGAGATCTCCGGTCTGTCCGCACCTGGTCGTCGAGACACGTCGCGTGTGCCTCCTTCGAGATCGCCCAGTCGCGGAGCGGACGTCCAATTAGCGTAATCACGTCGGGAACCGCGAAATTTCACTCGGACGGGATCCGCGTCCAGTCGAGACAGACTCGATAATTGAGCGGTGTTCGCGATTTACCTGAGATCTTTCCTCATCGCATTTTTTTTCTTTTTTATCTTCCTCTCTTTGTATAATCTTGCGGAGACTCGGGTTGATATTCGCGGTCAGATTTTGTGCCGGCAATTATCTGAAGTTTGTTCTTCAGACGCTCGTTCAGACGGTTCGTTTTATCCGCTACGTAGGCCCTAAAAATGAGATTAATATAGGACGATCTTTTAATTTGTTTAGGCGAACACTTGCCTTCGATACGGTTTGGACATTTTTCTCTCAATCGACATCACCGACGATCAACTCGATCTTCGCGTTTCGAACGACGATTGAATCGGAAATCTTGAGACGACTCGTCTTATTGCGTTAAGGTCGTACTTATTAATACAATTATAATTAAGCATCCAACTGATTTCAGGTTCTCCTTATCTCGGCGTTCGCTTTCTTCACGTTCTCCTCTGCCGTGGAGTCGAAAGAAACTAACGTAAATGCTGAGTTCGAAGCGCCGGCTGCGGCTACGAATGATTTAGAAACAGACGCCTCCGCCTACTGGGGGTGAGTTGTTTTATTTACGAATAAATGCTCGAGTACGCTAGCAGGGAATTTTCCTTTTCGATACGGTCGCCCTAAAAACCGGAAATAATCTGAATATTTGGGAATCGTCACAATTTCCCCCGAGAGACCGTGATACGAAAATAGGAATGCCGAAACGATATCCTGAAGTATACACGGAGAAAATAGAATCGGTTGAAAAAGCGCGACAACGGAATTTCCGGTTCTCCGAGCCGAATGCAATTCACGAGAGGCGAAAATTCTGTTCCCTTCGACCGACACGCGTTTGTTTCGTTCATTGTCACGTTAATTCGACCGATCCTTTTTGTCCGTGTACCAATTGTCCCAAGGAGGAACTGGTACCTCGGGAACACTCACACACATACACGCGCGCACAAATGCATCAATATCTCATTTAACGTCGGATTGTGTGGGTATTCGGATTTCGATACTGCGACTTTCCAGGAAATCGTTCCACTTCCCAAATTTAGATACATCTTTTCCCGGGACAATGGACATTCACTGTGCGCGGAGAAAAAGGAATCGGCTTGAATTACCGTGGCGACGAACGAACCGAATTTAATTAATCAATGCGCTCGAGCGAAATAAAATTTTCCTGTGTCGCGTTCAATGTCGCATCGGTTCAGACCTTTTTTTCTCTCCTCCATTTTCTTCTGTGAGGGACAAAAGGAATCCAACTCCGCGCGGACAACAGGGGTGCGGGGCCGGGGGGAAGGGCAAGGAGGAACTCGTAATTACACATTCTAATCTCCGACATCTTCAATAATTCAAAGAGTCGTAGTTGTCGTGCGCGGCGGTGAAGTCCAGTTGCGGCCATAAAATATTGAAATAGCGATCACGTATTCCGCCGCAATCGGGGATTATTCAAGCGGACGCGGATGTACCTCGCGCGCGCGCGCGCGCGCGTTTGCACTTTGTATGCCAAGTTCGAGCGCGCGCGCGCCACGATTTGTTTGCAAAATTGACGGTGGCGCGAGGACGTTTGCGAAAAATATTGCACTTTCCCGCGTCACACTCGCGCAGCATCCTCATTCGCATTCACGGACGTTTTACGCCGTCGCGCGTCTCGTCAACCGCGCATGAATCACGCCGCCAGCGCGGCGAGTTTTACGCCGTCTTAATTTCGTCAACACGAGAGTTCTAACTAGTCGCGCGCACAGAGAGACGCGCGCGCGAATGACTTCCGATCGCGCGACTAATTCGCATCGGATGGCTTGGCGGTCGTTCGGTATGCGACGCGTCTAATTTTGCCAGTGACACGTCGAACATCACATGTGCAATCGCGTGAAATCTGTCGCCGTTGAGAATTTACGAGGCGCAACGAGACGGTGTCCGCGTGTGAGAAATTTAAAATCACACGGCGCTTACTCGCTCCTTTAATTGGCTGGCTTCAATCGGGGTTCCGGTGTGATTGGGCGATTTACGAATTTATATGGGACTATAAGCGGTTAAAATTTCGCTAATGACGCACACACATCGCGCTTGGTCAATCTGTTTATCGTAATGAATTATTACAAGAGGGTGTCGATCGAGCGAGGAAATGCATTGCGTATAAAAAGAATTGAACGATTTGCGGGTATATTTTCAGATACGGACGACCATACGGTGGCTGGTACGGTGGTAGAGGATATTATGGAGGATATCCTGGATATTTCAGAGGAGGATGGGGTGGCAGAGGATACGGAGGCTGGGGTGGCAGAGGATATTTGGGAGGTTGGGGGGGCGGTTACTGGGGTTGATGATGTGACTCACTACGTTCTAACGTTCAAGTGATGTCTCATCACCGTCCACGGCCTTTCTTATTAATGTTTGAATTTTCTAAAACACGCGAAGCGCTCTACGATAGCTTCGTTAGTTTTGTAAGTTTTACTGGAGTCTCCATTGCACAAGAACAAATAAAGAAAATGTAAAAAAGACGAATTCTTCTTTTTCCCCTTCACCCCCGTTATTTGTTCTCATTGAGCTGCAGTTAACTATCGTAGCGCGGATCTTGCGTGAAGATGTAAGATGGAATAAGTAAACGCAGTATGTAAAAAACTGTAATTATTATTAATCGTAATAATATGATTAATGAGACAATTACGCGACTATGTGCACATTAAAACACCTTATCCATATCTTACAAGACCAGCTCTCTTGTACAATATATACAGTAACTAAATATCATATTACTCATTTGCAATATAATAAAACTATCTATATTTATATATATTTATATTTATATATATATATTCATATTTATATATTTATATATTTATATATTCATACTTACATACATACACATATACGTAACCGGACATATATTTATATATGTATATGTATATAAACATATATAATATTAAATTCATCGTTATTTCTTATTAACGCTATCGTTATTTCAATATATATATATATTATATATATATATATATATATATATATATATATATATATATATACGTATGTAAGAAACGATTAAAAATTAACCAAATATTTATTCTTTAATTCTGTACAATATATAGGCTCTTAAAACTCTGCTTATCACTGAAAAAATATACGATCGTGGACAGGAAGGTAGTCCGTAATTCTTTGCGCGAGTTTCAGGCGACGCATCCGTGTCGCCTGAAGCGGGAGAAATCTTCCCACAATTCCAAAACAAATTCTCCCGCTTGGGCTAGAGGCAGATACGTGCGAAAAGTCATACAAAACATTACGGACAACATTTCTGTCCACGACTGTACAATACGGTACGTGTGTGTAAGTTATGAAATGTCTGGAAAAATCCTTTCATTTTCGCGTAACGCATCGAACGGATCGGCGCGGTGTGTCGGCTCGTCCGCCGATTTTCTCGTCGATCGAGGAATCGAACGCGATGCACACACACATACGCGCACGCGTCGAGGAGGAGCCGCAAAGAAGTTCGGTCTCCGGAGAAACTCGCTTCCGCACGACCGATAAGAATTTTAAGAGCGGCGGCGAGCGCGCAAATCGCCGTCGCTAAACAATACTTTGTTTGATTTGATTTATTGCGCTGCATAACAAGAAACTAAAGAGTTATGACAATAAAGAAATGGGACGAAACGGTATCACCAGACTCTCCCTCTCTTTCTCGCACTTGAACATTCTCACATGCGCACGCACAAACTCTCCCTCTCTCTTATACGTGCACACACGTACACATGCACGCATACGCATACTCTCGTACTTTGTTTTCCCCTTTGTCGCATTTGAACATTCCTCTGTCTCCCAAGACACGCAAGATCACGGCCAAAAACTACTTCATCTTTTATAAGCCAACGTCTGTGCATGTTGTATTTATGTATGTGTGTGTGTGTGTGTGTGTGAGAGATGTATATGAGACCAGTGTATTGTGCGTGTGAATTCGCATAGATATGACGCGCGCGCGTGTGAGTATATGGAAGATGCTTAATTGACCGATAATTAAACTGACGACGACGGTGATTGCAAGGATTCGCCGGTCCGTTAATCTTTCTCGAATAAGTAAACCTTCTCCGGCGTCTTCGGAGTACGTGACTTTGGTTCGGACGTGTCAATCGGGCAAATCGAGATAACTGACAGTCGTTCCGACAGACACTAGGTGATCTCTGAGGTGGGATTTTTCATCTTTCTTTCTTATCGTCTTGTATCTTTTCTGCAAACAGATCTCGAGAAATTCGTCGTTTGACGGCAAAGCCGCACCGCGCGAGCGTTCTTCCGTCATCGAAACGATCCTTAACGTTAGCGCGTTCCCGCGAGAGATATCGATAGTCTTTCGGCGCAATCTTGCATTCGTTATCGCTCTTCTCTCCCTCTCCCCCCCCCTCTCGCTCCCTCTCTCGTCTTTTGAATGTGCTCGTCCAAAAAGAAGTGACTTAAAAGCATCTGGAAGATTAGATCCGTACGTAGGTAACACAGCCCTTATGTAAGCTTCATACCAATTACAGATTCTTGCGTCTTAGGTGACATACGAATATATATACAGCTTTCGTCTCACATTCCCTACGCGCGCGTCGCGTTACAATTGTGGAACGAAAACTCGCCGAGCGCTTCGCGCTGTTCTCATCAGGCGCGCCGTGAGAGCTTGTGATTTCCCTCGGCATTTCCGATCGCTAGCATGTGTTTTCGATTGATTTTCAAGAACGCTCATATCATCATGCGGCCGTGTGTTTAGGCTTGCTCTATTCTACCTTGACTTTCCGAAATAAAAGAGGACATTTATTGCTCAGAGTGTCAGCTTCTCGATACGTAACTGTCTCTCGGGATCTTTCGTTCCACAATCGATACGATACACGCAGATACCACCGGGACGAAAGACGCTCCTCTCTTCGGACATCGCAACAATTGCACATTTCGCGCAGGTCAGCACTCAAGCCCACTTCGGACGATTCGTACGTGGGAGACACCCGCGAGCCGAGAACCTGCCGGGACATCCCCCAGACAAATTGGATTCCGGCGTGAGAGAGTGACGCGAGCTGCGGGGCGTGCATCAGCCGAATCGTCTGAAGTAGACTTCTTCTCTCAAGGTACAACAATTTCGACTTTCGCAGATCGCACGGTCGTCTTACTCATATCTCGATCGCACGGCGGATAAACTTAGAATTTGACCATTGCTCGCACATTCGATCTTGCGCGATTACGATTGCAGGTTGTTTAACGGTTGTTTTCTCCCTTGGGTACCAGCAATTTCAAATGTAACTCGTCGGGACGATAACACGAAATTCTCGAGGAGCACCTGGCCGAAGGAGGAAGGATACGTTGTAGATCATTGGGACGCGATTGAGCCAACTTCGGCGGAACAGAAGCTTTGCATGGGAATGCATGGAGTTCTCGCGCACCCTCGATGGAGAGATGACTCGATATGTTGCGCTACGATTCTCCAGATTTCATCGGTTGCTCGCTAACCGCCTCCAGCGATTCCCATCGTCAAAACGTCTTACGCGAAAAAAACACGTCCTTCAGATTATACCATTGCATCCTTACGCGTCGGTGTACTCGAAATAGAACGGAGTTATTCGAAGTTGCTGGTACTAAGTAGCAGCGGTAAGAAGAAGCAAAAGTACGAAGACAGAGGGCGGTGCAATCCTTGCAGGAACCTTCTCTCATTCTTTCACTCTCTTTCTCTCACTCATTCTCTCATACTCTTTCTCACGCAGGGTGATGAAGGGGATGATGAGGAGCGTCGGCCCTCAATCTCTCGCGCGAGTCCAGGACGTGTGTGTAACATCTTTGCCCGACGATATCTTGAGACCGGTCCAGAATAGCAAACACCCAGTTGCGAGTTGCGAAGGATGGCAACTACTAGTTACAAAGTTTCCAGTATTTCCAGTTGCAAGAGACAGTTGCGATTGCCAGTTGCCGTCGCCAAGAAGTTAAAAGTTGAACAACTCTCTTTCAATAACCGCAACTGTCTCTTACAACTGGAAATAGCATTTTGTAATTAGTAGTTGCCATTCTTCGCAACTCGCAACTGGATGTTTGCAACCTATTCTGGACTAGCCTTTAATCTCGCGATCTTGTCGAAGGCACGCGCGCGACACATGTCGGTAGCGAAGCCGCTTTCTTTTTTGCACATTCTCTCTCTCTCTCTCTCTCTCTCTCTCTCTCTCTCTCTCTCTCGCTCTCTCCCCATTCTTAACGCGACTCGATCGCACTTAAATACCTCGGTATAGAAAAAATGGCACGCCGCTTCATCAACCATGAGTATTTTATGCGCATAACTCTCGTTACTCACGTAACGAGATTTAAAGAAAAAAAAAACCGATATGATTCCTTAGTACAAAAATGAAATACATAATAATAGCAAATAGTAGCGTATATGTATGTGTGTATGTGGCGTTTGAATGGGTGAGTGCAGGCCGTTGCGCGTGTACATGTATGTACGTGTGTGTGGCTGAGTGTGAGTGTAGCAGTAGTAATGCGTTAATAATAAACGGAGACAAGGAGGAAAATAATCGTTTAGAAACCGTTCTCGGATGGTTTTTCGTTTCTCTTTCTTCTTTTTTTTTCTCGGGAGAGAATCCGTGGTCAATAAATAGCGTCCTACATTGATCGTTATAAATAAATACACGTTAACCCCCGTAACAGAGAGCTACAACGTGAAAATGGATAAAATATGCAATCGCGGCGCTAATAGTGTGACGCGTTGGTCTTATAAAAAGACTATGTAACAAATCGCGAGGCGCGAAAACGTAATATATATAATATATATATGTGTATACATATAACGTGTAAAAAAATATAATAAAAAATATCCTCGAACATGGCGTTCACTGATTGGGCTTTGCGGCTTCACGCGCAAATTGCACACCGTAAGGCGAAAACGAAAAAAGAAAAGAGAACAGAAGAAGAACAGACGATTCTTTTTTTTCCTTTCTCGTTTCTCGAGAGCAACGAAACGTCGTCAATGGTGTTTGCACCGTTCGCGGGTGTGTCGTTTGTTCGTTTCAGCACGAAAAATGAGAGGCGTCCGCCGGTGTTCCATGCCCAATCTGTCTCTCTTTTTTTCGATCCTTTCATTCCGCACGCGAACGGCAATATGCTCTCTCTCTCTCTCTCTCTCTCTCTCTCTCTCTCTCTCTCTCTCTCTCTCTCTCTCTCTCTCTCTCTCTCTCTCTCTCTCTCTCTCTCTCTCTTTCTCTCTCTCTCTCTCTCTCTCTCTCTCTCTCTCTCTCTCTCTCTCTCTCTCTCTCGTTGCGTCGAGAAGCGCAGAGTACGCTGAGACCTGCGATAAGCTGTCTTGAAAATAAAAGTAGAAAATAAAAATAAAACAGCAAAAGAGAAAAATAACAGAAGAGAAAACGATAAGGAGAGAAATGGAAACGCGCGTCCCTTTTCTCATTTCGCGTCTCACGACTGGCTGGTATATACGCCTCCTTGCCACGATAATAATCGATATTTAGTCGCTCGATCGAAATATCCTACAGGGGTGTTGTGGGTTTATTAAAATTCTTCGTTATAGCTAGCGTTTAAAAATCACGACCTAGGCGGTGATTTGAGAAATATGCCTTTTGTACAAGGTAATTTTTACGTCGCCGACGTGATAGCCCCGCTAAGGTGTCGATCCTTCGGCGCTCGGGAACACGAGACGTCGTCCTGGCCGAGACGAGCTCTGAACGAGTCTGATGCGCCTGGTTTCCGATTTCGGAACGATTACGCAAGCTCGTCGCGACGACGAGCGCGGCAGATGAGGATGATCTTGGAGCGTCGCATACCCGGGGCAACGCGCTGTCGAAATTCTTCTTGGCCGAGAATTCAGCGCGATCTCTCTGCGCGCGTCTCGATCGCGGGAGGAAGAGACAGCTCTTTCGGCGACAAAGTGAGAGGAACGTAAACCATCTGAATGAGACGAAAAAAGCGACGGGGAAGTAAAATCGCGCTCCGTGTCCGAAGACATTGTCGATGAGATTTGGTTGGATGCGAAGAGATCGGAGATGATGTGTGATCGGAAAGAAGATGCGATACACCGCTTGACAGGATTTCACTATGGATTCTTATATACTTGGCGTCGCGACGTTACCGCATAGCTCGACTGGAGTCTCTAGCAATGAAAGCAATGAACAATCGTACACGATTTACGTGCGCGTTTCTTTTTCAGCTTGCTCCCGTTGCTCTCGCAATGAGAAGGAGGAGGAGGAGGAGGATGATGAGAGAGGCAGCGCGAGAGGGACGAGCGACTACTCCGCACCACCGCGCGGTGGATTCGACCGCGAGAGATGACGCAACGAGGTGACACCTTAGCGGGTCGTCATTCCCCACACTTGCTCACCACACCTGAAATGCACGTGTTTTCAGTATTTATGGTAAATTTTGGGCACTTTGTGACATTTCACTTCACCCTCAGATCATTTACAATAATCAATAATTTATGTTACACACTTACAACATTTCTAGTGAGTCTCTGTCTCAACATTGAACAATATACATCTGTATGTCTATGTGTATTTGTTTGTTTGTTTGTATGTATCCGATGTGCTATGTTTAATCTGTATGTTGCGTAGGCGCGTGTAAGCGTGTATTGTGTACGTGTGTAGGCGCGTACGTATTACGTGTGTACAGCACGCACATGAGAGAGACGCCAACACAGAGACACGTGCGCCGCAACATGTATATACGTAATATACACGCGTACGAATCGTCTAAGAAAAAACCACTAATTACTATATTATACAATTATCATTAATTATCACCTAACTTGGCATCCTTGCGGGAGCGGTGCGGGCGGACACCCCGACGAGCTGTGATTCGCGGACTGAGGCAGCAATGGAATATCGTTCTCTTTGGAAGATTGTTTCTCCGGTGCTCCGTGATGTTGTTGTTGCTGTTGCTCCTCCGGTCTCGCCTCCGCGGCGGCGGTGGCTACCACGGCGACGCCGGCGTCGGCGGTCGACAGGCGTTCCGCCACCGTCGCCGCCGCCGCCGTCGCCTGATTCACTGCGCCGACCGGCAACGGTGCCACCGAGTTCACCACCGTCACCGTCGTCGTCGCCGTCGTCGTCGCACTACTATTATTACTACTACCGCCACTACCGACGTCCACACTCACGCTACTCGCCACCGGATCCTTCAGTTCATAGCCCTCCTGGCAGCGGGTCAGTTTTAACCGGATCGGCGTGACCTTCGCCGAACGGACGTTCCTCAGGGCAGTGGCGCCGGCGTTCGGGTCCGTCGGCTGCTTCTCGTCGATACCGCCCTCCATCGGGTAGACCACCTCCTCCTTGGAAGGCTCCGGTGGTGGCGGGCCCACACGACTGTCCTTGTTATCCGTCGATCCTTGCTGATTATCGTTTTCGTCGCCGGCAGGCGCGACCAAGAGCGCCGTGGACACGTCGCTCGCCGTGTCGATCGTCGCCGAGGTGGTGGTGGTGGTGGTGGTGGTGGTGGTGGTGGTCGAGTTGGCGCCCGCCTTACCCAGCCGAATGATCAGCTTGGGCGCGTCGCCCTCCAGGATTTGCACCCGGGCCTCCTTCTTGTTGTACTGCCGCTTTTTGCGCTTGCCGTTCTTGTCGCGCTTGCTCCTGGCCTTGGTTTTCTCGTCGTTGTCGAAGCCCGCCATGATCATCTTGCGGAACTTCATGCTTTCACGGCGCAGCTCCTCCATGCTGGGCGCGCTACTAGGGATACTACTCAGCCGCTTCTTCGGCGGCCTGATCCTGCTGCAATCGTCTTGCGCGTTACCTACCTCTTGACCGCCGATTATGCTGTTACCGATCTTGATCTTCAGCTTCGGATGCGCGCTGTTCGTCACCGCGGTGGCGGTCGGCCTGGCTTGCCGGCCTCTACGACGGTCGACGGTGGCGACCATGAGACCACGTCTCCTGTCGGAGCTGGCCTCCTCCTCAGTGGCGACGGCGACATCGAGGAAGCCGGCGCTAGCGCCACCGACGCCTACGACACCGCCGACGTTACCGGCGCCGCTGCAGCTGCCGCTACCGCCGCTAGCACTGCCGCCGCCGCTGCCACTGCCGCCTCCGCGCTCTTTCCGCCGTTTCTTCTCCATGTTCGCGTCGACCACTGCTTTATAGTCCTCGCGAGTCGGTATACTGGTCATGGACGCGACAGCCTTGGGGATGGTGATGACCGTGCGTTGACCATGGTTGATCGGTTGCATGTTGATGGGCGCCGAGGTGACGTTCTCGCGCGCTGGGTCGTCCATGTTCATGTCTTGCGAGCAGTATTGCCTCAACAGCTCCTTCTTCCGCATACGACGCAAGTTCGACGTGCCAGATGCTACAGCCGCGGTGTTGGCAGTCGGGGTGATGATCACCGGCGCTTGCTGCGCCAACGGAGGCACCGACGACGCCGGCACATAGTTCGCGTCGAGGAACGGGCCCTTGATCTTCACCTTCAACTGGTTCCGTGAGTCCGTCAGGGAGACCTTGTTGGCGTCGTTGAAGCCCATCGTAGCGGACGGGTCTATCGCCGACGGGTCGCCGAAACCCGGCTTCATGCACGTCCCTTCCAAACCGTCGCTCGCGACTAGTTGCTGCTTGCCGGTAGCCTTTTTCAGTACAGAGTTCAGCTCGTTCTCGAAGTCTTCCATATCATGTAGATTCGGATCGGTGGACACGCCCGCAGCGAACGAGCCCAACAGGTGATTGCCGTATGATTGGCCGTGTACAGACGAACTCGGTTGGTCCACCGTCGAGTTGTACGTACGCATATCCACTGGACCCGGCAACAACGGCATCACCGTATCGGCGAACGCCTGTCCCGCGTTCGTGTCGGCCTTGGCGAGGGCGGTCTGGTCGTGCGTCACCGGCGACGACAGCTTCTTGTCGTCCGTGTACTTTTTATGCAACGTGGGACTAGACAGGTGCGACTGGATGGCGTCGTTCGCCATGCCGAGGGGCTCGCCGCCGCGCTTCTCGTTCACGTCGGTGGACTTCTTGCGCTCGCGCATCATTCGCAGGTCCGCGATGTTGGTCTCGTTCGCAGAGTCCTCGTCCGAGTCGAAGTCGTACACGGTGCCGATCAGCTTGTTCTGAATCGAGTCGTCGTTGTGCAGCGTGCTCGACACCATGGGCGTCATCGCCATGGCGCTCTGGCTGCCTCTGCCGCGCCTACCCCGGCCGCGACCGCGGCCTCGATAGCTCGACTGTTGGCTGCCTTTGGCGCCCCTGCCGCGACCGCGAGCGCTCGGCACGGTCTTGGTGGTCTCTTGACGCGGTGACTTGCCCGGAGACTTGCCCTGCAACGACGTCACTCTGGCGGAGGTCCTCGTTGGCTTGGCGGGCGACTTCTTGCCGGACGGCGCGATCTTGCTGTCTGTAAGTACTTCCGGTATGTTTTCCACCGTTGTCTCGCTTACTTGCGTCTCCGGGATGGTGTTGAGGAAAGACGTGGGTACAGCAGGGGAGTTCACCTGCTGAGGTAACAGAGGTGCATGACCCTGTGGCGTCTCTGACGGCTGCAATTGCTGCTGCTGCTGCTGCTGTTGCGGAGGCGGCGGCGGCGGTGGCGGCGGCGGCGGCGGAGGTTGCTGCTGTTGTTGTACTTGCTGCTGCTGCGTCACCGAAGGTTGCTGCGGCATCGACGGCTGCTGAGGAGGCGGTGGCGGCGGTGGAGGCGGCGGCGGCGGTGGCGGCGGAGGCGGCGGCGGCGGCGGTGGCGTGGTCACCTTCGTCGGCGATACCATGGCCGCGGTAAGCGCCATGTTATGCGACGATGAAGTGAAGGCCGCAGTGCACGGCGACGCCTGCATATTGAGCGACTCCTCGAGCGGCTTCGGCACATGCGGCAGCAACGACTGTGGCGTGGGGAAGGCCGCGCCGAACGGCGGCGGGAACATGGCCGTACCCGGTGATGGGTAAGGCAACGGTGCGGCGCAGGACTGCGGTGGGAACAGGGACACCGCGCCTGCACCGTACGAACTAGTCTCCGAGTAGTGATAGGGTGCCGCGTCCATCGTGCACGATGGATACGGCATTGGCGGTACGCTCTTGTAAGGCGGTATAGCCGCGTGGTCTTCCGCCGAGGAGGCTGACGTGATGGACGACGACGTCGAGCGACGCGACGGCAGCACCTGGCTCTCCGCCCAACGCGTGTCCGGGCGAGCGCCGTTCAGCTCGTTGTAGGGCGAGCCGCCTTGCGTGTAATCCTGCCTGATATCCGACGAGATCTCGTCCTTATCCAGCACACGGTCCATCTCGCTGCCCTGGTCGTCCTCCGAATTCGGCAGGCCGATCAGGTGGCGGTTCACCATCTCCATGGGTGTGATCTCGTCCACGATCTGCGCCGGTATCCCGGTCACCTGCTGGTCCATCATCGCGAGCGACTGTACTCGCGACTGCTCGGCGTGTACCTCCAGGTGCTGCACCCGCTCCATCGAGTGGGTCTGCTGCAGCAGGTATTGGTCCTGCATGTTGATATTGAGCTGCAGATGGACCAGGGCATCTGGATTCGCCGTGTCCGGCATCACCGCGGCGATGTCGTTCGGGAATTGCGGGTGAGCAGCGTAGCGGTGGTTCTGGTTGTCCATCAGCGTGCTGAGATTGTAGTTCTCCGGTGGACAAGGTAAGCTCGGCGGCACCCATCTCTCGTCCGCGTCCGCGTCCATCTCTAGCTTCGCGCGTTCCACCACCGTCACCTTCGCCGTCTCGCGTTCCTCGTTTCCGTACATGTAGTGTTCACTGTTATTGCTCGAATAGCAGGTCTTTCTCTTCTCTTCCATCGCGTGACTCTTGCAGCTGGCGAGATCATCCTCCGCCGACACCTGTATAGGCTCGTCGCTGTCGGTCTTGATCTCAACGGCTGACACGATGGCCGAAGGCACCACCGGCTGTTGCTTCACCGGCTGCTGCTCCAGCACCTCCACTTTTTCCTGGAGCAACGGCTGCTGCTGTTGCGGCTGCTGTTGTTGCGATTGCGACTGTGGCTGCTGCTGCTGCTGCTGCTGCTGCTGCTCCAGCGCAAGCTTGTCCGCCGATTGCACTTCCTCCTTCCTTGGCTCTTCCTCCGCTGGAACAGACTCCAACTCGAACTGACTAGAATTCGACTTCTTCGATAGTTCCATACGGAGTTTCTCCACTAGGTGCAAAGTCTCACGCGCGCTGTCTTCCTTAGAGTCCTCCTTGAACCAATCGTTGTTGAAGGAGAACGTAAGCGGCGCTGCACGCTCCTCGTCGCGCGGTATGCTGATGCCGTCATCGTTCACCATGTCGTCCGTGAGGATGTCGTGATCGAAATCGAATAGCTCCGACACACTCGGGTCTTTGCTGCCGTGATGTTGCGGTGAGAAGATGGAACGATTCACAGACTTTCGCCTCTTCTGGCACTCCTTCTCAGGCGCGTCCATAGCCGCGGCTTTGTCCGGCGCCGACTTGGAACAAACGTTGTCGACAGACTCTTTGACAATAACGTCCACCGCGGCCATCTCCACAGTCTGCACCACCTCGCTGACGTTCTCAATCTTCTGTTCGACCTTCTTCCTGCGTTCCGCGGGTTTCTCCGGTGCTATCTCGATCACGTCCTTCTTCACCACGTCCTCCTTCTCTACCTTAGTGGTGTCCAACACCGCCACTTGCTCGCTCATATGGTTCTTCACGTCCTCGATCTTGATAGTCTCCTTCGCGATGGGTGTCTCCTGCGTTATGATCTGGTCGTTGCTTTCCTCGTTAGATGAGGATTTCTCCAATTTCACCTCTTGGATGGTTGTTTTATTGCGCGACAATTTGTCCAAGTGCTCGCGCTTCTCAAGCAGCTTGTCCAACCCCCTCGACGATTTCTTCGGGGCATCACGTTCCGCGCGCCGTTGCTTCATCTCCTCTTCCAACGTATTGATTGCGTTCCTGTGGCTCGTTTTCTTCATCTTTCTGTCGTCCGCTTTGATGGTGATGTTCTCGATCGGCTTTGGCGGCTCCACCGGTTCCGGTCCGGGCACGCTCTTGATATCGTGCTTGTTGTCTTTCTCGGTTTCCCTGTTCGCCTTCTCGCTCAGTTTCTTTTCCACTTTTTTGAGCGGTAGCGATTCCTTAATGATCTTCTCGTCTTTCGCGATGGTCTCGCTTGATTTTCGTTTGCGAGTCTCCGACTTCGCTCTGGATCCTGCGCCGCTGTCCTCTTTGTTTCGAGAAGTAGACTGTTGCGTCTGTTTAACAGGCTGACCGGACTTCTTCGACTTGGCCCCAGAAACACTTCGTAGCCCATCATTATCTCGAGACCCACCGAGTACACCTTGGTCAGCTGCTGTTTGTTGCGATTGCACGGACTTTTTGGACGAATCTCTTTGATCTGCTTTCTTACCGAGTGACTGTTGTGCTTGTTGTTGTTGTTGTTGTTGTTGTTGTTGTTGTTGCTGTTGCTGCTGCTGCTGTTGGTAATGGTGGTGCGGGTGGTGATGGTGATGGTGGTGCTGTTGCTGTTGCTGTTGCTGTTGCTGGTGCTGATGCTGATGCTGTTGTTGCGACTCCTTAGGAACGATGGTTCGACCTGATTCTTCTCTCTCAGTAAGCGGCGGCTGAAACTCTGGTCCATGCCGCCCGTCGGAAGTTTTAAGCTTCTTATCGGGCAGCTTCTTGAGTTTCCGCCCCGCAAGAGTCTTCTCAGCCTCGTTGTCCTCGTGCATGATTTTGTTCACTTGTCGCTTGTTCACGGTCCTGCTCTTCACCTGCTGATTACCGGTGTCGCTCTCGGACGACGTGGTGGTGGTCGACGAAGAGGTCGGCTCCTTGTTGGCGCTCGAGGTCTTCTGCAGCGGACTCTTCGCCACGTCGGAATCGCTGCTACTCTCCGAGGAGCTACTGCAACTACTGCTGCTGCTGCTTTCGCTGTTGCTCGTCAACACGGACGACGCACTCTTGCTGCTCTCAAGCACCGATTTCTTGCCCTTCCTGTCTTTCGACGGTTCATCCTTCCTCGGCAGCTCCTCTTTCTTCGGCGACTCCTCCTTCTTTATTTCTTTCCTCTTGCCGCCATCTAATAGCTCCTTCTTTGGTTTCACGTCCGCGGTCTCTACGTCCGGTTGGGCAGTTTTCGTGCCCATGCCACTCTTGATGTGCTCCGCAGCTTTCTTCGCGGCCTGCCGTTGCGGAACGTAAGCCAAGATCTCAGTGCCGTCGCCGAACTCCTTATCGAAATCGTAAACGTCGTTGTTTTTGGTGTCCTTCTGCGTCTTGTTGTCGCGCTGTTTCTTATTGGACGGTTTCTCCTTGGTCGTCGAGGGTTTCGACGGTTTAGCGGGCTCCTCGCCGGGAGACTTGACGAACTCTACGGACGATTCGTTCACGGTGTTCTCCTTCTTGCCCTGAGTACGCTGCATTATCTCGGATGCCTTTTTCGCCGCCTGCCGCTGTGGAACTATCAGAGCAGACGGTATGTACTCCTTCTTCTTGGCGCCCTTTGCGTTTTCCTTGTTCTTCGTGGGCTCGTCCGCGTGATGATAATCTTGTCTGGCCGTGTCTTTGCACGTGAAATTCTTCTGGGAGGAATTCTTCGATATCTCCGCTGCCGAGAACTCCTTCACCGCGGCCTTGGTGATGAGCACGGCCGAGTGCGAGGAGTGATGCTCCAACGAGTCCGAATCGGTGTCTGAGTAGATGGCGGAGGCTACGGACGGTCCGAGGCGAGAAGCGGCGTTGGTGCTCAGGGGCAACAATTCGTCGCTTTCGCTTCCCGACGCGCTACCGAGCTCCTTCTCCATGTGTTGCAAAGTACGCGATCTGCTGTTGACGGTGTCCAGCTTGTCGCTTTCGCTGCTATCTCGCAGCTTAGGTCGTGGCCTGTCTGGCGCGCTGGCCTTCTTCGATTTTCGTCTGGCAGGTGTTTTGTTCTTCGACGCGTCCGCTTCGTCGTCCGTGCTCGACTCGATCTCGACCTTTATGCTGGTAGCGGACTTGGACTTGCTTGCACAGGACTTGCTAGTCGTCTTGGCGGGTTTGGTCGCCTCGGTCTCGCTGCTGCTTATCGATAGGTCACTGCCGTATAAGCTCTTTCTCCTCACAGAGCCGTTGAAGTACAGCTTCTTGTTGGACGCGCCGTTGAAGTCCAGCTGCACCTTCTTCTCATCGCTCGACACCGGCGTAGGTGATTTGACACCCGCGATCCGAGCGACTAACGTGTCGAAATCGTGAGTGTGATCCTCAGAATCGGGATGGGAGTAGAGACGGTCATATATCGAGGGTCCGTGATTCGCCTCCGCCACGGCAGCAGCCGCCGCTGGTGGTAGTGGCGGCCCGGCCAGTAGCAGGGCCTGCTTATGAAAGGTCTGTTCGCGTAGTCGCAGGAAAGAACGACAGAGTTTCTCGCGACGACCCACCATGTAGCACAGATTGCGCACTCGCTCAAGATCCTGGCGTAACTGTACGAAGGTGCGCATCTTCTCCATATCCGCCGCTTGACCCTGAGCGCGCGCCCCTGCGCTCGACAATTCGCCACAACGAGGCGCTAACAACGGTTTGTTGTGGCCGGCCTAAAAATATCACGTGCACGAATTGTAAAACAATTACAAACGTGCACGTAGTATCGCCGAGAGTAAAAAAGCATCGCGTACTCGACGCAATACCTTCGAACCGGCAGGTTCAATTGATGACTTACCCTTCTCTTCAGCTTCCAATAGTTATAGATATACACAATGCTGTCGGGATCTATGTCCAATTGCTGGGAGGTAATATCCTTTAAACTAACATGCTTATCAAATTCCGCCTCGATTTCCTGCAACCTGATATGAAAACAACGCTGATTACCCTTACTCTTCATGGCATACTTTCGGAGGGCGCAATAGAGATTCCGATTTCTCGGAAAACAGAATTTTAGAAAAATGCACAGAACACACCGTTTGGGATGGATCGTTTGAGAGTAAATATATTCGCTAGAAACACGTATTTTGGTCCATATGCAAACTTTGTGTACTTTAATGATGTCTTAATTAAATTTTGATACTTAAAAAAGTAATGACAGCGTCTTCCGATAAAAATGTTGACAAAAAACGGATCTCGTCATGTCTCGTCATTTTTACAGACGCGTTAAGTAAAGCACATACTTAGCTGCGCGTGCTTGATTCTTTTCTTCGGAAGTCATGTCTTTCCGCTTACGCCGCCTGGACTCGCCGTCTTCAGAATCCGAACCACCCTTCCCGCCGCCGCTTCCTACGCTACCGCCAACGCCGACCTTGTCTTTTGTATTCGTTCTACTGTGCTTTTGACAGTACGACTAAAAGCAGAATTGTCGAGTCAACTCGTGGTTCCGCCGGAACGATAATGTTGACGAATTCGAATACCCTCGTGTAAGATTGCTCACCCTTAATTTCACACCGTCGTCTGCCATTTCGTCCTCAATGATCGCCTTCATTTCGAGCCCATATTTGAAAGCGCACGTAACGTGATACGCTGTCTTACATGTCTTTATACTGCACTGAATGCAAGCACCCACACGTTCGCGGCATAAAACGCAAATTAGGGCCCACCGACTTGGCTGCAATTTAAATTTTTGCACTCGGTCAATCCATACTCAAGACAACCACGACGGATAAGTGATCTCGGACAAATTATACTCTGGACATAGAAGTGATATTGAGTGTCTGACAAATTTTTCGGAAATAGGATATATATCGATGATTCTCTCTAATTTATCAGATACAGATAATTCATTCAGACACAGATAATCCGAATCTAATTTCAAATGACACAAAGACACCGAGAAAGTGAAAAAGAGGCAACTGTCGTAGGAATATTATTTACCGGAATACTGGATATTTTTGTGATCGGTTCCATTCGTTCAACACAACCAATGCTAACTTCGGGAATCCAGAGCGCACACGATACATGAGCCCATTTTTGACCGCTTCGTGTACACTTCATTGCACCACCCTTGTTAGGGCATAATACACAGTCGGGTCTTTGACTTAACGAACAAGTTCTACATAACCAAGAGCCATCGGGTATCGAGGTAATACCGTAACAAGCTTGATGTACACATATGTTGCAACAATCACAAAACACCATCTCATTGCCCTCCTCAGAATCCGGCTGTCGTGAAAATATTTCGTTAGACATAATCGAATTTCAAGTTGAAATGTAACTCAACATGATGTAAACGAAATGAACGATAGCTTATTTACTCTTCAATGTGTGATTATATAAGAATAAAACGATCACTCACCGATCTGCAAACATCACAAATGACATTTTCGTCGTACTCAATTCCAAGCCCTTCTTCGTTCTTCACGATCGTTTGTATCCTTTCCCAACATCGTACCTCCAACTCTTCCATGACACGTTCCAATTGCGACTCCGTAATTGGCAATTGTCCAGCCTTGGTTTTCACACAGAAAATAATATTAATTAGCTTATAAGTTCCAAAGTTGTCTTTCGTGCGTTTTCAGACAAAATTTTTCTAAACAATTTATATATGTTCGCAGCTGAATATATGACAATTATTATATTAGACAATTATTTAATAACAACCATAAAAAGAAACCACACAAATGAAAAGAGTTATTAAAAAGTTTAAATCTGTTAAATACATTCTTATACTAATGAGATTCTACTGTATTTTGTTCTAAAAATGCATGATGAATTCAGTGTACATTCTTTCTCTTTCTCTTTTAATATGAAACCTTCCTTAAAATACATTTTTACACAGAATATCAATGTAGCTCTATATGCACAAATAGTTTATTGATCTAAAAGACAGACGCGTTTATATTACCACAGCCACAGCCATAAAATTATTATACCTGTGCACGTTCCCCATTTAATATATCCAACCAGGCAATGTCAGTATCATCAAGGTCATAAGCACAGGCTTTCTCTGCTCTCGCTGGGGTAGTACTTAAATGATGGTCTTCTGAGTTAAAATAATCATCACGAGTTATTCTTATTAACTTTTTAGGCCTGAAACACAATACACAATTTCGTTAGAGACTTCATACTTTGGCGATCTTAAACAACTCTCAATGTACAATGTACGCATGAAGCACACGAAGCAGTATGAATTATACACTTACAATTTGAATTCGGTGTGTAACTTTAAAGGAGACGTCTGTGTAACAGTAACCATCGGTTCAGGAAGAGAATCTGGATTAACGGGTACTTGAACACCTCTTTCCCACTCTTGCTTCCACTGATCAGTTATAACCCAATACTCGTTCGGACTCAACGGTTCACTGTCCGGCAATTTCATAGCACTGATCAGGTCCTTACGAAACAACTCTGCTGGTGCCTCAGCAGCCGATCGATTGTATATGCTGGAGATCTTAATATCACTGACGGGTCGGGGGGTCCAGGATGCCCCCACTTGGCTGGATGACGCCATCGTTTCCTCCTCTTCTGAGGGCCCCATGGTCCCTGCCAGTGACGATGAACCTGTGGCAGCTGGGCCCAGTCTACACTTGCGCCTCTTAATAGCGCCCGGATAAGACGCCAAATCATTGTCGTTTCTGTGGACTCTTTTGCCTCGTTGTGCCATTCTACTATACCAAGTGAGCTAGTGGTACGTGGCACATGCAGGTGAGCTGTGTGCACCCTGAAATAACAATTGCGTACTTTGTATGAGCATCCTCTTTCTTCTCTCTCTAAAATGAATTCTACAAACAGCATTCTGAGAACAGAGAGATAAACTTACTACATAGTTATCCATATATTTATTATCTGGAAAGCAGATTTTCTTCAGAACTGAAACATAAAAAAAAAAGACACATTATAATCTAAGAATCAAAGAAAAAATGTGCGACGATGCATACAATTTTAATCACAAGTCAAAAAACTTGAATTATTTAAAATAAAATTTGATGTTTTTATACAGTGCTCTTACTACAAATAAAAAAGAAAAACAGCTTTTTAAAATCATAAATTCACTGCTATAAATAAAAATCACTGTAGTAAATTAGCTCCTGTCATTATTTAATCCTCCTGTCAATATTTAAGATACATTGTTTAAAATCTATGTTATTATTGCTTTATACATGTAAGCTTCATGTATTAAGCATTAATTTCTCTTTAAACTCATTCATTATACAATGCATCTTCGATATATCTCATCGATTAGCATTATTTATATATACAAATCAGATAGATACCGAAGAACAAAATCAACTATTAGTTTCATCACTGATCAGAGTGTTATGTTCTCAATGAAAACCTTAGTACACGGTATTTTATGAAATTCCAACTGCTATTTACATCACTCACACTGCTTCTTGACGTAATACCAATACGTAATAATATACATCTCATATGGAAACATGGTAAACATGACAAGAGCTGTGCGTATAGTACCAGATTAACAAAATATCTCAGAAAATATGCAGCATCACTAACCACAAAGCAAACTGGGGAACAACGCAAACAGTCCACAACATAGGTAACATGACCATTTGTCACAGAAAAGGAATAACAAGTGTACAGTTCTCGACATGTCAGCTCTGACAGTAAATATGCAGCAAGTGGTTCGCGTATGTCGCACTATTTGCGCGAGAATGTCCCAGCAATATCCGAGGCTACCACGACGACGAGGATGCAACATCGAAATTAGGTGCACAAAAGGCCCATGACCATCAACAACACTCTGGCTCCGACCCAGAAGCGCGCGACAGTCAACACGCTGGGGGCGACGAATCGTCGAAAGGCAACGCGCATCAACACCTACGGTCGCACAGGGAGACCATATTCCGATCTACGCAACACACTGCGGAACGCAACATCACCGTCGGGGCGACACGGCCACCGAGAGAGCCGTAAACGTCGCGTGCGTCCCGCGGTGCTTGGCTGCGCGCGGTTCCCCGCGCGTTTCTCCTGTCGCGTTCCCAAGCGCGTACGTACGCAAAGAGGTTATAAAAAACGCATCTAGTCAGCGGGTGGATGCGCGTGTCGCCCGCAGTCCCGGCGGTACGGCCGCGGGGGCGACGGCCGAGGGACGTCCGAGCACGCGGCTACGTACCGCGACACCGGCGGTGAACATGCCATTCGACGTTGACCCCGCGCACTACGGCTGCGACTCGTCGCGCTCCGGCGGTAGCCGCAAACGCTCGCCGTCGTCACCGTGCGTTTCATGTAAACATTGACGCGGAGAACAGGCCGCCCGCTGCGGGGATCGCACCTCGCGTATATCGCTGCGTACGACGACGTAAGGTGCTAATCACACTCACTGCACGTGTCGACGGTCGAGCGGGCCGCGTACGGCGTTCAATCTCATGGTAAACGTGAGATCCCGTGTGGCACGAGAGAGCGCTTCGTATATCCAACGCGAGAATGCTCACTCCATTACGCTGCTGATGCTGTTGGTGCTGCTGATGATCCTGCTGCTGCTGCTGCTGCTGCTGCTGGTGCTGCTGCTGCTGCTGGTGGTGGTGCTGCTGCTGCTGCTGCTGCTGCTGCCCGACAACATTGACAATACAGATGGCAGCAGCGTCTCGAGCACTCCACCACAAGTCTCCCCCGCACGCACACACTCTCGGGAAGACCATTAAATACCTTATTATTGATCTATTAGCCGGATATATTTCCGCGCGCGAGGCGGCACGTGATAGCGTGCGGGCGTGAAACCGGCCGCGGGGCCGCCGGCGGTAGCCGTGCGTGCTCCCGAGCCGCCGCGAACACGCTGACGGGTTGCTGTAAGCAAGTGCGTAACGGCCTCCTCTCTCTCTCTGTGTCACGGCAGCCTAACCAACATGTCCTCATTAGCGATTCCAGGCGGGCGGTGCAGGCCAGTCTGTTACTCACTCCGCCGGCGGTCCGCGCGCTACCCCGCAACGGGGCTACTTACGACGGCCAGCCGCGATACGGCAAACGCTCGTGCTTGATCGCGGTACGCACCAAATCAATAATATATTTACATAAAAGTAGATACTGGCGTTTGGCGCCATCATGCCTGAAAAAATAACTGTGGAAGTACGGTGTCACGTGACCGACCCAGCGAGATCTCGCGATCTCCTCCGGAGCACGGAGCACGGAGTCCAGTGAGATTGCGAACCGACCGGTGCGCGAACGTCGTACGATCCGCCGACCTGGTGACCAGTTCACCGTAATTACGGCCGCTCCGATGAGAGATCGATTACTGCTGATTGGATCTAAGAGACTGCGCCAATCCAGTCGCCGAGACGTCGTTAGTCGCCCTCGTTGAGCGCTTCGTGTCGTGCCGACGATGTGATCTCTTTTTAGGTTCCCTTTAAATGTTCCCAAAATTAACGCGTCGGATCTCTTGAATGTCCATACTTTGTGACTCACAGCTGTGTTTGACAGTTGGAACAGTGAGACCAATAGCAGAGAGTCTGAAACCACAGAGGGGTTGACAACTTTCTTATAGTTGGTGGTGCTATCTAGTAATACACTAGCTCGCGATCCAATGCGAAAACGCGACCATGATATCGATCATAGCTGCGTTCCGATATTCATTGCCAGTACTGAAAATCTATAGTTTATGTCACATATGCTCTAGTTTCAGCACTGGCAGGGAATATTGAAACGCAGCTCGTACATCTTTTCCCCTGATGTGAACTTGAAAAGAAAATATCATTCATCATTGACGAATTAACTTAAATTTAATTTTTAACTTAATAAATGTTTAATTTTAAGCATGTTGGGAAGAAGGTATTGTTTGATATAATCAATATTCGTTAATAAAAATTTTTCACGAGTCAGAGGAAAAGATCGATACCCACATGTTGTTGACTGTATGAGAGAGATGTATTTTATCGAATTAAAATATATTTTATCGCATAAAATATTGTTAAATGAATTGTTTATACAATATTACACAGATGCTCATCATGTGTGCGCCTTAATTCTTTATAGAACCGGAAGTGTGGAAAATTACTGACGTAAATTTATACGCACCAATGAGGTTCAAGAGCTGAGCGGTAATGCACGAATGATTGTGCCGTTATGATTATTATAAGAATAATCGATTATGGTTGGTCCATTTCTGCTTACGCTTACAACCTTATTCTTGCAGCCATTGTAGATGGACCTTTATTCTTGCAGCCATTGTAGATGGGCCTTAAATGCATACAATAAAAAAGAGAGAAATCTGTTGGTAACCATGCGTAACTCGATTTTAACCTTCCATTTTTGTTTCCATAACGTGTAATGTTATCACATGTTATGAAATTTTGTGCTAAAAATTAAACTAAAGGATATAAGAATTAACAAACGATAAACCTGTTCTGAATACTTGGTGCCCTTTAAGTTTTAGAGAGAAAAGGAAAAACACATTATACTTTTAAAAGAAGAAAGAAAAAAATACGACACAACATGGAACAGGTACAATAACAGTTTACTTAATAAAAAATTAAATAATTACGCTTGAAACCTGTCGTCACACACATGCAACACAGTCGAATTTGATAACTTGTTACATTTAAAATCACTAATATATATAAAATACTATAATATTACCTTATTTTGTGAATTAATATCTTATTTATCTATGTATTGTGTATATTGATATAGTTATACGTATTATTATTAATATTAATGTTAATAATATCATGTAATAATTAATCAGTAAAATGTATCACAGTAGTTGCACACAGTAAATAAACTATGGATCATTCTTCTGACATAAATATATTTTTATAAAGTTAGAACTTCTAAAAGTGATAAATATACTAGTACCTTACACAGTTTGAATATTTGATTATGTTTGATTATACTATATTTTTTATATCGACGTTTACTTTCGCAGAACTTAAAGTCTAAAATCGACCAAGCATGCAGAACTGCAGAAGAGTTTACGAAACTATATTATGAGAATCTAGACAAGCGGAGATATGTATGTAATTGTAATAATATTGACAAACTTATATCTTTTCTTAGTTTGTTTTGTTATTTCAATGGCTGTGTATGATTCTAGTTGCTTTCAAGAATGTACATGGATACCGCAAATCTAATATGGAATGGTAATGGAGTTGAAGGCAAAGAGAATATTCAAAAGTTCTGGACAGATCTGCCAACGTCAGTACATAATATTCTTACTCTTGATGCTCAGCCAATCACAGGTAAATATTAATAACTGTATCATACTTCTGCATTCTCAATTATAAAAATATCAGAGATGAGTAAAAGTATTCGAAAATATTAAATCTGTTACATTTTTTATATCTTGACTTTTCCATGACTTAGATTTTGATGGAACTTTCTTGCCACATCTCAAATTTGCATCACAATATTCATCTATTTCAATACTTGTGTATACCAAGCTGATGTCTGCATTTTTATTTCACTACTTTTTCTCTAACTTCTGGTAATACATCATATTTTGAAAGTTTGCTAAATTTATTTTGCTGTTTGTAATACTATTAGATGCACTATGTAGATTTGCATTGAAATATTACAGTATAATGTTAAATATAGGCTTAGAAGCAGCTACTCAACTAACATTCCTAATCAAAGTTGGCGGACAAGTAAAATACGAGGAGAAAAACGCCAGGACATTCAATCAAACTTTCCTAATCACGGCTGTGGGTGATAAATGGAAAATTGTGAGTGACTGTTTTCGAACGCAAGAAGTAATGGAGAATACGAGTTAACAATGAGCCAGCTACATGGACATAACTGACATGTGATACAACGTAAAACTACGTTATATTGTAGTTACTTTAGTATATAATATAATGGTAACTGTAAACAAAAGATATTAGATATATATTGTAATATGTATTTATAATAAATACATAAGTTGTAAAAAGCCAATTATAGTATACAATAGTGCAAATAGCAGTAAAGTACAATATTAACAGCACTGTTCAGGACGATGCTATCGGTTGCTCAAACTAAGAGAAACAACTTAATTTGGTAATTATTTTTATTTTCATTTTCAATCTTATCAATATCAATGTATAAAGCAATATTAAAATTTTGTATTAGTGGATCAGTACGTTGGTCTCGATTCTTTAGGAGAGAGTAATTTTACACGGAAAAAAATTAGAAATAAATACATACATATAAATAGAGACGTAAAATTACTATAATACATATTATATAAAACACATAAAATTTTTTGTATCTCTTTCGACAATACAATTTGTTCCGAATAAACGTCTGGCGACTAAAATTCACTCGTACAAACTATTACCATTCCTGTTGAGCATGATTCTTTTGATAAAGAGAAGAACATAAAGAGAGGGTGGGATCAATTAGTTTATCACAGGTACAAAAAAATATAAGAAAAAAAATGAGAGGTTGGACCGAAAGATACATTTACATGATTATGATCACTAATGAATTCAATATTACTACTAGCCGTAATGTATATGATATAGGCAGTGTAAGAAATAGTTCGTCGGTGACTCATCTCTCTATTGCATTCTCCTTAGTGTCAAGCACAAGCCGAATGAAGTATAAGCCTGAAAACCTCCATTTTAAAAATCAGTTCGTCGGAGCACTAATTGAAGCAATAGTTCTACAATCGACGTGTATTACAAACTACAAAAAAACTTAGCTTACTCGTTCCCTTGCTACAGAAGTGCATACGGTCGACGTTAGCACATATCTGCGTGGAACATTTATATAACATTATCTCGCGTGTATGTGTGTGTGTGTGTGTGTGTGTGTGTGTGTGGATGTGGATGTGTGTACATATATATAAACAATAGAAATAGATATATATAAACAATAGAAATTTAACTCCGTAATATAATCTTATTGATATATAAGTCTTACTCATTTCTTCAAAATATCAAGAGAGAAGGATCTAGGAAAACGTATAAAAACGTATGCGCGACGCGAATGCCAATGTGGAATAAGAGTAAGTGTGAGTAACGTGAACAAATGCATGATATTTAAAATCTCCATTGTATGGAAAAGCATATAGAGAGAATACTGTACAGACAGATAATGCACGTCGTATATAATCATTACTCATTTATCCGTCATTACTTGTTCTAGCTCTCTCGCTTCGCCCCCCGTTATACACGACTATCGATTAAGATGCACTTCCCGTGAGTTACGTTAACGTAATTGTTGTTTCGCTCCTATGGATGTCTTCAGGCGAATATTTCTGCCTAACTGTGCTCTTGGAAGAACATTTCCCTATACCATCATGGATAAGAACGAAGCACACACGATACTTAAAAGTTTGATTAATTACATTCGGTTTGCTCGCTTATTTGCTTGCTTGCTTGTTTCTTTGTTTGTTTGTTTGTTTGTTCGGGTACAATTTACGTAGGCGTACGATTAGTGCTGTGATAGCTGTTATCCAACTTACTCTATACAAATACAAAATCGTTATATTGTCCCACAGTACACATGAAATGACTTCTTACGCTTTTTTTTTTTTTTTATTTCCTTTAGCCGTGTTCGTATTTATATAATATAGTCTAGTCTAAAAATCTCGCGTATATATAATATATAATTGTATATACTAAGCACGACGTGTGTGTATAAAATTACATGTAAAACGAAACGATTTTTTTTTTTTTTACGCGGTACATATAAGCGACTCGACGAGATATTATGAGTTTAGTCGAGTTGTCGACAATCCGCGCGTGTATGCGACGACTCTTACGTTTCCCTCATGCCGAATACTCCGGATTTCTTTGTTCCGCACTACTGAGAGAATTGCGTGGTTGGTTAATTTCACATAGTAATTATAATCATATTTATTATCGTATATGAAAACCGCCTTACACGTCTCGACATAGAAATGTTCAATCATGCAAAGTTGTATACTTTTCGTCTTAAGGCCGAGTTTCTGCCAGGCCCGTGAATGATTATGCGTCATCTCTCAGGGTCTCTCTCTCGAAAAACGCGAATGCTGCAGACAGGCGAAAGTATAAATGTATACGAACTTAGAGTTGTAGCACAGAATCCCGAGCTGTGTGTACGTGTTTCCTGTATGTGTATGTGTGTGTATTTTATTACGTGTATTGTTTCGCGTGGTTAAAATTGTATATATGTATATGTGTATATATGTGTGTGCCCGTATGTTTCTGCGTATCGGGAAGCATACCGGCGATCGTTCGGCTCATGCAACTTTGGATTAATCCACCCTAACGATCATGCAGTCGCAAAGTCGTGTTCATCGATCAAGGTCTTATATTCACACACTATAGTTTACTCTTATTATATTCGCACGAAGATTAATCGCTAGGCTCCTAAAAAGGACACCACTCTTCGACAGACCTTATTATATAGTGACTTAGATATAGATATTTATAATATAGATTTATATATACCATACGCCCACACGGATCCAACGAGAGATAATGAGTGAGTGAGTGAGTGAGTGAGTGAGTGAGTGAGTGAGTGAGTGAGTGAGAGAGAGAGAGAGAGAGAGAGAGAGAGAGAGAGAGAGAGAGAGAGAGAGAGAAAAAAAAGAGATGCAAATGATGATGAAGAGATGGAGAGTGAAAGAGACACGGAAACCGATGAATTCCTCGATCCACAAGAGGAAAACACTTTGGACAGGCGGGTGCCAGGGGTGGGGTGAATAAGAGAAGTCGCGAGAGGGTGGAGGAGACGCGTCATGTTTTGATTTTCCCAAACTTGCCGGCTCGCAGTTTTATCTCTGCACCGTGTTTATCACGTCCTTTATCGTGTTCTGCACGTCACTCAACAGTCTCGTATTCTCGGTGATGTTACGCGTGCCGGCGGCCCGCAACTGCCTCGCCTGCAGCTCCAGCCTGGTGAGCAGGTCGCGGAATTGGAACCTAGCGTGGGGCGCGATCGCTGTGTCCGTGAGATTAACGCACATGCCGTGCAGCAGGCCTACTTTGTCGGACAGCTGCAGCCAACTGGCCATGACGATGGTGGGGCTGCCCTTTAAATTGAGGATGCTGTTCTCTATGACGTTCGAGATCTCGATCACGCTGTGCTTTGCGCCCTTCGCGGACTCGCCACCACTACCACCGCCGCCACCGCCAGCTTGCTTGCCGCCGCTGTCGTCGTCACTCTGTGACAATGGCGGTTTGTTGCAATTGGGTGTAGCGTATATGGAGGAACCAAAGTGCTTGCTGGAGGGCCCGAGAGGTTTCAGCGGCTTCGCCGGCACGATCGGCTTCTCCATTTCCGCCGATGTGGCCACCGAAGAGGACGATGGCGGCGGCGGCCAGATTCGTGGATCGTCCTTGCTGGCCGAACTCCTGGTGGACGCGCCGCTGTGATCCTCCGGCGAGTCTTCGCTGGCGTCGCCGACGTCCTGTTTTCCCGGTCCCCGCACGTTTAATTTAGGACTAAGCGGTTGGTTATCACAAGAAGCCTCTTTATTCTCCCACAGTTTCTTTAGGCTACTAATACTGCCGGTGCTACGGCGCTTGTCGTCGTTCGGATCGTCCATACCAGACGACTCGGTCGAGTCCGCAACGGTACTGGCCGTGTCGTCGAAGCGCCTACTCTTCTCGTCCGCGGCTCGATCCTTGTCAGCGTTGTCTACCTTTCGCAGTCGGGCCTTGAAATCGATGATCTGCTGGCCGTCCGAGTTCTCCTCCTTCTGCACGTTGCTCCTCTTGTCGACCTTCTTCAGTTTGAAACCCACGTTGGTGGCGCTCAGTATACCTTCCGTGATGGGTGAGGTCAATGGTATCTCCTTGTGACCGGTATTTCTATCGAATGTGGTCTGCGTGGTCGCATGATGCTCTTGAATGCCGCCGATATTCATCGCATCACCGCTACTCTTCAGCGTCGTGATCGCATACTCGCTGGAAGTAGCAACGTGCTGCTGCTTGCTCGAGGAATCCATGCTGAAGCTGGCGCACAGCTCAGACAGTAACTGAGAAGCCGGATCGAGCGGCACTGCGGACGAAGGCGCGTTGCTAGCAGTGCCGGTCTTCTTCGTGGTACTAGCACCGTGCTTCATATCCGCGCTCTGCTTGATCTCGTTTATCAGCTTAAGCTCTAGCATCTCCTTCATACCGGGTTTCGACTCGAACGTGTCGGTGCTACTACCAGCGCCGATGGGCGGCGGCGGCGGCGGAGGTGGCGGTGGCGCCTCCTCAGGCGCTGCGACAGGCGCATCCGGCGGCTCGATCTTCGTGATCATGCTGCTCGTCTCCTTGGGCTTGTACACTATCTTCTTTTCATCCGTGGGCTTACCAATGCCGCAATGCGCGTCGCTCGACGCATCCCGGCGTCGCAGGTTCACGCCGAATCGTGAGCTAGCCTCCTTCACCGACGGCTCCGAGTTCCTCACGTCGCTGTTCCGTTCCTCCTGATCGTCACTCGCCTCGTCTTTGCTTCTCCACTCTGCCTTCAGCTTCCTGATACCGACCGGTGAGCCGGCTGCTGTCTTGTGAGAGGTTTCGGTGCACGGCGACGCAGTCGCCGGTGGCGGCAAGTCGCACTGATCGCTAAAGACTTCGTCCGGAGGTGGCGGTAGATCCACCGGCGGCGGCGGGAACTCCAGGTCGGCCAGAGTCGGCTGGATCGATCTGGACGGGCTGGCGGTGCGAAAGCTGGAGTTGTTAGGCGCGCGGAACGTCCGCAGGCCGATGCCGCCGTCCACGTTGTTCTTGCGAACGGCAACGGCGCGACTACGCGGAGAGTTTGGCGGCTGATAGGTATTGACGACGCCGCTCGAGGAATTGCTACGCGTCATCTGTGGCTGGCTACGCAGGTTGTTCTGGCGAGGTGAAAGTGAGCGATGCTGCGGCGCGGAGTCGACGACACCCGCGGTCTCCTGCTGCTGTTGTTGTTGCTGCTGCTCCATAGCGGTGGACAAAGTGGCCGCGACCGGGACGACGTTCTCTTGATTCGACGGCATGCCGCTCTGCCGCAGCGATTCCAAGTACGCCCCGATTCTGGCGCCCTTCGGCAGCGTGCCGTAGCGATTGATCGCCCGTTTAACATTTTGCACCTCCAGTGCACCCACATGTACTAGCTGGAATACAATTTAGCCGTGAGCGGTCGCGAGTGACCGGGCTCCGCCGCGATTATCCGCACGCGTTCGCAAGTTATTCAAGCAGTGCTAAATGCATTTACCATCGAAACACGGACACTTTAGCTCTGGGCTGGATATTATCAAAGATTAAGGAACGTTAATCGTTACGCACACGGTGCGTGGTATAAAAGGTATGTTGATGTGTCTATAAGTATATATCACGGAAATCGTGGCCGCTCAACGAGTAAGATCATTGTACCTTCTGAGGCAGTACCTCCTTAGACGTGTAAGGTCGAGATTTAATTTGTTTCTGATTGCACGGTAAGTTGGATACAGGTTCCGGCGAGGTTGACGGTGGAGGAATAAAGTTATGTTCTGCTGTCCCTTGCGACCCATCTCCGTCGTCGTCCATATCGCAACCTCCTGTAGTAATTGACTGTGTAGCCATTGTCACGAGATCACGTGTGATACCTGAGGTCGCCATTTAATAAGGTGTACTGTATACAATCTATTAGCTAACATATTTCTCCAGCATGTAAGCGCAACGTGTTAAAGATCGAAATTTTGGGAGGTAAGCTATATAAAAAAGGGTGTCTTGCGGCGTCTATCAAAATCTCAAATATCTGCCCTTCCTTCCTCACACTTCACTCCATTCATCCCAGGGTCATTCTCCTTTAAACGACATGTAAAGTTAGCCGCGGGTCTATGTGGTTTCATCTGTGTGAAATCCTCTGTGTGTCGTCAGGAAAGGAAGTGTCGCGCGAGTGCCGTGATGCGCCAACAATGAACGATGAATGAAGATGACAAACGGTGTCTCGAAAAAAAACGTGCAAGCCGGGGTATGTGTATGATGATGTGTGTGTGTGTGTATGTGTTGATTTTCGTGAATGATTATTGCGATATGCATGAAGTAAAAGCTTTAGTAAACTCACGTAACACTGCTTGAACACAGTCGAGTTTTTTGTTCTCTTTTCTTTTACATGACGATAGAATCGACGGAAACGTAACTAATGCCGGTAATACAGGCGATGTTTCAATCTTCAGAATACTTGGACGAAAAAAGTGAAAATGATAAGAGATATACATATCCAGAAATCTAAAACGTAAATGAAAACGAAAAAGTTCTACTCGTACCTATGCAGAAACGAACATCATGCATGAGTACGTAACGGAACCTCTCTCTTCAGGTTCGTAACACAATATTTATGATAGATAACATATGCGAAGTACCGTCCCTTACTCGTGTGTAAGTGGTAATGAAAGACTGCAGCTACGATGTACAGTATGTACGAGATGCAGACGCTCGAGTATGCATTAATAATATATATATTCAGGTATATACTATATGTATATAAATATATAAATAAATAAATACATACATACATACATACATATATATATATATATGTATATATTTATTTATTTATATTTATATATCATATCAAGTGTTCGACGTGTATCCAACATTCACGTATACATACTGACTCGAGGAGAATGACCCACATTCATGAAGCCGTCAAAATCACTGTAGTAGGCGATGCATACCAAAAACAAACTGAAGTCAACGCAAAGGTAAACGAAAGAAATTAACGAAAGCGGCATTCGTGCATTCGTCTCATTACACTTAGTTGATATAGTGGAATACCTTCAAAAATCTTATCAATACCATTTAGATCTGTGCCATCGTCAAGCGTCATAGTGCTCACTTCGACATTTTGCTGGTCTTGCTCTTGATAGGCGGAGTCTCGGAATGAACTGCACGATGACAACAGGCTGCGACAGAAGACAAGTGGGTTATTTATTATATATTTTCAAGGTCATTGCTTGCGCTTGAGGCGGAAAGGTAACTTACCTTGTTCGCTTAGGAGGCGCCGGCGCTTGCTTTCCTTTCTTATTGGTCGATCTTCGCATTTGGACCATGTTGCTGTTACTCCTACTTGACAAACCACCCATAAATGTGCTCAGTTTAGTGACCGAACTGGCTCCTTCTGAAATATATATTCCGTTCGTTAGAAAATGATTTTATTATATAAATTATATACATAATAGAATATATAATTACAAAATATAAGATCAGACTTATATCAAGATGACGAAATTACCTTGCGTTATGCCCGAAGAAGACAACTGCTCGGATACGAGAACGAGTCCGTGTATATTTCCCGTGCTTCCAGTCTGTGATTTCTTGTATGAAAGTAACGGAATCTCCCCGCCGCCCTGAAGCTGCTTCTCTACTTCTGTAATAAATATACCGGGAACAATAAAATCATGACTTGCGCAAAAGAAATAATTGCCTAGATTATTGAGATTCAACGCACCTTCAGTGATGCTCGATTCTTGAAACATATTTTCTAACGAGTGGTGTATCTCCTTGAAAGTTGGCCGATCTGCCGCTGACCACTGCCAACACTGACGCATCAGTTCGTAGACCTTCGGCGGGCAACCGGGCGGACAATCCATCCGATAGCCTTTCTCCAGCATGTGGTAAACGTCAGTCAGGTCGACACCAGGATACGGGGACATGCCGTAGGTGGCGATCTCCCACAGCAGAATCCCGAATGCCCAAACGTCAGACTACAAAGACCACTAATTAATAGTAACTCGTACAACAGCAGTGGTCAACATTTGTTAGTGATATTGTCATACCTTCGTAGAGAATTTATTGTACGCTAGACCTTCTGGCGCGGTCCATTTTATGGGGAATTTCGCACCAGCGTGAGCTGTGTATGTGTCGTCCCTCATGAGACGAGCTAGACCGAAATCCGCGACCTTGACGAGATGGTTCTCGCCGACTAGGCAATTCCTGGCAGCCAAGTCGCGATGAATAAAGTTCCTACTCTCTAAGTAATTCATGCCGCTAGCGATCTGCGTGGCCATATGCATCAGTACCACGGCATTGATCTGGTGTTTGCTCTCGTTTCGCAGATAGTCCAACAGGTTTCCCTTGCTCATGAACTCGGTGATGATGTAGAACGGCGGCTCGCGCGTACAGACTCCCAGCAGTTGCACCAGGTTCCTATGCTTCATTTCCTTCATTATGGCAGCTTCCTCCAGGAAATCCTTCAGAGCCATTGTATCCTCTTTGAGCGTTTTAACAGCCACGGTCATGTTGTATCTCTTCCAAACTGCTTCGTATACGTCGCCATATTGGCCACCTCCTAACTTATGCCTCATCACTATGTCCGTTCTATTGATCTCCCATTCGTCCGGCTCTGGGCTTAACGGGAAGACGGTAGGCTTATTGTGCTTTGGCGCGGGGTACAGTAATTGCGTGATGAGGCCATCGGCAAGCATTGAATGATGATGCACCAGTTCAGCCAGCGTGTTGAACTTGCTCTCCGTCGTCACAAACATTTTGCCTTCGCTGTCCTCATTGATCCTGTAGTGGTACACACGACCTTCGTATCTCAGCGAGATGCTGCGCTGGCCAGGACTGCTTTCCGACTCTCGTACAAGAAAACTGCCATTTATCCCCGAACTCAAAAGATACTCGGCAGCGTTCCTCGATATTCTTCCGTGATACCACGAATGTTTCTCCAAGGAGTTTACAGGAGTCACGTAATTCGACGGTACCCATCCCACTTGCCCGGTACTCGAGTGGGCCTCGCACCATTCGCCACTTTTGTTGTAACTTAGGATACGAACTTGCTCGCCTATACAAAGATATTAAATAGCGTTGAAACACACTAACAAGAATGATATCCGTTGACTTAGCGGGAAATAAATTAATACCTTTCTTCAGACTCAGCTGATTCTCCCCACCAGCTTGAAAATCATACAAGGCGACAAATAACTGAGGATCATCTTCCTCTTGCGCCAACAGATTTTCTTTGCTGGTCCATCTATGTGAAAATAATAAAAGGTGTTATTCTTTTTGACCAAGTTTGGACTTGATATTATCTGCTATCTTTTTTATCGTAATGACATGAAGAACATTCACAAATTATGAGTATTAAGAGTTATAAAATGATATAAAAAAAGTATGACCTGGATAATTATACTTTATGCTATCTTCAATGGTATATTTCAAAAGCTATATTTATGCAGTCTTTACTAAAGTTACCAGAGTATGTGAAATGGTAATTATGTAAGCATGACTGAACTCACCTATTTGCTGCTTCAAGAAGTCCAGTAGCAGACACACTAGTATGTTGTTGAACATTTGTTTGCTGTGAAATTGATTGAACACTAGAGCCACTTGGAGGATCACCTTCTGGCAATGCTGGAATGTGAGGTAGCGGCCTACTTTGCAAAAGTGCCTCTGTAAAAAGTACAAAACAATCCTCTTTATAATTCTCAATATATATATTGGAAATGAGAACCTTTAGCACTAATGTTTATATTTGTTGAAAAAACAATTCTTTGCTTGTCATACCTAATATATAAGAATCTTGTGCTTTAAATCTTTATTTTTTAAATTTTTCTGTCTTTAAATTATCTCATGTACAATAATAGTAATTAACCTAACATTCTAAACTAAAAATTATGAATTTTTATCAGATTAGGGAATAAAAAAATTTTCCTCTTAATCATGGTATAGTAAAAAGCATAGATTTCTTCTACTGTAATAAGAACATATTTAAAAACTCATATATGTATATGTATATATATATATATGTATACATATACACATATATATTATATAATCCTCATTAATCACTGATATTTATATCAATGCAAAAAACATTAGCATCAATTTTAAGCTCATTATTGTATTTTACAAACCCTATGAAAAAAATAAAAATAAACCTCACACGGATACTGGCTTCTTCTCACCAGTACAACGTTACTCCCAGCACCTCAACATCATATTGTATCAAGAGAGAAAAGCACAGTCATCTCAAGCTTGTCAGCTCCACTACAAGCTTCCAAGGTATCAAACTTTAGCATAATACAGTGCAAGTCATTTGAAAAGAGACACAGATTTTGCCTTCGTAGCCAGCAGAATTCTGTACAACTAGAAGATGTAACAACACTAGGTTGAGCGGTGGAGCTGAGCAGAGGACAACTGATAACTGATAATGTGCCAGTTCTCACCACTGTGCTCGGTGAAAATGTTAGAGCCTACGATGCGCGATTCCTTAAGGTTCCTGGGCTGCTTGCGCGTCTGCCGCACGGTCGACCCGGCGGGGATTACCCTGTCCTTGGTCTGTTGTGCACCCATGTCTGTCCGGCGATTATACCATGCCCTCGTGCGCTCCGTCTCCGGCCCGGCAACACGAGTTGCGTGATCCAGGCCTGCCCGCAGCCCACCCTTGCGCACTTCTCACTTCCGGCAATCGGGCACCGGCGAGCCCGACATCATCATTATCATCATCGTCGTCGCTCTCGTCGTCGTCGTCGTCGTCGTCGTCGTCGTCGTAGTCGTTGTCGTCGTCGTCGTCGTCGTAGTCGTTGTCGTCGTCGTCAACGTTGTCGTTGTCGTCGTCGTCGTCGTCGTCGTCGTTGTGTCGTCGTCGTCGTCGTCGTCGTCGTCAACGTCGTCGTTCGTGCTCCGTTGATTCGCGCGTGTGACACCGTGTCAGCCGTCGCAGGTGTGTTCGCTCCCTCTCTTCGAGGCGCAAATCAACGTTGCGATCGTGCGGCAGGCCTATTCACATTTTTACATGTCAATTACCGCTCGCTTGCGCTGCCTTCGCCATATTTGACAGCTTTTGATGTCGATTATTTAGTTTGTCGGTGCATTGCTGTGCGGCAGCACGGCCTGGTCCGATTTCCATGGGTCCACGCCGCTGTCGATCCAATGCGGGTCGATCCAATCGTAGTACGACTCAACGGCGAGTCAGACGCACCACTTCCTTTCAAATAGTATGATTGAAGGACGGAGCGATGAGATTTGATTTTCCGGTCAAAACCACTGAATTGCGGATCCAGCAGGTCTTTGTGCCTGTCTGCCGCTGAGTAATTACAATTTTTCACGCCTTTCTCATCGAAGCGCGTTAAAATTCTTTGTTATATACAGCCGGAAGGCATAGACATTCAAAGAAAGCAGAACAACATTTGTGTAACTTATTGGAACGGGATCTTTCACTTTGCACTTCACCCTCAACTTGATCCCGCGTGAACTTTTTCACGAATCGCAGAGCGATTACGCGGCTGATTTTACGAAAGATGAAATCATTAAACGAGATTCATTGATTAATGACTTGAATTGAGAAGTCACGTTACTCTCGTTTTCTGAGATGAGATTATATACAGGCATAAGAACCGTGTAATTTTGCTCCGTGAATACTAATCAGAATGTATATACATACACATAAATACTAACGCTGAAGAGTTAACCTAAACTTTCACTAATTTCCGCCTTCTCGTCAGTAGCTTTCAAAATGAGGAGATTCACGTGAAAAGTTCTGCATTTCCATTGTTTGAAAAGTTATATGGCCGGTATATAAAGTCGCGCCGAGTTCACACGAAACTCTTCACGTTTCCGTTCTTGGGGAAAAAGTTACATTACATCGTCATAATGCGTCACAAGTATCGCACGGCTTCAATTTCGCGTTCATTCCTCCTCGCAGCGTGGGAAAGCAGTTTCCATTTGCGCGAAAAGAAGGGCAGAACGAGAGATCTCCTCCTGGCTGGCTGGCGAGATATATTTTCGACGAGAGCGCCATATGTCTCCCGACCGGATGTAATATATCTAGAGCCTTGCCCGCGACGCCATGATATTATGTCACGTGACCGTCACGGGTACCAGCAGCAGTACCAGCGGAGTAGCAGCAGCGGGCAAGCAGGCAAGCAGGGTGAATGCGCCGGGTCAAGTCCACCGCGAGGTGAATCAGTTGAAAAATTCACACGTACTAATTAACACGGCGAACCGAGTCGATTCGCAGAGATGGATCCGCAGAAACTCACGGAATTGTTGCGGGCCACGATCGATCCCGCCCAGCAGAAACAAGCGGAGGAGCAGCTCAACCAGGTATACGCGAGCGAAAACCGCGTGCATGCGTGCATGCATGCGACCGTCCGTCCGACCGACCGACCGAGAAGAAACGTTCTATTCCGGGGGCGGGGGAAGGACGGCTTCGAGGTCCCGGGAAACATGTGGCTGCGCTTTGTGCCGGGCATCATCCGCTCTCTCACGAGGGAAACGCGTCCGCGCCGATGAGGCGTTTCATCGATAAACATGTTCTCGCCGAGCGGACCTCGTTCCCGAGGCCGCATGGACGATTTGACATTCCGCCCGCATTATATGCTCGTGCGACGGTCGCATGTCTCGTCGGCGAGACAAAGCCGGGCTTCGACGAAGCCCGTGAACATCGTGGATGATTTCGTGCAGGAATTGCACTCGTCGTGAACCTCGCGGAATGACGTTACGGCTTTTGTCGGCTTTTCGAGAACTTCCGTTCTCGCTAACCTCTCTTTTCTCATGCGAGAAATGCTGCTGAAGGCTCGGTTCAACCGGACACGTCCGGCTAATGCCGTCCGGTCGCGCCGATCGTACACGCGCCTTCGCATGCGAAACATATTCGTGGCGTTGCGTGCCGATGTACCGATGTATTATTGAGCGAAATTAATATTCCGACGTAGCCTGTAATCATCCCACCCATATATCACTGTCGTGTTATTTTTGCATATTTCGTGCGTATATATATATATATACACACACGTACACATTATATATATATATGTATGTATGTATGTATGTATGTATATACGCGAGCGTGTACATCCTGTATTATCTGCTGTATGCATACTTTGTACACTTTTTAATTTGTTACGATCCTATGTGGTGTTGCAACACCACCAGGGAGCGATAATGATAACATAATAAATGTGATAAATCCTCCTAATGAGGCGACATGATACTGTACATGCTTTCAGATTCACAAAATCATTGGATTTGCTCCAACTCTGCTGCAGACAGTAATGTCGAATAATGTCGATATGCCGGTGCGACAAGCTGGTAAATATATTGTGACTCTTCTAATATTTTATAATTTTGCTGAGTAAGATGCGAATATCAAGAGGAACATCTGTCTTTCTTTCTGTAGGTGTCATTTATCTAAAAAATTTAATCACATCTAATTGGGCTGACAAAGATGGCGATAATGGACCTGTAGAATTTAGCATTCATGAACAAGATCGTGCAATGATACGCGAAGCAATAGTGGATGCTGTGGTACATGCACCAGAACTAATTAGGCAAGTTGTGTTCTGACTTGTTATCCCCAGCAAAATATATATTATAATTGTTGTAATGTATCATGTTTGTGTCACATGCTTAGAGTACAATTAGCCGTATGCATCAGTAATATGGTTAAGCATGATTTTCCTGGAAGATGGACAACAATAGTGGACAAAATTACGATATATCTTCAAAATACAGACATGGCAACCTTGCCTGGTGTCCTTCTTGCGCTGCACCAACTTGTGAAAAATTTTGAGTAAGTATACTTGATGGTATGTCCCTCATGGTATAATGTTGGGTGGGAAATAACTTATAACACTTTTATTCTACGCCTCTAGATATAAGAAAGCAGAAGAGAGGGGACCATTGAATGAAGCAATGAACTTATTATTCCCCATGATCTATCAATTGATATTAACATTATTACCAGATTCGTCCGACCGTTCTGTGTTACTTCAGAAACAGATATTGAAAATTTTCTTCGCTCTTACACAGGTATAGAAGAATCATTCAGATAGAGTTGACTATCGAATTTCAAAAAAGAAATAAGATTGGTATATTTGAAAACTTGTTAATCTTTATTCTCACTGCAGTATACTCTTCCGCTTGACCTCATTTCACGAGAAGTATTTTCACAATGGATGGATGTCGTGAGGCAGGTAGCTGACAGACCTGTGCCACCAGAAACCAACAATCCAGACTTAGATGAGGATGAGCGCGCAGAACTTCCTTGGTGGAAATGTAAAAAGTGGGCTTTGCACATTTTACATAGAATGTTCGAAAGGTGATTAAACTTGCTTCAGTTTAACTGAATTTGCTTTAGTTTTGTTTCAAGTTTCCAGACTTGAATGAAGTTACAGAGGTTGTTCGAATATTGGCTTACTACCGTCGAAATTGCAGATATGGCAGTCCAGGAAGCGTGACCAAAGAATATAAAGAATTTTCCGAATGGTATTTACAGACTTTCAGCGCGGGTATCCTAGAAGTTCTTTTGAAAATTTTGGATCAATATCGCAGGAAAATCTATGTTTCTCCTAGAGTAGTACAGCAGTCAATCAATTACATTAATCAAGGGTAAAAGAATCTGTAAGCCCACAATCGGGATTATCGAAAAGTTAACCTGCTGATTTGAAATTGCAGCGTGAGCCATGCATACTCTTGGAAGTTTTTGAAACCGCATATGTTCGAGATTATACGCGACGTTATATTCCCGATTCTCTCGTATTCCGCGGCTGATGAAGAGCTGTGGAATAATGACCCTTACGAATACATCCGAGTGAAATTTGGTATGGTTGAATCAACAGCGATTTCCAATCTATGCGTGGATTTTAATTTTGATTCTGTAATGTATTTATAATATTGTTTCTAGATATTTTCGAAGATTTTGTATCGCCAGTGACGGCGGCACAGACTTTGTTACATTCAGCGTGTAGGAAACGGAAAGATATGCTGCAAAAGACGATGCAATTCTGTTTGGAAGTTTTAACTAGTCCAAATGCAGATCCGAGACAAAAAGACGGTGCATTACACATGGTGAGCTTTTGCACATGAGAAAAGATAATGTTTACTGCACATCGATCATTTGCGATTACTCCACACATTTTATGACGTACAAGCATAATGTATGAAATCATGTCTTATTCAGGTTGGCAGTTTGGCCGATGTTTTACTGAAGAAGAAAGTTTATAAAGAACAAATGGACAAGATGTTATTGCAATATGTATTCCCCGAATTTAACAGTCCTCATGGTCATATGCGAGCGAGAGTAACTAAATAATACATATAAAACTGTCGTTACATAATACAAATGTACATTCGGCGCAATTAACGATCGTCAATTATTTTCTTTTTTTTTTTTTCAGGCATGTTGGGTGCTGCATTACTTCTCAGAAATTAAATTTAAGCAGGAACAGATCTTAATAGAAGCAATCAGATTAACCACAAATGCTCTTTTGACTGATCAGGATTTACCTGTTAAAGTTGAAGCGGCGATAGCGCTTCAAATGATACTTTCGGCACAACCTAAGGCTCAGAAATATATCGAACCTTTAATTAAACAGATAACGCTTGAACTATTAAATATTATACGGGAAACTGAGAACGATGATCTGACGAGCGTTATGCAGAAAATTGTTTGTACATATACGGAACAACTCATGCCAATTGCCGTAGAAATCTGTCAGCACTTGGTAAGAAATGTAATTGAACGGAAAAGACTACATACAAATGAAGCGAAGCATTATCTTACGTGTTTTCTTCCAGGCTGCTACGTTCAGCCAAGTGCTCGAGACAGATGAAGGCAGTGACGAGAAAGCGATTACAGCAATGGGTCTTCTGAACACAATAGAAACTTTGCTAACAGTAATGGAAGATCAACCTCAAATAATGGCGCAGTTGGAACCAATTGTCCTCCAAGTAGTAGCTCACATCTTTGGACAAAGTGTCATGGGTATGTATTCCTTTATATTTAAACATTAGTTAATCAATAATCGCCGATCAATCAATGTTGTGCGATAACTGGGAAGAGAAAAAGTGAAAGATTGATTTTTCCATTTCATTTAGAATTTTACGAGGAAGCTCTTTCGTTGGTATATGATCTCACTAGTAAGAAGATATCTGCAGACATGTGGAAAATATTAGAGCTCATGTATCAACTCTTTCAAAAAGATGGCTTTGATTATTTCACTGATATGATGCCCGCGCTGCACAATTATATCACCGTCGATACTCCGGCCTTTTTGTCAAACGAAAATTATATATTAGCTATGTTTAATATGTGCAAAGCTGTAAGTATTTATCTAGAAATATGTTGTATTGTTAATTGCGTTGTTCCTGTGACGTCACGTTAATTTTTCGATTTCACAGGTTTTGACTGGTGATTCCGGCGAGGACCCTGAGTGTCACGCTGCCAAGTTATTAGAGGTTATAATATTGCAATGTAAAGGACATATAGATCAGGTAAAACGTGTTGAAATAAATACTGTTTGTAGAAGTTACATAAATTAGCATGTACTAATTACCTAAATGTGAATTAGCTTATGCTTATCTGTAAAACAATGCGTAGATACTCTGATTCTCTTATACAATATATTAATATATATATATATATATATGTGTGTGTGTGTGTGTGTGTGTGTGTGTGTGTGTGTGTGTATTATAAAATATATATCAAAATGTGTATATAATTGTGACTTATTAACATGTTATAATTTTAGTGCATACCATCGCTCGTACAGTTAGTCCTAGAACGCTTAATGCGCGAAGTCAAAACATCAGAATTAAGGACAATGTGTCTTCAAGTCGTAATAGCAGCTTTGTATTACAATCCTGCCCTTTGTTTAGAAACAATGGACAGATTGCAAGCAAATTTTGCTCAATCAACGGAACCGCTAGCTTCGCGTTTTATCAAGCAATGGATAAACGACACAGATTGTTTCCTGGGGTATGCATTTTTTATAGCGTCAAAATATTTGTATCTGTCCCAACAAGAGAGAAAGAAGAAAGAAAATGAGATAATATTATTTATAAAACATAGAAGTAATGTTAAGAAAAGTATATACAACCACTATATAGAGAGATAATTCGAATTTTTTTGTAGATTACACGATAGAAAATTGTGCGTTCTCGGACTGTGTACGTTAATTATCATGGGCCCAGCAAGACCGATCGCTGTTAATGAATGTGCTACGCAGATCGTTCCGTCTTTGATACTTTTGTTCGACGGTCTTAAACGAGCGTACGCCGCTAAAGTTACTGATGGGGACGATGAGGAGAACGAGGATGAAGAAAGCGATATCGACGAAGGTGAGTACGTCTCGCTTATGAGTGTTAATACATAATTAAGAGATCGATTTGACGATTTTCAGAGGTCTTGTCGTCAGACGAGGATGAAATAGATGATGTTAACCAGGAATATCTTGAAAAGTTGCAAGACAAAATCAAGAGATCCTCTGCGCAGCACGGTTTCAATGTTAATGCAACGATCCAAGATGGTCATGGTGATCACAGATCCGACGTAGATGACGACGATGATTCAGACTTCGACGGTAACGAAGAGACCGCTCTGGAAAGTTATGTAACACCTTTAGACTCTGATGACTCCAATCAAGATGAATATGTTGTTTTCAAGGAAGTTATACAAAGTAAATATCGGCAAAAATGATATTACTCTTTGAGTAAACTCTTTGATCTTGAAAAATATTTATTAGTGTATACTCTGTTCTATATAAATCTATCTCTCTCTCTCTCTCTCTCTCTCTCTCTCTCTCTCTCTCTCTCTCTCTCTCTCTCTCTCTCTCTCTCTCTGTTTCTCTTTAATCAGCCATCGAAAAAACTGACGTCGCCTGGTACAGGGCTTTAACGAGTCTTCTCACCCCTGAGCAAGAGAAAGCACTGCAAGAAATTATCTTGTTTGCGGATCAACGCAAAGCAGCCTTGGAGAGCAAGAGGATCGAACAGAGCGGAGGTAAACATCGCTTTCGAGAATTTTCTCGAGTTACTACAAAGATATCCGCGAAGAAGAGAGATAATTATATATTTATCTTTACCTACAAAGATATTTATATTTTTCTTATTTTAGGTTATGCCTTTCACTCTCAGACTGTACCCACTTCGTTTAACTTCGGCGGAACACCTTTAAGCCGATAAGGACTTATAATCATTACAATTTTAGATTAAGTAAGTAAACAAATTACACGGAATCTGGATCGAATGTTTGTAGCACACGATCATATTACATGACCACTCCGGAGACGTTACGCATTTCCCGTTTACTATTTTTGTGTAAACTTATTGTACATTATTAAGGCAATCCAGCAGAATCTTGCTTTAATACGAGGACGCTAACACTTCATCTCCATGAGATCAGTCTTGTGCATGCCGTTGTTTCATTAGTCGAGACAGCAGGCTTGCTTTTTAGCTATCGTGTGAAAATGTATATTCTCTTTTATACACTTATACTATAAATACGATCCAATTTGATTCGACTGACATGATAATTCTAGCAAGCTATAAACATGTTTTCTTGACGATTAAAATTCGGTGTATTTAATTTTCGGAATATTCCGAATTAAGAAAATTCCAGCATGGCTTGCTAGATATGTACTCTCGAGGGAAAAATGTACATTTGATAATATCGAATCGTTTTTGTCCAAAAGTTTTAGCAAAACAAGATGGATTAGTTTGTAACAATAGTGTCTGTTAAAGAAATTATGTTAAATTGTTAGTCTAAATATATTAAGAGAAAACTTTTGAGTATGTAAACTATGTTACTTGATATTACTAATAATTAATAATCGAGTAAATATGCCATGCTGTACACGGACTCTACTGCAGATTGTTATTCTGCGGTAAAGAAAACGATATAAGTTGTCAAGTCACAACTATGTTGCCTCTCAGCAAATGGATAGTTAGATAAGAGTAATATAGATTTTTAAATAAACACTGTTTTTTTTTTTCAAGTCCTCGTTTGAACATATATTGTATCATATGGCCAAACATTTTGCAGCTACCAATCACTTTACGTAAATCCCAGCACAGCTTACTTTATTTTGGAAAATAAGTTCCACTGTGTTACACTATCCGAGGTGCCCTGAAAGATGGAGCTGCATAGATCGAACACGTTAGATAGTTGCTGCGACAGCAAAGTGTCTTCGTAATTGTAGATCTCTCGCGGAACAATCTCCCATGATGTTTTAATAAAAGGCGTCAACGAATATACTTGATAAATTTAATAAGCGTAGCTCTTTCTTTCACGGGGTATCGTATACATAGAACGAACTCGGAGCAGAAATAAACTATAAATATCAGAGCCCAAAATGATAAAGGCGTACAAAGAAGAGGTGTTCTGTGCTGTGGTTAGTGAAATGATTACTGCACAAGTGCTTGTTATATCAGAATATAAAGGACAATGCATGCGTCAATTACGTGTTGCTTCAGAGTACAACTCTCTCGTGGTCTGTATCTAAGTCCAAAAAAAGAAGAAAAGAATTTTATACCCGACAGCATCTCCGAAGTGTTATTATGGATAGTGTGAAGCTACCTTATACATCTTGTCAACGTTCCATTGATGAAAATTACATTTACTCGTGTGATCCCATGCAAGCACAGATTCTCCATCGTTTGTTGAATACAATATATCGTACTTGTTTTCGATATGAAACTGCAAGAAACCCGCAATACACATTACGCAGTAAAGTGAAAATTTGTACATTGATACTTCGAACGGAAATCTTTTCGATCACGAACACACAACACGACAAGAAATTATTTTTGCACTTGCATTCGTTAACACCAATTTTTGGAAGATTCACACACATCAAATGTCATTCGAATAAACATACTGTATGTATATCGATTGTACGTTCGCCAAGTTTATTTTGCACAATATCCTGCTTTCTGTGTACTGCCTGTACTGCTACACAGTACCCCGCTTTCTCAGATCGCCTTTACTTGGAATGATATCTATCGATTTCTTGCAGTGTTTATCAGAAGTCTATGTAAAGCGTAAGCGATTTTTTTAGTATCGTGCTATTTTATATAAAGACGCGTCGACGATAAAAACGCCGTTGCTCTCCGCATTGTGTGATCCGAAAACCCCGCGACCCCATTACTTGACACAATTAAAGTCTTTGTGCACGTAATGAGAAAAAAACCAAGTTAATTGATTGAGTCACAAACTTCAAAGTGTTTAAAAAAAAAAGTGCCTTGAGACGTTAATGCAGACGGGACCTAAATTAAAGAATACAGCGGAGTAAGCTGTAGGTCGGAGTGAGGCCAGGACACTTCTCTATAGTTATAAGTTCTATAAGTACTGTATTAAAATATAATAAATTAACAATAACTAATAGAGAAAAGACGAAAGCTGTTCCTTTGCTCTTTATAGGATACGACGAGCCGTACTTCTTTGTAATGGATGTTTACCACACATTCGGTAGTTTTTATATAATGATAAATTATATAAATAATCGTATAGCGCGTCTGCGCGGTAAGTCTTATGATAAAATCATATATGAATATATACGCTTAAGTCTTGATATTGTATAAACTGATAAGAGGTAAGGTATATATATATATATATATATCCTATATCTTATATATATATATATATATCATGAGAGATATATATATATATATATATGTATACGACTATATTGGTGCTTTAATATACGCGAACGAAGTTTATATAAACTTCACATTAAAATCGATAATGTAGTCTCTATTGTATCTATCATTTATTTATTTATCCAAGACCTTTATTTTTCTGGAGTTCAATATGTTTTGGAGTACAATATGTTTGAATTAACATTTAGAGTTTACACAGCTGTCTAATTAAATATGTGTTGTTCAACGACAAAATATACGCACGATCGTTAATGGTTTGGAATTCACAATCGTAAGCAAGTAATTTCTTAAGTAAATTCTTATCTGTCTTTGTATTCTTATTCCTATTAACGATTATTTACTATTGTGAACTCCAAAGCAAATATAGATTCACTCAAGGAACTAATGTGACATTGACATCTAGTATTTTGATTCGTACATCGAGCAAATAAGAAAACAAAGAATTGGTGACACATTTCAACACACTCTGTTATAGATATTTCTGTGATTCCTGCATATATATATATATATATATATATATATATATATATATATATAAATCGATTTTTCTAAACTACATTGAGATATGCTCAATTATTTTACACTGACTGTACAAGCGTAACATTCAAAATATATATACTTCAACGTTTCTAGTAGTTATTATGAAATATATAATGATAAACTAAATTTTGTAGCATAAAATCCCACAATTGTATTGTAATCTCACGATTGTTAGTGGCTGCTGTAACGTTTGTACTTGTACATAGAGTAAAGCGAACCAAACTCTTCTTTCAATGAAATAAATTCAAATTTGTTTCGTAAAAACATTAATGGTGTGTCCTTTTTATATATACATACACATTACTCATAGATTAAAGTAACCTGCTTCAGCCTATTTTGGTCGGGTGTAAAGTATGCTGTGTGTTCATAAAAATTCAGACAAAATATTTTATATAGTTCCATAACAGCCTTATATTCCACTCTCAGTCAATACATAAGTTAAGTTACTTATACACATGTTTAAATGAGGAGCAAAATTTTGATAGATACTGTGGTGAAAAGCTACAATGACAATGGGAATTACGTATATATATATATATATATATATATATATATATATATGTATATATATATCTGGGGAAATAAATACCTTATAAAAATTAACATATCTATAGATGTAAAGCTGATTTAAGATAGTCCAGAATTATTGTATATATGTTAACACAATTAAGTGTCTTACGTCGTAACATCTATCATCTGCCAAATATGTCAAACTATAATTCTACAATCTCCTCATAACTGCATTTCAAATTCACTAAAACAATACCACGGCCGATAAAGATTTTGGTAATTACCAGAAAGAGTAAACAGTGTGCATGATATTGCCAGCAGATTTGTTAATCGAATTTTTTCGATTAAATAGACATAGGCCTGGCAAGACATAAAGAAAGTAAATATGTTAATGCAGTCACATAAGTGACAACAAGGACACTGTAACATGGTCCTGCATTTATCTCGTATGTTCGGATCTTTTCACCTACAGTGAGTTCTTGAAGAAGCTTATACAGTATCATCAACGAGGCACTGTATCACTTGAGACACCGTTCGAAATAATATGATCCTACATAACCACCCCGCATAGCTTTCGATACATTTTGTTCAAACGCCCTTCTGTTGTTCTGTAAAACCTCAGCAGCATCCTTATTTAGTGGATCCTCAGGATTTGGCTCCTATAATTATATTTATATACTTAAGAATTTAGATATGATGCAAAAACATTAGATTATGTTACATCAAATATTATAGTCATGTTGTGTGACGTATTGATATGCTAAAAATAAATTATGCTGTTTCATCTTGTATCTTCAATTGGGCAAAGTTTACAAAGTCTAGAAAACATTTATATCATAGAATAATGATAAAAAAAAGTTTAGTTTTAATATATCCAAAATATATCACAAGATATTACAAATATCAATATTAGTGACAATCAAACTTACCAAGAAGAGATATTGGAGACCATAAACGATGGAATTAATTGTGAGAACAGGTTTCCAGTCCTCTCTTAAAATATTCAAGCATACATTGCCATCCAAATCAATGTTCGGATGATATACTTGAGTCTCACATTTTACTTTCGGTGGTTCATGTGGATAATTGGGTCCAACTTTGAAACTAAATACAAATCTACCACCTCTGTAAAATCCCTGAAATAATAATCAACCTATAGAGTATATGCTGCTATTATCGATAGGATCAATTGTTAAACACAGTAAACATCGTTCGAATTTTTGAGACGACTAAAAACAAAAAATAACATCTCCGAGGATTACATCGATACCAAGACGTTCGAGGCTTACTTCATCTGGACAAATGATTAGTTTAAAGCTCAGCAGATCGTCGGGATCCGGGAATTCTGTACCGCATGTTTTCGGTAGGTTGAGTTCGTTTATATCTGAAAAGTAACGACAGATCAGAGGAAGGTCGAAAGGTGTCGCGAACATCACCGGGTCGAACCTTTCGTGATTCTCAGCTGTGCCGCGGATGCCTTCTTCTGGGTACCAGCCTTGGGTGACTCTCCATCCTTTTTCGCTTGTTTCAACGAGAATAATTTGATCATAGCTGTGACGCGCGCTCGACGCCGACGCGGGCTGACATACAAGTACTTCGAATTGGGGCCGCGGTCGCGGACGGCATACAAAATAGCGCTTAAAACCTATAATTTTTGACACAACGGGATCAATCACTAGCTATCGCACACTCGACACCGCATATACCGCGCACGGAGCTAATGTCACGTGGACGGATGATCGTGAACGCACTAATGCCACGGCGTCGTGGTGTCGCGATAGATATGCTTTTTTTAACTGCACTTCCTGCACTCTCCCTCTTGATTTCCCTTGCGTTCCTCCTTTTCTTGCGTCGCTCAGAAATATGCTTATTTCATTTTAAGAACGGAAAGTGTAAGGAATGAGTAACTCCTTTTCGAGTGATTCGCATGAGAGGCATCTTGCTGAGTAGTAAATCCAGAGAGAAACCTGAGAGCGCGGCCAACACGGCATTTTCTGCGACACCGACTTTCTTCACTGGGAAAGGGCGCCATCTGCATCCATTTTGAGAGAGGAACTACGATGGTACATCCACTTTCAGGTCTCGGTAGTAAAATTTGCATGTGGTGGAAGTCCGTGCTATATTCACTTTCAGGCGGTTTATGTCTGTGCTGCAACCACAGTTGCCATCTCTATGCCAGACTATGCCCGGAGGCACTAAACAGTTTTAGTTCGATATAGTTTCTGGTGCAGCCGCGCCAAGATTTTTTGTATTTAATATTTTTTTATTGCATTGTTATAATAATTAATTTATTACAATAACAAGTAAAATAACCATATAACTCAGTGTTCTAATAAATAATGATAAATTTTACTTGTAAAAATTTATTTTATGGACATTTTTTATAGCTAGATTTCCTTGAATATTTTGAATAACATAATCTTTAAAAAGGTATTTTTTTTTAATATTGGACACTATTAACAAACGTGTTAAATTTTTATAACACGATATAATTTTTACTTTTAAAAGTTTATGTACATATATATCTTACAAAAAAAATAATTTGATAAGTTTTACTTATAAAAACGTATGTTATGTACATAATATTTAAAAATATATTTTTTTAAATATTGGACACTATTAACAAACGTGTTAAATTCTTATAACACGATATAATTTTTATTTTTAAAAGTTTATGTACATATATTATAAAAACTTATGTTATGTACATAATATGTATATTAAAAAAGAAAATAATTTGAATTTGAGATTTCTAAAAATATTAAGTTAAGTATACAATAATCATATACATATATGTTAGGTTTCTCAGTTGGCGCTACTGTTCTAATATATCACTTCTTTTGTACAGTAGAAAAGTGTTGCAGAGTTTTATTATAGTTATAAGTTTTACTTGTAAAAACTTATGTACACATATATACAATAAAAAATTAATTTGAGTTTGATACTTCTAAAAATAACACAATACGTGTTGCGCTTGTACTTGGCGCCTTTTTTTTACCTTTTTGTTTAAAAAGATAAGTTTTATATAATATTAAATATACGTACGTTTCACGTATAACGTGATTGACTTGGAGTACTCCGTGCCCACGGTGTTATTCATAGCGACGCATTCATATTTTCCCTGATCTGTTACATCGGATTCGATAATCTGCAAGGCACCTGAAACATAAAATGTGATATTCTCGAACAGCGTTCCTCTCAGGATTTTCTTGTCCAAAGAAAGATCAATGATGCGATCGCAAATCTCGTGTATGTCATGTCAATAGAGACAGTTTGAATTCGGCGTAATATGATTCTTGGAACAGACGTAAATAAGTATTGTGAAGTTTGAAGCGAGTCTCTCACAGGCATGCTTTGAAAACACGAGTTGTTTTCATTTTCAGCTAACGGACGACGCAGGCATCAACACTGATCGGCAAGGTCAGCGACTGGTAGGGGGTAACCGTGCCTTCCCGAATGTTTGTTTTTGTACGCTTATGTATGACTCCGTGATTGCGGAAAGGACATTGCGCCTCGGGCCGACGAACGATGCGCATACCGAGACGCAGTACGAGTGTCGGTAGTCATATCGCGGTTAATACGCGTTTCTTTGTCCCCGAATCTTACTTGCGCGAGTGTTAGAGTTAGAGTCAGTGTCGTCGCCAGTGCTATGATGGAGTATCCGGGGGTGCTGCGACGGAGACCAGAAGGAGGACGTCGGATCGAGAAGTCAGGATGGAGAGAGGACTTGGAGCGCGCCGAGAGACGTAGCTGAGGACAACGATACATCATGTATGGTATTCGAGGTACCTTGAGTTACTATTATTACGCATTATTATTTTTCTGATTTTAACGGACCTTACTCGAAGTAAGGACATACCCGAGTCGAAATTAGATCAGCATTCATAGTTTATATTTTGAAAAATGATAAAATGACTTGAGATTTGATTATTCCTCCGATTAACCTAATTTCACGTAACATGAGTTCTACTTTTCTTTTCACATAAAATATGAATGTCTATTCAAGCAAGGTTGCTGAGGCAAGCTAAGGTTTATCAATACAAATTTGTAATTATGTTCTCAATGAAAAATTGCACATAATTTAGAAAACTATGAATAATGATCTTAGAATCTGATATAAATTTTACAAGTGTTGATTTTTATTCGTCTAATAATGCTCAGATTGCTGTTTTCGTTTAGAATCTGCTAGAATGTCCGTTTCTCATTCTTGTTTATCTTTCTTGTTGTACCGAATGTGAATTAAAATCTCTATTAGTGAAACAGCATTATTAGACATAACCGTTGTCTTTTTGCAGCTTCAGCTCTTTTGAGAGCTACAATTCTCATCATTCTCATTAGAAAAAAGAAAAGAAAAAAAAGAGAAGAAAAAAGGAAAAAAGAATTTTAAGAATGATGAGAATAAAAAGTATTTTTCATCTCCCATTTCCTCTAATTCTTATATGATTATTTAATCCTTATAAATTTATCTCACGCGAAGTTCTAACAAAGGCAGTTCTATTTACGTTTTTATCTTTGTTCCCTTTCTTGCGCTGTTAAGCGAATATATATAATCAAAAATTGCTCATTTAAATTAAGAATATAAGGATTAAGTACATATACATTATCGAAATAAACGAGTATTAAATAACTGCGGAATACGTCGCTGTTGAAGACTCATCATGGGCGAGACTGCGAGAGTAGCCAGATGTAACGTTCAGGTAGGACAAAGCTTGTTCACTATTGCGCATCTAGATATTCTGCATTGATTTTTCAAATTGGATGCAATTTGCAGGATCAATGCAGAATTAATATTTCGACTCGGAAAGACTCGGGAATGAGAATGAATTGTCATTGCACTTGGACAATCTTCTGACACTGATTTCTGGTATTGATCGATATTCGATTTTCGGTACTGATTTACTCTTTCATTCCTCTACAAGAAAAAAAAATTGATACGACTCGTTCATTTATCCGGGTTAATTTGATGAATAAATTAAATATTTATCGGTCTTCAATTTTCGGTACTGATTTATTCTCGCATTTCTTTATAAGACAAAAAAAATTGATACGAATCATTCGTTTATTCGAGTTAATTTGTTGAGTAAATTAGAGGGATGAATACCTGAAAAATGAGAACAAATTGTCATTGCACTTGGACAATTTTCTTGACATTGATTTACAATATTGATCGATATTCGATTTTCGGTACTGATTTACTCTTTCATTTCTCTATAAGAAAAAAAATTTCATACCAATCGTTCATTTATACCCGTCAATTTGATGAGTAAATTAAATATTGATCGGTCTTCAATTTTCGGTACTGACTGATTCTCTAATTTCTTTATAAGAGAATAAAAATTGATACGAACCGTTCTTTTATCCGACTTAATTTGTTGAATAAATTAGTAGGGTAAGTACCTGTAAAATGAAAACAACTTGTCATTGCACTTGGACAATTTTCTTGACATTGATTTATGGTATTGATCAGTCTTCGGTTCTCGGTACTGATTTATTTTCTCATTTTTATAAGATAAAAAAATTGATACGAGTCGTTCGTTTATGCGAGTTAATTTGTTGAATAAGATTAGAGGGGTAAGTACCTGAAAAATGAGAACAAATTGTCATTGCACTTGGACAATTTTTTGCCACTGATTTATAGTATTAATCGATATTCGATTTTCGGTACTGATTTACTTTTTTATTTCTCTATAAGAAAAAAAAATTCATGCAAATCGTTCATTTATCCGCGTTAATTTGATGAATAAATTAAATATTGATCGGTCTTCAATTTTCGGTACTGATTTATTCTCTCATTTCTTTATAAGACAAGAAAAATTGATACGAATCATTCGTTTATTCGAGTTAATTTGTTGAGTAAATTAGAGGGATAAATAGCTGAAAAATGAGAACAAATTGTCATTGTAATTGGACAATTTTCTGACTCTGATTTACGGTATTGATCGATATTCGATTTTCGGTATTGATTTACTCTTCCATTTCTCTATAAAAAAATTTATACGAATCGTTCATTTATCCGCGTTAATTTGATGAATAAATTAAATATTGATCGGTCTTCAATTTTCGGTACTGACTGATTCTCTAATTTCTTTATAAAAGAATAAAAATTGATACGAATCGTTCTTTTATCCGACTTAATTTGTTGAATAAATTAGTGGGGTAAGTACCTGCAAGATGAAAACAACTTGTCATTGCACTAGGACAATTTTCTTGACATTGATTTATGGTATTGATCAGTCTTCGGTTCTCGGTACTGATTTATTTTCTCATTTTTTATAAGACAAAAAAATGGATACGAGTCGTCGTTTATTCGAGTTAATTTGTTGAATAAGATTAGAGGGGTAAGTACCTGAAAAATGAGAACAAATTGTCATTGCACTTGGACAATTTTTTGACACTGATTTATAGTATTAATCGATATTCGATTTTCGGTACTGATCTACTCTTTCATTTCTCTATAAGAAAAAAATTCATATGAATCGTTCATTTATTCGCGTTAATTTGATGAATAAATTAAATATTGATCGGTCTTCAATTTTCGGTATTGAGTGATTCTCTAATTTCTTTATAAGAGAATAAAAATTGATACGAATCGTCTTTTTATCCGACTTAATTTGTTGAGTAAATTAGTGGGGTAAGTACCTGCAAGATGAAAACAACTTGTCATTGCACTTGGACAATTTTCTTGACATTGATTTATGGTATTGATCAGTCTTCGGTTTTCGGTATTAATCTATTTTCTCAATTTTTTATAAGACAAAAAATTGATACGAATCGTCCGTTTGTCGAAGTTAATTTGTTGAATAAGATTAGAGGGGTAAGTACCTGAAAAATGAGAAGAAATTGTCATTGCACTTGGACAATTTTCTGACACTGATTTATGGTATTAATCGATATTCGGTTTTCGGTACTGATTTATTTTCTTAAAAATATAGTTTATTTTTTTTTAATATTATTTATTTAAAAGACAAAAAAAATTGATACCAATCGTTCGTTTATCCAAGTTAATTTGTTGAATAAGATTAGAGGGGTAAGCACCTGAAAAATGAGAACAAATTGTCATTGCACTTGGACAATTTTCTGACACTGATTTATGGTATTAATCGATATTCTATTTTCGGTATTGATTTACTCTTTCATTTTTCTATAAGAAAAAGAAATTCATAAGAATCATTCATTTAACCGCGTTATTTTGATGAATAAATTAAATATTGATCGGTCTTCAATTTTCGGTATTGACTGATTCTCTAATTTCTTTATAAGAGAATAAAAATTGATACGAATCGTCTTTTTATCCGACTTAATTTGTTGAGTAAATTAGTGGGGTAAGTACCTGCAAGATGAAAACAACTTGTCATTGCACTTGGACAATTTTCTTGACATTGATTTATGGTATTGATCAGTCTTCGGTTTTCGATATTAATCTATTTTCTCAATTTTTTATAAGACAAAAAATTGATACGAATCGTCCGTTTATCGAAGTTAATTTGTTGAATAAGATTAGAGGGGTAAGTACCTGAAAATTGAGAAAAAATTGTCATTGCACTTGGACAATTTTCTGACACTGCTTTACGGTATTGATCGATATACGATTTTCGGTACTGATTTACTCTTTCATTTCTCTATAAGAAAACAGAAAATTAATACGAATCGTTTATCCGCGTTAATTTGATGAAAAAATTAGGTATTGATCGGTCTTCGGTTTTCGGTACTGATTTATTCTGTCATTTCTTTATAAGAAGAGAAAAATTGATACGGATCGTTCGTTTAACCGAGTTAATTTGTTGGGTAAATTAGAGGGGTAAGTACCTGAAAAATGAGAACAAATTGTCATTGCACTTGGACAATTTTCTGACACTGATTTATAGTATTAATCGATATTCGGTTTCCGGTACTGATTTATTTTCTTAAAAATATAATTTATTTTTTTTTAATATTATTTTTTTAAAAGATAAAAAAATTGATACCAATCGTTCGTTTATCCAAGTTAATTTGTTGAATAAGATTAGAGGGGTAAGTACCTGAAAAATGAGAACAAATTGTCATTGCACTTGGACAATTTTCTGACACTGATTTATGATATTAATCGATATTCTATTTTCGGTATTGATTTAGTCTTTCATTTTTCTATAAGAAAAAAAATTCATAAGAATCGTTCATTTAACCGCGTTATTTTGATGAATAAATTAAATATTGATCGGTCTTCAATTTTCGGTAATGACTGATTCTCTAATTTCTTTATAAGAGAATAAAAATTGATACGAATCGTTCTTTTATCCGATTTAATTTGTTGAGTAAATAGTGGGGTAAGTACCTGTAAGATGAAAACATCTTGTCATTGCACTTAGACAATTTTCTAACACTGATTTATAGTATTGATCAATATCCGGTTTTCGGTACTGATTTAGTCTTTGATTTCCCTATAAAAGAAGAAAAGATTGATACAAATCGTGTGTTTATCCGTGTTAATTTGATGAACAAATTCTATATTGATCGGTATTCGATTTTCGGTACTGATTTATTTTCTCATTTGTTTATAAGACAAGAAAAATGGATACGAATCGTTCGTTTATCTGAGTTAATTTGTTGAATAAGATTAGAAGGATATGTACCTGAAAAATAAGAACAAATTGTCATTGCACGTGTGCAATTTTTTGACCCTGGTTTATGATATTAATCGATATTCGATTTTCGGTACTAATTTACTCTTTCATTATACTACAAGAAAAGAGAAATTGATACGAATCGTTCATTTATCCGCGTTAATTTGATGAATAAATTAAATATTGATCGTGTACGATGGGGGGGAGAGGGAGAGAGATGGGTATAGGTAGTAGAAATGCTGCTAGGAGAGGGGGGATGAGAGAGGTGGAGGAGTGGAGGGGGCGAGAGGGAGGACGAGGAGGATTAAAAGGATGAGAGAGAGATAGCGAGGGAGAAAGTGTGAAGGAATGGAATGAATGGAGGAAAGCGAAAATCGGCGGTAGGAAATAAGAATTATAGAAATAACAGTGGCATAGAAATATAGATATATACATATATATAAGAATAGATGATAAGCGAACAATTAATTATAAGAGATAAGCGAGCGAGTAGATGTAAGATATTTGTAAAGTAGATTTAAGGAGGGGCGGGGGATGGGAGTGTGTGTATGTGCGAGGGGATAGGTGCGAGCGTAATAGGAAGTAAAGAGGAGAAATTATATTGGAATTTGTAACCCCGCCAGGGGAATCAATAAAGTATACATACAATTAAATATTGATCGGTCTTCAATTTTTGGTACTGATTTATTGGTTCATTTATTTATAAGAGAAGAAAAATTGATACAAATCATTTATTCGAATCGTTTATTCAAGTTAATTTGTTGAGTAAATTAGAGGGGTAAGTACCTAAAAAATAAGAACAAATTGTAATTGCACGTGGACAATTTTCTGACGTTGATTTACGGTATTAATCGATATTCGATTTTCGGTACTGATTCACTTTTTCATTTTTCTATAAGAAGAAAAAAATTGATACGGATCGTTCGTTTATCCGAGTTAATTTGATGAATTAGTTAGATATTGATCGGTCTTCGATTTCGGTACTGATTTACTCTTTCATTTCTCTATATGACGAGAAAAATTGATACGAATCGTCCATTTATCTGAGTTAATTTGTTAAATAGGATTAGAGAGGTATGTACCTGAAAAATAAGAACAAATTGTCATTGCACGTGTGCAATTTTTTGACACTGATTTATTATGATATTAATCGATATTCGATTTTCGGTACTGATTTACTCTTTCATTTCTCTATAAGAAAACAGAAAATTAATACGAATCATCCATTAATCCGCGTTAATTTGATGAATAAATTAGGTATTGATCGGCCTTCGATTTTCGGTACTGATTTATTCTCTCATTTCTTTATAAGAGAAGAAAAATTGATACGAATCGTTCGTTTAACCGAGTTAATTTGTTGTGTAAATTACAGCGGTAACTACCTGAAAAATGAGAACAAATTGTCATTGCACTTGGACAATTTTCTGACACTGATTTATGGTATTAATCGGTATTCGATTTTCGATACTGATTTACTCTTTCATTGCTCTATAAGAGAAGGAAAAATTGATACGAATCGTTCATTTATCCGCGTTAGTTTTTTCTTTTATTATATATAAGTGGTCCATGGGACGATTAAATATTCGAATACATGTTACCGTATCAAAGTCTACTCTATAATAAACGATTTGACACGTCTGGAGACGCATGATGTATCGTTGCTCGCATCTCATTCCCTTCGTCCTGCTTCCCTGTATGAAATGTCGAAACGTATTAAAAAGTATTGACATTTTGTATGAGTCTGAATTCTGAATCTTTTTGGTCCGAAGAAAAGGATTGATGAAAAGTATTAGTTCCCATTAAATTTTACTGCGCTAAATGCGAGACGGTCTCTTTCGCCCGGGTGCCTCACCAGGGAAATTTCTCTGGTACGCTAAATCCCGTAAGGTCATCAATCTTTGTAGTATATCTCGTCAGTGCATACGGTTTATATTACCTGTACATACATATTTTGAAACATTTTCTTTGGATATTATATCAAACGGATTTTGCATATCACGTAATATCCTTCGGACTACACGGACATTATTATTTTGATCATTTTGATTTCTTTGATATTCATTGAATTATCCAGAACGCGCAACTGCCATGTTGAACGACTCAATTGTCGTGTAAAATGTTTCGATTTTCACAAATTCATATAAAATTTTTCATTTTTCACTAATTCACAGAAGTCTTTCACTTTTTATTAGTTCACGTTAGGAAAAAGATTCATGATCGCTGCCCCGAGCAGCTGCAACGCTTTTCGAATCATCTATGTCGGCGCGCTTTTACTCCTCAGATTTCTGTCATTAATAACTTGATAATTATTGCGAATCTCGCAAAATGGTATGGTACTTTTATGTTTGTCTCAACCCAATCTACCCTCACACTTCGGGTTGGCAGCTAATTACCAGACACTTCGTATGATCTTCATGATATTAATCATACACAATGTCAATTCTTTTTTTTGCACATGTAAACATGTTAATTCATGTTATAAATGCGTAACAATGTGCGAGACCGTGCTTGTCAAGTACGCTGTTATGGTTGTAGCACGGACATAAACCGCCTAAAAATGGATGTAGCACGGACTGCCACCACATACAGGTTTTACCGCCGAAACCTGAAAGTGGATGTAGTATCGTAGTTCCCCTCTCAAAATGGATGCAGATGGCGCCCTTTCCCAGTGCGGAAAGTCGGTGTCGTCGAAAACGCTGTGTTGGCCGCTCTCACATTCCTCTCTGGCAAATCACTGAAAAGCTTACTGTTCCTTATTGATATTCGCGGGTTGGCGACATTGCGCTCACGTGATCCTATCTCAAGTTCCATTTGAATTTTGCGCGACCGTTCTTTCCAACTGGGGACTCATCGCGCATGGACGTGTTCTCGGATTTTTCTTTTACAGTCGAATATCTTACCGAGATTGCAGACGTTTCGTATGCATGCGCAAGGTAATAAAGTAGACAATAAGAAAAGTTGAAAACGTCTTGTGGTTTAGTAATTTGCGCTCTTTTTGACTTCAAAAAGTTGCTCATGAATTGTATTTCCTCCGTGTGTATGAGTCACGCACTTCATATGAGTTCGTTACGAATCCGATTTCTTGTGGAATTTTCCGTTACAAAGCGTTCGTTTATAACATTATAACTGTACGAAATTTATTATTAAGTAACGCGATATGATATTCTGATCCATCAACCTCAAATACGATAGTTGAGCCTTTCGTTATTAATCGGTGTTAACGATTTAGATCGCATTTATCAAGATGGCTGTAACGGCCATTTTTGAATATACCGAATTATACGATTGAAAGTAATTATATGTGTTACGTTGTGTGATTTGCACGTCTAATTATAAATACAATACGCGCGCGGACTAATAGTCGACATGTTTGGAGTTTGAACTTGAAACTGTCTGACAGCAGAATGACATTTGAAGAAGCGCTACTTTTGAATTATTGTTCGTCCGTCGTATGAAGAATCCGACGATCAGTTACAAGGGAACATCGTCATTTGGATGGGAAATTCTAACACCAAAAGAAACTATCATAGTCATCAGAAATATGCTAGTCAGGTATTTATTTCTCATTTGAACATATATCTTAACCTCTAATAAAATATTTTCAACATTAAATAAATGTTCTCTGTTACATTTTATATTACATTACAACCAAATGCATATGAAAAACTTTGTATAAAAAGTAATCTATATTAGAAAAGATATTACTGTGAATTTGTATTTACAGTATAGTCTCAGCGATTTACTTGGTGGAAGCTGCGTTACAACAACACAGACTTCAAACGAAGGTGGAAGATCATGGTCTCGTGCTTCTCACAGAAGGTTACTTAAATATTATTTAATGTATTATACAAAGGATCTCAATCTTAACTTTAATAATATAGATTTTAAGATTATAAATATATATGTTATTTTTAGCTGGACCGAAGGCACTGTACAGGATCACCATGGATCTTCCAAAACAGTATGGCCAGTACCACGTTTACAATCGATGTTTTTACCAGAGTTTCCAAATAAGGAGATACCCTTGAAAACAGGATATATTTTCCTAGATGTAATAGCCAGTGGTGCCTATGGCAAAGTCTATAAAGTACAGAAACAGGATAGCGGTCAAGTTTTTGCACTAAAAGTTATAAGCAAAGCCATGATTGTGGCTGAAAATGCTGTTATACAAGCAAAACAAGAGGTATATCTAATAAGCAAATTAAAAACAATATTATTTTAATAAATATACTGTTAATTCAATAAAAAAATATGTCCTATATTTAGGTTGCAATTCAGAGAATGATTGGGCATCATCCTTTTATAGTAAATTCTACCCATAGATGGCAAGGCAGAAAGACATTGTATATATGTATGTATCTGTTATCACAGCATTAACATTAAGTTTTTGAACATGTGACTGCTGAAAGCAAATGTTATTGCAGTGACAGATTACATTCCTGGTGGGGAATTATTTTCACTAGTCAAGGAGTATGGATGTTTACCTGAGGATGTAGTTAGGATATATGTAGCTGAGATTGCTTTAGCTATAGGTAAAAGAGAACTCCAATAATTTAATTAAATTTTTGATAAATATTTAAATAGATTTTTCTTAATAATGTAAGATCTGCCATATAAAGTTATATATGTATAATATACAGATTTTCTGCACAATGCTGGAATAGCACATAGAGATATAAAACCAACAAACATTCTACTTGATAAAGATGGTCATGCTGTAATTATTGATTTTGGCTTTGCCAAATGGTTGCAACGCACAGAGAGAACCAATACATTTTGCGGAACGCCTGAATATATGGGTAAACAAATGAATATAATATTCTTAATTTAATAAAAATATTATCGCACATATATTGTTGTGTATATATATACAGTTCAAAGAAATAAGTAACTAAAAGTACAAAACAAAATAAAATACAGTGCTTACATCATTTGGCAACATTTATATTAAGCATGTTATATTAATTTTTAGCACCAGAAATATTAAGGAAGGAGTACTACGGACAGGAAGTCGACTGGTGGTCACTCGGTGTCTTGGCTTGCTTCTTATTCACGAATCAGGTGTGTGGCAGATTGTAAGTTACATAAGTCATCATGATATTTAATCTTGTCGTAACACCTTTTGAGTGTACGACTGGATTCATCAATGTACTAGGAGCAAGCAACACCACAAGACTCCGTGGCGCAACGGTAGCGCGTCTGACTCCAGATCAGAAGGTTGCGTGTTCAAATCACGTCGGGGTCAAGTTTATTTTTTTTTTTACTTTCTTCTTTATCAAACTAGAAATTGCAACAATAATTAATTAATTTAACAATAATTATTCTTCGTCACATTTATTATAACTAATTTGATATTTTCTTTGAAATGACTCATCGGAATCTTGAAACTGGATTGCAATAACATTTAAATATACTTGTAATAAGCAACCAGTTTTTATTTTATAGTTTTAGTATAAATACGCATGCATAATTAGTACATAGTCATTGCATCAATATCATAAAATTACAAATATACAAAAAAGAAACGCCCCCGGGTGGGCTCGAACCACCAACCTTTCGGTTAACAGCCGAACGCGCTAGCCGATTGCGCCACGGAGGCAACTGAGGATGTTTTGCTTTCAAATGCATCTACCGGTATGATCATCTAGCCACTCTATTGTCACAGAACCATATTTACAAATTTTAGTTTAAATCGACTATAATTAACTGAACAAACGGAGGCTTGATTAAACAACCTAAACTGCATGATTCTTTGCAGTCTAAAACTTCACAGCTTAGAGAAAAAAGCATAGAAATGTCAGATGCTTGATTCTGCCTTTAACTTGAGGCTTTGTCGGGCAGATTTGTAATTTAATAATTTTAACTACAAAACCAAGTTTGACGTCGAAGAACGAGAATTGGCGGCGGATTTAATAGCGAAGATCTCATGCGTGTGAAACACAACGGAGGTTGGCTCGACGTTAACGTGATGGTCACATTTAACGTTAAACTTTAGCGCGACGAGAATGTACAATGTGAAACGAAACAATCCCGTTGCGGCGCATTGCAAAACGTCTCCTTCTCTCTTGCACGCCTTGACATTTCGCCGGGTCCACTCACCTTCTGCACCTTGCGCCGTTGTTTGTGTTCTTACTCGGCGCGTCGTCGCGCGATAGAGTTGCTCGCACGCCCTTTGATGAATCGATGCATCGCGCGGCATGTCATGGAGAAATGTCGGCGTGCCACATGCGGATGTTACATTCGCGGGCAATTGCGCGACCGCTCGGGCTCTTGTGCAAGTGCATTCTCTCCGTGGATAGCCGATCCGTCGTGTGGATTCGCATGCGAGAACGGAGGACTTTGTGAGGATAGAGGGCTATGCACATCGTGAATGTGCAGATTAATCTCCAAGCTGTCCTTTTTAATTCTTTGTGACGAGTAATCCTTGGACATATCTTCCCTCCCTTGAGGTATACCGTGCCCTTTGCAAAACTATTGCGTTGCGAGAACTGTGTTCGTCAGAATCTAAACGATTTAATTTAAACGTTCAATCTCCCCACATAATTTTATCTAAACGACGAATTTCATGAATTCATATGATTTTTTGATGCACACTTCCGCTTTCTATTTATATATATCGCTGTGTTTTCTATGTATATCTCTATATTCTACTCTGATTTTATATCGCTCTGTTTGTTATTTTTATATTGCTACTTTTATACTGCCGTTGCAATCGCAATCGATTGCATCTATATGTTGGAACAAACAATCGATATACCCATCGCATAATTATAATTACTCCGCGCGTTTGCAACTGTATTATTTGCGGGGAAAACTTTCGCGCGTATATTTTCCAGCGCGTTCGATGAAAATCGTACGAAAATTCGTACGTTACCTTCGTAGAGCGAGTTCCCCGAGGGAACGTCTAAGATTCGCGCGACACATCTCGTCGAATCTTATTGCGTGCGTAAGCGATTCGTTGGGTGTTATATAAGGGTTAAAGAGTCGCACCGGGGGGATCACCGGCACATCTACTCAATCCGCTGGCGGTGCACGCTCGTTGTGCCTTGTTATTTCGTGTTAGGTGAGTGTGAAGATGTTTATCGGCTGGCGGAAGCCCTCGATTATCATATCTGATATGGCAGCAGGCACCATGTGGTATGGGCCGCGCTGTTGGGAACGTAAGTGCTGCTCTTCGTGACTCACTCGTTAACTTATTACCGCGAGCCCGAGAGCCAGTCGTCGTCGTCTCTGCGACGCTGAAAGCGCGACGTTCTGATTGGAAAATCACGCGACCGCGACACTGTGCGCGCCTTATCGCGCCGTGTTGTATATCGTGCAACGCACGCCGCGATGCGAACTCGAGTCGGACGAATCGCCGGATTTATCGGCGAACCGTTCGCGTATAAAATTCACGCGACTGTCGTTGTCGATACAAACTGAAAAACACATACCACATTCTCAGGTAAACGTTACTTGCTTTCGCAAGTTCGTATACTCGCAAGTCTGTCGTAAGTTCGTCATGATTTAGTCAGATTTGGCTTAAATTCAGCGTTCTGATCAAGAACATTGAATTGAAACAAAACTTCGGATTTGCTCCTCTTGCATAGAATTTACGTTTCTGAATATTTTTTAAAGGAGACAATGCGCTCTTCTGAGCGCACGATGATGAGCTTCTCTAAAACTTCAGTCGAGTGTACTTGATTATTTGTAGGGAAAAAAATTCGTCGTTGCAGATAACCGTTACTTGAGAGAGAAGGAAAATAAACTGATAAACTTTTCTCTCGCGAATATGCCGTCCACGTTTGACGTATGTTCCGCGCGTGCGCTCGCAATTAATATACGACTTTCGTCTTGAGCCTCTTGCGAGCGAGACAGTGCAATGTCGAATATTACATTGCGCTTCAACACAAGCTCCTCTCGAAACTTTCTGCTCTCGAGCAACGAGAATGTTCAGACCTCAACGTCAGGAACGATTAGCGCCGCAAATTATCCGCGCTCCGTGAGGCGCGCTTGACATTTAAACCGAAGCGCACACCGTCCTCGTGCTCGTCCGTGCACGAACTGAGCGGACGCGTGGCAATTACCGCCGTACGTGAGAAGTTTCAGCTCCCCTCGATTCTTTTTCTCCGATTTCGCCGGTCGCGCACTCGCCCACGATTTGGGGAGTGGATGGGCCGTCGGTAACGAGACACGAGAAGTAAACGCCGTCGGGATCTCACAGTAATAATAATAATTATTATTATAACGATGATGAGATAGTAATAATACAAATAATAATATTAATAATAATAGTGATACTGGTACTAAATCGTAATAATAATAATAATAATAATAATAATAATGACACATGTATCTCTAAAGAAGACAGAGTCGAGCTACTTACTAGTTTATCGGGATGGGCTTGTGGGTGTAGTAGTGCGTCATTTTAAGATGAGACGTAGGGAGTCCCCGGGGGATAGGTGGAGGATAGGTGGAGTGGATGGGTGGGTGGGTGGGTGGGTGAAAGATGCTCGGGGACGGAGTTCGTCCCTGCGGACAGATCGCGGTGTCCACAAGGACGAACGGGAATGCCGCTCGCGCGGAGCGGGTCGAGCCGCATTCCGCCTGGGGCACCGCGCGTGTTCCCGTCGCGTCAAGGAACTCGTGAACGAGGGGAACGCGCGTTTCGAGGGTACAAGACGCGCGTATTCGCCCCGTTCGGGCCCTTCGGCGCTCGGCGACACGCGCTCGCCCCATAGGCTCCCCGAGGATGCGCTTACCGGAGATCGTAGTGCGCGTAGTGAGGATCAGACACAACCCTACCACAAAGAGACAAAAAAAAGAAGAAGAAGATCGATCGTGTCGATGGGGTCGCTCGTTCGCGCTTCTCTCATTCACACACTTGCAGAACTTTCACACTTCTTTCTTTCTGGTTCATCGCCGCGCGCTCCTACTCTCGGGCATTCCGACATTCACGCATTCTCTCTCTCTCTCTCTCTCTCTCTCTCCTCTCTCTCTCCTCTCTCTCCTCTCTCCTCTCTCTCTCTCTCTCTCTCTCTCTCTCTCTCTCTCTCTCTCTCTCTCTCTCTCTCTCTCTCTCTCTCTCTCTCTCTCTCTCTCTCTCTCCTCTCTCTCTCTCTCTCTCTCTCTCTCTCTCTCTCTCTCTCTCTCTCTCTCTCTCTCTCTCTCTCTCTCTCTCTCTCTCTCTCTCTCTCGCTCTCGCTCCTGTTGTCTCGCGACGAACTCGTGCACGCGCCCCGGAGGGTTGCTGGAGTGCCGATGCCTGAGCTCGTCCCGATCTCAAGAGGAGCAGTCCTCCTCGTTGTCGATGTTGGTGGTGCTGTTGCTGCTGCTGCTGTTGCTGCCGCTTGAGGTTACTCGTGTCAATCCACCTAGCGCCGGGAGATTTACTGCTCGGGCTTCGGCAGCAGCTCCGCCTTGGTCTGCTCCACCGCCTTGGTGTCCTTCTCTTCGTCGGAGGACTTCTCCTCGCTGGACTCCTTGCTGTCATCGGACTTCTCCTCGGAGGAGTTGGAGCGCTCCTTCACCTCTTTGGCGGCCTCCGGCTGTTGAGCTGGCAACGGCTCCTCGATCGCTGGCAGCGAGTCGGCCTTCGTCGTGTTCCGCTTGGTCTGGCTGGATTCTTGAGCTGGTTGCGCAGGCTCCTTCGCGGCTTCCTCCGCCGGCTGGACCGGCGCCTCGGCGCTCTTCGCCACCTTCTCGGCCTCGGCCGTCGGCTCAGCTACCTTCTCCTCATCCTTGACCTTCTCCTCGACTTTGACGGCTGGCTGCTCGGCCGCCGCGGTTTCCAGCTTCTCGCTCTTCTCGATCTCGCTCTTCTCGGCCGGCTCTTCCACCGGGGTGATCAGTTCCGCCGGGGTCTGCTCAGCTTCGACCGGCGCGGACTTCTCCTGCGGTTGGCTCGCTTCCTGCGCGACCGGGATGGCGGGCACCGAGGCGGGCACCGAGGCGGGCACCGAGACGGGCGCAGCGGCCTCCTCGGCGTCGCGGGTCACGCGCTCCGGCTTGTCCTCGATCTTAGCGTGAGCGGGCGAGTGACCCTCAGACTCCTTCGGCTGCTCGGTGGGTTGCTCGAGCTTCTTCTCCTCGGCGACGGTGGCGGCGACCGCGGGAACTTCCGTTTCCTCTTTCTTCGGCTCCTCTAGCTTCTTTTCCTCTTTCACCTCCTCTTTGGCGATCTCGCCGACGGCCTCGGTCTTCTCGGCGGTGACCGCGGATTTCTCGAGCACTTCCGCCGGCTCCGCGCTCTTGCCCTCAGCGGCTACGTGTTCCTCCTGCAGAACGTGTGTTTTTAATCTTCTACCCGCAGGGTATCGTAGAAAGTATAAGAGAAAAATGAAGAAACAATGGGAAACACTAAATTATTTTGACGCAAGTCGCATGACCATCGAAAGGAAGGAAGTTCGAGAAATCGACAAAACTCACCACTTTCTTCTCGACCGGAGTCTCGGCAGGTTGCTCCTGCGGTGCAGGCTGCACAGACTCCTGAGTCTCGGAAGCCGCTAGTTTCAGGGACTCCTCTTCCTTCTTCTCGTGCTCGGCGGCCAACACTTTGGGTTCTTCCTTCTCCTCGAGGTGCTCCTCAGAGGACTTGGGCTGCGCGGCCTCTTCGGCCACGGCTTTCGGCTGCTCCTCCTTCGTCTCGGCCGGTTGAGCCTCCTCGGAGGACTCGCTGCTCCTCTGCGTGGGCGCGTCCACCGCGGCGGGTTGCTCAGCCGGTGCTTGCGGCTGTGCCGGCGCCGCTTCCGGCGCGCTGCTCTGCACGGCCGTCTCCGTTGACTTCAAAGCCTCCGTCGCGACCTTCTCCTCGAGGGGAACCACCGGAAGCGGCACGTGGCCTTCGTGGTGGTCGGCCAGCGGCATGGCGGCGACCATCTTCAGCCCCAGCAGGCACACCATTGCCACGGTGAACTTTATCATTGTGATATCTGCAAGATATCAGATCGGCTTTTAGGCGCTGCTGCCGCGGCGACTCGCTTTGACGGTGAGGTTAACTCGGTTTCGTTAGGAATATCGCGCGATATTTGTGGAGTTGCTGTCGAAATGTTCCGCGATACGTGAATCGAAGTCGTCGTCGACTGAGAGACGACCGTTGACTCGGTCTTAACAAACTTTCAACAAAGTTCTGTAGCGCTGCGTCGGCTAGACATTGAGACACGCAATCTTCCAGTTAGAAGAACGGAGGTGTTGAATGGCCGAGAGGCATGTATGAATGGACTCGATCGCGGATCGCGGGTAGCTGGCGTTACGAGACGAAAGGACGACGGCTATGATCGCTAATGGGCGGCGAGAAGAGCGCGGAATCGGGACGGGCGGGAGGTCGCGCTGGGTGCCGATGGACCCATCGGTTAACATCGGGGCTGCTGCGAGAGAATCGGCAGGAAGGAGAGGGACGGGTGACATTGAACCGAATGCACCGAATAAGGCGAACGTTATGGAACTAATGACAGGATGCGTGCCCCTCGCGCTTGTTATGCGCGCGTTTCATTCCTCTATGCGCGACACGCGAAAGAAATACACCATGGCGGCTGTCTTGCGCGAATTCCGTGGAAAAGATGCACCGTGAAAAATCGTCATGGAAAACGGCGTACATTGGGGGGAAAATTGAGAGATACATATTTGGTGGGTACTAATGACACACATCTACTCACTGGAAGAAAAATCTTTGATATTTGCAGCTGTAATTGCGTAAAAATTACTGTCAGTAGAAGCGTCTTTTCGTAAACGTTACTATAGTGTCAGTGACGGAATGTGTGCACATTGTAATCAGTACTTTTCTGATAGAAGAACAAGAGTTTAATTTCAGTCAAATTAATCGTTTCTTCCTATCAATGCCTATAAATCTAAATTATTTATACAGAATGAGCAATTGCTATTTTCCGTGAAAAGTTACAATTTTAAGACGATGTATACTTATATGAAAAAAAGTTTCTCAGCGTCAAAATACATATAACAGTGCACAAGTTTTATTAGCACCCACCGAATAAATATTTTTTTTATTTTCTAGATATTTTCTTATCTTTCGATAAACGAGGATCTCCTCGTTTGTGGAAGACATTTGATGGAATCGATAACTTTCGAATTACACGCACAATTACACTGAACCTCGTCGCTAATTAGACTTCAGAGGATGCTTTGTTTTCTTCGTAGTGCTTCTAGTAGATTGTAATAAATGCCGGCTGGGAGGGACTCGTAGCGGTGTTGAGTGTATCGCGATACAGATTGACTTTGAAATACGTAGGACGCGGTTTCACATAATATTCATGCTCGGCAAAGTGCATGAATAATAAATGTACACAACGTGTGACGCAAGTGTTTTGCCCCGCGACCTTACTTGTGCGTCGCAAAACGCGCCGCCACGTCCCAAGCTCGCGCGAGAGAAACACTAGACGAGCATTTTTCATTCGCGCGTGGGCGTGTGTGAAATCGGAGACAAACGACGCGGTATTTACGCGTTATCGACTCAACGCGCTCGATCGGCGATCATTAGCGCTCGAGTTAAGCGTAATCGTCATGACGGAGAAGCAATTCATTCCGACCGCGCGACTAATATCGGCCAATCAATTTTTTCTTATCAACCAACTCGATGGGAAGTCGTCGTCGTCGTCGTCGTCGTCGTCGGAGGAGGAGGAGGAGGTCACGTTGCAATCTCACCTTCGCGCTCAACTATAGATCACTCTTTATGTTCGGGCCTCAACCGCTCTCGAGATTTGTCACGAATTCTCGGCGAAGCGCGATCAAAAGAGGAGAATCAATCATCCCATTCAATGAGAATATTTAATCCGCCAGTTGTAACGCATTCTCGACGAGTCGCGAAATTTCCGCTTCCTCTCGCACCTCGCGGACGACAGTAGCGTCGTCGGTCGCGCGCCTCGTGGAAAATGTCCGGTGGTCGCGGCAAACCGGAATGCATCGCTGGCTGCGAGACTCACAGGAGAGTCGAGAGCGGAGCGAAGGATGGCGAGAGAGCGAAGTGGCGACGAAAACGGGAACAACGAAGGCGTAAGTCAGGACAGTGAACGGGCGGTGGCGGCGGCGGCGGCGGCGGCGGCGGGGGCGGAGGCGGGAGGGGGTAGCAAAACGATCCAGTTTTTTACAGCGCGAGTTCGCGTTTGGCGATGCAATTGCAGCCAGCGGTTGCAACGATCGTTCTTGCGAAGCCGGCGGCCCACCCGCCCGTTTCCCTTCTCGCCGCGATATCACCGATATCGGCCAGGAGCACCTTGTGCCGCGGTCGAGAAAGTGAGAATCGAGCTCGCCGACGCACACTTTCGACCCTCCTTATTGTGTGATACAAATTGCAACTCGCTCGCTCGCGCTCGCTCGCGTTAGCTACAACAGTGGCCGCTCGCGTCAACGCGCGCAGAAATGCCTCTCCGGCTGTGTGATTTCGCACAAGGCCGACTCGCGCGCGCGCGAACGTCACCGGGACTCGCCTGTGTGTGTAATGACGGGACGGGGAGAATCGTGAAATTTCGTCGTCTCGAGCTGACGTTTCGTCGTCCAAATATATTTTCGTGAAATCACGCGCGCGAACGCGCGGATGTAATTGCACCGGATACACACACGCGCGCGCGCGCGCCCGTCATCGCAATAGGCTTAATTGCGAGTTAATTCACCAGGAGGCATGGGCCGTCGGTTTATTGTTCGTGCATCACGGACGTTTCGTTAATTATTTCCTATATATGGCATTACGTGAGAACGTACTCGTCGATGCGTGTGCATGGCGACGTCGGCGGTTTCGCGAGTTCGACGTAACGCTCTTCCGTTGTGCGCAATCCTCGAAGGGACTGAACGAACGCGACGGGGGCGAGTGGGGTGGGGCGGGAGAGAAGAAATGAAGAAATTGCGGGAACGTCAGAATCGACGACGAATTCCCGACGCGGTGGAAGATGAAGCTGAGGCCGCTAATCGCGCCGCGAATGCCGACACAAAGGCGACACAGGTCGATAGACGCAGGAAATGCCTGTGAAAGATGATGGACGTCGATTACCTCATCAAGATCATCAGAGATGTAATAATGGTACCACAAAGAAGTCGCGCGCCATCAAGCGCTCCAACGTCAATGATTATAGCCTTCTCTCTCTCTCTCTCTCTCTCTCTCTCTCTCTCCCCCCCTCTCCCTCTCTCCCTCTCCTCTCTTTCTCTTTCTCTCTTTCTCCTCACTCGCGCCTGTCGAGATTACAGCATATTGAAAGAGCGAGGCTCCGCTCTGAAACTTCTTCGTGCGATCTAAACTCGCGAAATCCGTCCGTGTGCTGCTGTTCCGAATTCGCGGGACTCGCTCGCGAGTGGGTGACGAAATCCGCTCGTCCGACCTGAGCGCGCCGTGATCTACTTGGACGCTGGGCGACGAGTGATGAACAGGGACGAATTAGGGACGTGGATCGACGCCGGTGCGTCGGTTGCGAGAAGAAAGCTGCAGGGAGACACCGTCGTTCGGCGACCTCGAGCCGACGGCGCAGGTACTCTCCGCAGATTGACAGATTAAGCCGGCTAATTAAGGGTCCCCCGTGAGAGGCAACGCGAAATTACGCAAGTGCGCGCGCGCGGTTGCTCCTTGAGAAATCTACAAATTATGTATACCGCCACCGCCGACGGCGACGACGACGACGACGACGACGACGACGTGAGACGAAGTAAAGCGCATTTTGCACGCGAGTGACTTGCGTCCTCTCGCTTCGACCTCTCGGCACTGGGCTCCTTTTCCTGCGAAACGCGACAAGCGTTGCCGAGTTGCCCATGAATTTAATCCCTCTTTATTAACATAGAACAACAAGAAGCTCGTCTCTCCCTCTCCCTCTGTTTCTCGCTCGCGTTGGAATTCACACCGCGATAATTAACAATTCGTGCAACGACGACGCGTGCGGTCGGCGGCGTCGCGACGCGGCTCTTTGACGTGACGAATCGTTTCTCATTCTCTCTCGAGAGAGAGACTCAGTCTCTGAGATTACGTTCTCTCTGATAAAAATGAGCTACGTACGAATTAGAAGCGCGAGGATATTGCGACAGCTCAATGCATCGTCTGCGATAAGCGATCAGAAGTCGAGGCGTTTATTTATCTTCGTCGTCGTCGTCGTCGTTGTCGTCGTCGTCGTTTCGAAAATCCCGCTGCGTGCCGCGCCCCGACTAATTGAACGAATGCCAGCGGACGGCGAACAATGGCATTATCGCGCTCCACTTTCAAAAGTCTGTCTCTATTGCCGCGGCAAGACTCTCGCGGTATCGAGTCCTACGCATATTGCGAAAGAAGTGCAAGCAGCTAGCCGCGAGACTCGAGAAAAGTCCTCCGCACACACAGGCGCGAGTCTAACGATCATTTCGAGTTAACCAACCGCGTCTGTCGACCGCACTTGTCACTCCAACTCGAGACCTCGTCGAGCGGCTGGACTGTCGCCCGGTGGGTCCGTCACGTTTGGTCTTACCTATGTCTCTCCCTCCGAGAGTTTTGTCCACAGGCTGATTCTCGTTATCCGTCTAGTCGCCGGCAGACAGGAGTCCGTCGTTTCCGTCAATTTTTTGCTTATGTCAAAATGATTGCGATGTGAGTCGAGGCTCGGTGGATATTGTGAATATTCCAACGCGAAGGAAGTTTTGACGGAGAATCGACGGACTCTCCCGTCTGCCGTCGTCGCTTGGATAGATAGTGAGAAGCAGGCGGAGGAAGCGTGAAAACGTCTTTGGCGGTGTGAAATAAGCAGTTAGATCTTTGTGAGACTTTGCCGGGATTTCTTTTTCGATATGAGGCTCGATCTGTCTCGGTATCAGATTTTAGCTTGGTCGAAAATCAACACGATTGAGCGAAGAGGTCTCGTCGGGACTAATAAAGTGCGTGCTGGACCACCGGACGCAGACTCGAGTCTGGTTCTCGCGGTGTCAACGTCCGATTTCGCTGCTACGACATACGACTGACGTTCGACGAAGAAATTCATGTCCTATGTCGACTATGAGACAGGTGTCTCGGAAAAACCTGGCGGGACCGGCTAAATCCGTGAACTCGACGAATGACTTTGTCATCACGACCGTCGCGAGAAATCAACGTCTCGAGACGGAGTTTCTTCGGTTGAGAAGAGGTCCGGTCTCTCGCGAATACTCAGCGTAAAGAAAAAAGGTACTCACGTTTTGTTCTCTCCTCCGTAATCGAGAAACTCTTGCCAGACGAGTCGGCGTCGGGCACGGCGGTCTCTTCCTCGACTCCTCTTGCTCTCCTCTCTTTTTCTCTCTCTCTCTCTCTCTCTCTCTCTCTCTTTCTCTCTACCTCTCTTTCTGTCAAATCGGCTCTCACCGGTTCGCGCGAACTGTCGGTCGGCGCGATTGATCGGAGTGCGAAGAACGAATAAAGATGGACTCGAGGAGAGACGCGGGGGGTTCTGCTTCCCTCTCTCTCTCTCTCTCTTTCTCTTTCTCTTTCTCTCTTCTTTCTCTATGTATCTTTCTTTTTTCGCGCGCGTGCAATTAGGCTCGTTTGCGAAGGACCGTTGGCGATCGGGATGAAGGTTGGGTCGTGTGTCGAGATGGAATCGCCGGGGCCCCGCTTATATACCCATTTACCCACCCGTGCTGGCCGCCAGGATCGTGCAAGGGGGCCCCGACCCTCCTCGCCTGAGCCACCGGGAGGGGCCCCTCTTTTAGTCTTCTCTTCGCCGCCCTTCTTGGACTCTACCTATCTTATCCTCCCTCCTTGTCCTCCACCTCCTCCTCTCTCTTTCTCTTCCTCCTACACCGCTCCCTCGTTCTTGCCGCCTCTCTCTCTCTCTCTCTCTCTCTCGCTCTCGCTCGTTCTCGCTCGCTCGCTCGCTTCTGCCTCGCGGCTCGCTTGCCAATTCCATCGCTCTTTTCCGTTCCGGCTCACGCTGTCTACGCCCGGTGCGCCTCGTGATCCCTATGAGATTTTCGATGTCGGGTTCACGGATTCGCGGCGTGGCTCTCGTGTTGCTGACCCACTGCTGTCACGCCTTGGGCGAGCTTGGGCTTTTTGTCCATCGTAATCGCGCACCAAGTATGCCGCGTCGAACGGATGCGAGAATCGCGGCGGAGGATCATGAGGATGGCCTCGGTGCGAGGCAATGGGAAACTCGAGGGATGAGTTGGAGACATTTTTGCAGGAACGTCATCTGTAGAATTTGATAAATGTTGCACAAACTCGTTTTAGCGATCGGTACTACATACCGTCCAACTTGCTGGACTAGTCATCGCCGAGGACGGACACACCTGCGGAGCTAGCGTACACCGGCATGATGTGTCGCGTTTGTGTTTTAAAAGCATTCATTTGGGACCATTCAATATGTCGAGCGGAAGTGCAATGGCAGGGCTGACCAGGCTGTGGCAGAGCTCGAGCGACCTTGAGTACATTTAAAGGGATCAATCGACCGTTTATTCTCTCTCTCTCTCTCTCTCTCTCTGCGGCGAACAACTGCTTCGAAAAGGAAGCCAACTACAAATCACTCTCTATTCTTCGCTGAACAGGACGACAGGGGTTCTCTCGAGCAAAAAATAATTATAGAGGCGAAAGATTTTCCTGTACGTACGTATCGCACTCTATCTCATTCTGAAGAGAGAATTTACTTGTTTCTTCGGTTTAACCGATAAATTTGTTCGGGTCCGAACAATATCTCTCAGCGATTCTTAAGCTATACTCGAGGCAACATGTATTGGCCGATCAAACCGTGTGTTGGTTCTTCCGCATCGCGAACGACCTTTCCTTCTCATCTGAGGACGGATCTTCGTCGTCATCTAAAATTCACATCGCCCGTACTTACGTGTCTTTCTCTCATTCGCCACGGAGGCGCTTACCTCAATGAGCGTAAACGAATCGTCTCGCGCGTGTTCGACATACCTAAATGCCCGAAAGTGCGCAAACAATGTCCGTTTTGTTCTTTATTGTCAAGTGGCTGGATCATCGTAATTTTCGTACGCTACATGCCCGGAAGCGGCGAATTTCTTGCCAGCTCTTTTCATCCGCGGGAGGCTCCTCATCAGGAGTCCTCTGTCGCGCTGGGATGCTAAAACTTTGCACTTTATGCGCGCCGCGAATACGTCGCGCTGCTCGATAAATCGCGTACGCGACTAGGTAAATTGTTCATCTTCTTCGCCGCTGTGACTCATCGAGCTGTTCCTCGATGAGTCGCACACGTGTGCTGCTATATACGCGCCGATGCGTGTATAGCATGGCCGCTATTATGTAAACCGTCGGTTTACGTATCGTTCCCGACTCGTACGCGTCGACACACGACGGCGACTGCTCGATTGGAAATTGCTCATCCGCCGGAATGTCGATACACAGCCGAATAATAATCATCGCTGCCGGGGTGCACCGCTACCTGTTCCCGCCGAAGGTCGCCGTTAATCGGAGTTGTCAAACTAGTTTTAATTGAGTCTCGCGCGTCTTGTTGGTCAAAGTTAAATTCATTCGTTCCTCGTAGGGCTTTAATAGGTCTCAACTTGAATAATTTTCGCGTGGGTGTAGCTGGCGACCAGCATCTGAAGTAAAATGTGTATATTTTATTAGTCATGAATATATAATACTACAGAGAGATATGCAAAGGGAATTCGACGAATTTCCGGTAGAAATAATAGATAATGCTATCTTAATAGCACTATGAAAAATTAAAGTTTTCTTTCATCCGAAGAACCATCCGTTACATTCACACTTGGTTTTCGTGATCGACACGCCTGTAAGTAATTAAGTATCTTTGCAATCTCGCTCGCGCGATAATCTCCAGGCTTATCCACGTCGAGATCGATGACCTCACCTTGCTCGCTCGCTCGCTAGCTAGATAGCTAGCGAGCTATCTAGCTATCTCGATTGCAGGCGCATTGTAAGCGAATTAGTCTGCGGGGAAACAATATATCTAAATGGTAGAAGCTCCTCCACCTTTATACGCATCAGATAACTTCCTGGTGTGGTACTGTTATCAAACAAGGAAGAAAAATCAACAAATTACAGTGAAAAACGTTATGTCGGAATTAAGCGCAGTTGATGTCATTTCTTGAGAATTTTTCGTTTAATGAAATATTATTCAACTTATTTCAAATCATTTTTACTTTCATATTATTTATTAAAATGATGTATACATATATTTATTAGGATAATAATACTTTAATACGCGAAATATATTAAAAGTATCAAAAGGATTTAACAAATATTTTCCCACAGATATAAATAAATAAATAGGTTTTTGCTGTTGCGCTCGCTTCGGAAATCTCGCTCCGTTAATTCCAAGCTTTTTGCCATTAAGCGCTAAGAATAGAAGTCTGTCCGCGGGTGAACGTGTAACATTCTTCGGCTTATCAGCACTCTTCTCGGTATATCGTTTTGTATCATACTGGGATACTCTCTTCCTGGATACTCGTAGTTGTTGAAACAGCGAGCAGGTTGCTCCTGCTGCTGCTGTTGCCGCTGCTTTACAACCGGCGATTTCCAACCGTTACGTACCGTTACAATAATGCGCTTTTATTAAGCTGTCGTCCGCGAAGAAATAGGCTCTCTAACACGCTCGTACACGTTAGATTGTACCTCGCATCCACGCGTCCATCGAGCTCGGAATCGCTCGCTCTTTGTTTCGCTCGCCAATTATCCGGCAAATTGTGAATCGACTTCCTCTAAACGACAGTTTGCTCGATGGCGGAGACCGGTTGCGACTTTGTCATTTTCCAAATCGGACGTTTAATCGTTTCCTTTTAGAACTCCGTTCGAATAAATGGCGTATTGATTCACCGTGCACAATACAATCTCTTTATTGTCCGTTTATCTCGCTGCAGCTTTGTATCTAGGAGTTGTTTGCAGGATCCTTTTAGTTTATCTCATGCTATATTCCGACTATTCTCCGGGAAGAGTGAGGAAAGAAAAATAGCTGTACTTCTCCGAAGCTTACTAATTTTATTCGTTCATAAGATTGCATAAAAGGAGATCGTAATAGCAGATAGGCCGCTGGAAGTCCTGGTACGATTCGTGTGTATGGTATAATTATCGCGATGCCGATGATTGCGGCATAATCACGTCCCTCCGAGAAAAAAGTGCGATGTTTTTATGACGTTCTAGGCGCCGCTCGTTCCACGTTGTCTCTTTAACGACACCAATTGCGAACCACGTCCGGCTCCGCCGCGTGTCACGTGGAAGCGTGTTCTCGCGAATTTTGTATATTAATTCCTTAGAGTGTGTCTTTATACGAGAACACGCGACGAGCGGCGATGCCGTGTGCACGCGCAAGGCTAAGAGAGCGCAAATATTCTATTTAAATTATTCAATCGGGACAAGGATAATGAGCGGCACGAGGAAGCGGTAATTAGAAGCGTAGGAAAAATCGAAAATCTCTCCGAAGGATCGCGGGCCTTCGAGAGTCGTGTAAACATTCCCAGCGTGCGGCCATTTCTTTTTTCCTTTACGAGGCAGTCCTAAAAAGTGAGAGTCGACATTGAACGCGTGCGTAAGCAAGGCGGGCCGTCGCGATTGCGCGCGCGTTGCGTTAAACATGTCGCTCCATCTCTCGCAATCTCGAGACGAGAAGGAGAAGAACAACGCGGGAGCACAGAGGAACGCGACTACGTCGTCGTATCTTCACCCGTAGCTCCTAAATCGTGCAAGAGCGAAAGTCCGTGGCGATTGCGAGAGAACGGAGTCGAAGATTTGCATTCCTCGCGCCGCGCAAGGATTCGTCTCGCGCTGGCACAAGGAGAGGCGCACTAAGGAAAGACCACGCGAAATTCCCGTTAAATCGATCCGCCGCGCCACTTTGCTCCTTCGTCCTGTTATCCGTTCATCCCCGTGCACAATGCTGATTGGCACAGACGCGATTTTTCACAGTCCAGCACGCGCATCAAGGACGGCCCGCGCGAGCGCGAGCGCGTCTCACGAGTCGGATCTTTATTGCCGTGTATAAAAAAAGAGACAGAGAGAGAGAGAGAGAGAGAGAGAGAGAGAGAGAGAGAGAAGGCGCGACGTGCGCACTTGACTTTCCTCAGGTACGGCGATTTCGTTATCCTTCGACGCGACCGGCGTTTCCCGCGCGTAGCGGGAAGCTTGTAGGAGGAAGCAGTCGCGAAGTAGCCGGAAAATTCTCCTCGATCACATGCTTGATTCGTCGACGACGACGATCGAATTCAGAAAAATCGCTTGGGTCAAGTTTTCCTCTTCTTACGATCTTCGTTTCTCGTCTGAAAGAAAACAAAATGTTGACGATATTTTCTTCCCGCGAGAAAATGAAAATTTCATGCGAGCGGTTTTCACGAACTCGATCAATCAGCCGCAATCAGTCGAGGAAAATTTTTCGCCAAACTTTAGCCAAACTTTCGTTTTATTGTCACGTTAATTCAACTATTGTCAATTCAACTAATTCAACAATAATTTTCTCTCACTCTCACAAGCAGTAATTTTTTTCAATTTATCTTTTCCTTTTTGTTTTTTATTTTGTTTATTATCATCATCCATCGTTCCGAAAGGATATCTCCCTTCTTTAGCCTTTCGAGACGCGTCTGACGAATTTCTTCAGCTTTTACCCTCGATACAAGCGACAGGTCTCAACTGTGCAGTAACAAGTACAATTCTTATTTATGGTCTTTCGCGTATTTCAGTAACAGCGGTAATAAATAAGATCTCACTTGTCTCGCTCCATTTTCGGCTGTTCGATTTTTCGACAAGTTATTCCCCTGCACGGTTGACTTATGACAGCCCCAAGTATTTCGTCCTCAGCGGAGTCGCGCTCGCGCGAGGTGTGCGAGGTACCTCCTTCAGAGGTATCTCGCGCACACTCCAAGGGTTGATGAATCAAACAAAAAAAAAAAACAGATAAAAATAACAAATCGCGGCTCGACGACGAGAGTTTCAGCAACACCGCGACGCCGAGGACACCGCCGCGCCGGCGAGCGCCGATGGTCGCGCACCTGTCGTTACCGCGCCGCGAACGATCCGTAACAATCGCCTGTAACGTCGTAACATTTACGCGGCACGTTATGAACGTTACTCATGCTTCTTTAACGACGCTCAGCTCGCGCTAATTTGAGAACACGCGCGTGACCCCGCGCGCTCGCGCATGAGCAAGGATGTGCGCAAGATGACCGCTGGTTATTACGACGAATTCTCGTAAACCGACTTCTTGAAGCGCACGTCTGCGAGACGGTCGGAGTGTCCGTGCGGGTCCTTGGCAAATCGATCTGCGTCGCGCTTTATTATATTTATCGTTAGGAGCGCCCCTCATCCGCTGCGCGCCGCGCTTGGCTTTCAGTTATCGTGATCGCGCACGGAGTTTTTCATTTATTCCGAGAGAATCTGCCGCGAGCGGCCGATTGGAGGGTCGATTCCTTTTTACGGTCGCCATTAATCCGCCCGACCGCCAGTCGACACGTATATCATACGGCTGAATGACTTACAAGGCTCCGATGTGCGCGCAACGCACCTCGCGTACGTCGTCGCTGCATAATTCCCGCGGTGACTCGCGGAATGAGAAAGAGAGAGAGAGGGAGAAGGAGACGCACATACGTTTCTTCATTCACCTTTGGCAATCATGCGCTCGCGCGAGTTCGATTAACGACCGGTGATTCTCGTTTAATCGCGGTGAATCACTGCCGCTCGCCGGTTGTGTATAGCTGCTGGGTAACGCCAATCATTAAAGCGCTCATCGTATCGTCAGATCCACGTGTCCTTCGCGCGTGCAACGCTCCGCGTCGCGCGAGCGCGCTCTTCAAGTGGCTCGCGCTTATTCGTCCGCGTCTTCAGCTTTCCTCAAAAGTCGCCCGCGATCTGCTCCCATGCGTCCCATGGTGCAAGCGCGTTTCGCCCGCGAAGAAAGTCGCGAAATCGATCTCTCCCCTCGCCAGGAGCCAGGAAGAGAGACGTCGAAGAGAGAGTCAGAGGAAGACGGAGAGACAGAGAGAGAGAGAGAGAGAGAGAGAGAGAGAGAGAGAGAGAGAGAGAGAGAGAGAGAGAGAGATGTCAGTGGCCGAGAATGCTTCTCTGCGCTTCGCGTAATATCTTCCTCTCCCTCTCCTTCTTCCTCTTTCCGTAGCACCTTGTTTGCGATCTTGCGCATCTTGTGCTCGCGAGGAAATGAAAAATTGAGAAACGGCGAAGTGAAACGCCCTACGCGCTGCTTCCTCGACGATTGAGAAAGAGAGAGAGAGAGAGAAGTAGCCTAGCGCGACTCAAGCTTCTTCCTCGAGCGTCGCTGCATTGTTTACGCGGGACAAACCCTCTCGGTATCGCTCTTTCTTCGTGACCGGATGAATTATGGAGATTAGGCGAGAGACTAAGTTAAGAGAGATCGTTTAAAGTGTCGCCCGATATCGCCGTGGAATTCCGCAGCTCGGTTGTTGCTATAGCAACAGAGGATTCAGGTCGCACAATATAGAAAAGGGGAAGAGCAAGAAGGGTGGAAGAGACGATGTAGACTGAAGAAGAAGAAGACGACGAAGACTTGAGCGAGGAGGTGCTCCAACGTTTAGGCAGGTCCAGTCGACCTTGACTGCTTGACTCCTAATTTTATACCGAAGTGAATCCGGTTTTCATGGCGGCGGTGTCCGCACTTCGGGGTTGCAGCTGGCTCGCCGAAATGTTCTGTCGTCGTCGTTTGCATTCTCGTTGATGAAAGAAACAATTATCCCCTCGCGTTGGAATGACTGACGTCTCTGTCAGGAAAACGGATGTCAGAAAAATTAGGACTGTCCATAATTAGGCAATCCGCCTTATGAGCGAATATTTCAATCAATCAGTTATGAATCAGTTATCAATCAGTTTGAATATGTTTCCTTTGAGGCTTTGGAGTAGATCGGAAGCACTCTTCGGAGTGGAGAATTCGCTCTAAATGAGATAAAGGCCACTCTACTTTTTCGAGCAAATTTCACCCCAAGAAGGGCTTTAAACGAGACAAAATATGTGCTTTTCTTTCTGTCGATCGTCAAGTTGAACAAGCGTGCATGTTCCATGCATTAAACGTCAACGCAAGTTGACTCTTCAGGGTCTCTTCGTAATAAAACTGCTGCCGTTATTGATGACTGTAATTTTCGCTCGATATGTACGCCTTTTAAAATGCAACGATACGAGACCATTACGCATCGATTACGAAATAATGGCGATGCATGCAACCCAGATAGCAGCGGTCCTGGCGCGTCCTGTCGACCGAAAGAGTCAGCCTCTTCGTTTTGTCGCATTCTCTTCCTCCTTCGCCTCTCATGCCTCCCTGACCCACAAATCGAGCGACAGTCGAAGAGAGCTCCTTTCATTCCTCCCGTCTTCTTTTCGCTCGCCTCTTTCTTTCTTTCTTTCTTTCTTTCTTTCTTCCTTCCTTCCCTCCGCCGCGACGAGCGATGTCGCACACGCGATCCCATTATCCAAGAATAGCCGTGGGTTTCTAATTTTGCGAATCGACCGGCGGAGAGCAGTTCCCGGTGTGGCGGTCGCACTTTTAGCGACAGGTACGGTAAATGGTCCCCGCCGGTTCTCGTGCAATGCACATCGTGCCGCAAACATTACACAGTATTATGGCGCGGATCGTGTAACGTTATGATTATCTCGCAAAGAGCCCAAGGTCCGTCGCTTCTCATCCACCGCGCGGCGCTGTAATTGTTCTTGCATTCGACGCCGGTGCATCGCATCGCATCGCATCGCATCGCATCGCATCGCGTTGCGTCGCGGCGCATCGCGAAATCCACCAGATTCGCGCGCGCACGTTGTCTTCTTTTTCCCTTTTTGTTGTTCTGTCCCTCTTCTGCATTCATCTTATGAGAAAATGTGGATCGATGGCAAGTAGGTAGGCGAGTGGCTGTCTATTTTCACGACGAGAGGATCGCTCTATTACATATTTTTTATTTATTTATTTATCCATATTCATTTTAAATTTATTTTACTTTTTATTCTAAATTTTATATATTATTAATTAGAACAAATTTCAAGTAAAATCAAAAACTATAGTATGCATGTATACATATAAAATAATGAAAATTTATATATTATAAAAATATATTATATATGTATATAATTTAGAGTCAAAACACATTTTTAGAATAAATGTAGAGTCGTATCAGCTGATTTATTAACGAAAAAAGATGGAATTGTCCCAAATTGGGTTATTCATAAATCTTTCGATGAATTAGAGAGAATATATTTCTCTAACGATCGACTACATCAGAATCGCTTTACAGTTTCAAGTAAAAGTATTCACTCAACGAGATATAGAATTTACTCTGTAGTGAAAAATCACTCGAATTCAAGTGACTTGGCGATCATTTTACTTTCCGAGTGCCACTTTGCTCCAAGAAATTCCAAGAGTAATGCATGCTTTTGTTCTCTCTGAACGTCAATTTGAATAAACGCGTACATCCCGTCACGATATCAGGATTATAGGAAACGTCCAGGTAGCCCTAGACCGGACATAATTCGGTGGTCCGCAGGCGAGCGATATCCTCGCGAGTAATCAATCCCGCAGTCTCCACAAGCTGAGCAGGCTTTTATCCTTGCCTCGGGCGTCGGAGAACGGAAGCGAGCGCACGGACACGTCGAGACCGGCGCCGTCGACAAATAGATCGCGCATTCGCAGGTGATAATCTCGCCTCGGGTCGCCGATGCGAGGCATGAAGAGGGAAGAGGAAGACGCCAAGCGGCGCAGGGAAGAAGGATCTCTGAACTCCGTAGCGCTCTCGCGGAGGAGCTCCTGGCCGGCGGTGTAAGCTATTTTCAGCCGGCTCTCTTCTCTATAGTCCCTCCCCTCGTAGCTGGCCTACGTGCTGTTCCTTTTGCCAGCAGCAACGACGTCGTTGCGGCAGCCCAGCAGCAACAGCAACAGCATTAGCCGGTACGCTAGAGGCCTGCAGACGACGGGACGGGGCCCGGGAACGGGTTGCCGTTCAGGTTTTGCTGCAGGGGATCGTTAAGATAATCGCCGCTATCCTCATCCTAACTTAGCCTTAGCCGTACGATATATTCATGTCTCGCTGAGCCCGACTCTCTCTCTCTCTCTCTTTCGTCTTTTTTCTACATCTTCCTCTCTTTCTTTCTAACTTTCACCGCTCTCTTGCTCCTCTTCCCTTCCTTTCCCTTGAACGTCCATCCTCTTATCGGCCTCCTTTTTACGCTTTTTCTTGGTCTATTCCGATGCGCCTTCATTCACATCGCTATGCGGTCTTTTTCCTGGTCGCGGTTAACTCGTCCGATTTCACGATCTGATCCCACGCGATCGGTGGCTCGCGAGCGCGCCGCATACCACGATTGTCGTCGACGCGTGATACGGTATGACACGTAGACTTTGTTTCAATAGGCGATCGATAGGGATGCGCTTTCTCGGCCCCGAGCGAGAGAGGATATTATTTGAGAAAATTATTCGCGATAATGCGCGGAACGCGTCGTATAATTTTCTATGTCTCGGAAGGACGGTCGTCCGAGCCCGCGTCGAGGATCGCTCATCGATAATCCGAGTAACCTTCACCTCGTCCATCGATCGTTGATAATTGTTTTCAGACAGGTGCTGTCTCGCACGCACCGGCGAGCACGCCGGCGCGGCGCGGCGTACGCGTACGAAACGACTTCTGAGTAGCGTCATTGTCATCCTTCGGCGCTTTTTTTCCTCCTTATCTGTCCTCCGCGAGCATCGTGTGATTTCATCTCTATTGCACGTCTATTATCGTTATTGGAAAAAAAAAAAGGGAAAGAAAGAACCAACGCCAAGGATGATTCGGTGATACGAATGAGCGCGCATCTCCATATTTATGTGTCGCGCGCCGCTGGTATCCTTATTTCTCACACAGTCATAATTCCGATTTATCTCTCGAGAAGTGCGTGCGTGAGTCTTGCAACTCCTCCGAGCGACAATTTGCATTTTCCGCGGTTGACCTACGGCTGTCTGAAAGACACCATTTTGAATCACCCATCCGTTATAAAAAATAAAGTTGATAATAAACGAATTACTCTACTGACGCGCAATCAACGGTAGATTGATATTGACCGCAAAATCCATAAGTGAAACAAGAGATGGGGGAGGAGGGGGCACGACCTCTCAAGAAATTAATCAAACATTTCGCGGACGCGTGGATTTTACGTTGAAAAAATTGCTTGAAGCAACGCGACAATGAACGCGTCCGCGGCCTGAAAGGAACAGAACGCCCGGCTCTCGTCGTCGAATCTGCCGCATAAGAAGAACTAGACCTCCTCCGAGCGAAACGTGCTCGGCTCGGCTTCATTGTCGCGCTAACTCAACCCAATCTTCCTCCCATCGTGCGTGTCGAAGATGATAATATTAGAAATATCCCGAATTATCCGAATTAGTGTGTTATCAGCGATCCTAGAGAGCGGTCCTCAGTCCGCCTCTGCGCCTCTCGTGATCCAAGCGAAGCGAGCGTTCCCATCGGCGCGCACATTCTCCTGCGAGCCGACGACGCCGTCGAATCGGGAAACCACTCGTCGAGGCGACTTTCGTCAATGGCGTGGCATTTCATCGGTTTGTCCGATCCTAATCATCCCGGGCCTGCCGGCGACAGTCCCTCGCCGTAAGTCGCGGGGAGCCGCAAGGACGCGGAGGTGCGACCGGTCGTCGTCGCCTGCCGCTCGGCGAGCCGGTCGGTCGTGCGCGCTCGTGTATAATGCGTTACACAGGTATTACAGGTATTATCCGTATTACACGTATTACGAGTATTATACGGACGTACGTGCGACCTCGAGAGAACAGGCCTGCATGACGGCTTCTTCTTTCTCCGATTCCCTCCTCCCCGCGACTCTCTCCCTTCCCTCACTCTTTCTCTCTCTCTTTCTTCTCTCTCTCTCTCTCTCTCTCTCTCTCTCTCTCTCTCTCTCTCTCTCTCGATCTCGTCCTCCCCAGCAGCCTCTCTCACACTCCCCTGACCCGTCCGTCTCTCCTCCACCTTCGCCGGCTGCATCGTCACCTCCCCGTGCATCCTCGCTCAGGCTCGCGCGCCTCATCCTCCTTTCCAGCCGTCCTCCTCCGTCACGAACTCATCCTACACTCTCCTCACCTATTCTCCCTCTTCTATTATCTTTTTACCCTAAGGCCGAGAACGAGCGAGCGAGCGGGCGGTTTAACGTCCGCGACTTTTTCTCGCCTTCTCGTTCCTCCTCCTTCGTCTCTTTTCTTCTCTTCGTCGTCGTCCTCCTCTTTCGTCGTCGTCGTCGTCGTCGTCGTCTTCTCTTCTTCTTCTTCTTCTTCTTCTTTCTCTTCTACTTCTTCTTCTCCTCCATCTTCCCCTCCTCTTCTCCGATCTTTCACCTCTCGTCTTTCCTCTGCTTCGCGCGGCGGCGATGTATCTCCCTCGACGTCTTGTCGACGAGATTCACGAAATTTCGCGACGCGCTGAGTCTCCGTCGCTGAGTGTTTATCTTTATCTCGCGAGTAGTTTCGGTGATAATCCAATTCACTCGCGGATTTCAGCTGCTGCTCTCATGAGAGAAATTATGAGCGCGAATTCATGAGTACATCTCCGCAGAGCTCTGTGATCGGACACAATAGATATATTTTTAATTTCCTATTTATTCCGATGATTGCATCTGCCAGCGACTGATTAGCTGACATATGCGTGTTTTATGTTTCTCAGAATGCTCATAACGATCACGATACCATCGATTGCCTAGTACAACGCAATATATTCCGATTTTTGCAATACAAAAAAACGACGATGTGTTACGTCGTGCCAGCTTTTTCGTGACATTTTTCCGCAATTTCCTCAATCCAGGCTGGCAATAAAGAAACACAATGTTACGTGAACGAGATCTTACGCAATGACGTTATATAAATACTCTTTTTTTTTTTTCTCTCGCGCAGCCCTGCGCCGGAACACATCGGAATGTCCGTCGTTTATTGATTCATCGCCGATGACGAATCCGCATCCGACTCACACGAAAAACAAAGCCGATTATTTCCGCGAATACGCTGACCGCGCGCGTGCGCGCGCGACGAACTCCTTCGACCGCGTTATCGCACGCGGAGGATCGAACGGAGAGGCAGATATCATCGATCTTCAGTCACGGAGAAAACGACCTCGGTATGATGCTCGACCTTTACGAACCGGTCCCCCGCGAGTGCATTTGCATGCTGACACAGGTGCATACATTGCATACGCTCGGCGGAACCTGCACCGTAAGGTCTCGTACACACCGGATCCGCCCGAGACGACGCGGCTCTCTGGCGAGTCTCGTCCGATTCCGATCGAGTTTCAAGACGGTAGTTTACCGACCTACCTGAAGCAAACGTCCTAACGTCTTAACAGGTTGCCACTTTTATTCGTGGCATTCAGCAAGCGCGGCTGGGACAAGCGTAATGTCCCGAAGGCGAATCTGTCCAACTAGGCGTATCGATCGTACGACGCACGCTTGAATTGTTGCAAAGATCACTGAGAGAAAAGTATGTGATATTTGGAACTATAATGATATAGTAACTAAATTATAATCCGAAATATCATATTTATAGTAAGTATTACCATAATATCGATAATAATTACGATATAGGCATGGTATAACCAACCATATAATATTTTTACTAAGAATTATAGTAAGTTAAACTAAAATTATTGTATGGATACAAATATAAAATGGTAGGTAAAAAGTAACTCTTTTGTATAGCCAATATTACCAGAATATTTGCTGAATGATGACAGATGTAACTATATGAATATTAAATCTCGCTATATTTGTGAATGAGAAATTAGCATATATGTGATAAAAGTAACTAAACAATTATTTAAGACAATCATTGACTATATATTTGTGTTTATTCTCTACTGTATTTTGCAGATTTCCGCAAACTATAAAAATATGGTTGACCCCAAAATGAACTATAAAATATAGTGAGATTATAGTTAATTCAACTATATTTTTCTATCAGTGATGAAGTCGTACAGCTGATGCTTCGCAAGCATCAACAAAGACAAACGAACAAGATATCTCGGGGTGTACCATATTTTTCGTGACAGTGTTGGTGGAGGGTCATCGCACGGATTTAATTTATGAGGCAATAGGAGTGCAGAATTATCTTCTTATCAGCGGTCTTTTGTACTTCTCGCGATTCTTGTGGATGAGAAATGTCTTTGCACGAAGTCAAGTTAGGAAAATGAGGGTGGAGGATTGTCACCCACTGGTTGTGCTGTCAACCGACGTCGCTGATACATATTTTTCTTCATATGAGAACCGTGAGGCAATTTCTTTACGATATCAAGTTTTATGGTCAGGAAAATTCGCTCGCGGGACGATCGTCGAGATTGACGATGGCCGGGGTCCGGCCGCAGCTCACCGCGGTAGAATAGAATACAGGTTTCGTTGGTCGCGGGGGGAACGCGACTGTTATGCATCCCGTCGCAAACTCGTGGCCGGCACGGCGCGCGACTGGCCGGTATACGCCAGCTAGAGAATGATCTCGTTATGTAGCGCGCGCGACCTTAGCGAAACCGGTCGGCGAGGATCGATTTGTGCGCACTGCTGCGTCGCGATATGAATTACGCCGCGCGAACTTCGGTCGCTTCCTGCGAGCCGAGTCGGGGAAACTCGCGCCGCGTATAGTGGAGGAAAGCCCTCGATAGTAGTCGAAGAGCGAGTCCCGCAATTCGGATTAAACGAGAGTCCGACCGAGTTTCATGTTTCCTCGTAGATTACGGCCTTAACCGCGAGGCAAGCTGGAGAGATGAGGTTCGTCTCGAATCGAAGCTACTCCGACTCGCGCGATTGATATCGGCTTTGTTTTCTATCACCGAACTGGCTGCGCCAGTTCTTTTTTCTCCAACGCTGTCTCGGCTGTACATACCTGTTTCTTCTCAAGTTTCGAAAGCGTACACTAGTTTGGCGGACACAAGAACAGACCCATGGTGTGTGTAGGGGGCCGTTGTTTCGTAGAATTTCTTCTAAATATGAAACTGCTACGGTTTGGGGCGAGAGAGTAGGCTCCACGAGTTTCGAGAAATAATGGGCTTGCGCCGAACGCGATGTCAAGAGGGAAAGAGGAGAAGGAGGAGGAAAGAATGGACAAATGTGGCAGATGTGAAATGGGAGAGAGGCGATTTATGCGTGTCACGCTTGAGACACGGAGTACGAGCGACATACGAGCGCGGCGATGATGAGGGGCCTCGATATGCTCATTCATACTTCACCTCACCGTCAGCTGGCGTTTACCGATCGTCAATGAATTATAATGCGTGCGTCTAGGTCCAACATACGTATGTGCGTGCGCAAATTGTTCCTGTCCGTCCTTAAGCGGCCGCTGCTTCGGCGGCCGTTCCTGGTCCACCTCGGGCGACGGCGGTGCGACGTCGCCCGTGAGGACATTCGATTTGCATTTGATGACCGCCGCCGCCGATGTCGTAATTCACGTGATTCCTTTGCGCGATCACGAAATGCGAAGTGGCCGCGAACTTGGCTGCGTGTTTGCATTCAGGGTCGCGTCGTCTCAATGACGTAGCCGATCAACGACATAGATCGATCACCGATGTTATCTTTCCCTCAGCGTGTCGTGCGTCGTTAAGAAGGGTCTCCGCGTATAACTCTCGGCTTGGAACAGTCGTTTCTCGAATATATGATAGAGTGAGAGAGAGAGAGAGAGAGAGAGAGAGAGAGAGAGAGAGAGAAATTTTCAACTCATTCCAAGTAATATTCTTGTCGATAGTTGGAAAGTCGAGATGCGTTAAATCACTCACACGAACAATCTCGAGGAAATCAACGCGAGTGTGAAGAATATTTCTACGACATATGCACCGACATATTGTGGATGGAAATTCCATATTAGAAAAGTATATATCCAACAGCTGGAAGATTCGACGGGTACTAATAATCGATTTTTACTCAAACTTCTTTTATTTAAATTCTTATTATTAATTCTGATTTAAATTCTTTTATTTAAATGAAATGGACAATTGCTTCTCCATGAAAAGTTGTGTTTCCTGTAAAAAATGTACATTTTGTTTTATTTTGTTTTAGCACCGAATAAATATTCTTTTTTTTTTTTTTCTCTAGATGTGTTCTCTCTCTCAGTGCGAAAACCCGAAACATCGAACGACCCTTCGGTGGTTCGGTTTCATTTCGTTTTAGGAGTCCCCCGGTGCCAAGTAGGAAAATTCGACTGCACACACCGATCACGTTGCCAGTAGTATTCCACTGTTGGACGGGCCGTAGACCCTTCGGGCAACGAACATCTTGCGTTATAATCACTCAGGAGTTCAACTTGTGCGAGAGGTTCCCTCGAACGAGCGCGCACGAGCGGCCATAAAAGGTCCCTTATCTTTCGAGGGACAAACAAGAGTATCTATTAGGGTCAGATCGAATAACAGGCCTTGGCGTCCACTTGGATCGAAGGCATCAGCACGCATGATAGGGTACACGGTGCCGAGATTGTCCGTGGTTAAATCGTGTGGCGCGGAACCCCCGTTTATTAGAATGATTCGCGACACGCGATTCCCCGCGTAATGATCGCTCAGGCACGCTTCGCATAACTGTGAATTTGGCGGAGGCTCTCCGCCGCTGCGAAATATTGCGAATATTGTGAATATCCGCGTGATGGGAGAAAGTGCGTGAAAGAGAGAAAGAGCTTGTCGATATTGTCGAATGTCGAGTGAAATTTCGAAATAAACGAGCGACGTTCCGTGAGACGTTCTCGATCTCCGGGAAGTATCGTCGCGCATCCTTCACCTTCCTCTAGTCTCCATGCGAACGTGACTTCCGAGTGTTGTAATACCGCGGACACAGCACGAATAACAGCAAATACCGTATTAATCTACGACCTCGACAATAGCGAGCACATGCGGCCGGCGAAGGCCGTTTCTGTCGCTTCCCGCCCGCCTCTTTCGGCTATTTCGGACGAAGGTCCACGCTCTCCAGCGCATAAGTATCGTCGATTAACGCGACTGCGTATTTGAATAGAGATGTTTAATTCATATTTATCTGTCGAAAACGACGGGGAGAAGTGACTCATCCCCCTCTCAAGGATCGTCACTCCCCATGGGGGGTTCGAAAATGCGCACTGCGCTTTCATTTTGACGTTTGGATCGAAATTCCGATTGAAGATATCAGAGCCCTTAGTTTAAGTTAATCAAAAATCTCGATAGTTCAGATTGAATTCTGACGACTTCAATCGGAATTTCTGAGTCGTTTGTAGCAGAAAATTAATCGTTTCAGTGGAAAATGGTTTCATTCAAACTCTTTCTTTTTCCTCTGTGCAAATTTGCCGAAAATTTATAACAAATTTATAAAAAATATATTATACGCGCAGGTACAAGCCGACGTATTGTCAGAATTTTTCGGCAATAAATTGACTTGCGTTCGCGCGTGTACAATATATTTTTATATTTTTAACAAATACAATCAAAACTTTTGTTCATCTGTATCTATCTCATTTGTATTCGGATATGAATTTTACCTTTAATTCTCTTACACTTCTGTGATTTTTGCTTTCATCTTGCTCGAAGAACAAACCTTCTTATCTAACTTGTATCTTTATGATAACTCGTAATCTCGAACGTTCCCACGACGGGTATGTTAATCGACAGAGGCTTAATCTCGAAACGGCAATATAATGATGATAATAACATGACAAAACATGGTAATGATGATATCGGTTGATAAAGAGACTCATTGCGGATCCAGTCTACCCGAGGTCGCTCGTCGCACGGCCGCCGACGCGAGACGCCGCGCGCCGGTGCGTTCTTCCTGGTTAGTTTTCGCGATATCCATCGCGCTCGATGCGATATTCCGCGCGCGATGTCGCTCCGTGACTTTGTATCAATGGACGCGCGCCGGCGGCGATAAGGGAAATCCCGATCGTGAACGGAATCCGCGTTGCACTCTTTTCGGATTTATAGATCCTGGAAATAGCCGCAGGAGACACGCGCGCGCGCGCGGACACTTGCATGCGCCGCGCGCGGTCGGAGACTCGCCGTTTTCCTGGCAACGCGGTAAGAAGCGCGCGGCCTCACGCGTGCGCCTGCCATTATTCATAGCCGACTATAAATTCCTGGACGAAATTATCCCGCCGATAAGGCCGATTGTGTTGCATCGAATGCTTTCGAACGGTACGAGATAAAAAGTCAATTATCTCGAAAAACATGTTTTACGATCGCCGGTAATGATTAATTTTCGCGCGATTAATGGGACGTAATATCGCGGACGAAGGAGAGATCTCGGTAATGGATAAAGTCTCCGCTACGCTGTGTCGCTTTTTGCATTTATGAATTCCGAAACCAATCTCATGCATAAATGTATGCCGGCGTGTCACGCGAAGCTTAGTCATTAGACCGGATTATGCATTATCGCGTGAAAAAGACGAGAATACGCAGTAATATGATAATCGCGGATTACAACGTGCTGTCTGACGTCGGTGTCAATTAACCGCCGCCGGGCGGGACGTCAAAAACTTAATCATATTACCAATAGTCGCCAATTAATTTCTCCAGCCTCACAGGCGCTGCGTAGTAGCATGCGAGAGTGACGATTCACATCGTTCTCCTGTGAGATCCGTCTCATTTCTTCATCGTTACCATCGGAACCCCGAATCGTGGTTGGAAAACATGTCGTTTGTTCAACTGTTTGCACACGTTTCATTTTTTTTTTTTTTTTTCGAACGACGTCAGGAGCGCGTCAAATGGGTCACAATTGCGAGTCCACTCGTGAGCTTGCGCAGTAATTGGTAGTGACAAAAATCGCAGTGAAGGTTCTTTTCGGCTGAACTAGTGCTGAGACTCTTCGTTGCTTTTCCTCTCGGCACTGGGTTGTATATTGTTACGTTCTATATGTGTGTGTGTGTGTGTGTGTGTGTGTGTGTGTGTGTGTGTGTGTGCACTTTACACTAAATGCGAAAACTGTAAAGAAAGAACAGACTTAATACGAAACGTCCGTTGTTACAACTGCAACGAACGATTCGGGACGATCATGAGCATATTACACCCTTAGCTATTAAACAAGAGCATACTATGTGTGACAGATACTTTAATCTGATGGAGATAAGAACATCTGTCAGATAAGAGCGTGCTAAAAGACCGACGTTTCCATCATATGCCATCGTATTTACAGCGTATACTCTCATTTCAACCCCTGTCATAAGCAATAATTTTATCTGCCAGATAAAAGCATCCAGCAGCATAAGGCTATGACAAAGGGTCGATATTATAGCGTGTACTGTCACCTCGGCCCTTGTCATAACTGATTCCCACGAAAGCCCATGGACAGGGGCTCACAATCACGATCTTTGTCAGAAGAAAAGGAAACGCAAACCGTGGTGCAAAGGCTCCGCCTGTCTTCTCGCGCAAGCGAGATGCTCGACTTACGAAGGATTTACGTGCCGACAAACTCATCGTGAATTGAAAAGAGTGTAAATAAAAAATGCATCAAAAGGGATAAGGTCGAAATTTAGAGTTACGGTTTCTACCGAATAGTCGCACCGTCGAAAGCACCGTCTGTAGTTTTAATTTCGCTTTCTCACGCCGGGCGGTCACAGCCCTCGAAATCGTTGCCATTCGTAGTCTCTCTGAGCACACGAACGAGAGCACACATTGCGAAGCGTTCTCGTTCAGCCTTCGACAACGTGTCAATTAGGAGAGCTGCGCTAATTATGCGACATATACGCACCGCGCGAGGGACGCTCAGCGTGACCGATTAAAAGGCGCGTTTGCGAGCGAGATGCCGGCGTTAATTCGGTTCTAAGAAAGTGTCAATGTCGAGGACACACGACGTCGCAAATGTCGGTACGAACGTCGTCATACGACGTCTTTATGCGCGCGGAAGAGGAACGGTATTTTTTCTTTTTTTTTCTACTTATTCATAACGTCCACCGACGGGACATCGCGTCCCGTCGATCTTGTTTTCTACGGTTTCTCCCGTTATTCCCGCGGTAACTGTAAATTCGGTTCTCGCAAACCCGCCGGCCGTCGATAATTTTATTTTGACTGTCCCCTCCTTTTATTACCTATACGTGGGCCAGACCGCCGTTCCCTCCGCCTGCTTAATCCTCGTGTAGATTTCGAAGGGTCATGTCGAGACGATACACCGTCATCCATCATGAGACCGGTGTTTAATCGCGTGCCCTCCCGCCGTTCTTCCTTTCTCAAGGGCGGACTCTGTTAGCGCTTCACCTTTACTCGCCTCGTCTTAGATAAAATAATGCTCGCGAGTTGATATCGGTGAGATGGATATCAGACTGAAACGGAGGAAAGTATGGAAGGTTTTGGTGATCGGCAAGCAGGAAAAATGATAAACCAATGAGAAAGTGATAATAATCGTCGGATGTTAGGTGCGACAATTAAAAATCACAGCAGAAGGGTAAAATTGCACGAAGATAACGTATGCGCTAGACTTATTTTCTAGATTCTCAGTACGCTGTTAAACAACCACCTCCCTCGAACCGACCTTTTATCTTGCGATTAATATTCTTAACATTAATTATTCACGATTTAATTACTCCTGACTGAGGCAATATTTTCCGCAGCAGCTGCTAAAGTTTTTTTTATGAGATCCAGGGGATTTAGAGAGGAATAATTAATTTTAACAATATTAATCGCGCGAGATAAAGGGTCGGTTCAAAGTTGGCTACTGCTCTGCTAGTGCGTGTGTATCAAAGTCTGAAAAATTGACAAGTATGACACGCACGTCTCGCACTGTCGAGCGACTTTATCGCGATTATCTTCTTCCGCTAAGGTTGAAGATTTTCGTGCTTGGCATTCAGTGATAGTCTTTATTAGCTTATCAGTCTTTTGCTTTAATAGACTGATTTTACCTAAGATCTTAGCTAAGTAAAGCCCGAACCGAGAGATGCTCACGGCAAATAAAATTATTATACTCTGGCCGATTGACCGTTATTAATTTTGCCTCGTCGATGACATGTCTTCGACGATATTTTCCAGCGCTTAGAATCACGCTTACACTCTGCCGAGTGATGCAAGCTAAAAGACCGTCGTTCGAGAAGACAAGGACAGGAAAGTGACGATGGAAAGAAAATATGATCGTACGTCATAAATATTCATTACGCTGAGGTTTTCTTTTTCATCAACTGTTTTTTTTTCTTCATCTTCCGCGGTGATCACTTGCTCGAGGCTCGAGTAACGAGGAGGCTACTCACTGAAATTGCGTTTTATTGCCGGACCAATTAAGACGCGTCGTTAATAACGCGAATTGCATTACGCTTCGCCCGGCGAACTGATGAATGGATCGGCGTAACCGGTCGAAGATGCCAAACGTAAACTCCTCCGCGTGATTATCAAACGATCGAGGCGCGACATTTTAATCGGATTGCTCAACAACAAGGCGGTCCCAGGGAGAGCGGTTCGTCGGTCCGAAAGAACCGCCTCGGCTGAAGTAGAAGCGTCGAATGTGCCGCAGCAAGAATTATACAAATTTCAACGAAGGAGTTACTCGAAATTGAACATCTCGTTAACGAGAAATCAATCAATCAGATTGCATGAAATTTCACCCGGAAAGTCAAGTGACTGCCTCGAATTCGTAATAGTAATTTTTCATTCATATACATGTACAATGAATCCTGTATTCGTCGAATAAATTTTATCACTGGAAGTCGAAAAGTGAATCTAATGTACTCTACCGTTGCTGAAATAATTTCACTCTAATTGAACGAAACATTAATCCATGTTCTAAATTTGAGCGAAACATTCACTCTTGAGATTTCGAGCTAGCTCCGTATCTCCACTATCGCTTCGAGTGAACACACCATGCCATGTTTCACTCGTTTTGAATGATCCCTTTTGAATGACACACCGAATGAATCCGATATATCCCACCGTCGCACAGGAACGAATCCACTCTGATCAATATTCGCTCGCACGGAGTCGGAGTGCGCTCTTAGCCTTAGTGAAACATTCGCCCTCACGATTCCGCGAGTGGCAGCATTTTCGCTGTCGCGCTCGGCGGCGGCTCATTCTGAACAAGAGTTCGCTCCGAGGAATTTAAGCAGATATAGATACATCGAGTTCTCACATTGTCGCTTGTAGTCTGCGTTGCGTCTCGATCAAAGTTTCGATCAAAGCGCGATTCCTTCCGCTTCGCGGTTAATCAATCCGTCGCGTATGCGCGGCGTCGCGCTTTTTCCGCCGAGAAACACCGCGGAGAAGTCTCCGGGGCTTCGTCGAGCGGCGTCGGCGACGCTCTTAAGCCGTAGGAAGTCGCGCGCGCGCCGCGCTCGAGGTATTAGCAGTCCGGGTGCGAAGTGCGAAGTACGATGTGCGTTTCTTGACGATCTCTCGGTAGTCTCGGTAGTCAGGTCGAGCCTAAGCGAGGAGACGCACGCGGTCGGAAGAGGAAAGAGGAAAAAATAGCGGCGGCAGGAATCGGCAGCAAGGGCTTCGCCGCGCCACCGTCTCCGCCGCCGCTGCCGCCGCCGCCGCCTCCTCCTCCTCGTGTGTACCCGATGCTACGTGACGTGACTGCGCTAATGGGAATTAACGACGCCTTCGCCTGGCCGCTGCGACGATAAATTCACCGCCGCGTTTCCGTCCGATGCCCCTGCATCGTCCTCGGGATACGTCCCAGGTACGTCCGCGAATTTGAACGCGCGCGACGGGAGGATCGACTTGGGATGCGACGATATGTTTGCGCGCGAAACGCGGATTCTTCAGCGAGGATAATAGTCCTAACATACAAAGTTGTGCCTTGCGGAAACGTGCAATGTATTCCTCGTAAGCGAGAAATTCCAGGATGATGCAGCTTCGTATTAATTGCGGAGAAAAAGTATCTAAAAACATAAAAAAATATTTATTCGATGAATACGATAATACACTCGGATACACTGTATTCTCTTTTGTGTGAATAGAATAAACAATTGCCAATTGCCGCGAGAAAGCTGCGTTTTTTAAAAAAATTTATATTTTCTCATTCGAAAAGAAACATTTTTCTTGCTGTAAAAAAATATATATATATATATTATTAATGCTGATTGAGTAAGTACCGTTGCCGCGGTCGAGCGACGAGTAGCTCGGTGTATTTTTACTTTCATCGTCGATGGCAAATTTCTGCGGAATCGCCCTGCCGCGCCCTGAATTATCATCCCCGGCCCTCCGATCGGGGCAGCAAATCTGCTCCTCGTTTTTCATCGACTACGAGTTCATCTCGCGGGTCGCTTCTCGCAGGCCCGGGCAACGGAAGTAGCGTCTGTGCGGCGAGACGGATGCCCGAAAGAAAGTTCTCGAAGTCAATTCCGTAATAGTCGGCGTAGCATTGAATTCAATTGAATAATGGTCGGCTGAGTCCGGTGGGGAAGGGGGGGGACAGGGGGCGCGAAAGGCAGCCGCCCCGATCATTATCCATCATTCGGCCGATTATCGTGATATTCCCGCGGCGTTCGCCTTTATCACCGTTACTCAACGTGTCGGCCGAGAGCGCCGAGAGAGTGACACGAGAGCGCGAAAGAAGTTATGAGAGAGGCTCGGTACGTCGCGTCGGAATATTACCGAAAACAAAGTTTCCCATACGTGGACGAGGCGATTTGAGACCGCGGAAGCTTATCCTTCTATTTTATAATATTTATTTGTCGTACGGGGAGAGGGGAGGGGGGAGGAAGAAAACTTGGCTGACGATCGCAGTTTCATGAGCAATCGGGATGAGTAGTTATCGTCATACGACAAGGGACACACGCGCAACCGGCTCGCGGTACGCGTTCGTTCTCGAAAATCTATGTATCTGCTCGCGCGGATCCGCCGTCACAGAAGGCAACGCCTCGATTTCCGTCAGAAAAGCGTCACGAAGCAACGCCGACGTGCCCCGTCGTCGCGTGACTTGGGCGCCGGCGGGATCGCGAGCGTTCTCTTCCGATCGAATCCAGGCCATTGATGTCACAGCTTACGTCTATATTTAGATCGCGATCAAAACAACGGCCAAGAACGCCGTTCCCCGGGAAACGTGGAGAACGGCGAGCCCGGGGAAGGTGCGTAATGTATGCGGGTCGAACGCGTGCGATCCATGCGAGAGAGCGCCCGCGGGGCGTTCACGAGGAGGAATCGGCGATCGGCCAGGCGAGGGACTTAATGGAGCATGGCGATCTTTAACGGTAGATTCGTCTCGGATAGAGACGCGCCGTGGCATCGCGAGGCTCTCTACGTAGGCAGGTCTTGGGCCCAGACGGCCCAGAGGACCGGATCCAAACACCCTTCGCGAACGGCGGACACGTGTCTCGGCGGGGCGTCTTTCGAAACTCGCAGTTAGGCAAATAGACACGCCGCTCGCGCGATGCGTCATCGAAACCAAATATTCGTGCCTAAGTCACATCGTAAGTTTCCAAATAAACAGTGTTTCGAAAAGTTTCCGTATACTTGTCGGTATTGCCGTGCCCAACTTGCTAATCCCGCTCGGTTTCTACTCGGTTTCTATTCTGTCCTAGCGGTAAGGTCGTACGTTCCTCTCGACATGGTCGACGGCACTCGCGCACAGAGAAAAACATTGTTCTACCGCTAAGAAAAGCGACTACTCAGCTTCCTTTCGTTCTTTGACGATTACTTTTGACGAAGAATATATTTTCTTTGACTATAGTTTTAAAATATACTCTTACTATAGAGATTTTAGAATATTTCTTTTCAAGAATATTAGAAAACTTGTGCTCGACACAGAGGGAGCAATCTGAATGTTTGTTTTAAAATTTAAAATTCTTCACTGAAATATTAAACTTATTAGGATTTTCAAAATAGAATTACTTGAAGTAAGTAATATAAACGGCTCTTTGATATGTAAACCTTTTCCTTAGTATTATATATCCGAATATATTTTGCATGCTTGTAATAAACTTATGATAAATTTTCGCACGTATAAACTTATGAAATACTTGAGAAAAATATCATTCACTCACAAATGCGCATGTATTTCTTTGCATATAGATTCAATTTTTCCTCAGTCGCGTCGTTCTCGACAAAGTAATGGAATATCGAAGGATATGTCGAGCATTCTCGCTCCGATTCCCTGTTTTTCAGCGCCGGATGAGGTTGCGCCGGCTGAGGGTGATTCCCAAGCGACAATAATCGCGGAATCTAATTGTGCTTGCGCGTACACGCGCGTATAAAAGAAAAAAAGAGAGAGAGAGAGAGAGAGAGAGAGAGAGAGAGAGAGAGAGAGAGAGAGAGAGAGAGAGACGTCATGTTGACGTTCCTAACGTATAGGCACTAATCAACGGCGTTACCTCTGGTAACACGTAGCGGGGAGCCTCTCGCACGGCGGAATTAACATTTACGCGATAAATACACGAACGCGCGGCCGCGACAGCGGTGATCACACGTGTGTAGCCGTGCAACGTGTGTGATCGATACGCAAGGTGTTTTTAATGAGCGTCGTAAATCGCCGAGTTATTAGCGCGAACGCGCGCAGGCTCGTAATGAAAGAGAAAGGTCTCATCTATCAGCGTACGAGAAAGAGAGAAAGAGAGAAAGAGAGGAAGGGAGAGAAAGAGAGAGAGAGAGAGAGAGAGAGAGAGAGAGAGAGAGAGAGAGAGGGGGAGAAAAAGTACACGTCCCGCGATCGATCGACCAATTGCGTGATCGATCGATCAAAATTCAAAAATTTGATTGATACAAATGTTCCGCCCGTGATCATCGTCGTGGGATCGCCTCCGCGGCTACGAAGAGGCACACTTACCTGATTTTACTCGCGGCTGATATTTGCATCACTGATAGCGCGCGAGCTGGAAAAGATATCAGTTATCGGCGACTTTGCGCTCGGTGGCACGTGAAGGAAGGTCGCGCGATCGACGTTATCGGCGATTCGAAAGCTGTTTATCGAACGCGTTAAGTCGCGAAGAATGTCGATCGGCACGGAGTTAGAGAGAAAGAGAGAGGCAGAAAGAGAGAGGACGCGAAACGAGTCTAGCGTGTCCATCGGCAACGGCGGTGGCGAAGGCGGCAAGCTAAACGCCTGTTCAGGAGAAAAGAGAGAGACAGGAATTAAAATAATGTGCATCAGGATTAATGAGTGCTGCGGGAGCCATGCACGAGAAATTTCCCGGGGAACATAGAAATTTTCCACAATTTTCCCCGGTATAACGTAAGCCCCGATTAATTCCCAAATCTGTCCTGGTTTGGTTATCCGATTGCGATACCAAAGACGGTTTCTCTGAATCGAGAGAGAAATATGAACTCGCGTTTTTTTTAGTCGATATATTTCTATGGTATCGAGATAGGCTCGATTCCATTTTTATACCATCTATTGTATTCGGTAGGATGAAGGATGAGAGAGATGAAATTTTAACGTGAAATAAAGGCCAAGAAAAAATAGAGGGAAACAGAGTTTTCCACTTGAGAAATTTCGCATTTCAAACAGATCACACTTCCGGCTTGGATCTGCATAGATTTCGGGAAATTCAGGTCCAATTAGATCCTAGAAAATTTTCTATGCTGCTTGGCGTCAATCAGACGGGCGGCTGGATCGCGCGCGCGACGACGTGACGCGAGATCCACGAGTCAAGTTTCCTCGTGTTCCTCTCCTCTTCTCTCTTTTCCTCCTTTTCTTCCTTCACCACTTCGGCCTCTCTCTCTCTCTCTCTCTCTCTCTCTCGTCTTTCTCCGTGTACCTCCGACATTTTTGTTTTTTCTTCTTCTACTACTATTACTTCTTCACCTTCCGCTTGCACGACGACCGCTTTTCTCGTCACGCGCTTCTGTTTTGCTATTCGCCGTGATTCGCTCGCTGCCAAGAGAATAAGAGGCTCCTAGCGAGTATGAATGATTCAAGTATGGCCGATTGTTTGCAAAGATCGTGGCGTCCGTTAAGCGTAACAATGATTTACTATTGCTATTTAGCGTTACGGGAACGCGCTGCGTCGTTCGCCGCGCATAGGAACGAGCGCGCCTCCGCATGGGAGCGTGTCTTCTCGCTCTCGCATTTACCCATCCACAGCCGTGCAATTCCCCATTTCGCAGCTTTCTACGCACAAATTCAGCACACGTGATCGATCGGGATATTTCGCATCGCTCCGCGTCCGCATCGATTCTCCCCCAATCGCGTTGGCCATCTCGCGTTAGAAAGAACAAACACACCGAGAAGTCAATTCAGCCGTACTGATGGTCGTGAAACACAATTATCTCGACGAGCGCATCCGCTGTGAGAGGAAGACGACGGAGAATCTCCTCGCTTGTGATTCGAGTCCGGTTTAGCAGAACGTTAGAGAAAGAGAGCGAGAAAGGGTGGAGGGCTCCGGAGGATACGGCAGGATCGCACGGGGAGGAAAGGCGGAAAAAAGAGGAAGAGCCGCGCACGACGGAGGAGGAGCAGGTTTAGCTTTTTGCTGTAACGCCGATCGGCAATCGTATCGGCGCGAATACCCGTATACGGCCGTGCGCAAGAAGGAAGAACGAGAAGGGAAGCCGAGACGGAGGAGACGGAGAAGAAGAAGAAGAAGAAGAAGAAGAAGAAGAAGAAACAGGAGAAAAAGAAGAAGAAGAAGAAGTAGCAGCAGGACAGAAGAAGAAGACGAAGAAGCATCGGCAGAAGAAGAAGAAGAGGGAGATGGGTTGGCTCGTGTACATCGATGCATCGCGGCGATCGAGGCAAGGCGGGAGGGAGAAGGGCTCGCTCGCGATGAACAGGGGAGGTGAGACGAGAAGAAAAAGAGTCACCCTCCATGGCGCCTGGAGGCGATGAGCCAGCGACGGCCGGTCGCCAAGGGACGCCGGATCAGCGACGGCGGAGACTCCGCGACCTTCGAGGTTTTGCCACGTTCGCCAGGTTCGCCGACCTGCGCCTGCGAATCCATCGCTCCGCGCGCGGTCGTCGTTGAGTGATTCGACGTCGTCGTCGCCGCAACCGGCAAGAAGCGGCCGCGGGTCGCACGAGTACATATACTGGGCTTTTCCTGGGATTTTCGAAGATCGTGGTTGACAGTGGAGAAAGCCGCTGTGCGGAAGGAAAGTCTTCTCAACAAAGCCGACAACAAAAATAATAATAGTTTTACGGATGACGGAGAAGAGGAAAAAGAACTAATATATAATCAGAGCGAGATGGCAGCAGAAATGTAGTCCAGATTGAAAATGGAAGGACAAATTCCCAAAAGAGGAACAAAACTGGAAATGTAGTTTGTAGGAAAATATGATGTTTTGAGGAATATATCAAAGGAACACTTAACAATCTGAACATTTTGGAGATTAAAATCCGGATGTCTCTCTCTCTCTCTCTCTCTCTCTCTCTCTCTCTCTCTCTCTCTCTCTCTCTCTCTCTCTCTCTCTCTCTCCCCCTCTCTGTGGCAACTCTATGCTGTTACCTAAAGCTTACTCTTCTAACTGAACTAATATCGCTGGATCCTCGTTCCTCTTCATTTCGACGCTCAATCATACACTTGCTTCGCTCTAACCGCAAAAAGTGTAACGTCCAGCTGAAAAGAACAGGCCTCTGGTCGACGTAAAGATAAGCAACGTTTACAACTTATCCGGATCTATTCACGTAACTTCTTGCCCGCAGCATCGCGCCGCTCAAGGTGACGCGGAACGACTTCCTGAAACGGAGCGCGAAGACGTGCTCAGGCTCGTCTCGCGACGATCTCGAGAGACTACGTTGCCTATACAAATTCGCTTCGCCAAAAGCTACCATGCATGACGGCCGATCGGCGACGACCGAGTCGGTCGCGCTTCTGCGAGTGGCTCGGCAAAAAATTGGTGACAGTGGTGTTGGCTACCGCGCGACGGAGTCACAGAGTCATCCTCGTCCTCTCGCTCGCGGTTTGTCGCCGCGGCGGATGTTCCGCTCGGCTCGCGCGTTCGCCACGCTTAGTAAACCTTGACCTTCACCTTGGGGTGGACCCGACGCCTGTCGTCTCCCACTGGTCCCAGTCGGCCCGCTAGGTCCGCCGCTCTTTCGTGAGCTCCGCTACGCCATTGCGTTTTTCGCGCTGCGCCTCCCTCGCTTTCTCGCGCTTCCCTTCTCTCTTTTTTGCCCACGACTCCCTCTCGGCTCGGTCGGTGAGGCCGAGTTGTTAACGAGTTTTCGGGCCCTCGGGCCCCCTTGGGCCCGACAGGCAGCGAGCGAACTCCTAAACCAGTAATAACTTCTGCCGTGTCCGATGGCCCGTGATATAGTGGCCGGGCGCTCACGTTCTTGTCCTCCCTCGAAAAAATACGACTCGCTGCTAGCGAGGCCCGCGAGAGGCAGAGAGGAAGAGAGAGAGAGAGAGAGAGAGAGAGAGAGAGAGAGAGAGCCGGAGAAAGGAGGAGATTCTTCTATGCAGATTAAGTCCCCCGGCTTATGTGTCCGTCGTCTGGCCCATCGTCGCGCGCATCGAGATCCTTGATAGCGGAGACATCGAAAAGAGGGTGTGAGATACGCGGGCGGTCTGAAAAATTGGACCGTCGCATGGTCCAAAAGCAGATCGCCGTTGAACACGTCGAGGACGCGTCGATTATTTCGCCGGGAGAGTCAGGAAGACTCCAGCAGAGAGAGTCGGGTGGTGCGAGGGGTCTCAATTAGTGACCAAGTAACCTCATTGTGAAAATAGACTGATCAATCAATAATATATATGTGTTTTGTCAGCTAAGTATAGAACGTTGACTTTGTTGAAAAGCTCGAACATTCCGGATTTTAATCGTGTTATATTTTTCTAATTCATAGGAAGGAATTTTAATTTATTTATATTTTCTTAGAAGTGACTCAAGTGCCATTTGATGACATGACAATTTGATTTTGAATAGATTGAAGAACAACTGCACAGATCTACAGATAGACATTTGATATTAACTATCAAGTATATAAATTAAATATAGTACAATTAAATATGTAATAATATATATTAAATATAATTTAATTAACTATATATAAATTTAGAGTAAAACCACACGGCTTAAAATGATCACGGGGACCCATATCAACTGATTTATTAAGGAAAACTGGCAATGTCACAAATTGGGATATTCGCCTTAAACGATCTTCGCGGGCCATCTCCCACGCCAAAATCAAGAGAAAGATGAAGAGGAGAGATGCGAGTGCGTGAGAAGACTCGCCTCGAAGGAGGGCAACGAGGAAACCGTGAATGATGTGGAAGCGCGAACAGAGGCGGCGAAGTATCTCATCGTCGTACCAAATATCAGAATACCGTTTCCGCGAGCGCGACATTACGCGGCATTACGGCGAATCGTTTTCGCAGAAAGGACATTGGCTCGATTGGATAGTGGCGGCTAGCGCGGGATGTCGGAGTCTCGTCTCATCTCGTCTCGTCTCGTCTCGTCTCGTCTCGTTTCATCTCGTCTCGTCTCGTCTCGCGGCCGCCGGATCGGCACTCGCGCTGATCAACGTCGGCAATTCCGCCCAGCTTCCATTAGTCCACATTTCCACGAAGCGCGGCCGCGCACACCTCGGCGTTATAATACATCTCCCGTGTAATATTCCCCCGAAGCCCCTCGCAGCTGTTCATAGAGAGAAGCCGGCGGCGGTGTGTGATAGTCGCGGGTGCGGAGGTCGCGTCCCCCGCTTGAAAGCGGTAACAAGTACAAGGTTACGTTTTTCCTTCGTTGTCGTCCTATTAGCCGCTCTTTTCAAGTTTCCACAAGCGTGGAGCGCCGTCGATACGCGGCCGGCCCGTTGCGATATAAATAGATCGGCGATGCGCCGATCGCGGTGGATGATGGCGCGGTTGAGGCCGAGGAAGACGAGAAGAGCCAGGCGGCGGGAAGGAAGGAGGAGGGAGAAGGGAGAGGATGAGAGAAGAGAACGCGCGCTGTGTGGAAGAACAAGAAGAAGACCACCTCGCGTAATGATGTCTTGGCGGAACGCGAGCGAGTGGGGCGAAAATGCACCTTGAATGCGTGCATCCGCAGAAACGTGCGTAATGCGCGCGCGGTGCAGATTGCAGGGGACCGCTCAAGAGCGCGCCGACGATGAGAGCGTGACTGTCGTGTGTGTGTGTGTGTGTGTGTGCCACCCTTCTTTGTCCGTGCCATTAAGCAGGATTTCATGTCCTGAAAAATTCTGCCGAACTTGAAGGACCGATGGAGAACCCCGAGATTTAAAAGTTATGCGGATTGTCTTCTCTTGATGTTATAACTGATTACTTAATCCAATTTTCCTCATATTGAATTCTTCTTACAAAAGGACTCAGCATTGTTTCGTATTTGAATATCTCGATAAAAATTAAATTCGATCAATTATCTAATTTTATATAGATTTTTGTAGCATTTAATCTCATGACCTTAGGGGTGTCTTAGTTGGGAGAGGGGGGGGGTTAATAATAGCTATTCTAGCTGCGTTTAGTCTAAATTTCTAATTTTAATATTTCTTAATCTTATACATAATCGATTTTAATTATGTAACTTATCGAACTGCAGATAGAATACATACGACAAACATGAAATAATCCAGTATAAACTGATGAGCTTTAATTATATAATGGATAAGTGAAACGACAAATTTTCCTTCTTCATAATTCTTTTATGACTTATTTTTCTTACTGGTGCTGGAAATGCGTATAAGTATATGATATACATCTACAAAAGTATATCTTTGATAGCATCTCAGTCTTCTGCACCCTCCGTCTCATAAGACTTGTTGATCCAACATTCTCCGTTATGATATCCGGATATTAGCCCGTGGCACTGACACTCGCATAAGTATGATTCGGAAAGAGACACACATGCTAAGTAACACAATGACGTTGAGAGTCCAATTAAATACCTCAAGAGCCGATGAAACGTATTTCATGTCGACGTAACAATGTAACTCTCGGTAACGGAAGGCCGCGTCGCGCGACATTACCAAAACAATAGACGAAAGATGCATCGTCATCTCGCCAATGGTGAACCGTTGTCACACCATTAAATAGCCGAGCGACAACAATCAACAGTCTCAAACATCGCTGACCTTCAAACCGGTCGAAGGCACCTCCGTGCGTCGTGCGTTTTTTCCGGATGTTTTGTTGGGCGAGTGCGAAAGTTTGATGGACTTTGATGGACTTTGTGATAGAAAAATGGACCAGATAATTCTTGACCAAAGACGATGCGTTCGTTTTATCAAGCGATCGCTATTGTTTTCTGTTATCTTCGGCATATCATACATCTACGTATTTGTAAGCACTGCCGTAAAACTGGATCAACCACATCTTAGAGAAGCCCATCAAAACTATTGCACTCACTCAACACTTTTCGCATCTTATCGTGACAGGTTGACGTTTCCGAGTCACGGGACCATCAACACGTTACGCGTTGCCATAGCCGTTGTTTTTTGCGGTACAGGATGTATTGTCGTGGATCACGAGGTCGTTTGGCGTTTAATTCCCAGCGTATACCGTCAGTACACTCCTCTTTCCGCCGCGAGCGCGACCTTTCGCACGCGGAATCAAGAACGACAGCAAGTGACGCGCCAAAGTCGAGGCGTCCGTAACTCCTCGAACGCTCTTTCAAACACACGCGTAAACATATCCCGCATGTCGGCGCTGAAATTCCAGCCCGCTGCTCCATTAGTGCATAAATTCTGCTCAAAGGTCATTGCGCGTGTCTTATCTGCCTCGCTTCGCGATACATCATCCAGATCGTAAAGAGGGAGGGCTGCGTCATAAAGAAGGATGATTGCTTTGAGGAATGTACTTCTCCGAGGAGCCACCTCCTCAAATAGCCGGCGAAGTTTGTTACACACGCACGGGGTCTCCTCTCGATCCGCCGGCGATCATTTATCGTGATATCTTAATGTCGCCGTTAAAAACATACGACGTTCGTATTTACAACGTCTTCGTCCCCGTTCCCGTCGTCGTCGTCGTCGACGACGTCGTCGTGTTCGTTGCACCGTTCGTTGCGAGTGCAATCTTATTTCGCGCGTCTAGCTCGCCGGACCATTAGAGAGCATCGGTCTCGCGACAGTCATTACCCTTCTTTGTGCGTGCCATTAAACGTGAGTAAGGGTGTCTTTAGAGGATACCAGCGACAAGGACGGGCGTTTTATTGCCGCTGCATACGCGCCTTACGGCCGTGTACGTCGGTGTTCTCGTTAGCGCCGCGATCTCTCTTTCTCCCTTCTTCCTCGCGGATAACCTCCTCGTCGGATAACGCCCCTACCATTCGATTACGAAAGAAGTCCCACGGCGACAAAAAGATAATCGGGACTTGATTACCGCGATTCGCGCGCGAGAGATAGCGCGACTATTATTTCCCTAAACGCCTTCCTCTCTTTCTCTCTCTCTCTCTCTCTCTCTCTCTCTCTCTCTCTCTTTCTCTCTTTCTCTCTCTCTCTCTCTCTCTCTCTCTCTCTCTCTCTCTCTCTCTCGGCACCCTCGTCCTTCGAGCCTTTGTCGAGCGCGCGTTTATCTCGGCTGGTCGTCGTAAACCATACGCGCGCGTTGCACCATTAAAATCGCGTCTCTCCTCTCGTGAATGTCGCTCCCGTGTCGAGAGACTAAGGGAGGGAGATTGCAGGATGGCCGCGCACGTAAAAAGCCACCGCATATGTCAATTTCTTCGGCGTCGATAGGGGGTTAACGCATATGCGCACGATCCCATGACGAAGAAGGCAAGGTGAACCAGCTCGGTCTCGTCTTAATCGTCCCGTCAATCTGCGGGAGGTGAACTTGGCTCGAAGAAGAAAACGCCCGGGACTGATCGCTTCTCGCGTGTCGTTTTCGTCTTCGGGGCGCGACGCGACGTCATTGCCTGTTCGCGCGGATACATATCGCGTTCGCGTCACGAGAGTGTTGTCCGCTGATTTTCTACGTGTGGTTCATTCATTGGTTTCATTTCGATCGGCTTAAATTAATGTCGGAAGTGGAACGTTCGAGTTAGGAAGCGGGCTAAAAACGTTCTATGCTGTTCTTGCATTCGCTGACAGTTTGCGGATGTTATCGAAAATGCTTGGTGTCACCAGGAATCTTCTTGTATCTTCTTGTTGTTCCGACGGAAGATTGATAGTAGCAGTTTGCGTATAAGGTTTATTATAACTATATAAAATTAAATACAACATTAAAATTATATTTTTCTCGCAATTTTTCGTAAAACTGGGCTACACTGATATTATCGTGTAGAAGAAATCAAATGTGTATAATATTTTCAAACAAGTGTATTTACACACTAAACAATAATTTCGGCTATTTTTTATGGTCTAAAAAATTTCGCTGTACAATTTTTACTATAATACTTTTCTCCGTAGATGGTAACATGTTCTACAAGAATGGTTATGCCGATTGCAATTCTTCCATTACGCGATTATAGTTACCAAATATGTTTTTTTCATTTAAGGGACGTATGGGAATTAAAAAAATAATAGGTAAATAATTAATACAAGAATAATAAATCTCCTGTTATATATCTCAATATTTAACAAAATTCGCATGAGCGAGAAAGAGAGAGAGAGAGAGAGGGAGAGAGAGAGAGAGAGAGAGAGAGAGAGAGAGAGCGCCGAGAAATCCGTGCGAAATGTTGCGAAATGATGCGAAGTTGCAGGTCGTTTGATTATATCGAGGGTTGATCCTTTTCCTCTCCAAACTCTAACAGGAGATTCTCCGGCGAGGATATACCTGGTATCGCTTGCGCCAGGTGCACGATCCGCGTGAATCTCGGTCACTCGCCGTCCGCGAAAGCATCTTCGACGGGACGCGGTCGGTACAGCGCTCGCCCTTGGTTCGCAATGCAAAGAGCCGCTTCAGAATAGAAGCGTTAATAGAAGAAAGCAGAGGACTCTCTCGAGGGTAGCGTACCTACGCGCCGCAGGATCAGCGCACTCACGGCAGGACGCAAGAAAGCCTTCGCAAGGCAAACCAGCCTCCTCGCCTTAATCGTAGACATCTATCCCTCTCTCTTTCCTTCTCTCTCTCCTCCCTCTTGCTTTCCTTCTCTCCTCCTCCTCTCGTTTCGCCCCTCGCGGCGCGAGGCGAGTTTCTCGGCTGAAAAATCCGTCGCCGCCGCGAGAGTCTTTCGCGTGCGCAACGATACCGTCATCGCGTCCTTTGCGGCCAGGATGATCTCGTTGCGGTTACTTTCTTTCGCGGGGGGATAGCGAGGATGGGGCAGCAGGGCAGCAGCGGCGGGGTAAAACGTGAGCGAGCCGGGCTCCTTTCGGCACGAACTGCGCCCGTGCCGTCAGCTCCGCAGGATCGGACTTGAGAAAACCAACGAGCGCGAAGGACGCGGATATTAATGGCGTCGACAGCGAGCTCTTCTTCCTCTCATAGCCAACTGATCGGGGGATGTTCAGATGTGCTTTTCATTGATAAGCATACTGCGCTTCTCTCAGCTGATGCATTCCTCGGCGCGAACCTCTCTGCGAACCTCTTCGTCTTCTTCTTCTTCTTCTTCGTCTTTGCGAGCTGAGCGAACCGGATGACGCACAGGGCGGGTCGTCCGTCGCCGCTTGTTTTCGCAGTGTGACGTAAATCGCGATTCTTGAAAAGACTTTTTTCTTCTATTTCTTCTACCTCTTCCCTTTGTTCTTTTATTTCACGAGAGCAGGCTCGTCTAATCTATCGCTTCAACGTCGAGTCTCTTTCTCTTTTTCTCTTTTCATCGAGGGGGAGGGCGAGATGACGCGATAAAAATTCCATCATCCGAGTCATCAGCGGTTACGTTATTCGACCTTGCGAATCCGACATTTTATCCGACTAATACCACCCGCTCCGGCTCTTCGGAGGCTCAGGTCAACGTCGGCCCCGGGGTCACGACCGATGACTACGGGTATTTCCATCGGAGTCGCGGGCGACGTTACACAATCAGCCAGCCACCGACCGCCACCCGAGAGACTGAACGGCAGAACGAGAGACGTCCTGCTTCGTTCGTTCCCGCTTCTTCGATCCCTAATCCGCGTGATTGTCGCCGTCGCGTCGCGTCGCGTCGCGTCGCGTCGCATCCTCGCTCGTCGTTCTCCTCCGATTCCGGCTCTGGTTGGCGCCTATGCCCGTCGCGGAGGCATCCGAGCCGAACCGGCCGAGTCAGCGATCCTCCTCCTTTTTTCCCCTCTATCTCGCAGAAAAGATAGACACTTGGCGTGCAACCGGTGCGCGGTGCGCGCCTCCCCTCGCCGCCCCTCTGTGTGGCCGGGTCTATTTATAGATCTCGCGGTATTACCTGGCCCCGTGCGTTTGCGATCGCGTGTGTGTGCGTGCGCCGCCGGCCGGCCGGCCGGCCGGCCGGCTCGCTCGCCGCTTCCTCCAGCACTTGGGGGATGTACATCTACCTGCCGCGATCCGCCGCGATATATCACCGATTGTCCGGTCCCGCGTGTCCCGACGGCCAGGTCTCGCTACTTTGTAGCGCGCAGCCGCCCGACGTTCGTATTTATACGTCTGCTACGGCGATATCGGACTCGCTCGCCCCCGCACCCTTCCCTCCCGCCGCTGTCTGGGAACACCCTCTCAGCCGATCGTTGCGATCTCCAGAGCAAAACTCGACCAACGCGTCGGAGGTGGCGAAAGGGAGGAAAGACGACCGCGGAATTATTGATTTCGCGATATCAACGAGTCATCAGTCGCGAGTCGTTAAGTAGGTCCCCCGGCGCGAGCGGGAAGGAAGGGCGAGAAAAGGGAGGGAGAGCCACTCGAGGCTCCTTCGGACGCGTATCGGACGGTATCCCGACGATCATCTGCGAGATAATAAGCGCGACCAAGTTCAGGAAGAGGGAGGATTTATTAGCAGCGCGTGCGACGACGACGACGATCCGGTCGCGGGCACGACGGAGAGACGGACGTCGATCGTTCGCAAAAACATCGCCACTGACTGATCCTCGCGCGAGTACTTGACGCGAGTACTCGCGACCGGTGCAATTGCACGCGCGCGCGTACGAATGCGAGGGAAGGAGAGAGAGAGGGAGAGAGAGAGAGAGAGAGAGAGAGGTAATCCTTTAACGATCCGGCGGCATTCGTTCCGGCGGCGCGCTTTTTCCCCGCTCCGCGTGCGGACCCGAGCGCGAACGTTGTCCCTCTTGCCTCCCTCCTCCGTCTCTCTCTCGTTCTTCTTTTCCCGGCTATTTATAGATCCTAAATATCATCCAGGACGAATGATGGTATTGGCGAGCGAACGGGTACCAGCGGCGGCGGCGGCCGTTCCATTTCTTAGGAATGGCACTAGGCAGCCGAGAGGCCGCAGATGTATCCGCTATCTTCCCTCCATCCGATGGTAATTACTGCTCTCTTGCTCCTTTAGCTCTTCTTTTGGTGCGGAGAAGAAGCGAGATGCGCCGTTCGCCTCGCCTCACCTCACCGCGCCGCGCCGCGCCGAGCCGCCGCGCCGGTGTGGACTATTTATAGATCATAGATTATTATCTGCGGTATATACACGCGGCTTTTGCTATCACGTACACGCGGCCCGCGATGCCCGTTCCATCGATGGCCGACGATAATTATCGCACACCTAGACCGGCCGATTACCGCTCTCGCTCGCGAGTCTGTTTCGTTCTTTACCTTTTTCGACGTCTCCGGGAGCCTGCGAACGTCAATCGACCTCGCTTGTCTTTCCCAATCGTGAGACCATCCGAGAAGACAGAGAGAGAGAGAGAGAGAGAGAGAGAGAGATGAAGAGAAAAACTCGTCACGATCGGACTGGAAGTGACGGATTGGATATCCATGTATCAACCGTTATTCGACTAATATCGGAGGTAATGTTAACGATGATATATCGCGGTCGACCGCTCAGCCCGATCTTGCGCGGTTATCTATCGACGAGACGCGGACGGATAAGCGCGCGGCCCGAGAGACCGCTTCGATCGAGATTTATTCGAGATCCTCCGATGCGGCCCGGACGGGACAAGAGAGTCTCGAAGTTGCGAATTCGCGATTTGTCGGTCCGGTAAGCTGGACGCGATTAGTTTACTTCGTTATGTAAATCGCTGATCGCGCGATCGGTCTTTTGTTCTTCGCGTGATGTTCTACGTTAAAGCCAGATTGCCCCGCGATTCCGTGGGATGATAAAACAAATCTGATCGAGAACATACCGAAATATGACCGAAATTATTGCGTATTTGTTTAGGAATGTTATAGTTACGTTCAACTTTCTGCTACACAACGTTGTAATTACTTGAATGTTGCTGACTATTTCTTTAGTGATTCAAACTGCAATATCAATTACAGCCCAGCTTTACAAAAATGTTGTGAGAGGGAAGTATAATTTTGACGCAAGTTCCTTACCACAGTATCTTTACCGTGCGGATTAAATTAACCTTTTTGCGTCTCAGGAGCGGGTGTATTCGCTCATTTTGCTCGGCCATTATCAAGGAAGCGAGGAATCGCGCAGTTTTTTTTACTGAGAACGGATTAAACAATTAACAAAAAATAAAAGAAAACAAATCGGCCCGTTTTGTTTGTCAATATGAAGAAAAAGGATCAGCGGGCGTGTTTTGCACATTATTCTTCCCCGATAAATCTATTATAAGTCTCACATACCGACGTCCTCCGGGAAATAGTGAGGAGAAACGTAGGAGGGTCGCAGTTTTTCCGTCAATGTCACCGTCCGGCATTATGCCGAAGGACGTTCCCGCGCGCGAGACGCCCCTCGAGTCCGTGATTCTCCCCCTTATCGTTGAACATCGTCAAAAAGGATTTCATCCGCGTCGTCGGCGCGATGCAGCTTTATAAATAGCCAGCAGGAGCTTGCGCGCGGGTTTTGTATGAGGCGCCTAATACGCCCCGCGACGATTACTCCTGGCGCCAGCACACAGTGGGTCTCCTCCGTGCGTCTCCCCCTTTGCGAGCCAGTCCCCCTTTAATGGCAGACGGTTAATGGGAAGTTAATGTCTGCCGTGTACTAACTGCGAGAGAAAAAGAGAGAGAGAGAGAGAGAGAGGGAGAGAGACCGGTCTTTCTTCCTTTTTCCGCCGGTTCCCTCTTTTCCTCGTCCTCAGTGCACCTCCTCCGAGCCCTCCTCAGCCGACTGCTTCTCTCCTCCTTTTTTCCCCCGTCCTCTTCCTTCTTGCTGCTCCTCTCGCTCTTCTTCCGATTTTCACGTGCACCTTGCAATCCTCGTCCCCATCGCAGGCGTCTCCGGCGTCGATCGTGGCGAGATAGACTGCAGCGTGTAATTGAGCGGTTCTAATTGCGTTTACTGTTAGGAGAGAAGATGACTTGATCCTGATGACTCGGGATGCTCCGACGAGAAAATTTATTTATAGCCGCGCGCGTGCAGCGCTATCCCGACGACGAGCGTGTTCTTGCCGCCCGGCGCCGCTCACGAGGCGCGCTCTGAATTTTTCGCCCGATCCGAGCGTCCGCCTGCCGTAATTGTTTCCTTCTCTCGTTATATTTTTTCTGCTCTATGACTCTCGGTATCTGCCGCTCTTTGATACTTTTTGCCGAGGTTTTCGTACAGGCGGCCGAAGGATATCTCGCACGTTACGCGCTCGATTGTCCGTCTGATTCTCTCAAGATCTGCGCGAAATTCTGCCGTACGCGTCCCGGTTGAAGATCTAGCGGAGTGTCTCGTTCTTACGAATTACCGAATTCGCAGGAATTACCGGTTCGACGGGGCCGGATGTTCCGTTCGGTCCGTTCACCGTCGCACGTTAATTCGCGATCGCCGCCTTCTACTTGCGGATTTTACCTTGCCGCCGCGGCGCGGCGCGGCGCGGTGCGGTGCGGACGCCGTCGTGAGAGAAGATCGTCATCGTGCCGGGAATAGAACCGGCCTTCTGGTCGATGCACCTCGGCAAGAAACGAGTCTGCGCCGCAATGCCGATCAGCCTCCTCTATGACGCTCGCATTGTGTTTCGAGCCCGCTGTCGTTCCGATCGTCGCGATGCCTCGCTACGATTAGATGTTCCCCTTTGTTCACTTGAACAAACTCCGGACAACCGTGTCGCGGCTTGTCCTGACGCCTGGCTGGATGCACAGCCGTGTGACAGCAAGGATCCTTTGTTCCGTCCGTCTTTGCTCGAAAGCGGCAGCTTTTGTTTTACCGATCCTTGCTCTCGCGCGTATCTTCTCTCCCTCGGCCGACCTCCTCCTCCGTAAATCTTCCATTGCGCCGGTCATCGGCTGATGCAAATGAGACGGAAGTGCGCGTACGCTCTCTTGACGTAGATCCCTGATTCGCCGATAGAGGCAAGGTCCGTCACTTGGAAAAGGATCATCGTCCGCGGCACGAAGACAATTGTAAGGCAGGCAATTTCTCTCTCTCTCTCTCTCTTTCTCTCTCTCTCTCTCTCTCTCTCTCTCTCTCTCTCTCTCTCTCTCTCTCTCTCTCTCTCTCTCTCTCTTTCTCTTTCTCTTTCTCTTTTTCACCGTTCATCGAATATTCTCTGGAAGACGCGCCTGTCGCCGCGCTAACTACCGTTTGTTCGACGAGGAAGGATTTTATAGTTAATTTTATGGTTAATGTCTGTAGCTCTCTCTCTCCCTCTCTCTCTCTCTCTCTCTCTCTCTCTCTCGTGACAGAGTCCTTAATCAATCCTGTATTGTACTTCCGCAGGACTGTGTGCCGCAATCGCGCGTACGACGTACGGTAAAAGTCTTTCGTTACGTCAATCATCGCTCGCAATACGAGCGAGACGGGGGAAATTTCTAGTAGAGATAGGTAATTAGAAAAAAGAAAGAAAATGTCCGGTGCAGAGAAAATTGCAATTGCGGGGGGAGGAGTCCAATCTTACAGTTCATCGAGTATTCTCTCAAAAATGCCGTCGCGTGTCAAGCATACCGGTCATACGGCGAATAAGAAATTCACAGCGAGAACGAGAGGGTGAGGTATGTGATTCTCGCGCACGAGGCTTCAATCATTCCCGTGTTATTCCCGCGGGAGCGTGTGCCGTAATTACACATACGACATACACGGCATAAGTCTATCTTGGGGCTTCCTCTTCGTTTCGTGACATCCGCTCGGCGCATCTTCGATACGTGGTTACGCGAACGCCGGCGTGAAGGCGAGGACGCTCTTTATCGGTTATCGCCCGTCGATTAGAATTTAATTAACATCTCGTCGAGAGAGACTGACGTGTAGCGTGCCGCGTCATGAATACGAAATTTATTTTACGAGATTTCAACTAGTCCAGTTGCGCGAATACATTAAGCGATCGTTGCCTGCATCGCGCAGCCAGCGAAACGTACGAGGAAAAAAGCACGTTTCAAATAAACATGGTAATAAACAATCTCTCTTTTTTTTTCTTTCTTTCTTTTTCTTCGATTGTGCGACGAACTCACGTCGCGATTCTGGATGGAGATTTTTTACACGGAGGAAGTTTTATCGCCAATATTACCGTAGAATTTTGTATCCGAGTAACATTCTTTATTTAATAACGACAATAATAATAGCAATTAATAATAGCAGCTTTATTCGGCAGCTTTATAATAATAATTATAATATCAATCATGCGATAATCGTTATATATATTAATATTCAGTCAAAGACAAAATCCTTCTTTTTCAAACAAGTCGCATTGTTATTTCAGAAAAAATAAAGACTCACCGCACAAAATGCAGACAAAAAAAAACACAACGCTATGATTCTTCCTGCCATGTTTCTTTTTCTCGTCCACTCTCGTTTGCTCTCACCGAGACGTCTGGTTGACAAAACCAGATTATTTAACAATTGTCATAGAACGTTTGTTTGCTTATATACCTTGTAAATGACTAATTTATGTTTTCATCGCAAACTGTCTTGAACAAGAGCGGCAGGGAGGGCGACATTTCCTTAAACGTCACATATATTTTGAGATATCCGTATCGCAACGAATGGATTTTTCTTCTCTGTCGATTCTCTTGTTAAAATAACATGCCGTGCAAATGAGCGTGAGTAATAACTTACGATATTTAAATATCGCAACAAAGTGCACCGTTTTCGCTGTGCAATCCTCTCGTCGAGAACACTGTCACGTGTTCTCGTTCGCGCATTCGCATTCGATATATATTCGAATAAGTAAATGCAATAATCAAAAATGACCGCGATTCATTCTTGGAGAATCCTCGTTTCTCTGCGAAGGATACATCGGAATGTATCTCGTGTGCAGATGGAACACATAGAAAAATATTATCGCACTGCTTATGTTGTAATCCAAAATAAACTGTATTCGCGACGTATTTCTCCGACGCGTGAAACATTTTGGAGGTTAACGGGGAAACATAAAACATTTATTTACTCACAATAACAGTGTCTTTGAGCACCAGGAAAAGAAACCTACTCGTGATACATCCAACTCACAACTGACCGATCAACGCTGACGCCTAGTATATATTAACAAAATTATAGCAATTGACCTATCCCCTATGCCCATCTATCCCGGACTTACCCTATTTATCTGATGAATGTTGTGTATATGTTCTTGTGTATAATTGGCGTGCGAGACTTTATCCCATTTCCTGTCAAAAAAGTAATAATAATAATCAAACAGTAATGTCGTCCGAAAGTCTGTTACAACTAGATGATATCTTTGTGACAGTAATATTACCATATAACAGTAATACTATCATCGCGTTTCGGAGGAAACGAAATGTATATTTACAATTAATTTTAAACGCGTGTGATAATGTTTCGATTATGACTTTATAAGCGCGTAATAATGTTACAGCTTGAAAATAACTTTGATACACTGTAACATCACTGTGTTACATTAGCCCGATTAGATAATTTGAGCTTCTCGATGCTTGTCCTCGTGACTCTCCTCGCCCCCGCATCGAGTGTGTGAGATTACAGCCGTGGTTGAACGAGACCGTGGTTGCGTTTACAATTGCGTTAAATATTGTCGGGAAAAGAAGCATACTTGCAGTACCGAACCTCCTCAGTCGCATTTTGCACGCAGCAACTATTATTATTGTTAATCTTTTCATTTAGTTTCACATCCAGTTCTTTGTTCCAGTTTTATTTAACTTTTTTATTTATCATTCTTCCGTTTGATGTGTGCTATTCTAACAACTGAGGGCTATCGTTAAGAAATTGTTTCTTTGCAGGAAAAATTCTACTAACAATCTAACGCTGCATTATTAGAAAGTATGGTAAAATAAAAGAAATATCGTATAAAGGTATAAGGGAAAACTATGTGAGATCAATTCTACCGATAGTCTATTTCCGCGATGGAGAGTATCTGAACGAAAAGAACTGAAATACCCTCCCCATGTGGCGTTCCTTTATTTGCAGGATGATTTATCGTGGGACGATTTGTCCCAGGATAAACCGAAAAGGTACTTTTGATCCTTTTTGAGAACCAACAATACGTAACGTCCTTTCTCACGCCGAGGCGGAAAAAATACCGTTGTGTTCACTAACGGTATCGTCTCGATCTGAAAATCTATCTTATTTTTCCAACCTTCCTCTTTAGCACTTTAATTACCATAATAATAACCACGACGGTCACTTTCCGTGGGACACGCGAGTTCTCACGATGAGCTGCGCGGATGCTCGCTCCTTGTATTCTGATCCTCGCAACGTTTTCGCAACGAGGTCGTCTAATTCTCTCGTGCGACTTGTATTTTATAAATATGTTCGGTTTTATTCATCCAAGCTATAACCTTTGACCTTTTAAGCGCGAAGCATTTTGGAGCTGAACGATCGTTAAGAATGGGATACTTTGAGCTGCCGTAAATCGATCGATAAGAGAAATAATTTCTTGAAAAATTAAGATGTATTTATTAGGCGCTAATAAATTGATGTACATATTTTCACGCTGTGAAATTTTTCTTTTTTAACCGAGGAAATGTACATTTCCTTAAAACCACTTTTCTTAAAAGTGACGATGTATTCTGTTCAAATGAGAGGATTTAGTTAGATTGATATAAATATATTATTAGCTCTCTCTCTCTCTCTCTCTCTCTCTCTCTCTCTCTCTCTCTTCCACTGAATAAATACCTATTTTTACTAGTTCTCTCAGTGTACACATATGCATCCACAGTCCACGGCGATGACATTTACCAGACGCATGTATGCGTCCATAGCATTCAAAAGGTTAATCTTCTCTTTATCAATTTATGTCTTTATCGAACAATAGAGCTAATCGCGGACAGGTGATGATCACTTATATCTTCGCACGCGAGGACTCCTACTACCGACTTTACTCGTACACGCGAAGGAAATGTCGTAGTAAAAATTACGTTAAAATTATCTTCCTTTTCCACGATATTTTTAAATTGATCATATCGATACTGTAGCTTGAATTACTGTAGAAATAGTAAACAACAAAGAAAACAAGAAATTAAATGAAAAATTCGAGTAATTGCAAAATTATGTGATAAAAAGCCAAATATGTGCGTAACATTTTTAAACAAACATACGATAATTTCGACCATATTTCAAGAACCTTTAGATTGCATTTATTGCTGCATTTTTACTGCAATATTTTTCCCGTGTAAAATTCGGAAAAATGCGGTGTGCTATTTGGTCTCTTTGCATCTCGCCATAGTGCGATGCATATATAGGGTGTATCTGGCGATAACACGTAAAACTCTCATATGTATGTGTAAATTAAATCAACTGAACTGAATAAAGAATTCCTTTATCATTTTGCGAACAATTACATAAAACGTCGAGTTACTAATAAAAACATTGATACGTAATCGTGCGTAGTCGTTCACGGATATAATCTAGAACTAATTCACTCGAAATTTCACGTGTTTGTTCGCAAAATCATGTAAACGAATTCTATGTTCAATTTGACCGAATCTACATGTACACGAGAGCTTCGTACATTACCATCAGATATCCTGTAGATGCGGCGAGGGCAGCCTACGGCATGGCGCGGTCATTTAGAAGCCGCCATAGCCGCCGCGAAGACGTAGTGCTAACGAACGTTCGGCGTGTATCGAGCAGGAGCTCGAGTTTGCTCAACAATTAGCCGGCCGTGGCATACCGCGAGCGGAGAGAATTCACGAGCGGTGCGCGTTTGCATTCAGCGAGACTCGCATATCCGCGTGTACATCGTGCCGGACGGCGGGGACCACGCGTCTGTCGTTTCCTCCTGCCGCCCTTCCCTCCTTTTCACGGGCGCGAGCGGAACCGCGGATAAAAGTCGCGGACTCAGCCGCGCGCGCACATACGAGTTTGTTGACCCGAATTTTTCGCGTCTCGAGAAGGCCCCGTCAAGGCCTCCCCCGTCTTGCCTCATCTCGCATCATCCTGCGCGATCCTGCGTCTCCCAAGGTCGTGCGAGAGGCTCTTCGTCGGTTGCAGGGTTGCGAGACACGGAGGGCGGAAAAAGCGGGAGGAAACCGAGTGCTTTTTGGTACGAGTCCTTTTCGGCCAGCAGTCCATGTAACTTTCCCTTCAGAGCGGGTACGTGAAAAGTTTCACGTTTTCGTTATTTCGGAAAGTTGCGCGATCGCTAAAGTCGTCGGAAACGTGAAATTTCCACGTTTCCGCTCTCAGGGAAAAGTTACACTGATCGTTACCCTGAGGAGCGTTTCGATTTGTGTGGACGGTGTTTGCATAAAAGAAGCGAAAAATCGCGACGATACGGGACGAGCGGATATACACACACACACACACACACACACACATGTGTGCAAGTAACTTTTTAGCCTCGTCGCCCTCCTCTCGGAGAGTTAGATGTACGTTTTTCCACTTCCATTTCCACCGTTCCTGCACATGAAGCAAAGTAAAGCGACACGGTTACCCTGGTGTGTCCCACCTGCGATTTATTTCGAGGTACAAGCATCGCTCGAAAGGACGCGCACGTAGGACGTGCGGCTGACGCCGCGCGACGGGAAGTCGCGATTTTATTTTACGCCGGAAATTACGCCAGTGAGACACGCCGGCGCGCGGACGTTGTAACTCGAGCCGGTAGGTCGTTGTAGATCATACGTTTTAACCCTGAAGGACGCGTATCGCGAATTCGCGACACCGCTCGTACGCACACCGAGAAACGGCGAGTACAGCAGGAAGTACGAATGTTTGGAGAGAGAAGCCAAGTATACCTCTCACCGTAATTCCTCAACCCTTCCCTCGTCTAGCCGATTGTCTTATGCTTGAAATATAAAAGAATACTTTTTTAAGAACTAATTTTGTGTGTATGTATGTGCGTATTAAGAGATAGCGCGTCATATATGATGCACTCGAAAAATTCCTTTTCGTGGGAATTAATTTCTTACAGATTATTTTTATTCAATTATTATTACAGATATAAGGGAGATAATGTGATATATCTAAATTTCATACAAAAATATAAATAGATAAATACTTCTATTCTCTCTTAGACTCTAAAAATAAACTAAATTTGTTTAAGAGAAATTAATTTTTTCGTGAATAATCATTGTGATAAGCAATGATGATCATCGCACTGATACAAGAAAGAATGCAAGGGTATCATACGTGATGAATTGACAAGGTCAAAGATTAAGGTACGATATCGAAAGAATCAAGTAAATTAGCAATTATTAAGTAAACTCCATTTTTCTTGTCGTCCTGTCGTCACGTTTTTGATTGCCTCTTCAACGTCTTCGCTCGCAAGCATAAGTCGTCCTTCGCACGCCAAATGTTGGCGCCGCGTTGGCGAATAGCTATCCAATCTATGCAAGATAGACAGCGTGTTAAAAGCATACATTACTGTCTACGATCTCGTAATGATCATTTCGTACCGTTATTCTCGGTCAAGGTCCTCCCGCCGAGATCGAATTGGAAATATGCCGTTCGCCGCGCCGATCGGATTCAACGTTCGTGGACCAACGACCTGATCGATTCATCTTTCTCTCTCTCTCTCTCTCTTTCTCTCTTTCTCTTCCTCTTACTCTCGTCGCTTGTAAACAACCGCACGGGAACGGGACGATTTTGTGAATAATCGGGTGATTAGTGTGCGAGATTTCTCGCTGAACAGCCCGGATTTACATGAACATTTACAGAACCTGGAATTCTGGCGCAATCGATGAGCCTCACGGAATAATTTCGTCTGTAAGAAAAAAACTTATTAAATCTTCAGACGGTCGTATATTGCGTAAACCAAGAGACGACAAGCACGTCTCTTCCTCGTCTCTACATTCGAGTCTCTTGAAGCTCACCTTGGGACCAAAATTCGTCGTCTCTCCGTCACGTGAAAAATCCGAATCGAAGGAGAGACTCACTTCGTGCAATTGAATTTTTCATCGGCCAAAGACCAGACGAAAATTCCCTCTTAGCCACAGAAAGACTCCTGCGGGAGCTCCTGCTCAAATGTCCTTTGTTATCTCAACATCCAGCTGGCCAGCTGATATTAAAAATATCCCGATTATTAAATATTTTTCATTCATCGATGTGTGTGTTCCCCGCAAGACATATCTTTTGACAAACTATATTTTCAATTTTTGTTCTTCTTTTCTTCCGAAAATTTATTCAAGTTGTTCAATTTTCAAAGCTGACAGCCCCCTAATGTCAGCAGCAGCATTAGGGATGAACGCTCGGTCGCGATAACAGAGACGTCATCCCGACTTTTCACCTGCTCCTCCACTCGGTTCGCTCGCGCGGGCCGAGACTTTTCCCCAACGCGATATTTCATAAGCGACGCGAGCGAGAACGACTTCTCCGAAGAGCGGCCGGTGCGGCCGCGGATTACGTAAAACGAGGTATTTCCCGTGTCGCGCGGACACGTGGACGCGCGGTGCGTAAAGACGCGTTTACGCGCCGCGTTTCGAAGCCGTTTCACCGGTGAACCGACCGCGATGATTGCTGCAGTGTGTCGGTACGCTACCGCGTCGTGTAACTTTAGCAACAAAGAGTCTAGGAAGAGAGAGAGAGAGAGAGAGAGAGAGAGAGAGAGAGAGAGAGAGAGAGAGAGAGAGAGAGAGAGAGAGAGAGTGAGAGCGAAGGAGAGCCCGCACGCGAGTACCGTTTCGCGCGTTTGACACGCGCTCGCTCGCGCGGCGCGAAGAAATCCGTGCGCCGGGATACGAGCGCGCGGCGCTCGTGAGGTCGTGTGAGGTCGTACCACACGGTGGAGGGATATGAGCGCGAGCGAATAGGTTGAGGGTCGTGAGTGGCCGTTGACCCTGCCTGTGTATGCCGCCGGGCGGCGGCGAGCGCGCGTACGAACGCGAGCGCGCGCCTAGACGGGCCGGAATCCACATTGGTAATAGCTTCTCTAGTTTACCAGCCTGTCTCTCGTAAAAGGAGATATTTATGGCCCTGCCTGTGGCCTGCCGGCGTAAAGGTCCTTCCGCGACTCGCCCCTCCTCCTCTCTCTCTCTCTCTCTCTCTCTCTCTCTCTCTCTCGGTTCCGAGCGCGCGCGGCAGGTGCATCGTCCTTAATTAACGGCTAAATCGCGCTTCGAGGTCGCTCGCACGTGCAACGTAGGCCTCGAGCCCTATTCTGGCCCCACGGCGAACGTTAGGTATGCTCTCTTCATTCCGAGTCTCGTCTTTCTTGCATGAGCTTCGCGTCCACGTGGGAAAAGTAATTCCGTTAGCGTAACTCGAGTCTTCGTCGTTTCGGGAGAGAGGAGAGACCGAGAGGAAACTCGGTTGTGGGGGCGTAGAGAGATTCTCGCCGGGGGATTTCCTACTTAATGGAGACTTTTTTTCCGTCGTTTTGTGTATGCCAAGCGGTGTTTAAAGTGTCAGTATACTAATTAATTATATTCATCGTTCAGCGAAGTTTGGAAATTTCTCTCGCAGCTTGGCGATCTCCAATGTGTTAACATGCTTTTCATCTTTCACCCGAATGTGTTGGTATGCTGATCGATTAGATTTATTATTCAACCTCGAGGAATTCCTTTCGCATTCCGGCTGTGAGAGCACTCGTGTCCGCCAGTCAATCTGTATTAACATCCATTTTTCCGTCTTTTGCCTCGGCATGTTAATATCGCCAGTTAATTATATTCATTATTCAGCGAAGCTCACGGTTTATTCCTGCGAGAAAAAGAGCCGCGCGAGTCGAGACTCGCATGGGACGGAGAATTCGCGCTCTAGCTACGAGATCACTCGCGGCAGTCACATGCGTTACAATGCTTCTCATCGCGGCTGATATCACGTACTGTGCAATGATAACGATTGACGGAGCTGAGGTGTTCGACAGACGTCACGATTTTCCAGAAGCCCGATTGCGTTCGTTGCCGGCCGCTATGAATCGCAAGCGATAATCATCTCTCGTTGCAGTATCCGTCCACCGTGTCGTCAGAGCTTCTGCCCGATCACGGCAAGCTGAAGAATGATCTGGACTGGGCACCACCGGGAACCCTGCCGGCGAACGCGGATATTTCAGCCGCGGCGAGGGATCTCCTGAAACGGCTTCTACAACCGGAACCTCGCCTGAGGCTTCGTACGTTGCTGAGTCTCCAGCGAATCGCCTTCTACATGGGCCACGACCTTCAGAGTTACATGTTGAAAAAGGCAAAGACAGTGCATTTTTTATGAAATTATGAAAGAATTCTTGATGTTTCGCAGCCACACAGGGTCGCAGAGTTGAGCAACTGAACGCCGGATTGAGCGATTTAAGTAACAAACGCGAAGGATTTTAGATATATGTATTCGATTTCGAACTTGAAGCTCTTCCGGCAACAAGAATCGTTTTATTTAAATTTATGATCAAGAGTCTTACTCTTTTCGATTCTCTCGTTAAGATTGACATTCACGCACTCAACGTCCAGCGACGGCTAGCTTGTATTTCTTGTTGTTTATCTCATTGCTTACCTTCAAAGCCTTCGGTACCTCTCTTCGAGTGTTTCAGCATATCGCAGTAGAGAATTCCTAGCGGTTTGTTTAGAACAATTGTAGATTTTTCCTAAAAAATGTATAGTTGAGGGGAATGATGACTTCGTTTTGTAATCAGAGCTGTTTATCATTTTTATTACTTGTATAGGAATCGCCGTTCCGGCTTTTGGGAACGAGTAACCAACGAGAAAGGCGGCGACGACGAGCGGAGGATCCATTTTCGGATTTCGATTCCTTTCCTGGCGATAATCCCACGCGGAGGACGAGCGATCAATGATCTCACACATGATTCTAGCACTTTTGAATTTGCGAGTGTGCGCAATGCTTGGAGCCGCGACATGCGGGAAATTATTTTTGATATTCGCAATGTTTAGTGCGCCACGCAATCGTTGAATTTTATATATTCTACTTGATAAGCGAACTCGAGATAAAATGACGAACGAGAGATTTGACATCTAATCGATTTCTCGATGCATTGACTTTTTTCTAGGTGACAATAATGTAATTAAAATAACATGTTGAACGAAAGCGCCCGTTGTTTTCTTTCTTCGCTCAATTTCCATCTTCGGAGCAGCTTCTCTCTTCCCCTTCCCCCCGCGAGTCAGTCCATTGTCTCGATTTACGATTTCCTCGTTATTCCTCACGATTAAATTAAGTGGCTGTTTTCGGAGATTCAATTAAGATAGGAATATTATTGGCAAACCAATTGAACGATGTTAATGGAATGGACCGATAATTGGATCCCTATTGGTTTACCACATCGTAAACAAAGAAAGATTACCCTATCGTATCTCTTCTTTCGTTCTTGTGTATTTGTACTCGTTTCGCGAGGATCGTCCAAGTGGCTGAAAGGGAAGCGTCAAGTAAAGGTGAATTCTCCGTTTGATCTCAGTTTACAAAAGTTTTAATTTTTTTAAGAATAGTTAACAGTATTTTTTTTTGTTACAGTATCTCGTCGATAATACAATAAATTGCGATAATCGTAATGCGTACAAACTAACAACGAAACGAAAACGGGTCTGGATCAGAAACGCATTTCGTCTTCCGAAATCAATGCGAGAACAACGTGCTTGCTTTACACCTATTTCTTTCTCTCTCCCTCCCTTCCTCTCTCTCTCTCTCTCTCTCTCTCTCTCTCTCTCTCTCTTCCTTCCTTTCTTTCTCTCTTTCTATATCAGAGTGAATCTCATCATTTCCCCACTTCTCCCTCCGGTTTTCCATTGCATCTAGATTTTTCATCATCGTATCAAGGGGGCAGCTCCTCTCTCGAGAGTGCAATTAATTCAAGTTTACCGTGTAATAATTATATATGTATATATATACATTATTATTCTTACATATAGAAGGTCTTTCGGTTTCGATATATGATACAATTTACGCTCCCAGATTACGTCCCGTGCAACGCGTCAGCGATCGATCGCTGGCCGAATGTTTCCGAACCGGGCGACGCCGAGGAGCGTTGAAAAGAGAAGCGGAAACGCCGACAGACAGACACAGACAAACAGACAGACAGAATGACGAAATGAAAAGTGGGAAGCAAACAAGAAATTCGTGTGATGGCGCGCGATAATAAACGTCCCTCGGAAACAATGCGAACGTAAAAAGTATCAATCGCGTAAGCGGGCGGTTCGGTCCCGCGCGCTTCCTTCCGCATTGTTCCTGACGAACGTCCGTCCGCGGCCGACACCTCGACGTGAACGACACGTCTGCCGCGCCTCCTAAATGCACGACGAAAAAAGCGGTCGGGACGTTGCTTCGTCCCACGAAGGAGGATCGGCTCTCGGTGCTCCCGAGAGCGATTTCTCGGCGTGCGCACGTACGCGATCGACGGGAAACGAGAATCAAATTTACAAGCATCGTCTCTCTCTCTCTTTCTCTCTCCCCCTCTCTCTTTCTCTTTTTCTCTCGCACACGCACACACACACACACACACACACACACACACACACACACACACACACACACACACATAGAACAGCAAATCGATCGCGTATCCGCGGTGATTCAACAGCGATCGCAAGGCCGCGCGCGTGCGCGGGCGCTAATTACCGAGGAGCGCGGTAATCATCCGCGACGAACGGAACGGAACTCGAATTACGTCTAATTTTAACTGCCTCCAGCCCGCGTGGCGGAGAGTCGTTTTGGTAAAAATCTCTGGGCTCGCCCTCGCGCCGGGTGCTCGGGGCGACCGTGTGATGGGCTCCGCCCCTGGGGGCTCTTTTTCTCTCGAAGGTGACGATGGCGACGACGACGATACTGTTACCGATCTTTTCGTTGTCTCCCCGTCTTGATGAATTTCTGCCCGCCCGGCGGACGCCCGTAGCGCGGCGAGTATCCTCGCGCGAGAGCACCCTAAGCCTAGTGTGGCGGTCGCACGAGCCGGGGGGCGCCTCCGCCGCGGGGGGGGGAGGGAAGCCGGCCGGCTCGCGCCGCCGCCGCTCGACGCGTTCTTCTCTCGCGCCCGTCCTTAAAACACTACTATTCCTTATTGTTGTTAGTTGCGTTACCGTTACAGTGTTGCTCTATCGTAAGATATTATGATACAAGTAAAATCGTCCGTTTGCACGGCCCAGCGATTATGACAAGTTCCGCCTTTCCCTCTTCTGCTGCTTCCATCCTCCCCCTTCTGCTCTTCCTCCCCTCCTGCTATGTTGCTTTTTTACAACCTGATTCTACTGCAAATATCGCACGCCCCCTCCCTCCTCCCGTGATTGTGAATCCCCAGCATCCTGCGAGTTGTCGTCGCAGACTCGTCCCGACGTTTTCGCGCGTCCTCCATGGAATTTGGGGGATCCATTAATCTTTTCATTAATCAACGGAGCGAAGCGTCTCGCGGTTCTCTCGCGGAAATTTCAGAGAACCATCCGATGAATCTACCTCTCTTTCTCTTTCGTCCGGAGACGCCACGTGGACACCCGCGAATGTCGGTTCTTTTCACGGAACCAACGACCCGTCTCGTCCGCGCGGAACACGAAGAAGGAACGGCTCAGGCGTGCACGTCAACGTTCGCGCTGTTCGAATAGGATACGAGAACGAGAACGAGACAGGGAAAGAGAGAAAGAGAGACAGAGACAGAGAGAAAGAGAGAGAGAGAGAGAGAGAGAGAGAGAGAGAGAGAGAGAGAGAGAGAGAGAGAGAGAGAGAAAGAAAGAAAGAGAGTGTGTCGCGTACGCGCGTGTATGTCAAATGCGGACGATAATATTATTACATTTAGATGAGACGACAAATATTATACAAAGTAGCTATATATATATATATATATGTATATATATATACATATACCGTGAGAGGTGGATGATTAGCGCACTCGAGCCGTTCCGCGCATCCGACTTTTCGCGATTGTTCGTCTCGCCGTTCGTTCGTTCGTTGGTTCGACTGATCAATCGGTCGATTGCTACGGCGAAACCATCGCGACGAGCGTGCGTGCAATCTCACCCTTCTGTTGACCCTCCCACGCGATGCGCGACCCCGACGACTCGGCGCGACGGAGAGAATGTCCAAAAGTAATGTTTCCGATTTCACTCTTCTCTTTTCTCCTCGTTCCTTTTCTTTTTTGTACACAAAATACCGACTATCTGTGCTGGAAAATGCACATGCTTGTACGCGTTGTATATATCTATGCATATGTATTATATATATATATATATATACATATATATACACATACATATACATGGTGCATTGTTTTTTTTTCTGTTGTATTAGAGCGCCGTCATCTAAAAATTAGTATTTATAAATATTTCATCCCGTATACATCTTGCATAATATCGTGTGGCGTGTAGCGGAGTAGGCTTCCTCCTCCCTCTCTTTCTCTCTCTCTCTCTCTCTCTTATCACGGTGTGTTTTACAATATATATTTATATATATATATGCGCGGGTATGTATAATATATATATTTATATTTATATATATTATATTAATATGTACAGAAAATCTTGTTATTAGACGTATGTTCCGCGTGTTGTCGATTTTTAGTTTTCTTGCTTTTGTTCCACACTCAGAGAGTGGACGCTTCGAACAGATGTGTTTGGAGGTGGGCGAAGCTGCCTTCGAGAACGTCGTTGCCGACATCGATATATTGCTCTACCTTCTCGGTGAAAGAAACAGCCGTTGCTTTATAATCGCGCGTGATGCGTTCTGCTCGGTTACGATATCTCGGATTTTCGGCTGTCGATGAGCCGAAATCTCCGACCGATCACGCGAGTGATTTTCATACACGCAGTCTATATCCTCGTTTGTGGAATTTGACATTTCTCCAAAGTAAAATCCGACATTGAGAGACCAATCGCGCGACTGGAAAAACGACGATTCGCCGCCAGGGGAGAATCGAGACGATTCTTCAACGTTGAGCATCATTGCCGCTACTTGCACTCCGGCACCGCGCAACTGCCATGATTGTCCACGAGTGTTCACGGCTGGTGAAAGAGATGATGCGCTCGGGTGTATTAAAATATACTCTGTAGAAAGACGTTCAGAGAGAGACAGAGGGACGTTCTCGAACGTAGCTCTCGAAGGAAAGGACTCGGCAGAGACGCTCCATTCACAGATCTCGACCACTCTCTACCTAAAATATTTGTTCGTAATCTCTTTCTCTCGTGTCATTCACACATAGGAGCGTACACACACACACACACACACATACACATGCATGCACATACACACCGCCCCAGACAATCCGGAAATGGATATATTTGTTCGACTACACGGTAGCCACAGCGCTCGACCAATGGAACGAGAGAGACACTTTAAATCTCCCTGCTCATTTTTGTTTTTCTTATATCGTTCCTTATGACGTGCTTCTTCGTGGTATTCCCGAAGGTCTTTGTTCTGTTTACCTCCGACGACCTCGAAGTTGACGAATTAATATCGAACAGCTGAGTTCACCGACGGGTTAAGAGAAAGATCGACACACCGATCCTCTCACCCCATTGGACGATCGTTAAAAACTAGGAGGATTCTAAACGAGGAGAGGAAAGTAGTAGACTCTCGACCGCGACTTCTTCCGTATCTCTTTCTCCCTTCTTTGTTTGTCTTCTCTTCTTCTATTCACCGCGCGAGATCGTAACTCGCATCTTTGTTCTTTATTTCGCGTCTCTCTCTCTCTCTCTCTCTCTTTTTTCTTTCATATCTTCCTGAAAAAACATTTTTTGGTTTAGCTCGTCGTTCTCCAAAACAAGGAAGAACCACTGACCATTTTTTCTGGCACGTCTTCTCTCTTTTTCTCTTTCCCTCTCTCTTGTTGCGTCAATAGGACGTGAGGAGGAGGAGGAAGAGGAGGAGGAGGAGGAGGAGGAGAAGAAGGAGAAGGAGGGTCGGAAATTTCGCACAACTTGGGAATGGACAAGCAGGGGTGGGATGCGAGAAGCTTTCTTCCAAGGATAAGCGTACAAAAGACATCGCACATCGAGGCACGTGTCTTCCTCTCGTCTTTTCCGTATTTTCCGTTTCTCTCTTAATTCTCCCTCCGATTATCATCGCCTTCGTCGTCGGATTTGATTCCTTCGATCAGCTATCACACGAGTCTAGATACAAATTCGCGCGCAACGTGGGCGATCGATTCGCAAACGAGTGTCTCGTCTTCCCTCATCTTCTATCCTCCTGACAAGAACAACGGGCCGAACGAGTCGAGAATACTAAAAGCCGGTCGCGCCGAACGCCGGTTTGGCGCGCTAACTCTGCCTAATTCGACTGTTTTCTTCTTTCTTTCCTCTGTCTGTATTATAGAGGTATAATTATAGACTATAATAGATAGGTAATTATAGACTATATTATAGACTATAATTTAGACAGCGAAAACGTATCTAACCCAGCGGACTGTTTGCGCGAGAGAACGGAACACGATCGACGTCGGCGTTCCGGGTCCCGCGAGGACACAATAAATCAATCCGACTCGCGACGTTTGATTTGAGCGATGCGCTGTTTGGAAGATGACGACTGAAAAAATCAAACGTGAGTGGCTTTCGCTCGGATATTCACCGATCTCCATGGCGTGTTATCGGTCCGCTATCTTTTCCGCTACGATTTGCATCTTAACGTGTTTTTTAAATCCCTCTTCCTCCCACGCATCTCTCCACTCACTTTGCGGTAAAATGTATTTCCCGCAGTACGAAACATAAGAAGACATTCGATATCGTACTTGTGAAAAATGCAATTTAACGATGACTGCGAGAGAACAACACTTGATATTTATGCTTCGACAAAACACGGAATAACGACGGACGACTTGTTCTTTTTCTCTCTCTTTCTCTCTCTCTCTCTCTCTCTCTTTCTCTTGAATGAATTTCGTTAACATTGCCGTGTTTAAAAGGCGCGCGCGATCGAACGAGGATTACGTAGAACGTCCTACAGCGATATTATTGATAACAATAATAATAATAATAATACAATAATAATACAATAACATAATAATAATTAATGATAATAATAACTAACGTACACACTATGTATACTCCTGTACAAGATTAAATTGCACAATGCATCTGATTTCCCGCGAACGCGAAGAGAGTACACCTAATTTAATAATAATAATAATAATAATAGTCGTAAGCGTTTGCTCCTCAAGGTAGCTCCACGAGAGAGTGATACCTGGCAGTAAAGGAAAACAGTTTCGTCGATCGAGCAGTCGACCGATTGTCGTAGACACTGAATGGGCTGTCTTCATTTCCTCGTGATGTGTGTGTATATATATATATATATACGTGTGTGTGTGTGTGTGTGTGTGTGTGTGTGTGTGTGTGTGTGTGGTGTGGATGGTTAAATGTATGTGTGTATCCGTGTTACGAAGAGCTTAACGAACTACGCAATAATTGTCAGTGAGTCACAAACAACGAATACTTTTTCCTCTTTCTTTTCATTCTTCTTCCTTTACGCGCGTGATCGCGCCAAACTCGTAAACATGGAATTATCGTAAATCACATTTCTCGGACGTTGGCCGAATATCTCTTAATCGTTAAAAACGAGGGTTCACTGAAAAATGATTTTCCCTTGTTCCTTTCTCTCTTCTCTCTTTTATTCCCCTTTCCTCGCGGTAACTCTTCGTCGTTTGGGTCTCCGTCTCACGCGCGAGCGTCAACGTATAAAAATATTAATACTAAAACATTTTTCTTTTCCATTTAAAACTAAACTCAACTCACTTAGTCGACGGTTATTTTACGAGATATCGCTTTATATATCGTGATGTGTAACCTCCCCCCCTGTGTTTCGATCTTCGAATATTCCGTTATTATTCGAGGCTCGAGTATATTTCTTTTTCCTTTATTTTCTTCTGTTTCGTGATATCAACAGGACATATCACACGCTTGTTACGATGGCTCGAAACTCTTGAGAGACGTATTTTCTTTTTTTCTTTTTCTCTTTCGTTTATGTATACAACGATGCCAGGTGACACTGATGAGCTAGCTTGATTGCAAAATGGTGTTTACACGTCTAAGGGTATGTTCACACGCGCGCTCGCAGTGTCCATTGGAATTATACAGCTTGGGGGCGGGGGAGGGGAAGAGTCGCGAAGGTCGGCAGCCGTAGGTCTCGACGCGATCATAAAGGACTCGCACAGGAATCCGCGTTGTGCATTTGCGCGACACACGCGTGTCACGCGAACAATCATGGCCGATCGTTGAAATGTATAGCCGCGCGCGACGGAGACGCGCGATGATCTCGCGTCCGCCATGCCGCGCATCCTCGCACATTCCCGCTTCGGGAAAGCTACGTGATACGTCGCGCACGTCGTGCGAAAACGAATGGGAGAAACGGAAAACACGGGAAGGAAACGAGGCGAAATGTCGATTACGTACGAGACACACACGCGAATCGTCGGGTCAGAATTGCCTTCTGACCGGTACCTTCAGCGGACACACCGAGCGGACACACTGAGCATTTCTATAAAAAAGTCTTATCTACTATTATACAGCGTGATTTTGATTTTCACAGCGGCAAGCTTCCGAGGGGCAAACCTGCGACGGGCGGGGCGTCATATGTGGTTTGTGGCTTCAACGATAGATACTCAACGCGGAAAGACGGTCTCTCGCGCGCTGCACAATATATTTATTTATTTATTTATTTATTTATTCATTTACTTACTTAAGAATTTATATCGCACGCGAGAGAGAGGTTTTTCGACAATATTCCCGGGACAATAAGAGAACAGACGTCCCCCTTTTATACACGCGCGCACGCTCGCGTACTACAAACGTTCAAAGAGATCGTTCCGTCGGCGTTCCGAGGACGCGCACAGGGTGGTGGTATTGGTGGTGAAAACACGGTGTCGGGGGTGTCGGAGAAAGCGCCAAGAGCTGCTCGACTAGCACGGGTGTGAACGACCCTTAAGAAAAGAAATCGGCGAGCGACCCGTCTGCCGTCCTTCCGCGGCCGCGGACGGGTCACCCTATCACAATCTTCGTCGACGTCGTGGTGGCGCTCGCCGTTGCTCGCTGCAGCAGCAACGCACGCGGTAGTAACGCGGATGATGACGGAAGTGGCGGACTCGACGGGCCGGTATGTCCCGTCGGTGCGGCAACGGCGAGTGACGACACGACGCGGCAACGTCAAAGTAAACCACCGTCACCGATCGGCGAGTACCGCGCGCGCTCGCGTGCGCGTTCTGCCTTCGACTCGACTCTACTCGAGCGCGACGATACCCGGATATTCTTCCTCTTCTTCTGCTCCCCTTCCTTTGTTTTCCTCTTCTTCTTCTTCTTCTTCTTCTTCGGCTGCTTCCTCTTCTTCCTTTCTCCTCCGCTGTATTTTTTTTAGCTTTTTTCTTCGTTTTCTCGTTTAATTTTTTAGCCAGCCTCCACGTGAGGCCACCACACTGCACCTTCACCGATACCCGCACCACACTGTAGCACCTCAACACATTGCAATTGTCATGGCCTATGGAACCTGCAATCGAGCAGACAGAAAGGAGAGAGATTAGGTTCCGTGGAGTCAGATCCGGCGAGAGATAGATCGAACGAGATTGGAAAGCTCACAGACGAAAATATCATTACGCTGGCAAATAGAACGACTGCTCTCACTCGAACTTCCCTTTTTTAAATAATATCGGGGGTTATTTTTTATCTTGAATCTCCTTCAAATAGTTTTATTGAAAGTTAATACAGAGAGCACAGCGACCGTCTTTCCGTCTTAATTTAATATTCTTCTTTCGATTTAATATTTTTGGTTGAACTGCTGAGTTTACTAGAACTTGTTCAAAATATATTCTGAACAAATTCAATGTCTCTCTTATAAACTCATGAAACACTTGAAACAAGCGATTTATAATCAAGCGTAAAAAATTGTGTATTTTTCTGCGCGTGCATCGTTGCGTGCGTGTAAACTTGTGATGAGAAACGCGACAGTACCTGGTGAGGTGTCGGCTGTCCTCGTGAACGGCCATCTCCGAACTCTTGAACTCGTTCAGCTCCTTCCTAATGGCAGCCTTGTCCTTCGGAGTTAACCGCGTCCAGGGCTTGTCGGCCCGTCTATCGTAGTCGTGAGCCTGCGTCACCTCGATATAGTCGTTGAACCTGATAATCTGCGGGAGAGCAAAGCGGAGGCTATGTATTGACTTTCGTTTTTTATAGCTTCGTGCCCGTAAGCTGTTAAGTCTTGATCAGAGGGGTGAAAAATAGCGTCACGGTAAAAATGAGACACGAGAAAATATCGGACTTGGACACTCGCCGGTATACTTATTATTCCCCTTTCTTTGTTTCTCATATTTTCAACCTCTCGATACGCGGTAAACTTCCCTAAAATGCGCTATCTCGAAACGTTAAAAGTACATTAAACAGGGCGCGACACGAAAAGTCCGTCAAGATTTACGAAGAAACTTTCTCCCCTTCCTCTTTTATTCTTCTTTTTTTTTTATTTCCCAACCCCTTTCTTTCTCGCGCTTAATCACCTTCTTCTCCTTGAGCTCTTCGACAGTCGGTCGGAAACTGAGCTTCCGCAGGAGGTAGCGTTTCTTCTCTTCCTTCTGCTTCTTCTCCTCGGCGGGACTTTGCTCTGGAAAAGGAGAGCGTCGTACCTTCTCTTTTAATCTCACTCCAGCTGATCTGGCGAAGCGCGCGGATTTAATTACGAGTTGCCTCGGAAAACATGTCATTATCAATCTCTCATTCTTCGAGAATGTATATTGTCAATTTCTACGGATCTTTATGTATTATCTTTATTTATAAATTTTCGCACGTCTCCACCGATATCACATCCAAAGTGCAAAGACAAATCACGAGCGGTCAGTTTTGTTATTCTTTTTTCGATGTGATAATTCCGCTTTAATGTGTCGATCTCCGGATCTTCGCGTTCGTTTCGCGATCGAAGCGCTCGCGCGAGCTAATGACTGGACGGACTTACTTTTCAGAATGTTCCTCTCTTCGAGCTCCTCTTGGGTCGGCCGCATGCTCAACCGCCTGAAATCAGAATGGTACGTGAATCAGTGTAAGTTCGTTGGCTACTTTAATCTTCTTTCGTCGGTGACGAGGGATTTAAGGGAGGTTGCGAGAGAGAGAAAGAGGGAGAGAGAGAGAGAGAGAGAGAGAGAGAGAGAGAGAGAGAAAGACCCACCGCACGGTGTGCAAACAAGTGATTCACCGCAGTGAACACTCGTCCCATTATCCCGTGTAATCTTTGCGAGAGACAGCTGTTATTTCAAGCTCGATTTCAGGCGAGCTCGATCGCTCTCGGTCGTGGCGGATTGATATCGGCAAAAAGCGAGGGGGGTGGAACGGATTTTTCCGGAATTAGAATCCAACTATGTATATGCTTCGTTATTATCGAAAGATGTTTCAACGGCGAATTCTTTTCAAATCCGCGACGAGTTTATATTAATTCTTTGACGGCCGCGTTTACACCGCGGAAAAATTTCCATCCGTTGCCGGCAGATTTCGAGAACTCGCTTAGACCGTGTCTAAATGGGCAAAAACTCACTCCCTTTGTACATAAATTGGAGTGAATTCTCCCAGAATTGAAATGCGAGTACGCGTATGTTATTACTGAAATTTTATTCCAACGGCGGATCTTTCCAGAAATCCGTAATGAATAGACATCAGCGATTTGACTCATCGCAGATGTCGCGGAAAAATATCCATCCGCCGGCGAAAGATGCCGAAAGAACGCGCTTGAATCGTATTTCAAGGGACGATCGTGACAGTTCATTATCCATGAAAATCCGCGCTCTTTGTGTATTCCCAATATCACAATTACAAACTGCTATCGCCGACGAATACTTTTTTTTAACAAAGCGATAACTACCGGCAGAAAAATCGCGTATACGTGATAACGTCAAAATGTCGAGAGAGCTTCAACTCGTTGACTCCACTCCGACGCTCCGGGATTTCACCTCGACGTTTGCCTCGCAATAAATATCAATCTGGCAAATACGATCGACAGTGCGATCGTCAGCAAAGAAAGCCGCGCAATTATTGCCCGATCGCCGCGGCACGCATCGCGTATCTTTACTCACCACGATGATCGAACAAGAGCGAGTGATTCGAGCCGAGCGATGCCGCGGATTCGTTACGACGTGCCAATCCCGCGGCTTCTCTCAGATATATCCGCTCGACGAAAATAGAGACGAGTAATAATGCGAAATCCGTTTACCCGACCGACGGCGATTGTACTCGGCGCGTTTGATAGACTAGCGTGCAATTACTAGCCTCACCTGATAAGCTTGGCACCGATGGCCTCCTTCGTCTCCTGCCTCTCATTGTCCGTCTGCAGCTGAAGGATGTTCCTGTTGATGAGCTCCTGTCTGTCTGGCCTGAGGGCGAGCTTCAGCGACAGCGATTCCTTGCGCGCGATCTTGGCTGCCAAGCGGCCTGTCGGGACAGAAGATGTCGAACAGTTCGGTTAGCTCGCGAGATCACTATTCTGATTAGCGCACATCTGCATGCGCGCGCGCGCGCGGGATAAATTGCGCGTCTCCCGACGGAAGTCAGAAATTGAGTCGAAGAGAGAATACGTCTCTCGGTAGAAAGCGAAAATGAAACAAAAGTACAAATTAAAGGCTCCGCTATGAAGTCGAGGTGAGGTCTAAGATTCCGCGGGACGAGTCGTACTTTGGACGTATAACGAAATGTTTCCAATTCTCAAGTTAAAATGATGTTACACGTGACGCTCAAACACTGAGAGAGAGAGAGAGAATATAAAAATAATACAAAGTAATTTATTCGGTGGGTACTAATAATATCCTTACTTATTATATCAACGTACATGTTTTTACACCGAAATTTCTCTCAAACGGGAAAATACGCATCTTCCAGAGAGCGCAAAACGATCGCTCGTCCTATTTAAATAAAAGAGCGTAGACTTGTGTAAATACGCTATCAGCATGCTGAATTCTTTCACTTAAATAACATGAGCATCGCTCTCGAGAAAATGGATATTTCCTCGTCTGAAAAAAAAAAACTTCCTCAGTATAAAAATATGTACAAGTCAATACAAGTAAATACGTTATTAAAATCCACCGAGAATCCTTCTACTCTTTAGATATCTTTCTTTCTCAGTGCACAAAAAGAAAAGACCAAAGTGGAAAGGCGTATTGGCTCTTTGCTCGGGTTTAAAGGCCCCCGAGATCGTCGCGCCGCGTCACGTCGTGTCCACGCTACTGTCAACGTCGATCAGTCTCGCCGAGCTCGACCGCTAATTACTAGTGTCGCGATTACTAATTACCCTCGACGATCGGCGAGCAGCTGAAGCTGCGATAGAGCAGCGGGGCGTGTTCGACTGGCTCGATCGCGGCGCAGGCAATCGACAGCGTCGACGCGGTCCATATCGACAGCATCGTGTCATCGCTCTCTCTGTCCCTCTCTCTCTTTCTTTCTTTCAGCTTCCCTCTCTTTTCCTCTTCCTCCTTCTCTCACTCTCTCTCTCTCTCTCTCTCTCTCTCTCTCTCTCTTTTCGGTGGACACGAAATCGAGCGAAGAGGCGTTCCGTGGCAAAGACAAGTCGGCACATATAGCTTGCGCACTCCGGCGATATTAATTATCGTTAATCATCTCGCGCTGACCGTTCTCCGGCGCGGAATAAACGCGCGCTTCGAGAAATGACCGCCGATCAAACGACGCGACTCGCGTGAACTTTCGCCTTTCTTTCGAGTGACTCAACGACGACTAGTCGGCCGTCCACGTGGATGGAGAAAAAGATTTCGCGAGCGGGAAGCCTCGCGACGAATCGAGACTAAAGAACGACCGGGACTGAGCGACATGCCAGCTATCTTCGGGGATTAATATAAACCTTCTAGTGTCCGCTCTGTCGTCCTCTCTCACACATACGCGCGCGGCACGTATACACGCATACGCGCGACCCAACGCGAGAATATAATTAGTTCGGTCGCTGAAGGCTGATTTAAAGTGTTGGGCAATCGCGCAAATGCCTCTCGCTGGGAAAACCGACGCGCGACTCTTCCGTCCGTCGAGAGACACCTAATCCGCGAATGCTGGCGATTAAGTCCGGCTGAGGGGTCGTTTTCTTCCCTCACGCACACCAGGGATACACCGCGGAATCGCTCTCTCCTCACGAATCACGTCTCGGTCGTGTCCGCTGATGTCATTCCGCTTCCGTGAGCGATTCGATAAGAATAGAAAAAAAAAGAAGGAAAAGGAAAAAAAGAGGCAGGAAAAAGAGGGAATGAAAAAGAGACATTTGACGATCGGGCGGATTTTCATTATCCGGTGTTGGCGGTCGAGTCCGTTGTGCAATATCGCGAAACCCGTGCCCGGTCGGAGGCGTCCCTCGCGAATATTTTTTCGCCCCAAATGCGAAAAACGCGCGCGAGCCGTTCCGAGGTCCTCGGACGAGCGTTTTATATCGCTTATCTGGCGCTGGCACCTCGAAAGTTCCCATCCCGCTGAATTTTCTTCGACCTTCGCGAATGTTTGAAGCTCGTCGTCCTTCGCCAACTTCTCTCTCCCGTGCTTTTCTTTTATTTCTGCGCGCGGCCAACTTTTTCTGGCACCTGCGGCCTTTTTCCCAACTGTCCGTGTGTATGTGCTCCCGTGATGTAGAACGATCTTTCTCTCCTTTCGGCGGAAAAAGAGGAAGAGACAGAGAGAAGAAGAGCGAGAGCGACAGAGAGAGAGAGAGAGAGAGAGAGAGAGAGAGAGAAGGATGACGAAGGAGAAGGAGAACGAGGTGCCATAAGCGTTATCGCGAATACTCGTTGCCGAACTATTTGTGAATTCATTCGAAAGTCCATTCACCAAACACAAGAGAGAGAGAGAGAGAAATAGAAAACTCGAAAGCTCATATCTCAGGGGAAAATTGCGAGCGGGGGCGTGAAATAAACATAACCCTGCGCATCACGTGCGAGATGCGTCTCTCTCTCTCTCTCTCTCTCTCTCTCTCTCTCTCTCTCTCTCTCTCTCTCTCTCTCTCCTTCTCTCTTTTCCTCTCTGTGTCGTTGCCGCACGCTCGTGCACGTGACCGTGCATTTTTATCATCGCTCACGCAAAGCATGCGAGCGAGAACGCGAGATTCAAGCGTCTGACTGCGGCGGAATTTTAATGCCGGCTCTCGGGAGCCGCATATTTATTTTCACGGAGAGATGATTGATTTGCCCTCCGACGCGATACCGAGCGCTGCGGTACTTCGCTATAATGCGACGTGTCGAAACGACCGTGTCGAAATTTCGATGAAGCGAAATGAAGTTACACTTGCGCTATTTGTTTAATCGATTGCCGAGGGGCAATCGACGGCAGCGACGGCGGCGGCGGCGGCGATAGCAAAACGTTGCAGGGAGCTGCAAAAATTCAACCGCGAGAATCATTTTTCATCTGACGACCTGCGAGACCACGGTCGCAATAAATATCGCTCACTTGTTAAGTCCCCCGTCCGACGTGCGATTTATACGGGCCGGCTTGCGGAGAGATGCGCGTGATGCACGATTAATATTTATTAGTTACAAATTAAACGCGATCAATCCTTAAGCGCGATGGTCACGATTGAACTCCCCCGCGGGCGGCTCGTCTATGAAATTTTATATCCATCTTATTTCACACGCGCGCACATACAATTTTTCTCCCTCTCCAATGACCCAGACAGATAGCTGCACAAAAATAAATCTGGCAGAAACTTTGCTAGTTGAAGCCTGTATCTCTTGCGAATACTTCATACGACATTCATAATAATCGCATAAATTGACAAAGTAGGAATACGCCAGAAGTGGGACAGAGATGACGAAACTCTATCACGTAAAACACATAAATCTGAGAATAACTCTACGAGTTTTGGAACTTTTAACCTTTCCAAACCTCTTTCGTTTCTTATTTCTTAACTCTTCATTTTATTACGCTTTGTTGTCGCAACGATTTAACGGAAGATTTATGTCAGTTAAGAGCAACTTAACTGTGACGTGAATTTAACGGGATTAATTCACTACAATATATTTTTCCCATGAATGAACCTACAAACTTCGTGAACTTTCCACGATTGATCCTCTCATTTCCGTCTCACGTCGCGACGATCATGAAAATCTGAGATTCTTTTTCCCGACTTCGTTTCTGATATCGGTAATATCTAGCGTGCTCTCGCGAGTGGCTCTCGAAACCGACGAGCGATCGGATAACAAAGACGCAGCTGAAGCGCGACGATGCGTCGGCCTCGAGCCAAGAGCCGTGTTTACGGGCAGGAAATCAGGGAGAATCAATAATCGGAGGTAGCTCTGACTTACTCTTCTCGTCGTCGTAGTCTTCCCTGTAGAGGACCTGTCCGTCGCCGGAATCGCCGTCCACATCCTCCCGGATGACATACGGCCTCGCGTTCTCCTTGTTCTCCAGCGTGCACGGCAGAGCGAGGCCGAATCTGACCGGTCGGCTGCTGAAAGAACGAGGAACATGGCGGTCGTTATTAGGTCGGCCCTCCCTCTTGTCAGAAGCATCGTCGAATGCCGTGTTGGCCGACGAGCTGCTACATGAACCAATGTTTCTACTCTCTACGTGGTGCTACACGAGAACGAGATATGCGAATGGGAAATGCCGCGCGCATGACGGTGTGGAGAGAAAGAGAAAAAGAGAGAGAGAGAGAGAGAGAGAGAGAGAGAGAGAGAGAGAGAAAGGGAGATGCACTGATGTGACGACGTCAGGGAGAGTGAAGGAAGACAGCACGTGGCGCACACGTCACGTGCGAAACGACAAATCCGGCGGATCTCGCGCGTCCGCCAAGTGCTCGAGCAAGTTCGTTCGGCTGTGTTCGACACGTTCAACACGTCGCGCGACACGTGAACTTTGCGCGTGGTCGCCGACGCGACTGCGGAATAACAACAATTACGGCGACACTCGTATCGCGCGCGTGTTCCAATTATTACGTCACTGCGACATCGGCGAGAAGAAGAGAGAGAGACAGAGAGAGGGATCGCGATGCAATAATAACGTTACGTCACTACGTTACACGTACGGCGAGAAATGACAGATGACGGCGCGATTATTCGTGGGTTAAGTACGAACTCGGAGTGTTCAATGCGGCTGGGTCGCTCCGTCTCTCTCACCGCGAATTTTTCAGCTTTCCCGAAGCTCGGCTCGCGGTCGGATAGTCGCGGTATATTTTCTCTCTCCGAGCGACTTGAGAGACAGAGAGAGAGAGAGAGGGCGGGAGGAGGCGGGAGATCGCAAACACTTTGCGAATCTTTAACGAGAACCGGTCGTGACGTCGCCGGTCTTGAGTGTGTACACAGTCTTGACAAGAAATTAAGGTCTTTCCTCTACTTTCCCGCTTCTTTCTCTTTTATTATTCTCCCTTTTTTTCCCCGCGGCGGTTTACCAACCGGGAACTGAGCGCCACCCCGGCGGCGGTAACGATCTCGAAGGCTCATCGAGGCTGCCGATCCTTTCCCTTCCACGGCTCGCTCCTTCCGCGTTTCCGGGGATCGTTAATAACGTGAGTTATTGCGGAATGCTCGGTGAGAATTTGGAGAAATCCGAAGCGCGAGAGCTATGCGCTTCTTATGTTTTCCCGGTCTGACTTTTGGAATATAGTCTACGGGCTCTTATTTCCTTACTTCTTCTCTCGAGCGGTGCGTGACGTCAGAAGCGAGGTCTGCCTCGGGCCAAATATTTTCAAAGCATATATTCTCCAACGTTTAGAAGCCGGCGAGCTTGAAGCGTCAAAGCTGCGGTAATGCGGTACGGGACACAGAAAAAAGAAATGGGAGAGAGGAAAACACCGGCAAGATTGCCAACTCGTATGATAACGTGCTCGAAATTGCCAACCGGCGCACATCGAATATCCAAAAATTCTCGACATTAATACAAAAAAAAAAAAGGATACAAAGAGACATCGGCTGTGCCTGATAATTGCAACGGGGATCGATTCAGTCGTTTTTCATCCAGTCGTCATTACAATTCGTTTTTTTTTCTTTTTTGGCTCCGAACGTCATTGCGAGCGGAACTGAAATACATCGCGTGATCGTTGAAAATAATCGCGCAATAATTTGTATTAATCGTCGAAAACACGCGCATCCTACTCGCAACATTGCCGAGTCCGTTTTTCCGGGAAGATCACGCTGCAAGAGCCGGAGAAATTGCGCGACACACAAGAGAGAAAAACAACGATAAAATATGCGTTTTAATGACAACAAGTTAATTAGTCGCGCGCGTAAGCATGTGGATATGTGCGCGCATCGAAGAGATGCGGTATTCAAAAATAAGGTCAAAAATACATCGAAATACGAATTATTATAGTTATTAATATTTGCAAAAGGCTGCACATCGCATCCATGTGGATTACATTGTAACGAGGAACACGATATCAAATCGCGCAGAGTAATCGATACCGAGGGCAGATATCCGGCCGAAATCGCGGATGTACGCGTATTCACAACGTGGCGGGCAGGGGAGCGAGGGAACGGAAGGGTCAGGTCACCTGAGACTCAATTAAACGTCGCCGCGCTCGTCGTCGCGACCCTGCGTCTCCGAGACACGACGCGATACCATGGATGATCCGAGGTGATGGATTCGCGATCGATCGATCGATCAGACGATAAAGAAACAGCGACGATTTAGCGCTCGCGGGCGCGGGAGGTATTCCCCTCATGTGCGTCGTGCGTGATGGAACGGTGCGGCGTGATAAGCGTGAAGGCGAGAGAGTGAGAGAGAGAGAGAGAGAGAGAAGAAAGAGAGAAAGAGAGAGAGAGAGAGAGAAGTTTATCATAAATGGCTTTCCCTAAGGTTTTCTCATGCTTAAGGTTGGACGTTACATTACATGCTCACGGCGCTCGTGACGGAGACTGTGAGGGTGAAAAAATCAACGTGGAACGGAGACAGACAGACAGATATAGACAGACAGACAGACAGACAGACAGACAGACAGACAAACAGACAGACAGACAGACAGACAGACAGACAGACAGACAGATAGCAGATAGCAGACAGACAGAAACGAAGAGAAAAGGAGAGAGGAAGGGAGGGAGAGCGAAAAAGAAAATAGAGAAAGAGGAAAGAGGGAAAAGACAGACGAGGAGAGAGAAAGAGAGAGAGAGAGAGAGAGTAAAAATTGGAACATCTCTGTTCTCTCACGATCAACCGCGCCGTGGACGCAAAAGAGACAATATATACGTATACATAAATGTATATATATACACCATCGGTTCGCACATGCTTAGTTAAAGACCAATGTCCAATTACCATATTCTCATCCTAGGCCTCAACGGTGGCCTTCTGGGTTAAGCATAAGAAAAATACGATATACGCTTTTACTAGTGACTGACATGTTAATGGCGGGTGCACACGAAGTACATTCACATGATCTCGCCTGGCAGGCACGTTTCCCCTCAATGTCCGTCTCGCATCTTGGATCTTACGCGAGTAACGAGTACGACCGGCTCGCTCGGCGTGTGATTCGTCTCTCGCGTTTTCTTTCCTTCCTTTCCTCCCTTTGTTGTTCTTTTGCTTTTCGTAACGAGGTCGCGACATTGCAATCGTGCAATAAAACTCGCGAGACCGGGGACGGAACCTCGCGTTTTCAGGCTCGTGAGACAGACAGACGGATAGAGAGAGAGAGAGAGAGAGAGAGAGAGAGAGAGAGAAAGTTTACCACGAAATTGGCCTGATCGAACTAGACTTCTCGTCGGATATCCGTGGATCTCGGCGAATTCGGGTCGAATCCGTCGTTCGAGAGAGACGATCACTCGTCCGAACGACTGCGAAGATGCAAGATGCAAGAGCTACTATTAAGCAGCGAGACGGGAAATTAAAGGACTACGTTCGCAACAAATTAGGGCCGCTCCTCGACATCCGCTTTTTACCCCGTTCGAGCGTATGATGATACGTACGGAGACGATCGGTATATGCGCTTGAAGCCCTCCCGCTTCCGTCGCCTCCTCGCACTGAAGGAGACGTTCCAGTGGCTTTCGATATCAAAAGACGAGAGACGTCGCCGGGCTCGCGAGCACGCGAGGAGGCTCGGAGAACGCGCATTTTTAATTAAAGAAAAGTCGACGTAAAAAGCGGATTATCCCGGCAGATTTGCGCCTGGTGGCTCTCGAAGAGCGCCCGATTGTTACGGCGAGTTTCGAATTTCAGCGCGCGAAGCGTTCCGGGAGAGAGCCGGCGGCCGGAGAGAGGAGAGAACGCCTCTCTCTCATTCGCGTTTACCCCGCGCTTCTTTCCCCAATTAGCATTGCAATCTTACACGCTGATCCGGTGTAACTCGAGCGCGGAGTCCTCTTCGCGATCGCAATAACATTGCGACGCGAGGGACACGCGATAAAAAAGGAAACAAAGCACGATGCATTTTAAAATTGAAAAATTCGGGAAACAGAGAGGATTCGTAATTTTCCGGGCTGCGTCGGGAGCACAAAGTGCTCCGGATTCAGATCTCGAATCTTCGATCGCGGTCGTCTCTTCGCCTCGAGTTAATCGCTACGAATGTTATTCTCGAGATTGAGACCAGACGAGCCGATAATTCCGAGATTATTTCGCGAGCTCTTCCGCCGCGAACGCTTCGCGTCCGTCGACGGTTATACCCCCAGCATCTGCGAGTCGTCCGCATCGAGACTCGCGGAGGCACTAACTTGAACGAGGCGTGGAGCTCTTGGCGAAGCGTCAGCGGCCTGTTTTCCTGCGTCGGCGTGTTCTGCGGCGTGCCGGGCCCGCTGCCGGAGCCCCGCTTCTTCAGGACGCTCTTCAGCGGTACGGCGTGGAACTTGGGCTCCTTCGCCGGAATCTCTTCGACACGCGACGTGTCGATCGCCGGATCCGGCTGGGACACCCTGAAGACGTACATGTTGTCGTCCTCCTCCTCCACGTCGATGTCTTCCTCATCTGTGCGGGCAAAGAACGTGCGAGAGAAGGTGAGAGGGAGTCTCTGAAGAGCCGTGACGATCGTTCGTTTCCTTGCGTCTTGCTCGTTAATGCGCACTGAACGCGACCCCACACACCCGCGTATTCGAAGAAAATTAATATATTTATTAATTACGGCTATTTTTTCCATAATTATTACCAGGAAAAGTATTCTACCGTTTGAAAAAAGCGACTGCTCAGTCCACCTCCTTTCTTTTATGCAACGCTTACGTTCGACGAAGAATATTTTCTTGGTAATAGCCCTGAAATATACTCACGAAGAACGGGGAAGCTCATTTTCATGCGCTCAGAAGAGGGATTTATCCTCTCTTGAAGAATATGTCGAAGTATTATACTCTATATGGGAAGCAAATCGAACTTTTGCTTTAATATTCTTCATCATAGGGTGAACTTGTGATGGACTCGCGGATACACAAACTCACAAAATATCTGTGCCATTTAAGAGTGCAGTACATATTTTTCTATGCGCGCACCTTGAAGACTTTATTTCCGAGAAAGGAAGATGATGTTCGGATCTTTGAAAGAGAGCTTCACTCCAGCAGAAAAAAAGCGTGGCTTAAGAGGCCATGTAATTTCGCCATGTAAATTTTTCTCCTCCATTTTATTCTCCTTACACCTTCGATCTTCGATATTCGATAGAGGTGTGGCGATGAGGTGGTGACAGGTATTTTTATCATTAATTATCTTCACGCGCGGAAATTCGAGCGCCGCGCAAGTTGGACGAACGTGAACGCGCGGACGTTAGATCGCTCTTTCCGATTTACACGGTTACACGCAGCGGCCGACGTAAAATCGTAACGTTCGCAGTCAATAATCAGCCACGCGTCACGAAGGCAAGTGCATTAATATACCGCGGAATCGCGGTCGTCAATTAGCGCGGGACGATAATTAACGACAAAATTAAATTCCCGCTAATGAGATAAACAGCGCTAAATAATTCCGCGATAATACGCGCGCCGTTGCGCCGGGCCCGTAATTTTATAACCTTACATATCGCAATATTGAAAATCGGAATAATGGGGGCGCACCATGAGGATGAGGATGGGGGAGGGGCAGCGGCAGAAGACGCGCGCGTGCTAGCATCGTATTGTTTGCGGCGGGACCGTGGTGCATTTAGGGCCGAGCATCAAAATGACCCGCCGTCGCGGCTGAGAATTAATGATCCGCTAGGAACACTTACCCTCGTCCTCGCAATCCGAGAGCGGAATCTGCCGTTGTCTCGCCAGCAAAGTGGGGCTCGGTGAGCTGAACATCGGCGGGGGCGGAATCGGGCCGATTTCGCTCAACGGGATCGGCGGTTCTGGCAGTTCCGACAGCATCAGGGTATTCTGAGGCGGTAATGGGTAACACCTCTCGATTACCTGCTGATTGTCGGCGCTCTGGTCCAGCACCCCCTTCTCCACTGCAAGCAGAAAGAGGACGCGCTTTTAGACGACATGCACGACGCGACGACGACGTGTCGTCCTTCTCAAGGAGAGTCGCACCGAAAACACACATACACACACTCTCCTCCTCCCCCCCCCTCTCACTCTCTCTCTCTCTCTCTGTCTATTTCTCTTGCGCGCACGTGCATTATTGTTATCCTGTTAAATTAATTTCGCTCTGTTTATACTCGCCCCGTCGAGTTATAATTAAGTTTCACTCACGTCGGTGTTTCTAACTTGAAAGAAGTTGCATTACGCAATATTGAATCATCTTTATCACAAGATAAATTTCACGATGTTACCGAGGAGATCAGGAGGGGAGACCGGGGAGGGGAAATAAAGAGATAAAGAGAGAGGAGACGAAAGAGAGAAAGAGAGAAAGAGAGAGATGATTATTTCCTCTCAATCTTCGCAGAAGCACGGGAGAGCGCAACGAGGTGCGACTCATCATTGTTACGTCGCACGGAACGATCCGCGGAATCTGCGTCGAAGTAAGAACACGATCGAAAGAAGAACGCGGCGCGTTTGATGGAATCGCTCGTTCCGGGAAACGTGATTCATCGCGCTGCAGGAACAACAATATCTTGGCAAAGGCGACAAATGCAGTTCGAAGCTCGCCCGCTCGGCCGGTTGCAGCTGCAGTTGGCGAGACTCGCGAAACGTCGTTCGCGACGGTGATTGCATACACGTGCGCGCGCGCGAGAGAGAGAGAGAGAGAGAGAGAGAGAGAAAAAGAGGCTTCCTCGAATTTGTTTATTATTAAATCCCACCGACCGCGCGCGCTCGCGAGAATGCCGAACGGAATTTTTAATCCCGCGTGCTGCCCCGCAGCGAGCGTTTTCCTTCTTTGCTTCTTTTGTTTTCGTCTTTTTTTCTTCCCCTTCTTTCTCCCTTTTTTTGCAAAATTTCATTTCCCCGCCCCGGCATCGGGGCAGGGAGCCAAAGGGGAACGTATTTTTTGCGGATAACGAGCCGGCCGGGTCACGCGTATCGGTTTCGGCCGGAATGTTAAATAACTTGGCAGATGCGCTCGCTGGCTCGCTCGCTCCCGCCCTCCTCCTCTCTCTCTCGTGCTGGCCATTTGATAACGTCGCGCACCTAAATTCTGACACAAAAGGACGAAGTTCCGACGAGATACTTCGGCTACCACGCATAACCCGCTGCCTTCCCCGTCGCGCTTGATCGCGGCCACATATTTGAACATATTTGATTCCTTCCCTCTTCCCATCCCCCTCCCGGGCCCCGGTCGAAATTTATCGTACGCGAGCAAGGTGACTGCGCGAGAGAGAGAGAGAGAGAGAGAGAGAGAATTTTAAGTGCACGTGAGTTGATTCTGTCGCTGCGAGCTCGCGACGTGAGCGGCAAATCTATCGGGGAGCGATCAATCTGGACAAGTCGCGCGAATAAGCACATCGGACGGCTTATTCGGCGGATAGGATTGGGGGTGTAGGGTGTGCCGAGCGAACTTTCGCATTTTTCGCCGATGATCAGTTAAGACTGTCGACGACGGCGCGCGAAGGATGAAGATTAAATGGGGGAAGCTTTATTGCCGCGAGCGTGCGTCGGTCGAAACGGCGTTATCGATTCGATGTCGTGACGTGGTCGTGTAATGCAGATTACGGATTACGTCGAATGTTTCATGCTGACTAATGAATCGTTTGTAATTTAACGACCATTTTACGTACGCGGCTGTAAATATGACGCGCACGGTTGTGTACGTGTGTGTATATGCGTATTTGCAGCCAAGCTTGTTCACTTTTTTAGGGAGAGAGAAAGGAAGTCTCAGAGAGATTCTAATAAACGTTATTAAAAGATGTAAATGTTGCCGGAGATAAATAGAGGAGTGGGCGTCGTCAAAGGGGGCAACTAAATGCAATAACGAAACTTTCCGCGCTCATGTACCCTCAATGATTGCATAATCGCATTCGCGAAGCACTCGGATTCGCAGCGGCCGAGTTGCCGGGTAAAAAGACGCCATTATCGCTTGCGGACCGATGAGCCCGTCAAGTTGCGGGGAGGACCCTCGTTCGAAAGTTTGCGCGAGGGACTCCCGTAGCGATAAATGAATACACAGAGCCGAGTTTATGCCGGCCGCTAGGATGTACTCTTGTGAATCCTTCAGACACGGCTTTCCTTTTTCACGCAATTATCCACAAGTCCGCAACACGCAGCTGTAGCGAATATCGAAAATTCGCTGATTTATCAGGTGTAAGCGAGAGTTGTGTACTTTTTTAACTCACACGCTTCTACGTCGTCGACCGTCAGTGACCGAGAAGAAAGTGAACTAAGCAGACAAATTAACGCATTTAATTTATTCATATGCACAAAGTTTCATGTAGATGAATCTTTCAATCTCTTGAGACCGTCAACATGACACAAAAATGCATTTGCGACAATATACGCTCCACAAATTCCAAAATTTCACAACCTTCGATATGTTCCAGCAGTCAATGCAGCCTCTTCAAACACTTCATCTGAGTCTTTCGCTGCCTTCATCATCTCGCTCATTTATTGGCCTTTAACAACCTTGTAGAGTATGCAAAATGGCTCAAAAATGCAGTTTCTTTTGTCTTGCCAAGAGGGTCGAGAAGTTCCACGAAATTGACTTACTCACACACACACACACACACAAAAGTATGCATACAAGTAGCCAATCATGTGCTAATCTGCCTGTTCAAGGGGAAAGAGTCTCTTTCCGGCTAGGTCTCTCACTAACGATGTAAATCGATCGAGCATGCCATAATGTAACATCTTGAGTCAAAAGACACGGTCCATCGAGTCCTTCGTACTGATGTCACTTTAATGTCCTGTCGAAGAGCAAGGGAAATAACAACACAAATCATCAGCGCGAGCAGCCCTGCAAATCAATACAATCGGCTGGGCCAAGAGCTCCGCTCCGTCGAACGATTTAATCGCTGAAATGATTCTCGCCGTCTCTCCCCCCGACACTTCCTCCCAATCATCCCCATCTAGCTCTTCGCCATGAAGTCGCCCGAGCAGAAACCCGAGCGTGACCCGCGCGGCTCTCGTCGATATATCCCCGTCGGCATCGCCCTCGCCGGACTTTTCTCTCGGCAGGCGCGATCGATACGCGAGAGTGAGAGCGAGATAGATGGATAGAGAGAGAGAGAGAGAGAGAGAGCGAGAGCGAGAGAGAGTCACGCTAGTAGAGCAAGCAAGCACGACGATGCGGACGGCGGCCGGCTTTTTAGTGCGCGGTTAGAGCGAGCGCAAGGAAGCGTTACTCACTGTCGAACAAGATCAGCCTCCTGGCTGCCACCCTGGCCTCGAGGGTGTTCGGCCTGTTCGGCTTTTGCTGGTCCCCGGCATCCGGGACCGGGCCCGAGGCCGGCATCGGGCCGCTCGTGCCCAGATTAGCGGCCTGCGACTCGCCGCCGCCGCCGCCGCCGCCGCAACCACCGCCCCCGCCGCCGCCGCCGCAGCCACCACCGCTCGGCGATATCGCACCATTTGCACTCTGTTCAGTCTTATCCTTCTTCGGCTCTGCAACAGAAAAAAATTTCGGCACCGTCAGAGTGGCGTCGTCGTTACTGCGGCCTGACGATTCTATACACAGCCCTTGGCTCTCTCTCTCTCTCTCTCTCTCTCTCTTTTTCTCTCGATGTCGATTCTTTTCCATCTCTTTGTCCCTCCTTCTCTCTCTTTCTCTTCATCTCGATCTCGATCTCGTGCCTTTCGTTCTCGCGAATCTCGCGAGATAATGCGTTCGCTCGGAGAAAATGTCGTCGAGTCAGCTTGAAAAATATTCTCGTTTTGTCTTTCTCTTTCTTTCTCTCTCTCTCTCTCTCTCTCTCTCTCTCTTTCGTCCCGCTCTCTCTTCCTCTCTTTTTCTTACTTTCTTCTTCGCTTTCTCACTCACGAGTAAATAAATTTTTTGGTGGAATTGTTTTTGAAGGATCTACCGCAGAGATTCGCTTCTCACTCTCTTTCTCTGTCTCTCTCTCTCTCTGTCTCTCTGTCTCTCTTTCTCTGTCTCTCTCTCTCTCTCTCTCTCTCTCTCTCTCTCTCGGCGTATTTTCTGATCGATATGTTCGCCGTGATGACGTACCACCAGCCAAGTCTCTCGGGTCTCTGGTTGGTTCCGGCGGACTTAATTCTGTAAGTCAGAGCCGATCGAAGGCGATGCTATATACAGCTCGAGAGAGTCTCTCCCCGCAAAGGCCGCGGAGTAATGCTCGTTCCGCATGTGGTAACGGTGAATGATTAAACACGCTCGTTACGTGCCACCTGTACGTTTCATTAACGTTTGCTTAACTTCATTAAAAGTAAACAAGGGTCCGAATAATTCCATCGTCTCCTACGGTTGCGAACTAATTAAGAGTTTAACCACGAACAAAGTCGCTTTGATAAAATAATCCTCTCCATCTCTCCTTTTCACTCTCTCCCGTCCTCTCTCTCTCTCTCTCTCTCTCTCTCTTTCTCTCTTCAACGCGCGTCGGCATATTGTACATTTACGCGTGTATCACATAATTATATTTCATATATAATTATATACTTTATATTTTTTATCTTTATTTTTATCTCACATGTGTGCGTTTGTGTCACGCACATTCCTGTGCATTATATAATTATCCGCACAATTAATCAGAATAATTGGTATTATAATTGGTAGTATAATTCGTCTCGGCGTAAAAGTCAAAATATTAAAACCAATAATAGAAAGCACATAACTTTCTCTCTTATTGATCGGAGAGTATCCGCGCGAGAACGAGCGAAAAATCGGATCACGGTGAAGGGAACCAAGGAAAAGAGGGGAAAATAAAAAAGAAAGGAATGAAAGGTCCGCCGATGGCTCTCACGCGAGTTTTCAAATTACGTTTGTGTCTTCAGTCGGTGACCGAGCGAGCGGCGGCTGGCGGCCGTCGAAAAGCTGTCCGCCATTGCGATAGCTCGATACACGCTCGCGATGCCATCCATCGCGAAAAGGGATACGCCGATTTTCCAGGCCGGCCCGGACGGATCGCGCGAACGGAGCAAAAAGGTTTCGGCGCGCGCGTTACCCGTTATCGACACTGCCGGTCGCGGACACTGTCGGTTTTGCGTTATTCCGCGCTGCGGATTTTCCGAATTTGACACATTTCCGATTCGACGGCGATTAAAGGTAGCGCGAGGTGCTCAAAAATGCGCTTTGTACCGCCGCGGCGGTATCGATAAATCATTCGCCGCTGGATTTTCCGAAGCTGCTGCGCCAGCCGGATGTTACGCGAGGGTGGGAGAGAGGAAGAGAGAGAGAGAGAGAGAGAGAGAGAGAGAGAGAGAGAGAGAGAGAGAGAGAGAGAGAGAGAGAGAGAGAGAGAGAGAGAGAGAGAGAGGTTCATAACATCCCACGTGTGTATCGATTAATGTTCGAGTGTTTCGACGTTAATAATACAATGAATATCTCTGTTTTATCTCCCCGAATTTCCGGCGTTGCATCTTTCATCGAGGCGATTGGAAAAAAATACCGGTTACGACAAGAGAATAACAAAATGCCAAAACTGCGATCGCTTTGGCCGATTAATCATCGGCAAACTTGAAAGACGCTCATCCCGACGCGACGATTAATTTTGAGTAATCATGAAAAATCGCACGCGTACGCGCGCCGAGACGTGTCAACGGGAAGACGAAGCAGCCGCAGCGGCAGCGGCGGGTAGCTTGTCTTCTTGTTAATTTTCCACCGCCGGGGAAATTTATTATCGGGAACTAGAGATAACTCGCGCACAAATGTGTAATTAAAAATTTAATAAACTGCCCGGATTTTATCGCCATAATTCCATAATATGAATGTAGGACGACTCTTTCTCTCTCGCCACCCTCCCTTTTCTCTCCCTTCGTGTAAAAAGCGAACGTTGGAATATACATTTTTCGCTCATAACGCAGTGGCGGCGGCTTGGATTTTCGCGGCGGAAACGCGACACGCTCGAACGAAACTCGACGAGAGAGCGAGGGGGAGAGACGGGCGTTATCAATCGTCGCGCAAGATGGAGTACAATCGCGCGGTGATGCGCGCCGCTGAATGGCGAGATATCATTGGCTAACAAACCCCGTTAGATTGGAGGCGATCGTAATCAAAGGGTGCGGTCGGCACGGACACTGCGCGAGAGGACGCGCGACGATATGCTGTTTGATGTCGGGAATAGAACGTCACATGCCAAATGTACCGCGGAATATGTCGCGCACGAGCGAGAGACGAGCTCGAGAGGGACGGCAGAGCACACATATACTATGCCGATCAGTCGGGAATTGCAACCCCGAATTGTCCCGTTGTGTGGACACCGCGTATAATGGCACGTAAAATTAAACATATTGAAATTTACACTCGCAGCCAAATGCGTATCGACAGTCCGATGGAAAATTACGTGGTCGTGTGTCAAACGAAATTGAAGCACGGCGTGATCTCTCTCTCTCTCTCTCTCTCCCCCCCTCTCTCTCTCTCCGTCTTTCACCTTCCCTATCGATAATGCCGTAGGGCTGACAATTAGAATTAAGCGTGTGAAAAGACAAAAAATCTCCCGAAAGATCTCGTTCCCGTAAATTCGAACATATCGTCATATTGTCAGTTATCCTACGCCGACGATTGTTATTGCAAACGGTCACGTGAGTAAGCATATAATTATTATAATTACAGAAAGTAATTACTGTCCCCAAGCTGGGTCTTATTTCAGAATTATTCGACGTTCTTCCAAAATCAGTATTGTTTGTATTTGGAATTATTTCATAATTACATTCGGTATCATTTCAATTAGCATTATTTATATTCGGAACAATCTCTGAATTATTCAGTACGATATGTGTGCGCCAATAACAGCGTTTAATAATTCCGTACGTCAATAGATGACAGAAATTCGGATCCGGTGTGATGACAAAGCTGAAATGAAGACGTCGGCGTCGCGAGATCCATTTTGTTGAAATCTAAGGCCGGTGTGTTCACACAGTTGCCAATTATTTCCATTCCTCAATTGACAGCATGATTAGCATTTACGAACGTTCACTCGCGCCGCTGACCTCGCGCGATACGATGGGAGAAACGATGTCAATCAAACCTGTTAATTAACGCGCTGCCGAAACAAGAATCCGAGAGAATGGGGTAATATTTATTTTAAACGACCGGCGGCAAAACGATAACGGCCAGACATGTACGCTCGTCACTTGTCGGCCCGAGTCGTGAATATTCGGCGAAATTCGGGGGAAATGTACGCGCGACGATATCGAAACAATCGGCGAAAAGCGCAAGGTCACCCCGATCACTCGTAAGTCTGGAATGTTCCGGCACGAAAGCTTCGAAGAAAATCAAAACATCCCGGCCGGCGACCTCCGAGCGGTCGAACTTACCTGCGTGTGTCGCGCACTTGCGCCAATGTCTCTTCATTGTCCTCCGGGCCGGCGAGCGCGAAGTATCTCGCGGGTTCGCGCAATACGCAATCGGGCTCGCTTGCCGGCTTGTCGCGTTATTTAACACGGTTAATTTCACGTGTTTGATCGAATCGCATCTGCAGTGTGCCAGTGCCGTGAGAGGTTAGCCGAAGCGCCACGACGGGGAGCAGCCGGGACGGAGCAAGGATGCTGGGTCAGGAAGTCAGGACGAGGGCGCGGATGCCGGGACGAGGCCAGCGATGCATCATGTATATTGCCAGGGGTATGTCAATTATTTATTATAACCCGAGTCGAAATGTAGGCCGGCATTCATAATGCGTCATCATTCGGCAAGTACTTGTAACTTGTTGAATTATTCGTCGCGCTGACCTAACCTAACCTAACCTAACCTAACCTAGCCTAACCTGCGCATGCACTTATCTCATGCAACGATATATGTATATCGGATCAATCGAATGACAATCTGTGCGGACGAATCTGCAGTTAATCGCGCTTTCGCGAGCAAGTATGAAGCAAATAACTGATAACCATGAATACCGGCCTAAGAAACTGTTTGACATAAATCTTTCAAGTGCCGATTCGTGCGTCTAATAATGCTCCGTTGCTCGCGAGGTATCTGCAATCTGCCAACGTCTTCTCTCTTCAGACTTTTTTTCAACACTTGTTATTCTCCCGAGTCCGAATTTAAATCTCAATGGGAGCGCGGCATTATTGGATTCTCATATTGAATTATTGCCCCCTCGCAGGTCTTTTCTTTTCAGCTTTTTTGGATCTTACGGAGGTTCCCGATATTGATAAAAAAGAAGTTTGTGACAGTAAGATGTATGTTGTTTTTCCTACCCGCTAATCCCAATATTCATCCATATTAATTATTTAATATTCGCTTATCTCATTATGTACTATAAATTTTATTCGTTATATTGCATAGTTTTATTTCATCTCTTCTTATTTTACGTTTAACTGACTTATACGGTCGCATATCCTGTACAATCTGCAGTTATATAATTAAAATTGTTTATCGGAATTGAGAAGAAAGATTAATTAATAAATCCGCGTGGCATATTGAGATAAGCAGATATTAAATAATCTCAGAATAAATCTTGTGACGGTGATTTTTCGTTCTGCTCCTCCATGCGGGAGGAACGACCGTAAATTATTAAGTATAATTATATTCGAAGATTCCGTATGGACTCTTCAAGATCAAGCCTGAACTTGCAGGGTCGATGCAGGATCCAAATTTCGACTCGGGTCTGGCGGTGCATATAGACACGCCGCTATTTCCATACGACCTTTGCGTGTATGCGTACATATACATATATATATGTCGAGCAAAATTGAAGTACGACAATCGATATTCCTACGAATTGCGCATAAAAACGGGCGGGAATACGGCCGCTCGCTCTCGCGGGCGTCCTTCTGCTATGTTTATATCCGCTCTTTTGCACCACAAAGGCAGGAGCGACGTAAATAACTGTACGCCGTGGCGTGGGCTACGGGGGTTTTCGCGGGTTTACGGATAAATATTAAGGCGCGGGTGTCATGAATATTGCATAAACGGGGGCAAGGGCAAAGAGAGCCGCGGAAGGATAGAGTAGAGTAGACAAAGGGAGGAGGAGAGAGAGAGAGAGAAAGAGAGGTATTGCCAGTGTCAGCGCTCTCTCCGGCTTTCCGCAAGGACGCGCCCCCGCCCCGCGTATCCACCACGTTTTCTCTCCCTCAGCCTGTCGGCCGCGCGATCGTGATCAATTCCGTCGTTTGACGGACCTCTCACGGGTCCAGGAAGCGCGCGCGTTCTCGCGAACGTCATTTTGGCGAGCCGCCAATGGAATTCCGAAGGCGCGACGTGCGGCCGTCGGTTCTTTCGACACGTTACTAATAATGTCAACAACGTGTATAGCACATAGCGAACAGTAGAGTCGCGTAATTCGAGTCCGTCGCGCTGCTCGATCTCGATCGATGTCGACTGTCGCCCCCGCCGGAAGTGACGGCGCGATCGTCGCGAAGCGTAATCTCTCACACACGCGGCGGGATATGAAAGTTGAGGGGAAGCGGGGTTTTCAATTTATGAATTATGTAATCTCTGGTTCTCGAATCGTGACAGCTTTTGACACCTCGAATCGGCATTTGCTTGGTCGATTCGTAGGACGTCTATTCGGAGTGTCCACATTCGGGGGGAGACGAAAGTGCACTTGCATTTGCAGCTTGACTCGCATCCACTTTACACGATCGCGCAAATTTTTTCTTTTCAAAGGTTTCGCGCTATTACGGTAATATCAAGTCAGATTTATAATTAACACCGTGGACTCACGAATGCTTTGCGTTACTCCAACGCGCAACGGTGGGCACGCGCTATCCCGAAGAAATGTAGTGAAATTTGGAAATGGGACAATTTCCTGAAAAAATCGTGATATGGAAATCCGAATATCGAGACAATTTCCCGAAATTTTATCGAGATATTGGATTTGCCTCATGCAGCCGACTGCGTTAATATCTACTCATTTCAATACAACCAGAATATCAAAATAGATAAATATTAATAGAATTTTCGAGATAATAATTTTACTTATAATTGTGTGAAGAACTTATCTTTGCCGAGTTATTATCAAAATCTCGTGTATATTAAAAGGTGTTTCATTCCCCGTAAATAAATAGATAATAATATTTCCTTCTCGGAATAACTGTACGTTTCGAGACAATTTTTCGGGATATAATCTCAATATTCGGATTTCGAAATGTTATAATTTTTCAAGAGATTGTCTCAACTTGCGGATTCCGAGACTTGACTTGTTTGGGTCAACGTACGTCCGCCGATGTATTTGTTATAAACAATCTTGTTCTTCGCGGAAAGCCACGAGAAACCGTGCATGTGTGTTGTGTGTGGAAAGTTGTCGGAAACTCGACACGAGTGCGAGTTTTCGGGAGTGATCTGTCGTGGAGCTTTCGAAACGCGTCGAGGGTTAAACGGGGGTTGGCCTCCGCCGTTGTCTAATTCCGATCTAATTCCGGCCGATCGCAATCTTGCGCTTCGCGTTCGCAATGTACGACACACTGGGCGCTAAATTCTCGTCTTCGCGCGTCTCGGACGTGTTAATGTCGCGGCTTATGTTCGCGTGATTTAGATCTCCGCCGTGGCGATTAAGCGGCGCAACAAATTTCGCACAATTAGTCCCCACGCGTCTCGTGCCTTCCTCTCCCCCTCCCCGTTCGCCTCCTCATTCTCCTACTTACTCCGCCAGTTAAGATGAACGATACGGCCCATCGGTGATTAATGTCCCCGGTCTCGCCGTAGGCTTTAGGCTCGTGCAATTTCGGGGTGGCCGCGACGATTAATCGCCGCGACAAATTTCGCAATTAGTCTAGTCCGCGCGTCTAGTCGTCGCCGTCGCCGTCGTCGTTGTCGCGCGAGTTAAAGCTGCTGACGACGACGACACACACAGGTCATCGATGACTGATACTGCTCGGCCCGGCACAAGTCCCGAACTCGAGAACTCGCAGCAGGACGCGAGTGATTATCGCCTACCGACGCGTCGCGACGTCCGCTTGAGACTGCTCGGAGAGACTAGGGAGAGACTCCGCGCGAGGAAGAGACCGCCGCCGAAAATAGATCAATGACTTCGCCGAAGAAAAGCGATACGACGCCGATGACCTTCCACCCGTCACAATCGTCGCGGTTTGATTCGGCGCTATGTGATTTCGCAGGACCGCGCGCGTCCCAGCTGGAATTCCGGCTCGCGATCGAAGTCTCTTTATTTTCGCCATTCGAGAAATCTTAGCTTGCACTTTTCTGTGCTCTCTCGGAGGAGCCGTCTGTAATGATATTACGTTATTACGCGTCGATGTCACCTCGTCAGGCAGCGAAATTCCGACTTGAAATTAGGGTCTCGCGAATTCGCCGAATTTTGAATCTCGAACAGTGCCAAAAATTTGAAGCAATGCTAGCTCATTTTTTTTTTTCTTTCTGAGAAAATTCTCTTCATAGCAATATCGATCGTATCATGTATAAATGTGTCGATTTCTAAAGATCACGGAAAGACTTCGGTCGATCGTCGTCACTTCGTTCCGCAGTCCCGGAAAGTCCGGCTCGCAATGAAAGCCTCGCGAATTTTCAGGATTCCCACATTTCAGAAAATCTTAGCTTGCGATCTCACGGTTTTCTGAGAAAGATCCGCGTGGTAATATCGATCACAGGGTATCACATGTAAATTCTTCCCAGGATCATGAAGGGGGGACCTCTGGTTGACCGTCGCCGCTTTGTTCCGCTGAATTCCGGCTTGGCGAATTTTCAGAATTTTCGCAACTCTAAAGGTCCAGATCTTATGATGTCGCGGTTCCTCGGCAAAGCCCTCCGTAAACGTAAACGCGGCGATTCTCAGGGACCACGGAGGAACTTCGTGGCTCGACGTCACTTCGTTCGCGGCTAACGACGGCGAAGTTCCGCTCGGCGAGAAGCTTCTGTGCCAAGTGCACGTACACGTCCGGTGCGGTTCGAAGTTCGGTGATTCACGAGACGGTGCCAAGTGCACGCATCGCCGCCACTCGCTGGCGGAGGCTGGAGGTGCTGATGCATCTGGAGCCGCTGCAGCTGCAGCGGCAGAAGCAGCAACACCGACGGCGGCGCGGGCGTTCCGACGAAACGGCTGACTATGAATAGAGCGACGCCGTTCTCGCCCTTGGCAACATTTCCGTTACGTGGCGTTACGTTTGAGGAATTTTGGTTACGGCGAACACGATGAGAAAAAGCAAGAGGGAGAGGGGGAGAGAGCGCTCTCTCGTGTCACGGCCGCGCGAGCGTGAAAAAAGCGAGGCGCACGTTGCGCGCGATTCAGCTTGTTGCGGAGTAACGTGGGAAAACCCGCAGCACGGTCCCCCCCCCCTCCTTCCCCCTCGGTACGGGAATATTTTTTTATTTAAACAGCGGGAGTTAGCCGATCGCCTTTATTTATCGCGCTCGTTATGTTTGACAACGACTGCGCACTCCTCGTGTTTCATCATTTCGCGAGAAACGAGTCAGGTGTGTTTCGTAATTTTGAGCCACACACTCGCCGCCGTTATTTATTCGGGGAAACTGTCCGCTGCAGAGCAGTTTATATCTTTTTTATGTGACAATGAGAAACCGACTCTTAATTTGTTAATACAGGCGCAAGGTTTTGCGCTAAGAATCGGCGCATTACACACGCGATGCGTACGTCTTGGGTAATTTTGACAATTCGCCCTGTGTCAGTCAGTTTCGGTGATATCGCCCGACTGAATCAAAGGTCTTACCGCGTTGTGGCTCGATTCTGTTGATGAAATAATATTTTCTACTTGTGCAAAAGAGTTATTACGTGAAGGTGAATTTTTATACGATTCGTGCGACGATGAGAAGAATGTCACGCTTAGTAAACGCGCGATTGGGCGAAACTTGCATTCTTTTCTTCTCATTTTTCCTCAGGGACAGGAATGTCTCAACAATACCGCGCGCGAGAGAGAGAGAGGGAGAGAGAGAGAGAGAGGGAGAGACAATGGCGAGGGGCTTTAATTAACATTAATTGCATTACAACATTAAAAACATTAATATAATTAACGCGCGTGGGGGAGGGGCAGGCATCGCAGATCGTCCGCTTGATCCGTTCTAACGTTAACACCGAAAAACGCGCGCGCATTTACATAAAATTCGGCGAGTCAGCCGGCCGAGCCGCCAATGGCGTTGTTTGTAGAGCGTGAATGCTCCACACGTGTGGCAAGCGGCGTTTGGGGTCAGCTTTCGACCGTGACACATATAGCTCCGCGATTAAGATAAATAATGGAGTTTTGTCGTAGCCAAGGATCCTCCGCGGATTCTCCGCGCTTTCTCGCGCACCTCTTTAATTTTAGCTCACCCGCGTATTTCGATCTGGTCGAGATCTAGCGCAGGCAGTACACTCGCAGACGTTGATCTCTTGACACTCGACTGTGTTGATCGAGAGAAATAACCGTACGTATTATTTTATACATAAAAACTGTTTCATCACTCAATTTACACGCGTACGCATAATTTTGCTTCGCAAATCTGAATCGTCATAATGATATCCGAATGATTCGCTGCCGAATGCCGAAGCATCGCGCGAATTTCCGGGCACTCGAAAATTTCCGCGCGCGATTGAACATTTCTAGCGTCTCTCTATCTAGAAAGCGTCAAGAGAGATCAACAGCTCTCGAGAGATTTACGTAGCAGGCAAACCCACGACGTTCTCCAACACGAGCGACGACGACGACGCTTGCGTTTCGCACGGCGTATTTCAAAGTCGCGCACCTCGAGTCACAGGTTACACAGTAAATAAAACAATAGGCAGGAAAGGAACAATAGAGAGAGAGAGAGAGAGAGAGAGTTATATGCACAGCGCGTATCTCCCGCGGTAATCCCGAGCGAGCGAGAGAACGTCGGCGCGCGATACGCACTCGGCCTTTACCCTCGACATATATAATAATAAAAACGAAACCGACCCCTACGGAGAAACGTCGCGAGACACCCCCGCGTAAATTCGCCCGGAAACAAACGGAAGACAGAGCTCCTTCGCCCGTCGTCGCGGCCTCGATGAAAATGTCTAGCCCACGAGGCGCAACTTGCGATATTTCAACGGATTATACACGTAGGCGGCAAAGAAGCGGTTTTTCAAAGCGCTCGCGCGGCGGTAGCAATTGCACTCCACGTCGCGCATGAGAGACGCGTAAACTTTGCCGCGGGTCGTCTCTGAAGAGCTTTCTTTCCCACCGGCTGGCTGCGCCAGCGTCTTCTTCGCAGCCAGCCATCCCAGGCAGCCAGGCAGGCCGTTCGGTTAACAAACGAGAGAAATAAATTACACCGTGGACCGCGCGGGCCGCGCATAATGAAGAGGGGATCCGTTTCTCGCGAGCGCGTACGAGCGACGAACAAAAGGAAGGATACGCTTTCATTTCCCGTTCGTGCCAGAATCACGCGGCACTCGCTCATTCGCTCGCTCGCTCGTTCGCTCGTTCGCTCGCTCGCCGAGCGCGGCGATAGACCAGAGAGAGAGAGAGAGAGAGAGAGAGAGAGAGAGAGAGAAAACTCTGCGTTAATTGCCTTTGCTTTTGCGAAAGAGAGAGTTTGCGCTCCCTCTCTCTCTCTTTCTCTCTCCCTCTGTGATAGCCTCGCTCTCTCCAAGAAGAAGATCTCGCTCGATAACGCCTCGTTATCACGCCGCGTAGACTACCGCGCGACTCGTCCGTTTCGCAGCTCTTTTTATCGCTTGACAATTTTGCCGCCCACGTTCGCTAATGTGACAGACCGGTATCTCACCGCGAATGAATCCCGCCGTCATCGCGAGTCTCGCGGGAAATGCTGGATGTATTTTTTGAGTTGGAGGAAGAGAGAGCGAAGCGTGTGTGCGTTATTCGAGGGAAGAAGAGAGGGAGAAAACTCGTCGGCGACACTCGTGTGACGTCGCGGAGTGGGAAGAAGATCGTCACACATTCCGCGACGGAATCTCTCTTTCTCTCCCTTTTTTTTTTTTCTACCCAACATGACGTTTCGATGACGTCAGCGAACGGCCGCTGATATTTTCGTAGCGTGCGACTCGTCGGAATGACAATAACGGCTGGGAGATATTTGCGTAACCGGCAGGATCGGGGGGGTCTGCGACGGGGGTCGTCGTTCCGTCACGCGCGCGCGTCTTTAAGAGCGACCGCGTCTTCACGCCCCGAGAGAATCGGATTATTTATAGGACATTCTCCATAAGGCGTCTTGCGCGAGAAAAGGACTCATTTTTAGTTTTCCGAGCGCGATGCTCACGGCGTATTTACCGATTAGCCCTTTGAGCGCCGCCTCGCATTCTAATGCTTTCGCCAAGAGTCGCCCGAGGAGCCTTTTGTGAAAGTGAAGGATTTCAGCAAAAGAGAGACATAAAAAGTACAATACCGAGACTACGTTATCATTATTATTTATACAGATGTGATATAACAATAAAATGACTATCTAAACTACGTTATTGTTATCTGTGTATAAATGTATCATATTCATTTGCTAGAGTTACCAATTTGTATAGATAATAAATGATAATAATAGTAATGCAAGCTCCCATATCACATGAATGCTGCGCAGCATCACAACAAACACATGTCTCTTAAAATAACAATTTCGAAATATCACTCGTCCTCGGCCGTCTCATGAGAAGCGCGCGATCGCGCGGATTCGAGAATTTTCAGATTGCTTCGGTCTGCGTTCACACCGTGCCGGACGAGCGATTAAACAAAGAGGCGCACGTGTGCGCATTCCACAAGGTATGACGCGTCCGCGGAGCTCGCTAAGACGGAATATTTCCCGTGCCGGTAATACCAATACTAATAACACCGGCCAATTCCGCTTCCACGGAAGTGTTTTGCTTCCTCTCTACGACGAAACGAGACGAGACGAGAACCGGGGAAACGTGCGCGGAAATAGCAGGTCGCGAGACGAGAGACGCGTGCTTGTGCTGCGCGTCGTCGTCGTCGTCATCCAAGTGGCGAAGTCACTCGCAAGGAAGGCTCAGGTGGTCGCTGAAACGGTCGGAAGACGAGAGATCGCGGACTTGCAACTTTCCGCTTCGCGGCGGAACCGATAACCGTAAACTCGCCGATAAAAATAACTCTCGCTCGCCGGCCAGCCAGCCAAGCAGCTAGCTCGCTAACCCACTCGCTTTGTTCTAAACGCAGCGTGGCGGCGAGGGCGGCGCGAGTTACATCGCGTCTTCCTCACCATTTTTCCATCTATGTCTTAAGGTTTTATCCTAAGGTCTCCCCCCCTGTATTAGAAGACAATGGCCGTGCGCAACGGCAGGCATTCGTCGCGAGTCTCAGCCATAATATTAAACTGCACTTCCGCGTCGTTGGTTCGACCAACGCGTGCAAAGGCCAGCGCGTTAGCCGGCGGCCGGCATTGTTTACGACTGCGCGTTCGACTTTCGAGGGCGCTTCGACTCTTCCATCCCTTCTGACCTTCTCCCACGCGCCCCTGACCGAGGTCCCGATCGCTCTGCAGCCGGAGGTCTGGTTGCATCGCAAGAAAGAAAGAGAGAGAAGCTTTGCGAGCTGCTCCTCTGGTCACTTTCGGTCATCCTGGTCGATTCCCGGCCTGCTCGGCCTCATTAGTCGTGCGATCAGGCGACGGTAAAACGAACTATTCGCCAGAATTTGAATGGTGGAAATATATATATATTTGAAGAAATAATATAGGAAATTATATAGGAAATTATTCTACGTATGATATAAATGTAGCAAAATTCAAAAGGTATCCGCACAAATTATGAATTAATGATTAATATATAGATTAAATAATTAATATATAGAAATTTAAATATTATATATAAAATTAATCATATACAAAATTAACATATAAACTTGGGCTTTGTATATATATATATATATATAGAGAGAGAGAGAGAGAGAGAGAGAAAGAGAATGTTTGCAGCAATTTTGCGTGATATGCCCTACTGCGTCGCGTTATTGGAATATATTCATTCCACAAAGCCCAAGTTTATATGTTAATTTTGTATATGATTAATTTTATATATAATATTTAAATTTCTATATATTAATTATTTAATCTATATATTAATCATTAATTCATAATTTGTGCGGATACCTTTTGAATTTTGCTACATTTATATCATACGTAAAATAATTTCCTATATTATTTCTTCAAATATTTTGAACGTAATATACCTTATATAACATATAAGTATACCGGAACTGCGATGAGAGAGAAAATATCTAAAGAAACAACATATATTTGTTCGGTAGATAAAATATTTGCAGAAGTCTAAATTCTTTTATTAAAATAAAATAAAGAGTATCCTTCAATAAACGCTACGGTTTTAAAAGCATATTTTTCCACTCGAAATAAATTTCTATGTGTGAAAATATATCTATTAACATACGCACGAAAATATATTATTGGTATTCATCGCGCGAATAAATATCTTTTACTTTTAAATATTTTTCTCTCTTTCTCTCTCTCTCTCTCTCTCTCTCTCTTTCTTTCTTAGTATACCGACGTTAATATCATTCCGAAAAATTCTATCCGCGTAGACGCGCTTATTTTGACGGTGTGAGAACACGAACACGCAGCTCGCGGGAGACCGGAAACGCGTTCTCGTTTCTGGTCGGAAGTTGCGAGCGCTCGGAATTGCTAAATTGTTGACGAGGTATCGTCGGGTGCGAGGCGCAGATTTCACCGAGTTAGACAGAAACGGAGAACCTCTCGACGAGGCACGGAGCAAATCGGCATTCTTGAGAATGAGAATGACACACACAGAGAGAAAGAGAGAGAGAGAGAGAGAGAGAGAGAGAAGGAGTAGAGATGCCGTCGCATACACACATCTCTCATACGTAATTCGGCGAATTTTCTACGTGACGTTTCGAAGACGCGTCGAAATAGTCGCGAGTGGATTTCCGCTCGCTCGCGCCAACGGGGATACAATAATCGTGTCACGGATGCGAAAGAGTGAGAAAGCGAGAGAATAGAACTCTCCGTTATTCCCTCGCGACGGGATAAAAAATTCTCCGCGACTCGCGGTCGGTCGCACGTGATTAATCCGCCGCGAGGTCTCGCCGTCGCGCTGCGAAATGCGAGACTCGCGCGCGATAATTGCAGCGGGAACGTCCGCGAGCGGAGCGGAGCGCGGATTCCGGCTGATACGCATTCGGACGTCCGGCGGGAGACCGCGCTCGTTAGGACCCGGTAATGATATGCGGAAATGTGACGCCGGCATTTTTTGCCGGTCGGAAAAATCGTTATCTCCCCGAGCTCAGCTCGCTCAGCAGCGGCGTCGAACCGCGTTGGATCGCTCACACACACACACGCAGCACCCTGCTGTTGCTAGCTGGTGGCTCGACCTAATCGCGGTCGACGTCGATTACCGCCGCGGCCGCAATTTTGCCTAATTTCGGCTGGATCAATGCGCGCGGACATCCCGCCGAAAAGCTCTGCCCGCCGCGGCGCAATCAGTTTGCCCGCCTCCGCGTTACCGGTTACGCATTGATGAAGTCCGCGGGTGCGGTTAATAATCGGCCGACGAGCTGTGTCTGTTAACTCGAGTAATCGTGGGCGAACTCTTTACACAACTCTAGAAGGGGGGGATATTTTAATTAACTTTTTATTTATTTAATATGATGAAAAATACGGTGGATGAATAAATTCGTCATTTTACAAATAGGACATTTCTCTTTGTTGTTTTCGTGATATCGCAAGGGAGTATATATTTTTTTATTTTTCTGCACAAAAGGAATATTTTCCTCGTATATTTAAGAAAATAATAATAAGACACGACCGACACGAAAATGACGCACTTGAGGGTTGTCCTTGAGGATTGCATTCGCTCCGTTTTGTAATTTGTAGATTGAAGGAATATATATTATAACATACATTATTCATCAAAACGATTAATCCTTTGAAACTGAATAATTTAGTCTTCTATCTAATTTGCCAAATATCATAAGTCCATAAATCTCATTTGCATCAAACTAATATTACATTAGAGATATGTGTAAATAGACACGAATAATATTATGTTAAAATACAAGTCACGTAATTGGGTAATAGAACCGCCGACTGCGCATCGATCAAAGTAGATCAAATTTCGGACGCATTCGGTTTTACTTTCCCGATCGAAAACTTCGCGTGAGCGCGATCGTTGCTGTTATTAAATCATTGCGAGCGCCAGAAAGAGAAATTTTTCCGACAGCGTGGCGCATGTATTATCTTCCGCTTCTTCCCACGTTTTTTTTTTCTCCCTCTTCTGTGAAGGCAGTTCAGGAAATTCGTTGTCATAATATTAATATGCGCGAACAAAGCCGCGGCTCTCTCTCTCTCTCTCTCTCTGCTCGCCGCGAGATTCCGATATACCCCGGTATATTGTGCTCCATGCTCGTATGTTACAATTCTTTTTTTCGTTTTTTGCGAATAAAAACTACACACTTGCCCGATGCATGCACGCATACACACATACACACTGCCTCGGTGAGAAACTCTATTTTCGGCCGCGTCATGACGAGGGTCGAATTCAAGTATGAAAAATGAACAGGCGCGATGGCGCTGGGGCCCTCTCTTTTTTATTAATTTTTTTCTTTTTTGTTAGAAGCGTACACACTCGCCGCTGTCATGTGCGCGCGCTCGTGGGAATGGATACGCGAAACTCGACAAGATTGCGCGGTAATCAAACACGTGTCTTGCCGCGAGAGATGCCGTCAATTCGCGAAAATGTAAAAGGGTTCAAAGTCCGCTCTCATCGCGTCGGCGGCCGGCGATTGCAATCTCTCGATGTTGAAAACGCGAGAAAGAGGGAAAAAGAAATCGACGATGATACGTTTTCCACTTCGCGCTCTCCCGCGCCATCGATGTCGATTTCTGCATGCGCGGACTGCGCGTTTCATCGCGGGTCGCGGACGGTATTTCTCTCCTCTCCGCGCGCGCGAGTGGGCCTCACGTTGCAGATTTGCACGCGTGTGAATTCTCCGCGGGACCACGCGTTCCCGTGAGAACATCGCGTGCGTCGCTTCTCGGCGAGCCACGCAAGATAAAGCAAACACCGTTTTTCTCCCACCTGCCTACCTAGTTACCTACCTACCCACCAACCGACCTGACTCGCAATTGCGTTGCACTGTTATGCGAAACTGCGGCTCTCTTCTTTCCGTCTGCGAGCGCACGCGCGCGCCAAGGGCGAAGAGGAGTCGCGTCGTGGTCGGGTCGCAGCAGCGGGTAGCGACCAGCGGCGGCATTTCCAGAGCCCGAGCCGGGGAATAATCAGCCAGCGGCCTGCTGGCACGATAACGCCCTTCATCACGAACGAGTGAAAACGCGCCGTTTTCCCACGGGGAGAGATTCGCTGACTATCATTTTTATCCCTGGCTCGGCTCTCGCTGATAACGCCGGGGCCGGTCCGCGCGCGCGCGCGCGCGCGCGTGAGATGAAATTGCAAGAAGAGGCGGGTAATCTCCACGGGGTTGCGCGATGGAGCACACTCTCGGCTCGTCTGTATTCTTCGACTCGCCCGCGCTGCGTCCCCTCCTCTCCCTCTCCCTCTCGCTCTTGTGCGTGCTTTTCTCGATCTCGCTCTCTCTCTCTCTCTCTCTCTTTCTCTCTCTCTCTCTGTCGGGAAAAGTGTGTAGGAAAAATCGCACCCTGGCGGACGACGCGTTGTGATTGTCAGGGGTTCGCTCGGATTGTCGGGCCGCGGCGGGTCGCTTGGTGTTAATTAACTCCTTGTTGGCACACTTATCTTTCGCCGCCTAGTTTGGCACGTTGTTTGGTCTGCGTGAGGCTCGGGATATATTGGGATATATATATATTGTGCAATAAGCAATTTCGGGTCTTTCTTGGGAAATCTATTGGGAAAATACGAACTTGCACAGTTCGGTCGGCACACGAAAGGCCAATTTGAAAGATTTATCGGCGTCGTTATCTCGAAAAGAAATAATTTGAGATACGAGAGAAGGTGCATCACACTCGATTCACGGAAAGAGGGAAGATTGTTACACGCTTTAAGAAAAGAATCTTGTATTTATTTTCGCTTTGATTGATTAATTAATTTTTCGCTCGGTTCAATTTGAAATGCTGAACGAGGGTTGAAATTAATCTTTCGCAGTTCGAATTGTTCTCTCGACTGTTCTTCTTAATCGAGCGGTAGAACTTTATTTAGACCGCGGCAATATCGGTTCGATATTTTAGCATTGTAACTAAATCTTCAGTAATTAAGTTTTCTGTTGTTCAGAAATACCGACAAAAATTGGTCGGTAGGAAATGAAAGATTTCTGAAGAAGGTTTCTATCCAATCTCCGTTCTCAGTTATCCCAATCGAGTTTGAATGCAGCCGGACATTCAGACGAATCTCTGTTTAGTCGCGATAACAGAGATATCACTTTTATCATCGCCGAATTTGCGTCCAGTTCTCATTCAGCCATTATTGAGGCTGAGATACTTTTTACTCGTGCTGCAATGTATCTCTATTAAGTATTGTTAATGATTTAAGTGGTTTATAAATTCATCCAGAACAAAACGGGAGTCGGGGTAGAATCGCGAAAGGTTAAAGCCAGCGTCCATGATCGGATTTTATACTTGAGGTCTAAAGTTTATTTGAAAACTCGATACGTGCGTGAACTGGCGAAGCGTAATATCGTGTCCAACGCGCAACTGTGAAGCGCCGTTTCATCTCGTTCGCGACTCTCTCGTCGTATTAGCGCGTCGTAAATTTTTAAGTACACTGAAGAGAGCGAGGCGCTTAGAAGCGTTCGCTACTTAGTTTCGGTCGTTACCGGCGCACGAGACATCAAGTTCGTTAGGGCGCCTCTCGACGGAGCCAGAATTGTATCTCGCGACGTTGCAAGTGCCGGGAAAACGCCTCCAGTCAGAAACGTCATAAGCGCTTGTCCCATAGTTATAGGGGTTTCCGGCGGATCCGGAATTCCGAATCGGAAATGCAGCTAAACGCGGCTGCTTGCGGTGGCTTACGCGAAATCGCGGCCTCGCCCACGGAGTCAATATTAACGTTAATGTCAGAGATGATGTCAATATCAATTTATTTATTTACCGATCCCTCGTACACATTGACATTCATTGGCTGAGTCGTGGGACGCAAGTCGGAAAGAACGAAAGTTCACTTTCGATCTCGACCCGATTTGTATCCTTTACGCTCTACGCAATTTCGCGCAATCTTTTCGACAGTCTCGCGCGCGCCTTACTACGAAATAATACGATTAAATCGAGCTTGTGATTACGAACGCGGGCATTTGGCTCGCGAAGACGCAACGTCTGGCAGACGGTTATTACGAAGTTTAGGGTTGATATTATGTTAATTAATCCGCCCACTAAAATGTAGCTTTTGCCCTTCGTCCTTGCCCAACGTATCTCGCCAAGCGAGACACTCACAAAGATCTGTGAGGATGAAATTTCTGCCGCGCCCTCGTCGATCCTCAGCCCGCCTTCTCGTCGTCTCAACCCTTTGTATCTCGGTCGCATTTTTTCCGCGCGCGCCCGGCCTTTTCCGCATTACGAATTCACGCGAGAATCCACGCCAGGGTAATTCGGTCGATAAGAGAAAATAGAATTCTTTTTTCGCGATGGGCGCGCCGGGACGAAAGTTATTTTTCAAGCGGTCTTTGCCGTATAGCCCCCCTCCTCTCTCTCTCTCTCTCTCTCTCTCTCTCTCTCTCTCTCTCTCTCTCTCTGTCTCGTCTGACGTGTTACACGTAGCGCGTCAGAACGTCATCCTCGTCCTCGTCCTCGTCCTTGTTGTTTGAAGTGCCAGCCCGGCGAAAGGAGACGGCGAAGTTACACGCCGCACAATGTCCTGCGCGCGCCATCCCTTACGCCCGTGCGACGAAGGTTGCAAGTCTCTTTGGCTTCCACGATACGAGGATAGCCAAAGAGACACATATCTCGACTCGTCGAGATTACTCGCGTGCGTCACGCCGAGGAGGTCGTCGACCACACACACGCACGTACACGCCATTTTCCTCCTACCTGAGGACGCTTTTCTGGCTTGCATCATGCGGCAAGTATGCGACGACGACGACGACGACGATGACGGCGACGGCACGATCGAATCGTTCCTCATGCCAGCGTCTTACTCACATAATAATGAAAATAGTTGCTTCTACGCGCGGCACCGCGCGGGGGCGGGAGGCACGCGATTTTCAAAATAACTCGTTCTCACCGGAGGTGAGCTATAGCGGCGAGCGAACAGCCGGATTTTCGATTTATCCCCGACAGTTTCGACATTCCGCGCGCGATACGCGCAATCGATGACACGTGCCGTGACGTATTGAAATAATTATCCGACGTGTCTCGGATCGTGCTAGCGCGATAGGCCAGTGTCCGCGTCGTCGTTGTCGTCGTCGTCGTCGTCGACGACGAGCGTTCGGAATATTCAGGATAATCGCGAGAGCTCCTCTTTTTCCCTTTCGGAATATTTCGCGGTTGAAAATCCGCGCGGTGATTCTTGCCGGCCGACGTCGTGTTATAACTCGTTCTTACTCTCTGCCTCTTCTCCCCTCTCCCTCCTCCTCTCTCTCTCTCTCTCTCTCTCTTTTTCTCCGTGGCTCTACGCCACATTACGGTGATAATAATTTTCCGCCGTGGATCCCTCGGTTGGATTTAACGTCCGCATCGACCGTGCGTTTATCGGAAAAGCGAGAGAGAAAGAGTCGGATTACACGGAAGCCCGGAGAGAGAGAGAGAGAGAGAGAGAGAGAGAGAGAGAGACAGACTCGCGTAAGCGCAGTCCCCTCTTCGTCCTACGGCACAGGTAACATCAGACGTAACACCGGGCTTCCAGTAGTAAAAGCAGCCGATTTAATTGCGCGTTCTCTTCCCCCCCGCCCCCCAAGGCTGACCCGATTGCGGATTCCGTCGGACGGCGGATACATCGATCGCGAAGGAAAACGTCATTTATTGTGGACGGTCTCGCGGCCGAGCGAAACGTCGTGGCATGGCGAACGTATCCCCGGCATCCGCAATTACGGTCTCCTCTCATTCAACGTCGACGACTGCTTGCCGCAAAGCACGACGTCGAGCGAAGAAAAAAGAGCCGTTGAGCGAGCGATGGGGAATTGTGCGGAGGAGGTTGATGTATATTCCACGAAGATAACGCCGAGCGCGGCAATTAACCCGGCTTGACTCGCGCGTAACTTCCTTGTACGCGAAAGCTCGTCTTTAAATAATGGAAATGGAATGTATTATCAGTTTGTGTGGTTGAGACAAACTTCGACCTCTGGTTTAATGCGCACGGTGACGATTGTAGTTTCGGGGAAATGGACCTCAGCCCCTCGGCCGTCTGAGATGCGCCGGTACGATTAGCTTTTCGGGATTAGCCGTTAACGTTAATTAGATGAAGCCCGACAAGGGCGACAAATCGTCGTTGAGGAGGATTCCCACCCACAAATTGAGCGTTCTGTGCGAACGCTCGGTTGATGAAAGGTCTCCCACGGTTTTCCTCGCGACGCGTTGCGTATATTCAATGGGGAAATTTATCTCTTGAGAATGACTGAGAAACAAACTCTTTGTATCGAGCACCGGATGCGTTGCAAGATCCGTCGAGGAAGTTTCGCAAAGCGGCCGACTGGCCGCACTCGTTTACGAAACTGTTTGAACACGTCGTTTCCGCTGATATCGAGGGGGGAGGGGAGGCGTCACGAGTCATTTACTCATGAAGTTGTTCGGTGATCAGTTATGACGTGAGCTGAAATGACGGTACAATGACGAGACGTCACGACTGCAACGAGGCTTGCGAGAAAAACGTCAGTATTTTTCTCGTATTCTCAGATGAGAGCGCAACAAAAGGCTGATATTCACACCGCCACTTTAAGGGGACTGGAGAGTCAGATTGCTGAAAAATCGTGTTTGTTTTTGATATTTTGCGACGAACTGAATAAATGTACAAGAATGGAAATTTTAGGTATATTTATACAGCATGTGAAGAGTAGAAAAATTTTGTTTATTAACAAATACTCACATAAATATACGATATATATAGCTGAAATATACTCTCTTTTTTTTTTCCAAGTTGTCGTTTTTGCAGTAATATCTCGGCTCTCGATGGTCCGATTAGAGCGAATTTTAGCTAGAAATCTTTTGAGAAGGCTTATCATTATCCGGTGAACCACTAAAAAAAAAAATCGAACAAAATTAACAAAATAGCACCTATTATTAGGAAAAAATCCAAATTTTTCAGTTCTTTTATAATAAAAAAATTAATATTTCGAAATGAAATACTTTGACGTAATTGTCCATGGTTCATCTGAGAGCCGGATGAACAAATATTATTGCTTTAAAATTTCAAATCGATACGAAGCTCAGTTTCGGAGAAATCATAGCAAAAAGTTGAACAATAAAATTTCGAGAAAAACGCGTTTAAAATTTAAGTGAACGTATATTTATATGAGTGTTTGTTAATAAACAAAATTTTCCTATTCTTCATACGTTATATAAATATATCTAAAATTTTCGTTCTTGCACATTTATTCAGTTCGTCACAAAATATTATTAACAATTTAAATTTAATAAATAAAAATTTAAATAAAAATTTAATAACAATTAAAAAACAAGCACGATTTTTCAGTAATCTGACCAGCTAGTCCCTTTAAACACCTCTGCCATGATTGCTCACCACGCAAGCTCGCGAGCAGAGCCTCGCGATCGCGACAGTTTGACGCGCTCCTGACTTCGTCAGGAGACGTCAGGAGACGTCAGGAGAGGGCAGAAATGTGCCGTCTCGCAAACGAGCATATCGCGTGTTTCGGCGATAGCAATACACACGCCGCCGCTGCACAGTGGGGCCAGATGACATCTTTTGGTTGAAAATTCTCTAGAGACCTGAATTTCCAATCGATCATCGACACCAATGGATGAGAGGTTGATCTTGAATAAATTCCAAAGAGATCTGTCTAGCCGAAATTTTGAAAAAATTATCGCTTCGGGGCTCATAGGTTTAGAGTTTGTCTTAAAAGTTTATCGTTTAAAGTACAGTGTCTTGGGTTCGCGACTTCAATGGGTTCGAGCCTGTGGATACTAAATGCGAGACCGCAGAACTTATAATCACCTTCTAGAAAACTCAGAATTTCAAAGCTCATCATTTCAGCCCACATTAAGAAAGAATTAAGGATTAAAATCTCTCGGTTTTAACGGTGCTTAACGGGTCTATATTTGATGTTTTTGTATTTTGGGCATATGAGTTTTGGGTTAATAGGTTTCTGCTTCAAAATCGATAAGTCTCGAGGTGCCTGTTGATTGGTTTCATAGTTTCAATCCGCTGAATACGCTATTAGATAGAAATAAGTGTCGAATAATGAGTATTTCACAAGCGTTTCTCGCGTTTAACGATAATTGTTCCTCTTTTGGGGCTAGTAATTCGAGAAAAACATTTTTTTTTTAATTTTGGCAAGACAGATCTCTTCGGAATTTATTCAGGATCAACCTCATCCATTGGTGTCGATCGGTTGGAAATGCAGGTCTCTAGAGATTTTTGAACGAAAGAATGTCATCTGGCCCCACTGTGCGCCGCCGCGTGTCTCTGTGTCACACTCACGAAATCGTGATAAAACCGCGTTACTCGCGATATGTCATTACTTGCCGACGGGCAGGTGAAACGTGCAGGCGGCAACTATTTTTGCGGAGACTGCCAGCTGACACACACGCGACGTGTGTGCGAGGGTGGCTTGCGTGCGAGAGAAGAGAGGCGCGACAGAGGAACAGAGAGAGAGATAGATAGATAGATAGAGAGAGAGCTAGATGGATAGATAGATAGATAGATAGATAGAGATAGATAGATAGGGATAGATAGATAGGGATAGATAGATAGATAGATAGATAGATAGATAGATAGAGAGAGAGAGAGAGAGAGAGAGAGAGAGAGAGAGAGAGAAAGAGAGAGAGAGAGAGAAAGAGAGAGAGAGGAGGGAACGAAACTGGCAAATTAGGTCGATTCAAAAAAGTTGATTGCGTTTCGCGTCCCGCGACTCGCGGGCGAATTGCCGGGACGATGGACAATTATAAATTTCGATCCGCTCGCCATTGTGTGCAGGCTGATAACCGGGCCGGTATTGTTGCGCTCGTTGTGTCGAGGCACGCGCGAAATTGGCTACCAATCGGCCAACTAAAGAGCCGTTTTCCCGCAAAAACACACGGGAGATGAAGATCGGAGGCAAAACAGAGCGAGAAGAGGAAGGAGACGGAAAAAGAGGAGGCAAAAAATGACATCGAGCGCGGCATATAAATGCGTGAGCGTAATCAACGTCCGCGCGAGAGGACAGCAGCGGACATCAGAGGGAGGGAAAAAGTGCACAGGTATTATCGAATTTTCCTATCGGTCCGTTAATGTCGATTGGTTAATTAATTAAGTGATACGAGGACGCAAGAGAGAAAGCGCGGTCCCTGCGTTTTGCGTCAGCGGCAACAGCTAAATGCCGTCGCGCGATCCCCGAGTGGGTCACGGTCGGCTGAAATAAAGCGCGTAATTAAACATTCGTTAATAATTCCGCGATTTCATCGCGGTGCCGTAAAGCGTCGGGCGTAATCGGCGGTGCGTGTTAAGTACTGCGAGCGAGAGCAAAAAGGCCAAAAGTCCGGATGGATCTCGTGACGGAAAAATAGAGCGGCTGCTAACGGAGCGCGATGGGAAACAATTTATTTTCTCATTCTACCAAGTACTCGCCATTGTTGTATCTGATCCTCATCAGTATATCGTACTTCCACATATGTCGATAAGAGCCGCCGTAAAACCGAGAGTGACTCACGACACCTGAGAGAAAGCCATCACAGAATTTGCGCTCAGCCGATCGTTGAAAAGCGACGCGCGGCGGCAAGCGGCCGTCATAACTCGGCCGAGAAGCACGGCGACAGACGAAGTGACTTATTAGTCCGCGAGACCGCGGCTCGTTTCGCTCGACTTTCGCCGTCGCTCGTCGCCGGGAAGAACGCTGGACGACACACGCCGGAGAGGCCGGATTTCCTGAATCCCCGATGGACCCGCCTGTCGCCGAGCGGCTTCCCGTCGCTCCCGGCCCGCTATTCTTCACGTTCTCTCGCAATTAGCGGATGAAACGCTGAAGACTGAGGCTGCCTTCGTCCGCTCGGCCGTCCGAGTTTCGGCGCTCGAGATCCGAGGGATTCGCGAGGGCTGCGGAAAGCTCAGCCGAGGTCGCTGTCCCCTCGGACGGCTCTTCGCGCGCCCGTGAGACGACGAGGATTTACGCGAATTTATTCCGCGCGGAGCGCAGATCCGGCCGGGGGGAGATTTTGTACAAGCGACGCGGCATTCATCTCCGCGATTTTCTTCTAGCTGGAAAATGCGAACGCCGGAGCCGTCGTTGCGCGAGAAGCCGCGTCGCTGTGATCTGCGCGCGCCGCTCGGCCACTCTCGCGAGAGCGGCGTATATGCGCGCGGATTAGGCTCGCTCGTGATTCTCACGACACGAAACGATCCTCGTGGCAATTGGGCAATTTGTTTGCTTCTGGAAGAATTGTTTCGTCGAATTCATCGTTGAACCTACACTAGGAAAAATATATTGTTGCGTGAACCCAAATTTTGTTGTAACAACAAAATAATTTGGTTAAAATATGCCCAACAAAACTGTTTAGTTCCTGTAAACAAATATCTTGTTTCATCACGGTTTGTTCGTATAACGTACGTAATACTTTTGTTATAGCAACCAAAAAGCTTGAACTACATGAATTTTGTTAAAAATACTATAATTTTTTCTTAATAAAATAAAATCTAAATTTTAGTGCATAGAAAGACAAAATAGTATCCATTGGGCATTATTTTAGTTTATGTAAAATAATATTTAGTAAAATAGTTTTGTCAGAGATACTAAATTTCTTTTCCTAGTGTTACGCGTCATATAGCGATGGTCGTTGGTTGTAGATGTCGATGTAGCAGCGAATATTACCGAAAGCTGTTTTCGGATTTCCATTCCACATTCGTTTTGCGAAACGTACGATTTCCTCTAAATTTGTATATTATTTTCGTATTGTTTCTTTGTGTTGTATTTCTACGAGATGAACCACGCGTGAAGCATTCATATTCTTTGTATATTAATGAAGAAAATTGCTGCCAACTTTAAACGTGAAACTGTCTACTCGATCATCCGGACGGACTTTAACGGGGGTTCTTGTGGTAATTTAGATTTGTCGAGCGATCGTGTTGATTTTAATTAATTATTATTATTAACCGACGAAACAAGCGGAGACGACTCTTGGCCGATCAGAAATCTATCAGTCGCGGTTCTCGGAATTAAACGCGGAAACGCGGAATGAAGCACGCTTGCGGCTTGCGATTGATTCCACCTCGACGCTTCGACTTCAAGCGCTCGCCGAAAAAATCGTAATCGCGTAAAAGCGCCACTACCGACTACGCAATATACCGGGCCGGGCATTCTCGCTTTTCATGTCAAACAGCGCCGGTTCGGCTTTGAGTATATTTATCCTGCCAACAGTAACGAGCGAGAGTGCATCCGAGGAAGTGCATAACAATAACACGCGCGCACTATCAACCCTCCAAAAGATAGCGTAAAGAGGAATTAAAAACAAAAAAAAGCAAACGGGGAGGGGGGAGGGACGGCGGAACGGATGGAAAGAGGGAAAAAACTTCGGAAAATCAGCCATGTCTGATTGCTGCGAATTTAACACCAGACGGAAAAAAAATGTTCAGTTGGACGAACAAATTTTCTGATGAAATATGAACGATTCAGAAATTCCAATCGAAAGGGTCAGAACCCCGCTAAAGTTAACCAGCAATCTCGACAATTTCGACCGGATTTCTGAATCGCTCGTTTTTCACCGGAAAATTGCTTCATTTTACCAAGCATTTTCCTCCGCGTGGAAGCCCTCAAACAACGTTATTTATCGCCATTAACGCTACCTACTTTCCCAGATTTGCCCCTGCGCACTGTGATTATATGTTTATGTGCATAACAAATGAAAATTTCTCCCGGTCCAACCTAACCCGCTGCAATACACCCGCGCTCTATCTTTCAATTTAAAACATTTGCGCAGAAATAAAAACAAATGACCAGCGTGAACAAAGCAGCGTAATATTATCAGCGACACATAAATCCGCTATTCAGACCTTTTCGGTGTTAAACTTCTTTGTTGTCGCGGTGAAGATCCATTTGAGAGCATCATCTGGCGTGTATTTTCATGAAAATTCGCGGCGACGACGCGTCGGCGGTTTTCAAAAATTTACTCACAAAGGGGCAGGAGGGGGTGGGGGGAGGGGGGCCCGATCGCTGCTGCGGCATCGATACAACCGCGCATCGGGCATGTAAATCCAAGCGGCGCTTTTTCCGCAGGCGAGTGAAAGGGAGGCAGGAGAGGAGTTTTATTTTCATAGCCGAGCGCGATGGTTTTACACAGCGGCGATCTCGGCCGAGCGCGGAGAACGCGCGCGGGTACTCGCGCTTTTTGCGCGTCTCGCATCTGGAAGCTCTCCGGACCACAATGGCAGGGCCGGGCAAGCCGGCGCACGCGCGCGCGCGCGCACAATATTCAACAAAGTACGGGTAGTAGTAATGCCGAAACGGGGTGGATGAAGAGGGTGTGGCAGCAGGCTCCTTTTTATCCTGCCGGCTGGAAACAGCTGCGAAAAAGCGGGCGCGGAGCTCCGCGGAATGCTCTTGTCGCAGCTGCGACGAGCAAAATGTTTAATGCGATTTGCAGCTCGCTCGGCGAAGAAGCGAGTCGGTGTGACGCATATGTGTGATATGTGTGCGTCGATCCGCGATTTTCGCGAATTCTTGCCACGAAGTTGCGGCTCCGCGAAGATGGAACGCGCCTTTAACCTCCTTTAAGGCTAAATTACATAATGTTGATATGCTCTCTTCGTCGCATCTCTGTTTCGTTTTTCTACGTGACAAGTGCGAATTCCTCGCAAGAGACGTAATTTTTAATAAAGTTGCTGTCAAATTTACGTGCGTTCTACCGCTGGGATTTTCATAATCGTCACGACGCAACACAGTCGCGATCTTTTGGAGAAAATGTACTCTTATTAGTTAATTAATAGTTAATTAATCGTTAAATTTTATACAGTAATGGAATTTGTGATTTCATCGATGCGGCGGCGCAAAGTCGCTAAAAATCACCACCAGTCTTTCGTATTACATTTTACGACGTGTTGCTTCGGGAGAAACTCGATAATCCTTCTTCGCCTTTCCTTCGTCTCTCTCCATCTTTCGTCGCTCTACGTGATTAATATGAACGCTTTAGGAGAACTATGACAATTCTCTCGCGTCTTCTTCGTCTTCCGATTTCCCGTCGTGACGCGTGTCGAGCCGGGAAAATTTTGTTGATAATCCTTCTCCCGACACTTCGCGTTCGTATTTTCGCTTCGCCGCTCCGCGTGATAAATATGAGCGTCATGTGTGAGCCGCTGATGGAGGAACAAGCTTCGCACATCGAGTAGTAAAGTTGCTGTCAGATTTACGCGCGTGTACACCTGTCCTCCGGCGCCCCGTCAGCGCGGGAGTTAATAATTCACGCCACCGAACGCACCTCGGTGGCGCCTTGTAAATGGCGTTTCTGCTCGCGAATTGCCGCGCGCGCGAAAGATTGATCTAATTTCCACGAGGGCGTGAGTGATTTGCGCGAAGCTCGCTCAATTTTTCCAGCCACCTCTTAGGATTTCCCTCCAAAATACCGTGCTCGTCAGCGGTGCGGAACGTACAACGGAGCGTCACCACGCTTGCATCACGTGCTGCTCGCGGTCGCGTCTTTTTGTCCTATCAAAATCTTGCCGTCGCGAGCATGCGATAACGACCTCGTGCGGTTGCGACTTGCGACGGCAATTAGCAATTTAGAGCTCTCGCTCCTCCTCCGTGTGTTGCCTGAGCGCGAGGATGAGTTTCGGAAAAGTCGCGCTCGCCGAAAACTCGCGATAATCCGCCGCTTTCCGACGGCTCCGATTCCAGTCGGCGGCGGCGTTATTCGGCCACGGCTTCACCTGTTGATGAGTCTAAGAATCATTTCGTCGGGTTACACGTCGTATTTACGTAGACGGTAATCCTATTACGTAACGCCCACACACAGAGAGAGAGAGAGTTAGAACGCAGCAGCGAGAGCAGCTCGTCGTCGTCGCCCGCTTCGTCTCGGATATCTCGACTCGTATCACATCATACTCCAATATAATCCCCGTCGCGTGCAACTCTCTCTCTCTCTCTCTCTCGCTCTCTCTTGTTTCCTTTTTCTCTCTGTCTCTGCCTCCATTAAAATTTCCATCCATTTTGTAGCCGATGCAACGAGGAACAAAAGATAGTTTTTCATGGTTTTGTTTCTTGTTTTGTTGATAGCTTAAAGTAGCTCTCTCTCTCTCTCTCTCTTCGCTAAAGCGAAATAACGCGTACGGTATACATACTGCGCACACAGCGAGAGCAGCATTAATCCGCCGGCCGAAGTTCGGGAATAACGCAGAGCTCTTTGCGTAAATCTCCGATTCCATTAAACGCGTTAAACAGCGCGCTGATTTCCAGCGATTGTTCCGAAACTGGCTTAACTGCCGCCTGCGCATGACCGACGATACCATGGCGCATATCAATGATGAATAAAAGGGGAGAAAGAGCGAGAGAGGAGATCGGCGAGTACAAATAATAAACCATCTCTAATTTCACGCTTTTAAACACGCGCGCATGGGTCTCCCCCTGCCCGTCTCCTCTCCTTCTCTCGATAACCGATATAACTCGTCTCCATCGTGACATCCGGCCGTTTTCATCGAAGTAGAGCTATGCAAGTGCGCACGTGCATCCGCGTGAGCGTGTGTCCAGCAGATATCCAGCAATCGCCGCAGGCTTAACAGTTGCTATTTCAATCCGCGAACGTGTAATCGGCCTGTTAACAGCTGTAGGCGTGCGAAGCTGCAGCCGCGATGCGGTTCCGATGTTATTGCATTTCAATAAAATATGTGCGACATCCCGGGCCGCGCGTAGAGAGGGCGGGCGAGACAGTGGCAGGGTGAAAGGGCATCCACGCGATCGTGTAACGTGTGTGTGCGTGTAACGGCTCGAACGAAGTGGAACATCGGGAACTGCGCCGGTTTTACGACGCGCCGCGTATTCTCAGAATACGCGGCGCTGACAGGCGGCGAATAGATATCGGAAACACAATTTAATGGGTCGAGAACGAATCCTCCACGTGTTAGCCTCGAAGCGTTTTCGACCCTCGCCCTCTCTCTCCCTCTCTCTCTCTCTCTGTCTGCCTCTGCTCGCGAATTTCTCTCTCACGAGCGCGTCGCACGATGAGATTATTACGGTCTTCTCGTAACAGCGCCGCCGGTATGATCGTGACTAATTTTCTTCTTTCCTCTCCTCATCTGATTATAAGTTCCGGCTGTTGTTTATTGTAAGGACGATCACGTAAGCGCGCTCGTCGCCGCAGAGGCTCGTGTCGGTGTCCGAGATAGCCGGCGGGAAACAAAGAGAACTTTCTTACCTCTCGACAACTTTTACACGAAGCCCTCGCTCTCTCGTTCCTTCTCTCGTTCTCCCCCCTCCCCGCCCCCTGCCGCCGACGTGACATTTCCTTGGATACGTTTCCCACCCTTTGTCTGCGCCTCCTCTTGTCGCGTCGATAAAGGGGAGACGCGACTCGAACCCGAGAATCCTTTCGACGTCTCCCTGTGCTGTGTCTTGCGCGACGAGAGAGAGAGAGAGAGGGGGGGGGACGACTTTGTGCCTTTCTCGTGTACCCTCGCGGCGCGTCTCTCCTTCCGCGGTCGGATTATTCCGACGCGCGTTAATATTAACAGCCGATCACGTGGTGTGAACGGTAAGTTTATATAAAGTATCAAATACCCGCGAGGGAGAGGAAGAGAAAAGGAGAGAGAGGGAACAGGTGAAAGTGCAGAGTTCATCGCCCACGTGCGGCTGCGGGCGATACTCACCGCCGGCGGCGTCTCGACGAGCGGCGCGCGGGTTAATAAAACGTTGATTGCACGCGCAATTAACTGGCCGGCAGCCGCGATACGACGCGCCTTTTTTCGCGCTCACTCTCAACATCGCATCTCTCCTCCGTCTCTCCGGCGGTCACATTGCACCCCGCGCTCGGTGTAATTTCTCCGGCGCGATCGAGCGAGTCGAGCGGGAAATAACTCTGCGAAGCGCGCAATGTGCAACGAACGGGTCATGACGATTGCGCGCGACACGTTCAATTAAAATAAATTACCATTCATTTGAATGCGAGTCAAACGAATTAATTTAAATTCATTTCGCGTTAAATAAGGTCGGTCGGCTGGTCCGCGGTCGGTCGATCGGTCGGTCGGGAGGAGAAGAAGGGTGGGAAGGAGGGCGGACGGAAGGTCAGCCGGGTATCCGTACAATTTGGGACGAATTCGGAGCACGGAATAACGAAATCCGACTCGTCAAGTTAATTGCGAGTAGCGCGCGCGCGCGCGAGAGAGAGAGAGAGAGAGAGAGAGAGAGGGAGGGAGGGAGGGAGAGAATCGGCGGACTCGGGCGTTCCGCGAGCTTCTCTCCCGCGGAAACTAAATCGCACGGAAACTTGGTCACCTCGGACGACTAATAAACGCCACCTCGGCGAGATTGCGGCGACGGCGGAGAGATTAATCGATACTCCCCCCCGCAGTTAACCGATCTCAACAGAGAGATGTAGTCCTCCGTCCCTTCAAACGGACGGACTTTATGTTTGTGTGTGAGAGAGTGTGTGTACGCTGCTGTCTTCTCCGCAGCGCGGCGTCTCCGCAAATTATTCGCAGCCGATATATCGATTGCGGAATGCTCGATTATGGTCGGCTAATAATTACTCGGTGACGGTACGTCGCGTCGCGTCGCGTCGCGTCGCGTCGCGTCCCAGCGAATGTGCATCGATTGCGAGAGAAGGGGAGAGGGAGAGGGAGCCGAATACATGGCACGCGTAAATCACGCGGCCGGATGATAGGACCAAAGGCATTAGCTCGCGGAATTGTGGCCGGTGACATGCGACGTGGCGCCGTGCTCATAAACGTACATTAGCCGAGTATTGTTCGCGTAGTTCGGAGAATTAGCTCGGAGAGGCGAAGCAGCCAGTGCGCTGCGTTCGATTAAACGCGACTTGTCGCTTTGAAAGTTGCGCCAAGAAGAAGATAACACTTCACTTTTCTCCTCTCTTCCTCCCTCCGTATCAGCGGATCTCTCGACACTCGCGCGATACTTGCTACTCAAAAAGGAAAAGAAAGGAAAAAAGGAAAATCAAGAAAGCCGGAAAGAGAAGGAAAGCGCAATATTCATCCTCGCCATCCTCGAAAAAATTTCGCGCGATATTGTAGCCGATTAAAAAGAGAAAAAAGAAAGGAAAAGAGAAAAAGGCGTAATGACTATTTTCGCTGCTCCAAAATTTCTCGCGATACACGCTGGTGAAAAAAAGAAAAAGAAAAGAAAAAATAGAGAAAGAGAGAGAGAGAGAGAGAGAGAGAGAGAAGGACGGAAGCCCCATTTTCAGCGCCGTCTCGAAATTATTCCCCGAGCAAGGCCGAACGAATATCCGCGTTCCGACGGTAAGCGGGGGTGTATAAGCGTTATCGATTACAATTGGCGGCGAGAGCCTCCCACGCGCGCGGTCGATTGCGATAATACATGTCAGAATAAAAATTAAGCTGGCGCGTGTCGGCTATTTGCACTGCTACTTATTGCAGCGAGCCGGTTTGCACGCGCGCGCGCGGGGCTTGTTAATCTACCTTATAAATCTACATACGTGGGCCCCGGTCGAACAATCTCCAATGTTTGCACCGGGGTATTTGGATATTCGAACTGCCGTATGCTCGCGTGCTCGCGACGATCACATCGGCGGGCAATAATGTTTGCGATGAGATTCTATTCGCGTCGAGTAGCTCCCGGCCGCGTTTCGGCGAATTTCATTACAACACGGCGAAAGTCGCGCCGACGAAATCCTCGGGATCAGCCGGAATATCCGCAAAATTATTACCACCGCCATTTTCTTTCCTCTTCTCTCATGCTTGGCGTACTTTAAAGGGGATGCTCAGCTCACGCAGAGTGTGAATCGACAAAGCCCGAGTGTATCGCCCGGATGTTCATTTGCGCATTTTTTTACGGCGACTCTGACTTGCCTAAATTGCCTTCCGTTTAGATTTCCGACACTCGGCGGTGCGGTCTGATTACGCGTAAATTAGTATCGTTCATTACAGAATACGTCTAGAAGGGATCGCGATCGGATCGCGAGGGAACGACTAAAATTTCGCGGACGATTTGCGCGTCTAATCGCGTATTTTTTATTACGTATAAATGAACACTCGATTCTCTAAAGAACCTGCAAGTGGCAAATTACGCTCGCTTTCTGCCATTTAGAGAGGCAGAACCGAGTAGGACTTTAGTTTCTATACCAATGAAGTTTCCATCGGTCTTGCGGAATTTATAAAAAAGCACTAGACTGTAGAGATCGAAAATGGGACGAAAGTTTCGAAACTTGCGCGCGTATTCGCCCGCTCGTCGTCTCGGATTATAACGACCTGCGAATGGAGCACGGTGTTATCAATAATTACCGGTGCAGTGCGATAATTATGCACCTTGCTCGACTATCGGAGTAATTACGGCGCTAATTACGGGCGGCAAACGCCGCGACGTCGTCGTGCCCGGCGACTCGACGACCCTGCGATTACGGAAAATTATCCCCCCCCCTCTCTCTCTCTCTCTCTCTCTCTCTCTCTCTCTCTCTCTCACACTCTTCCTCTAGCGGATTTCCGCGAAAATTACACGCGCGCAAAGCACGTAAAAAATGTATATTTTAATAAGAAACGCCAATCGGTGCAACACGTCGTCGCGTTCTTTTGCATTGTTGTTATGCTAGAAACAGCGGAAGCACGCGTCACGTGGCAACGAGTAATTTATTATGCAGTAACAATTCTAATAAAACCGGCTATGTATCCCGCGCGATGGAATTTCCCGCGTGGGAGGGACAAAAATGCGAGTGGCGTGGAGCGATGATTTTTGCTGATCCATCAAGTACGAGCGCGAAGGAGAGCGAAGGAATGGGAGGGGGAGGAAGAAATGTGTAGAGACTCTCGGGCGCGTTGGTCTATTTAAACGACGGGCGAACGCCCGTGCGGCGGAAACGCTGAATTTCTACCGACGCGAATATTTGTCGAGGTCGAGGAGAAAAGGGCAAAAGTTAAATAGTAACGCTGGATTAGGTCATACTTGGGCTGCCATATCCCACCGGATTGAAATTGCGAGTCGCGAGACGCGCGGAAATTCAACAGGAAGATACACACAAGCTGCACCAACCACACACTAACCGCATACACACACACACACACACACACACACACATATTCACAAGAGCGTGCGTGAAACTCGAGTGCTTCGTCCCGGGCTTTCTGTTCTCGGTCGATTAATTCGTCATCGACGTCCGTCACGAGTTTCGTAGGTTCGCGCGCGAGACCTTGCAAAAAGCAGACGTCACCGTGTCGATTGCATAATCGATTTCGCCGCACTCCCGTCTCGCTCGTTCGCGCGCCCGTCGGGGTGCGAATAAAACAACAACGGCATCACAATACGGCACCATAACGATGAGAGCAAAGACGGAGCGATAATACGCGCACTTACGGAGAGAAAAGAGGTCGCGGTTGAATTAACGCGAAATCGAAATCGCCCGGATGAAAAGCGCGAAAATTGCTCGAATTAACGCGCAACGCCCGCTAATGAACCCAATTCGCCTCCTGAAGAGCCGGAATTTCCGTTTCCTCCGATGAGAGCGCGCCCACGCTCCCCGTTCGGCCCAACTCGAGCGGTCGTTTTCCCGCGCGTGCCAACAACGACCCTCGAACATCCGCGAATCCCCATCGCCGCAACGGCGAAATTATTAATCAGCGGTTACCTGGCCGCGGCCAGAAGACCCCCCGCGCGGCTTTTGCGCGGCGCAGACGGCGCGGCGGTCCGAAAGCTCGCGACGCGCGATATCGACCTCGGTTTCGGCGCACACGCCGAGGTGCATCGTCGTCCGGTAGTCGCGCGTCGCGCGCAAAGAGAAGCCCCGGCCACGATGAAACCGCTTCTTACGTCGCCCACGCGCGCGCCGCTTGCTCTCGGGAATATTAAATCAAACGCGAGCGTGTTCTTTTCCCTCGTCGTTGTCGATCACCCGCCGCCCGACTGTGTCGCTTAAAACCCCACGACTTCTGTATAGTCAACATTTTTCTCCATCTTGCATATTTTCGAAATTATTCAGGCGGTATATCACCACGTAATTCATAACCTCACACCATTCCGCAAGTCGACATAATTCCCGCGGGTGCTTCCGTGGCCGGAACGGCCGGACAATATCCGCTTCTGATGCAAATGAGAGACTTAAGGGGGTGCGGTGAGTGCATTAAAATATCAGCCTTAATAGGTGACGAGTACACGCCTCGCCTCTCTCGCCAATATCCATATTTAATCGCAGCTATCGGGCGTGCGCTTCGTTAGGTGATTGCGGTCTGATTAAGTATTCCGCGATCTCGAGCCGTTTAATCTCGCCGTGGCGCGAGTTCTCTCGCCACGGAAATAGACCGCGAATTTAACCCCGGAGGAAGAGGAAGAGAGAAGTGTCCGGCGCACGGACATGGGTCGGCAAGGAGCCGTGATCTGATTTCTAGTCGCGCGACTCTTTTCTCGTGACGAAGTCCGATCGGAAATTTTCCGATCGACCGGGCGCTCGGCATCGCGACGTGTTGGGGAACGACGGTGGAAAATGTTGTTGACCTCTCGGGGCTACGTCAGAGGAGACGACACCCGAGAAGGGTGCAGCAGGAGGAGGGGTAAGAGGAGGGGGACTCAAGTTCACGGCGAAGGGGAAACTCTCTCTCTTTCTCTCGTTGTTGTCGCAACCTGCGCGCTCTTTCGCAGATCGCCAGCTAATGACGCGAACGGGAAAGGGCAGGTTTCACCTCTCAACCTCTCACCCGTCAATTGCGTTTGTTCGCATTCGGCAGTTCAGAGGATCAGGAGATCGAGATGAACGCTGCACGCGCCGACGAAGATCTCTCGAGGAAGTTTCCGTTCGTGGCGGCGAGCGCGACAAGAAGCGAATGCGATTCGGTTCCCGTGTCGTTTGCGAAGCACCGCCGCATCGTGTCGCAGCGCAATCGCAATCACAGCTCGCAGAGGAACGAAGAGCGCAAAAGAGCAGCTCAGAAGCAAACGACGCGGAAAGGCCGGAAATAAGCCGTCGCGCGCGACATACGGCAATGGGGATTAACCGAGGGTGAGACAAGACGCGCTCGCCCCGGGAAAATCCACGATAACGCGATCCCGGGAACGACATCCTGCGGAGGGGGAGGGGGGCGGGCACCAGCCAGCTCGGCTGTGTACAACACGCGTCCGATTCCGCCGCCGCCGCCGCCGCACAGTGGGGCCAGATGACATTCTTTGGTTGAAAATTCTCTAGAGACCTGAATTTCCAACCGATCATCGACCACCAATGGATGAGGTTGATCCTGAATAAATTCCGAAGAGATCTGTCTTGCCAAAATTAAAAAAAAAATTTTTTTTCTCGAATTACTAGCCTCAAGAGAGGAAAAATTATGGTTAAACGCGAGAAACGCTTGTGAAATACTCAACTTGTGAATTATTCGACACTTATTTCTATCTAATAGCGTATTCAGCGGATTGAAACTATGAAACCAATCAACAGACACCTCGAGATTTATCGATCCTGAAGCAGAAACCCATTAACCCAAAACTCATACGCCCAAAATACAGAAACATCAAATGTAGACTCGTTAAGCACAAAACCGAGGGATTTTGAGTTTTAAGCCCATCAATCTAGGAATCTATCAATCCGAGAACTTTTTAGCTCGTGGATGCATGAAGCCGTATATACAGTGATAGAAAAATATAGTTGGATTAACTATAATCTCACTATATTTTATAGTTCATTTCGGCGTCAAGCATATTTTTATAGTTCGTGGAACCTGTAAAATATAGTAGAACAAACACAAATATAGTCAATGATTGTCTTAAATAATTGTTTAGTTACTTTTACCACATACATATATGGTAATTTCTCATTCACAGATACAGTGAGATTTAATATTCATATAGTTACATCTGTCATCATTTAGCAAATATTCTGGTAATATTGACTATATAAAAGAGTCACTTTACCTACCATTTTATGGATTTGTATCCATACAATAATTTTAGTTCAATTTACTATAATTCTTGGTAAAAATATTATATGGTTGGTTATACTATGCCTATATCGTAATTATTACCGACATTATGGTATATGGTAATACTTACTATAAATACGATATTTCGGACTATAATTTAGTTACTATATCATTATAGTTCCAAATATCATATACTTTTCTCCCAGTCTATTAAGAGCCCCAAGTAGTCCAACAACCCAATCTATCCATAGCTCGAGAACTTAATAATACTCGACGTTGAATATTCAGCTATAAAACATTAAGTTCGAGCCTCGAAACTTTTAAGACAAACCCTGAGCCGATAATTTTCTCAAAATTTCGGCTAGACAGATCTCTTTGGAATTTATTCAGGATCAACCTCATCGATTGGTGTCGATGATCGGTTGGAAATTCAGGTCTCTAGAGAATTTTCAACCAAAAAATGTCATCTGGCCCCACTGTGCGCTGCCACCGTCGGCAACGGCGCGCAGGGGAGGGGTCGGCGGCGGCTCGTTTAAACGATTTTCTCCGATCCTCCATTACTTCTCCGCGGATTGCCTGCGCTTACCTTAAATAAGGCGAATCTATCGCGGCCATTTATCGCGCCGTCTCGCAGCTCGCCCCGGCTATTTCCTCGCATCGGGTTTAATCGATGTAACAGCCGGCAACCGACGGCCGGATATTAACAAGCCGCTTCTTACTGCGGGGCGAGCGGGGACGCGGAGAAGGAGGGTGAGAAAGGCTAAAATAAGGAGATTCGATTTGTAGATCGCTGGAACTGAAGTCGAACGAGTGGCTCGGATTAAATCGCTTTTTCTCTTCTTCTCTCTCTTTCTCTTTCTCTCTCTCTCTCTCTCTCTCTCTCTCTCTCTCTCTCTCTCTCTCTCTCTCTCTCTCTCTCTCGCCTTATTCTCCACCGCCGCGTATCGTCCGACGAGAAGCTCGTCGAGAGGCGAAGATCAACTCCGGCGACCCTCGACCGGCCGCGTTTAATTAGTCCCGACGGCGCTTTACGCGCCGACGACGACACGCGCGAGCTTTTCTCGCGCCGGAGAAATATCGGCGGCGGCCGCGATGGCACAGAGAAGCCGATACTCCCGCGCGCGTAATCGATGATCAAAGTTGAACGCGCGGTGTAATGCAATTAATGCAGTCTAATTAACAGAGCATCGCGTAACCGTGTAACGCTATTGGGAGTTACCGGTTATAATGTTGCCGTATTACCGGGGAATTAGTGTGGGAATTTTTGGTCAGCGCTTTGCCCCGCCGACATAATCTGTTTAGGTCGGGCATTAATGCGGAAACGATCCCCGCCGCGCTCCGTGTGTGGCTCCGCCTCCCGCTGCCCCGCTTTTCTCTCGTCCTTTCGGCCTCATCGTGCGCGATACGCGCGATGGGCGCAACGCTCGGACCCAAATTTTGCAATCCAAGTCGAACTGAGTTTGCCCCGGGAAGTATGTCGTGTCTGAAAAACGTGGACGTAGCCTCGAAATGGACGTCGCGTCGAGGACCGAGTCAACAGTCGTTGCGCCAGGCTTATCTCGTGCGGGACACTCGGATCTGAATTTAAATCGGGAGTTTGATCGAGATTCTTCAGGGTTGGATCATATGATATGCGAGATATCATAGACGCGGTCTCGATTTAACCGAGAACGACATATCCAACTTTGGATTAAAGTTCCAGACGCGTATTAATAATCGTTGCTTGCTTGCAGCGTTGTCTCTCACTTGAGAGATACTTGGATTTGAATTTAAAATGAGATCTGGAGGTTTTCAGAGTTTTGAATCGCACGACGTGTATGGTATTATACTCGCCACGGCGATTCAACGAAAAAACTCACATCTAACTTTAGATTGAAATTTTAGACCCGTATTAATAATCGTTATTTGCAACTTGTCTCGCTCGCGGTACTCGCGGATTTGAATTTGAAAATTGGATCTGAATTTTTCAGCACGCGGGATTATGCGAGATATACGTGCGATATTATAGTCGCGATTGCGATTCGATGAAAAACTCACATCTAACTTTAGATTAAAATTTTAGAGTCGTATTAATAATCGTTAGCCGCAACTTGTCTCACTTGAGATACTCGGGACTCGGATCTCAAATCAGATCTGAATTTTTCATGTCGCATCGTGCATATACAATGCACGCGCGTATTGTTACACGTGTAATTGCAATCGCAGCTGGAAAAATCGCACCCAACTCTAAATTGTTAATTTATTGCTAATTAAGCCTCGCTTGGAGCTAACTCCGAACCAACGGCCATTGTTACCGGATTAAAAACAAATTGCTAACGATACAACGCGCTCCCGCGAAATAGCCCATCAATGTAAAAATCAGCAGCATGAAATTCGCGCGAAACAGTTGCACGGCGAAATTATTGAAGTCCTAATTTCCGCTCGAAATATCCGCGATACAATCTGCAGATAAAAAATTACTTCCGCTCCGGGGCGCGCGCTACCGTCGAAATTACATTCCGAGGCGCGATCGATCGGATTCGCATTATGCGCGTGGCTCGTTAATTAGCCCGACTTCGCGACATCCCCTCCCCCCTCTCCACACCCACACAAGAGTAGCAGCGGGGGGTCCTTTTTATACAAATCGCCCGGGCCGCGCGAAGAAAAAACGCGGTTCGCTGGCGGGAAATCGGCCGGCCTGCCGGTGGTCCGCTTTCACACTTTTATTCCGCGCGCAGTCAGCTCACCTGGGAAGCCCTTTTTGTAGCCGGGGGGCAAAAACGCCGCGGGCGGCGTGATGGGAGGCGCCGCGTCCCAGGAGGGCACGACGTCCGGCTGCATCCCGTAGCCCGGCGGCAGCTCCAGGACTTTCTGCTGCTTCTCGCAGCGTCGCCGTCGGCGGCCGGCCGGCGTGAACGTTTTCACGGCCGCCAAGAAGCCGACCCCGCTCATGTCTGTCCGTCGCGATATCTCCCTCTCGCGTAACCCTCCTCTCTCCGGAGAGACCGAGCGACTCTGTCCCCGACTGAGCTTCGTCCGCGAGGACGGCGTCCCGCGCGGACTCGGAACTCTCACGAATCGACGAGTGCCGGCGCTGCTGCTGCTGCTGCTGCTGCTGCTGCTGCTGCCGCCGCTGCTTCCGCTGCTGACGACGGAGGAGCGCGATCGGCGGAGATTAGCGCTTAACAATCAGCCGCGCGATAAGCGTCACGCACTTGGGCAGAAAGAGAAGATTTTCCGCGCTTGAGTCGCGGGCCGCGCGCAGGTCGCCGCGGTATGACGTGGTGGTGCGATGGTGACGGGGCATGCTGATGCTGCTGCGCGGCACGTACCGCAACGTGTGATAACGTTTCGCCGAGACGTGCAGCGTCGTACGCGACGGAGCGGCCGGACGTTATCGCGACGCGACGGGCCGGCTCGTTTACGAGCGAGGACGCAGGCGTGGACGCGGAATCAGCAGCGACGCGAATGACGCGCGGCGCGTCCCGTGGGAGGATGCGGCAGACGAAGGATGTCGCATGAATGAACCGGAGCTTTTTTCCGACGAAAAGCGCTCTCTCGCCTTCTCGTACTTCCGTCTGATATTTCGCTGGCGCGACGCGACGCGACGCGACGTGCATCGCCGAGTGGCGCGCGCGCGGCCGATTGATCCGCCGCGAGAAGCGGAGGGAGCGAGCGAGAAAGGTCGGGGGGGGGAGGCAGAGGGAGACGCGGCGGTGTTATTTCGGTGAGCAATACTTGCGCAATCGGGAGGCTCGCTCAAAACGATCACCAGTTGCGTCTAATAACGGGTGTCGCGAGTTGATAATAATCGGCCGCTCGTCATACGCCGGAAATGAGGTCTGCTTTTTTCCTCTCTCTCTCTCTCTCTCTCTCTCTCTCTGCGGAACTATCGCGACGTCGCTCGCTTCCAACGCCGGAGAACGGTGTTCCCGTGGAGATCCTGTTCCCTGAAATTGCACGCGAGAGAGCCCGCCCCGCGGTTAATAGACGCTTCATCAATCAATCAATCGATCGATCAGTCTCCCGCGTCGACGCGTTGAGTAACATCATCGTTTCGCTCGAAAGGCAAATCGCGAGCCGGGGAGAACGGACCTAAGAAGAGGGCCCGCACGAATCGCGAGATCCTTCGGATCGGGCAACTTTTTATCGCGCCCTTGTCGGGACAGACGGTCCCTCCCCCTGCCCCTGACCTACGTGAAAACAATCGGGAGAATCATGTCGCGACGCGGAGGGAATGTCACACAGCTTCTCCTTCATGGGACTTCTCTTCGATTTCACTGCGCTTTCTAGTTGCGCAGGATAGACCGACCGTGGAGTTTAATCTTGAAGGTCATCGAGAAGCGTATTTTTGATCTTTTCGATAAATAGAAATTTTTTTTACTATTAGTAGTTTCTGCGATGTGTATCGTAAGATTAAAGAAACGGAAGGACGATAAATTAGAACGGAGCGTGTCGACGTATTCGTGTTTCTCAGCCATCACGAAATCCCACGGCGATCTCCCCCCCTCCGCCGCGGGGTCTCACAGCGCCCTTTGTGCGGTGATCGCAGTTGCCACCGATGTTCTCAATCGCGCGACATGTCGATGCTCGTCGATGTCCGATCCCGTGCCGTGCGCGTTCGCGAAGGACCGAGCCGGCTGCTTCCTTCCGCCCACAATAAGAAAACTCGACGCTGCTTGTCGATTGTTTCCCGCGATGGTTCCGTCGCGACCCCCGAACAGGGACATTACAACGAGATATTCACGAGAGCGAGGCGCGTGCACGAACAGAAGTGGGCTTTCAGCGGGCGACCGGATTGCCGCCGCGCCGTGGCGAAAATGCGGCTGCGGCGACAATTAAAAATGCTCGGCAGACCGGAGAACTCTTTCGGAAACGCGATTTAACTTTGTTTTTTTTTAGCCGGCCTCGCGAGCCTTTGATTGCACGTAGCTTGATCTTTTGTCGCGGAACGCTGACGTCCGCGCCGGAAAGCGTCCCCCCCTCCCCACATCTATGCTCGGTCGCCGTTGTTGTTTGAGACAACAAAGAGCGCTGCGGTACCAAAGGGACGATTAAAATGTAACAACAACGAGAGCGATGAAAATATTGACTCGCCCGGCGCGACTGAAACCGAGGAGAACTAATCGAACTTTATAATCGGAGTTTCTCTTTTCTTCTCTGTCTAGAGGAACTCTCCTCTACCTCCCCCCCTCTCTCTCTCTCTCTCTCTCTCACAATCTCCGTCTCGCTGTCCCGAACTTATTTTCGAGAAGGACTTTCCCGGAGTTTGCGGGCGCGCACCGGAAGATACAGCTCGTCGCAGGATTAAGAGGTTTCCGATCGACCGAAATTGTTTACGGAGAGCCGCGCGCAATTTTAAACTTTTCCGCGCGCGGAATGTTTGCATAGACGAGCTCGCGGAATTTCGCATCTCGCATTCTCCGCGCCGGGGGCCGCTCTCGCAAGTAGAAACGAATGTTGCAGGAAGAATTCGGCTATCGGGAATTTTTCGCGAGCTCGCTCGCAATTTACGTTGCAGCCGGGATCTCGCGGAGCGAACGCGCAATTATTTTTGCGCGCGCGCGCGCAGACATACGGCGGGTCATGAGCGCCGCGCTTCTACCCCGCCCCGCCGCTTTTTTACGCGACGAGTCCCACCGTATATTGTGACATCCCTTTAAGCGCGTTCTCCCTCTTTCTCTCTTTCTCCTTCTCACCACGGGATTCATCTCGGATTCGCGAAACGCGACCGCGCGCCGGTTTTAATATCAAGCGGGACGCGCGCATACGCGTTACTTAAATTGTCGACGCGAATCGGCGCGTTTGTACGAACGAAACCACCGACGTCGGCTACACTTTTCGTTTCTTGCGACTTTAATGCACCCCCCGCCTACGTCCCCGACGTATTTTCGGCTGCCGTTCGCGCGAGGTACACGTTTACGGCGGCTCACTGGAGTTTCTCCCCGGAAGTCCGTCCGTCGCGCCGAATCGATCGTCGCGCGCAATCGAAGACGATGATGATGGTGATGATGATGATGATGATGGTGATGGTGATGGTGATGGTGATCCGTGGCGACGGCGAGGTGTGTCCCCGTTGACGTTAATCTGTCTCATGCTGATTGCACAGAGCGGTGATTCGCGATTGACGGTAAATCCCGGCGAACTCGAGCGCGACGCGAAAGAGAACTCGCGAGTCGTGCAAATCAAATCAAATTAAACCAAATCCTTCAACTCGTGACGCGTTTCCGCGCGAAGTGAAAAGCACAGCGATCAGTGGAACAAAACTCACGTGAAAAAAGCTGACTCGGCGCAAGAGCGAGCTCGTGATCTCTCTCTCTCTCTCTCTCTCTCTCTCTCTCTCTCTCTCTCTCTCTCTCTCTCTCTCTCTCTCTCTCTCTCTCTCCCCTCCCTCCCACCCTCCTATCTCTCTCTCTCTCTCTCTCTATCTATCTCTCTCTCTCTCTCACTCACTCGCTCCCTTCCGCTCGACGTAATCGTCGATTCCCTTTGTAAGGCAATTACACCAGAAACAAAGTCGCAGCGAGCAAAGCCCGACGCGAAGGAAGAAGAACACAAGGAAAGAAAGTAAAAAGAGCGACACCCCCGCGGAACGAAAGCGGCCTGATCATGAAAATTGCGCGATCTACTTTAGGCTCTCTCGATCGAGTGACCTTGACGAATCGTCGTATCGGAGGGGGTCGACCCACGGCGGAAGTGCGAATCGATCACCAGTTGCGCGCGTTGTAGGCGCCGAGTAGCGTAGCAGTAGCAGCAGTAGTAGTAGTAGTATAATAGTAGTAGTAGTAGTAGTAGTAGTAGTAGTAGTAGTAGTAGTAGTAGTAGTAGTAGTAGTAGTAGCCGCCGCCGCTGCTGCCGCCGCCGACGAGAAGCCAGCAATCTAACCTTCTCCGGGAATGAGGTGCGCTCTTCGCGAGAGCGTGCCCCGCACTGACGCGGTCCGCTTCCACTGGCGGCTATCGCGCTCTCCCTCGCTCCGTCTCGCTCTCGCCCGGTGAGCGCGGCGCAGCGCGCGCGTCGAACCTAGTAGTCGAAGCCGGCGACCGCCGTCGCCGCTGCCGCCGTCGAAGCGCGCAGGCAGGCAGCCGAGGAACGAGGAACGTCGTCGGGGTGCCGTCTGATCGCGACTGCGCGCGCAAGTGGTACAAGCGGAAGATTACCGCGGCCGCTCCGGCGCGGCGCGCGCTCGTGGCCGAAAGACGCGTGGGCGTTCGGCTGGTGGTTGCAAAAGGAGCCCGCGGTGGGGATGCCGAAGGGTGGAGACAGGGCTGGCCCGTTGGCGAGATATAGTGGACAAATTGCAGCGGTAACTTTCGGCGGCCCTGGCCGGCGAGCGTATCGCGAGCGAGCGAGCTCCGCTCGCGGAAATTTCGCTTTTTCTCGCGGGGCGCACGTGCGGCAAATCGCCGCCGGCCGGAGGAGGGAGAAAGGGACAGAGAGAGAGAGAGAGAGAGAGAGAGAGAGAGAGAAATACTCGTCGGACAAAGTCAAAGTTGCTCGCAGAATGTCGGATCCCAATTTCGTCGCAGTCTCTGCTGCCACGCGGGGAAAAAGTTTGGCGGAATTAACAATGTGACAATGAACGGATTGGGCGCATTTTCGCTTCGAAGGGAGCGCGGAATTCCCGCTTCTGGCGAAAAGGGAGAGTCGAATTCGCTCCGTAAAAGGCAGACATTCCGCTCCTTCGACGCGAAAACGCGCTCTCGCCCCGCGTCCCTCGTCACGTTAATTCGACCGAACTTTCGCGTTCGCGACGCGGAGAGGCTGGCTCCCGCTCCGGCTGTTTAAAAAGCCCTCCGGCAAGACCAGGATCTCGCTCCCTGAGTTATCGATTCAATTATCTCACTCCATCGCAAATGGTTTCTTGCGATTTCGCAGAGCAGGTGAGGGGGAGGGGAGGAGGAGGAGGAGGAGGAGGGAGGGAGAATGGAACGCTTTTTTTATCAGCGTCTGGCAATGTCTTGTTAGTGTCTCGAGGAGCACGGCGAGAATCGTAAATATGTCACGGTGCTCGAGCGCGTAAATTTTGAACGGTAACACGCTCGGCGAAAAGAGGGAGAGAGGGGCAGAGAAAAAAAGAGCGACAGAGACCGAGGCAGAGTCACAGAGCGAAGCACCCTTCGCCGCGTATGGCGAGCGCGAGCATGGATTTCTGCTGCCACGTTCCGACTCTCGTCTCGCGCGATCGTGTCGTTGTTAAATATTAATCCGACGGGAGCTGCGCGCACGCTACGCGCGCTTTAGTTTAATCCTCATTAGTATAAACTGCAACGTTCGCTGTCGGGATATTAATTAACACAGGTGCTCATTTGGCCCGAGTACAGCGCGCGGAATATCGCGGCGCGTCATTTCATCATTCTCCACGGCGCGAGCGATGGCGAAGAGTCTTGCTCTCTCTCCTCGTCGCCTCACGCTATCTATCTTCCGCGATCTCGATCTCGATTAGAATGTAAACCAATAACATCCCACTGCGTGTATTGCAACCACGAGAGTGCGAGAGGGAGGGACGAGGAAAAGGGTGTCCGGGGCGTGCGGGGACGGTTTCGCAACTGCGGTTTATATCGCGCTTATTTATATACTCGGTCGTCGCTCGATATTGAAATATCATACGCTTGTATTTATTATACACGCACTTTAAATTCATCCCCGCTGCCGTAGAAGCTGTAATAAATACCGTCGCCGGTAATACACTCGCGCATTGTTTTTATTAGCAATAATCCGCGGATTGATCGCGGATGGAGTCGCGATATAATCGCTCGGCGCGCTTACGAGTGTCTGCGATAAACTCGAATATGCATTTGCAGAGACGGCTGGGAGAGAGAGAGAGAGAGAGAGAGAGAGAGAGAGAGAGAGAGAGACCAAGTGCGTCTTTCCGCGATTTCTCTCGTGCGCGATTTTTACGCGGAAGATCGACGCGGAGTATCGAGCGCGCGTGTTCTTTTTCCCTTTGACGCGTTACGGGGTAATTAGCAATTACGCAAGGAACTTAGCATCATTTAGCCTCTGTCCTTTGCTGGGAGAGGGGAAGAGGAGAGAGAGAGAGAGAGAGAGAGAGAAAGAGCGCGAATATTTTAACGCGAATCACAGAGTTGAAAGTTGAACGTCGCTGTTTACCCGAGAGCGTCGGCCATCAAACAGCGGCCGGCACTCGGCGTCGCGATTTAATGGCTGTCGCGCGACTGATGCTCTTCACGGCGGAAATCTACGCAGTGTGCGAGCGCGCGCGTCAACGTATAATGGCAATTCAGCTGCAATTATCCGCGTTATTCGATACTTAGTTACGCGTACGAAAATACACAATCGTTCATTCGGCGGCTGTGTACCACTCTCGCCCGGCGGCCGATTAATTCTCTGCCCACGTTCGCGTGCGCGCGGGGACAGATTTCCCCACGCTCGCACAACGAACACACACACACACACACACACACACACAACATATAGTGGCAATATTTCCATTAGATAATCCGCGTGTTTCCGCGCGCGCGCCAAAACGTACCGTATCATTCGATCGGCTGGCGATACAGCCCGCAGGGCTGGTCTTTATTATTACATACGCTTGGCTCGCCGGTCACGCGCCCGTCGAATCCTCTTCATCGCCCGCCGTGTACACATTTCACCCCTAACTCGAGGGACAAAGCGCGCGCAACGCGTTGCTGGCGAACGAATCGTCGGAGAAAAAAGGAGGAAAACGAAAGAACGCCACACGCACACCGATTTTCCCTCGCTACCCTCACGGAAACGCGCCGGCGGGGAAGGGGGAGGAGAAGCGCGCGCGAAATTTAATAGCCCGACATGCCGTCTCGCAGGATCGAATCCGCCGCCTGTGCGAGAGGAGCGAGAGAAAGAGAGAGAGAGGGGGGGTGGAAAGGGAGGGAGAGAGAAAGAGGGAGAGAAAGGGAGAGGAGAGAGATCCGGACCGGGGCACCAGACAGCGACGGTCCGTGCCTGCGGCTGGAAGGCGGTGGAGTAGGAGTGAAGGGGAGAAAGAGAGAGAGATATCGCGCGAGGGACAGAGGGAGCAAGACAGAGGACGCCGTAGGACGGCGGGGGTTGGAAGGGACCGTCGTGCAATTCGCTATTCGTACCCCGGGCAAGGGAACCGATCGTTACTGGGGAAAACTCGGGAGCGGTGGAGGGGCCTTTTCATTTTCCGAGGGGGCGCCGCCGCCGCGGCCGGCGGGGGTGGGCGGGAAGGAGGGACGGGGAGCGGACGAATGGAAGCCGCCGCCGGAGGTGGAGGGAAAATTCGCCACTCTGCGTTCCGGATTGCGAGGGCTTGGTGAAGAGCAGCGAAGCGGAGCGGAGCAGAGCGGAGGAGCGCAGAGAGGTGGCGAGAGGGGAGGAGAGGAGAGGAGAGGATCCCCGCCGCCGATCGGGATCCGCTGTGTAGTATCAGCAGTATCGATCATTATACACCGTCGTCGCGGCCCCCTCGCGCACCCTTGCCACCAACAGACAACCCTTCGCCCTCGCGCGCGCCGTCTCCCCCGTCTCGCCCATCAACGCGTATGTGTGGTAGGCCACGTCGGCGGAGTCTCCGCGCGCCCGTCGACGCCGTCGTCGTCGTCGTCGTCGTCGACGTGCGACCTTGGACTCCGCTAAGCGGCCGAGTCGGAAGACGAGACGCCGCTGAGACGACGCGCGCGCGGACGCAGCGAGGGTGAGAGAGTACGCGCGAGAGCCCGACGACTTCCGCGTGCCGTTACCGCGCTGATGTCCCGTGTAATAAAGCGACCTTGGCGACGGAGGACTGGCGAAGGGGGGGGGATATATTTCTGGCAAAGCGCTCGTTAAACTGGAGGACGCGCGCCGCGATTGCAAATACACTCTTGCCGTGTCTCATGAGGTGGGGGGATTTTCCAAGTCAGACTCGCGAAAGACGCGAAAACCGCGAGTCTTCTCTCTTCCTCCCCCGCGTGTTCTTCCCGCTTGTCTATCTTCCTTCCTCGTTTTCGCACTCTTTACGCGAACGGACGAGCTCCAATAACGCGCGCGATGACTGTTTGCGTTGCGACGCTACAAAGCGAGAGCGATGCGCACGGAGGGATGATGAAATATTGGAGGCAGGCTATTTACGTTTGCCGTACGGCGGAGGCAATGTTTCTCGGTTAACGACGTCTTACGCGGTAGGTGGGTCTGAGGTCCTTTTGATATAGGGACGATCGGCGGGGAGTAGAAAGAAGGCGAGAGGAAGAGAGAGAGAGAGAGAGAGAGAGAGAGAGAGAGGGAGAGAGAGGGAGAGAGAGAGAGAGAGAGAGGGAGAGAATTGTTTTATGCGCGCCCGGAAACTCTCTCGGGGATGAGTGAAAGTGGAAAGGGCGATTGGTTTATGGCGGTCGCAGGTTTACGAGGATCCGAGAGCGCGAGAAGCGGAAATTCCAGTCACGAGGCACGTCGGCCGCGCAAGGCCCACTCCCGCCGAACGCTATCCTCTTCGAGGGCGAATTTCGTCGATAGTGAACGCGAACACTCCGCACTCGTTTCCCATAATTACGTTGTCCATCCCCGCGCCTCAATTTTGCGAGATGGTGTTTTCTCGCTCACCTTGATCGACACGTTCGCTATCGGCGTCGCGCATGCGCACCGATTTCCCTCATCGAAGCTCGTCTCCTCCCGATATCCTTTATTTATGGATACGGGGAAAAGAGATCGGAAAAAAAAATCGGGAAGAAAAGAAGAATTAACGTGACGATAAGCGCGTCTTGATTGAGGAATTTCTGGTTGCTCAAATAATTAAAATAATTTGTAATTAAAAAATAGTTAAAATAATTCGGTCCGGAAGAGCATTTCTTCTGAAATTGATCGCGGTCGATTTTCATTCTATATTCCACATGAACAAAATAATAATAATAATTTTCTGCAACTTGCCTCACACGCTCGAGATGCGCAGAATCTGAATTTCAGGAGGTATTCACATAGCTTGTTTTTGTGTACCTAAGAGTGTCTTTTAAGTTTATCTTCAGATGCTTCCTAGGCAATGAAGCAGTCCGAGTGGCATCTTAAGGTAGACTTAAGACGATCTTAAATTTAAGAACCGATTATGAATACCGCATTTGGACTGTTGGTGCCGCCGTATCAACAGTTGCCGCTTTGCCTCGGGTGAGACTTGAGTTTCCGGTTAAACGCGACCTTTTTTAGCGTTGAATCGTATAAATAGGATGTGTCATATTTATTACGATTAAAATATACAGAACTCTCTCTCTCTCTCTCTCGAACCTCGACTTTGATTTCCGAGACAAGTTTCAAGTGCCGACCATTAACCTTTAAAAGCTATCATCAAATATCACCCCAAGCTGACTACTCTCCTTGTTATTGTTTGTAGCAAAGCATGTGCGAGAATCGACCTGTTTTATCATAATGTTGTCACTACTGATGGTGCGAATAAATATCTAAATTAGTACTGCCAATGCGGTTACGTTTTTCAGTAAGATAACAAAAGTTCGCATGGGGTGAAATTTCATCCATGGTAGCCTTCGAGGGTTAACACGGAGCCCGAAGTTCAACCGGAGGTTTTTCAGCGGTGAATCGCACGATGCACGCGACGCGACCGCGCGATTCCGCTAGGAAAAGTCAATTCGCCCAAATGGACACTCAAACCGCATGTAATTCACATTAACCCTAATTCGCACACCTAACTCCACCTCAACACCCAACTCGAAACCCGAATCTGATTATCCTGCTTGAGACAAGTTTCAAGTAACCGCTGTATCTATCTACGTCCGTTCGACACACAATTGCACGGAAACAAATACAACGTGCTCCTCCGTGGGAAGGAGACTTCCCTAAGCACCCGGAATCGGGTGGCGAGGGTGGTGATACCGCGGGAACGTGCATGGAATTTTTTGTCGATTATAATTCACAGCGGCCGCGCGAGCGAAGCGGAAGCCGACCGGCTCGGCTTTATTTATCACGATCGATGGCAGTTTCGATCTCACGCGCGGCCAATTAGCAGCGTCGTCGTCGTCTGCTCAGGCCGGCCTGGAAATATACCCCGACGCGCATAGGCAATTTGCGGGGGTGGAAATCTCGTAAAAGGGAGCACCGTAAAACAGGCGAGTTTATGTCGGCCGTAAAAAAAGGAAGCGACGCGTGAGGAAGGAAGGGTGACGTAGAGAGAGAGAGAGAGAGAGAGAGAGAGAGAGAGAGAGAGAGAGGGAGAGCAAATGAGCCGAGACTCGGCTCGACCCGACGTGAGCGCACTGGAAATCGTTTTTAAACAAAAGCGACCTCGCTATTTCTAGACGTTATAACGACACCGCCGCCGTCGAATAGCTCGTTAATGAAAGTGCCGCCGCGCTGTCGCGTCCGTGTACAACGTGCGCTCGTCTGAAGTTGTGTGTACGTGTGTGTCGATGTCGTGGAGTCGATTGCGATGTCGATTGAAGAGGTGTCGCGGTAAAACATGCACAGGACGCGAGCTAACGTGACACTCCGGTCGGTCAAGTCCTTCGACGAGGTTGAGTTGGAAAGTTAACGATTGGACCGACCGTTTTCTCTCTCTCTCTCTCTCTCTCTCTCTCTCTCTCTCTCTCTCTCTCTCTCTCTCTCTCTCTCTTTCTCTATCTCCGTTTTTTCCCTATCTCGCTCAAATTGGCAAAAATTACGTTATTGTGTAAAATAACGAGACAAGGGCGGCTGGCCGGCTTTCGCCGGCTTTGGAAGACAAATCGAGGCGAAGTGTTCTCTCCTCCCCCCCCCGATATGATCTCCGTAACGCACGCTAATCCGGCTCGCAATGAAATATCGCGTCTCCGGGTTAAGAAAGAAAAACCTCCCGAACCCTGAAGAAGGGGAAGAGGGAATTTCGCCGTTTTCGCGGGACAATTTTCGAGACAGGCGCGACGGAGAGTGACCCCGACGAAATAAATTTCCTATCGCGCGCACTCGCAAAAAATTGCCGATATGCCGGCGTCGTCGTGTGGAAAAACAATTATCCGGCTGCCATCGATATCCGCCGTCGTTGTTTTTCGCGAAGCAATTAATTTAACTTTACCTCGCGGCGCCTCCGATGCGCTTCTCGCGCTATTGTCCGCGCGCTACTGACCGTTCCTCTCTCTCTCTCTCTCTCTCTCTCTCTCTTTCTCTTTCTCTCTCGTTCCTCCTTTTTCTCTCGCACGGCCGCTCGCTCGGCGAGTGAATTCCGCTTTCTTGCGGAACACGCGTGCGGTATGCAAGACGTCGCATATCTCTCGGAGACGCGAGAGCGATAAATAACGGCGCCGAGCGGCGCGGCCGTCGGCTGAGAGTGACGGATGCTATGTTTTTTATTCAGCGCGACAAATTTGTTTGTTCGGCATTTTTCTCAGAGCCCCCGGAGACGCAGCGTGGCGTCGTCTCTCCTCCGCCGGCGAGCCTCTTCCCCGCGAGACGTCGAATCTGTCGACGTTGCGGCGGTGCTCCTCGCGCGCGCGTGTCCGTGTGACAGAGACGGTACGGCCGAGCGTGTGTTCGAGAGACGCGCGCAAGTTATTTCGAAGTGAATAAATCTCGAATAAGAACTCGTTTCGCACGCCACCTCCGTTCCGTGAATATAAATCCCCCGCGGGAGAGGGAGCGGTGCTCGCGAAAATAAATTCTGTCGGCGGATAATTTCTAGAGAATAAAAAAAGAAAAAAGGCTAGAAAGCGAGAAAGAAGGGGGACAACATTCTTCCCTCTTCTCTCTCCTCCTTTTAAATCGAAGATTTAAACTGTCTTCCCTGCAAACCTTTTCATTAGCGGCGCAAATTTGTCTGCGCGCGAAGGCCGCCTCTAATGACCGACTCGGAAGCGTCTCTCGGCTTGTCGGCTAGAAGGAGAGAAAAGGAAAGACGACCGCGAGAGCGACTCGCGGTGAAATGCGCGACGGAGAACGCGCGCCGCGGCGCGGCGTCGCACTAATTTGCTCTCGACATCGTTCGCGATTGCGCAGCGATAAATTTCGCACAAACCGTTGCCCCGGCTAATTGCCGTTACGAAATGGACACGAGCGTCCATTCCGGCAAAATTCACGCGAGCACCGCCCGTCGCTTAATGCCGATAGCGAGTGTGTGTTAAGGTGCGCGCGCGCGCGTTGACGCGTAAAAACGGGCCTCGCCCAGCCGCGCGCGGCAATTTTCGCGCGAAGCGGATTGATTTCTCGCGGCGCAATGAAGGCGCGCGTCCGGCAGTGAAGGATGCAAACACGAGCTCGCGCCGGTCACATTGTCGGGAGATTAAATTCCCGCCCTCTGCGGGAGGCGTCGCCGCGCAGAAAGCGGATAAAGAAAGCGCGGAACGTACTTATCGGCGCGCTTCCCGCTGTTTCCCGCGATGCGGGATTGTCGCGCTGAAAATACGGGCGGATCTTTGGACGGGACGAGCGAGCTTCCTCCGCTTTAATATCGGAATTTCGCTTCGACGTGTCGCCTGGCGACTATCAAACATTCATTAAGCTCGTTAGCGGCGCGCGATGCCGGGTATCCGATTTTTTCTCGGAGGGCGTTGTGATATGCGACGGTAATGATGGAAAAGAGAAAGAGAGAGAGAGAGAGGAAGAAAGGCGTCGCGAGCGGAAGGAGGGAGTTACAAAATCGGTAGTCGTAGCGTCGCGTTGATTATTGATTGCAAAATAATCCCATTAAGCGACGACCGCGGGATAATCTTCACCGACGAAAACGTCGCAGCCTCGAGAAATTTTCACCGCGCGCGCGCGTGCGTGAGTTCGATTAAAGTTACCATTTCAGTGGCGAGAAGCGGCACCGGGTTAGTCCTTAAGGCGAGGATGAAAATACTAAATAAATATCATCTCGGATCTCCCTGCTCCGTAAGTAGTCGACTACGACTGGCTCCATTAAAATTTCAGAGAGCCGCTTTTTCCTCCTTTCCGCGCATACGAGGCGCACGTGACGTCAAGAGCGCACGTGCTTTCGGATCCGCGCCGACGGCGGCAGACGCCAGTCGTTCCACGCATTGACGTAAAACGCTTTGTTTCATTCGGACGCACTTGTCCGTCCGCGGAATTTGCCCGTTCGGCTGTAACGGGAGAGACGAGAGCTCTCCTTCTCGCTCGCCCGAGCCGGAATCATCGAGACTCATCGCGATACTCGGTGCTATTTACGTGTTAATTAGATGCTTGAATTGCGGGGAAAGATGTCGAAGCTCGCGCGAAGGACTTCGGGGGCAAGGATCAGTGAAAAGGTGCGAGAGCTGTGCGGATGGTGGACGCGACGATTGAAATCTCACGCTCTAGAAAAACAAAATGTCGCATTTGTAATTAAGATCGCGTTAGTAAAAGAAAGTCTGAGGAGGAATTTTTTGGGAAACGTTATTACAACGGCAAAAGAACGGTGACTTTACTCTCTGCATCTTGTGTATCTTGATTACTCGTTTCTTGCGTTACAACGACAAGAGGACTCGGTTGGCGCCGAGAATGGTCGTGTAATTTTAACAAAATATAATTTTATATGTATATTGATATTTCTATTTTACTGTTAGAACGACGAAAAGATACAGCTGGCGCCGAGAATTTTACCGGGATTGACCATTTTCTTTTCTCTCGATGTACATACTAGTCCCGATTTTTGTGCTCCAATAGTTCAACGGGATATCACGATGAGAACGAGAGAGGACGGCCAGCTCGCGAATCATCGGGCGCGCGCGAGTCTCCCTCGCAGCGACGTGAAAGAGAAAATACGTGGCCGCGGCTGGATCCACGACGACTCGATGTTAGCCGGGATATTCCCGTCAGAGCGAATTACATTTGAAAATTAATCGGAGAGAGAAAGAGAGAGAAAGAGCGGGACTCCTGCCGTGGCCTATTTTCATCCGCGCGCATTCGCAATCTAAAACCCTTCGATTTTCGATGGCCGGAGCGCGCGACTCCGCCGTAATCGGACTTGCCGTCGCTGCGAAAATTCCATAAGAAGACCAGTCATCAAAGAGCCCGCGAGCACGGCTCAAAGGACACACGGTAAAGGAAGAGTGCCGGAGTGAGCGAACGCGCGCGAGAAAGAGAGAGAGAGAGAGAGGAGAGGAGAGGGGTAGTCCTTGCAGAGATTCGTATCGCCCACGATGCGACGCTCTCACCCCCCTCCTTTCTCTTTCTACGTGTGGAATCGCGTGTGAATCACGGTGAATGGAGCGCCTCTCGCGTTTCGTATTTCTGCACGCGCGACGCGATCCCGATTTTTCCCGTTGTCGTCGAGAGAATGCACCGAAATAACCGTCGCGACGACGCACGCTGTTGAGAGAGAAAGACAGACTGAGAGATAGAGATAGATAAAGAGGGAGAGACAGAGAGAGAGAGAGAGAGAAAGACAGAGGGTCGTACTCGACGCACGGGCGACGCGTTTCATGTTTACCGCACCCACGCAGGCTCGTCAATGATTATTCGCGCGGAGGATGAGTGATCGCTTTATCGGCGCGGTCGAGAATCGTCAGACGTGACATCGCAGCGTTATTCGCAGCGCCGGCGCTTGTCTATCACCGAATCTCTCTATTGTTATGCGCGTTCGCGCTCATTATTTTCGGATCGCGCGCTTGCCAGGGAAATTCCGGGCACGCATGCGCGCCAGAGAAGCGGCAGTTGTGTGCGTCGGACATCTGTAATTACTCGTTTCCTTGAGTCTGCTGGCAGATTTTAGTTGTCGCACTTTGTGAGGAGAACAACAGCTGTCCCGCGCGCCGTGGCTGCTTCGGCAAGAGAATGTGTCTCTATTCGGGATTTTAAGCATCGACAGTTGAAACGATATTTCGTATCTGCAAGGGCAGCCATTTTCTGGTTTCCGCTTTAACGAATTCCGAATGCCTCTCTCTCGTCGACCTTCGTCGAGAACGTTTTGCTTTTAATTGGAATCTTAAAGATGTGAAGAATGCGGACGAAATTCAATCGCGACCAGGGTTGAAAACGAGCGTTCGAGATCTCGCCTGAAAATTTCCAATTTCGCGCGTACGAAGTGTCGCTTCTTAATCGTTGTTTGCGTGTATTTATTTATTGTATTATATTACGAATGTTGTGGGATAAAATTTCGAGAAGTGAAATGTGCCCGGCGAGTCACTCGCATTCGACTGCTTTTTTTTTCATTCGCATAAAGCGAATCCGTCGCTCTGAATCGTCTGAATATTTCCGCTCGAACTTGAAGAGCGATTCGAACATGTTCCATCATTATGGGAAGAAATCCACTCTAACGGATTGAAACATTCGCTCGCGCGAAGTCAGAATCCACTCCAAGCTCGAATGCGACGTTCACTCTTGCGATCACGAGCGGTGGTATCTTCAGCACCGCTTCGAGCGAATTCTCTCTCGTTTCCAGCGAGACATATCGCCGCGGGAAAAATTTACGAAATATCGTGTGATCGTTATTACCGCTCAATCTATCGTATTACTTATGAAACGGGATCTCTACGTTTCATAATCGGCGAAGTAGTCCATTTCCACGACTAACGAATCCGCGCTTCGGAGCGAATTTTCCATCCATTCTCCGCACTTTGCAAAAGTAAAAACCGCGACCACTTGAACCTTCCGGAGACCGACGCACAGTAGTGGGGCCAGATGACATTTTTTGATTGAAAATTCTCTAGAGACCTGAATTTTCAACCGATCATCGACACCAATGGATGAGGTTGGTCCTGAATAAATTCCAAAGAGATCGGTCTAGCCGGAATTTTGAAAAAATTATCGGTTTAGGGTTTGTCTTAAAAGTTTATCGTTTAAAGTACAGTGTCTTGGGTTCGAGCTTATGGATACTAAATGCGAGATCCGAGAATTTATAATCACCTTTTAGAAAAGTCAGAATTTCAAAGCTCATCATTTCAGCCCACATTAAGAATTAAGGATTAAAATCCCTCAGTTTTATGCTTAACGCGTCTATATTTGATGTTTTTGTATTCTGGGCATATGAGTTTTGGGTTAATGGGTTTCTGCTTCAAGATCTGCGATAAATCTCGAGGTGTCTGTTGATTGGTTTCATAGTTTCAATCCGCTGAATACGCTGTTAGATAGAAATAAGTGTCGAATAATGAGTATTTCACAAGTTTCTCGCGTTTAAAGGGACTGGAGGATCAGATTGCTGAAAAATCGTGCTTGTTTTCGATAATATTTTGTGACGAACTGAATAAATATGCAAGAATGAAAATTTTAGATATAGTTATACAACACATGAAGAGTAGGAAAATTTTGTTTATTGACAAATATTCGTATAAATATATTCGTATAAATATAGCTGAAATATACTCTCCTTTTTTCTCAAGTTATCGTTTTTGCAATCTCTATCTTTTGTAATATCTCGGCTCTCGGTGGTCCGATCAGAGCGAATTTTAGCTAGAAATCTTGAGGAGACTTATCATTATCCGGTGAACCACTAGAAAAAAAAATCGAACAAAATTAACAAATTGGCAGCTATTATTAGGAAAAAATTCAAATTTTTCAGTTCCTTTACAATAAAAAAAATTAATATCTCGAAATGAAATATTCTGACGGAGTTGTCCATGGTTCACCTGAGAGCCGGATGAACAAGTATTATTGCTTTAAAATTTCAAATCGATACGAAGCTCAGTTTCGGAGAAATCACTGCAAAAAGTTGAACAATAAAATTTCGGAAAACACGTTTAAAATTTAAATGGACGTATATTTATATGAGTATTTGTTTAAAAATAAAATTTTTCTACTTTTCATATGTTATATAAATATATGTAAAATTTTCATTCTTGCACATTTATTCAGTTCGTCACAAAATCATGATCAAAAACAAGCACGATTTTTCAGTAATCTGACCCTCCAGAGTCCCCTTAACGATAATGTTTCCTTTTTTGGGGCTAGTAATTCGAGAAAAAAATTCTTTTTTTAATTTTGGCAAGACATATCTCTTCGGAATTTATTCAGGATCAACCTTCTCCATTGGTGTCGATGATCGGCTGGAAATTCAGGTCTCTAGAGAATTTTCAACCGAAGAATGTCATCTGGTCTCCACTGTGCGACGGGAGGTTCGCGATCGGACAGGAAGCTTTGCGCATCGACGAATCGGAAGCCGCTGAGACGAAAAATTTGGCAAGCCCTTGTTTGATATCCGGGTCAGGGTCGAGCGCGTGCGTACATCGCGCCGCGCGCTCTTCTTTGATTCCGTCCTTCTAGGCTTTGACGGGCCGACAAACGATGTCTATTCCGCCGTCTGTCTTCCACCTTCTCCTCTTTCAACGCGCTCGCCGCCCTCCCGGAACTCGGTCAGGGTTGACATCGGCTGAACTTTGCATTTACAAGCTTTTGTGAAAAGTGATATTATCAACTGCGCTTCGAGACCGCGGGGCTCGGAACGTGAAATGCAAAAGTGCGCTTGTTTTCTGTCTCTCTCCTTTTTCTCTTCTCCCTCTCTCCCTTCATCGCCGAATCGAACGCCTGGAGCGAATCGCCCAAAGGGGAGACTTCTTCGCCGCCTCGCAAAGTGGACGAGGGAGGTCCTCCGGGTCTTCGTGAACTCCGGTCCGTTCTCTTCAGGAACGCGGCAGCCTTCGAGAGGTTAGCGTTGTTTCTCCATTCAACGGCACTCAAAGTTCCCGGACGGCGAAAAACATTGTTAGACTCGACTCTCTCTCCGCTATTTCGCGCGTCGCGTCTCGCCTCGCCTTGCCTCGCCTCGTCGTATCGTGAGGCACTTCGGGGACTCGCCTCGCATGCAAATTCGCGCCCGCCCTCGTCGCGGTGTAAGCTGCAATTACGCGGCGAACGGTGGAAATCGCTACGTAATCCCGGCCCGCCGCCGCGCGCGTGCAAGCAAATGCCGGCGCGTTCGGCGCGCGGCTGACGCGCGGCGAAAGTTCGGAGGTACGCGCCGCGAATCGCGCTGATTATAATTTCTCCGCGAGCGACGCAGTCCCCCCCGTCTCGCCTCCCCGCCTACGCAGCGCTAAATCGGGAGAGAGCATAATTAAACGCGTGTGATTTATTAACGCGGCGCAACACGCGTCGGGGGTGCGATTTTATCCAGGAGCGCGATATTAGCCGCGGATGCCGCCGCCGCCGGCGATTGAGGTTATTCAAATATGTCGTTTTAAACGAACTCTCCCCTCCCCCTTGCCCTCCGCGGCCGCGCTTGTTCAAGCGCTTATTTAATTCCCGAACACGCGCCGGCTTCTCCCCGCGCCAGCGCACACACGGCCGCGGCAATTCTTCCGATCATATCAGCGTTCCGCGCCGCGGAGTTTCCTGCCGCGATTTCCGGTTTCTACGAGCGGAAATCTTTTTCATTTCCTCCTTCGACCGCGATGTTTCATTTTTTTTTTGACGTTAATTTTTCCTACTCTCAAGCTTACATCGGCTTCTTCTGATTGCGTTTCGACCTACGGCTTCTTCCTCCCCGTAGGAACCCGCAAGTGGCAGATCGCCGGCAGATTCCCCGCCACTCAGAGATTTCTCGGCTCCAATGTAAATTAAATCTCCGCCGGTTCTCTCCGGAGTTTATAGGTGATACACACGAAGAAAAATATCTGCTTGAATGCATACCGATATTCCGCTGGAACACGAGCGACTCGGAAATTCCGATTGAGCGAATACCAGAGAATTCTGCTTAGTTTAACCAGAAGTCTTGATAACTCGGACTGAATTCCGATAACTTGCAGCGGAATTTCTGTATTGCTCCTGTTCCACCGGAAAAATTCCTTTGCTCAAACAAACGTTTCTCCCCCCCCTCTCCCTCCCTCTCTCTCTTTCCGGGTAGACAATTGAGGTCGAAGGTGAGGCTAAAATTTCGACTCGCGGAATCTTGCTTTCGGAGAGGATCGACAGCTGAGCCGCGTCAAATTCGACCCGGCGAAGTTGTCGATTTCTCTCAAAGCAACGACGGAAGTGGCCTGACCGGAAGCGGAATGCATTAGAGTCCCCGTAGCTCGTAGGGCTCTGAGATAGACTCCACTCGAAACATTCGAGGGTAAACCGTTTTATGCGCGGCATAAATTTGCATGTTGCGCATTTGTCACGAGATACTATTAATTATAGTTATCGCAACACACAGATATCTGGATTTCGGCTTCGGCATCAATACCGCCATGTACCCACACACACACACACACACACACACACACACACACACACACACATGCATATGCTGCGTAAATTCGCTCCGCGCGTACACATTATGCAGTTCGGCAATATCTGTCGCACGCATGCGAGCGAGCATGCAAGCAGTCAGCTGGCCGGCTTTGAATTTTGATCGCGACGTATGTGTGTGTATATGTGTGTGATCGAGATATGTACTTCTTTACACAAGCCGCCTCGCGCGCTCGTCGAGGCGCGCTGTTTCGAATTAATACGGCGGAGGAGCGGGCGGACGTTTTGCGCTGTTGGACGATAAAAAATGAAAGCCGAACACGCGTCCGCCCGCGAATGCAAATACGCCGAGGGAGCAAATAAACATTACGGATCGGATGAGCACACGTATGGTATTCAAATACGGCCTCGCCGCCGCGAACGAAAATAAAAAAGAAAGGAAACCACCGGCCTCCGCCGTGGCCGCGTGGCGGCGTGTCTTCCGTTCGATTTCGTCCGGATTTACCGTGAGAGGGCACGAAAAATACACAACATTAGAGTGCCTCTAATCAGAGTGGCGACAAGTTGGGAGGTCCGCCATGTTTTATCGAAATCGGGTGTGTTCAGACATACGCCGTCAGTACTGAAAATCTATGAAATGTACAATTTATGAACTGACCGTAAATATCGGAACATAGTGCAAAAAGTAACACAAACATTCGTATAACCTGTAAGCGTTTGACTGTTTATATTTTCGTTTTTATAGTTTTTATAGTTTCGTTAATTATTGCAAAATGGTTGGATGTACCATACCATTTTGCAACAATTCCTCAGAAAAGGGATATATTCTGAAAATAATCCCGAGAGATGATGAACGTCGACGACAATGGATAGAACGTATAAATACAAAGTATAATTGGACGCCAGCGTTACGTTGCGTTGCGTTTGCAATTTAAAAATAAACGTAAAATTGTATTACCGAATCGTAAATTCTATGACAGCAAGTCCATGGCGATGCATCATTCGTTCAAATAACTGCAAATCTATATACGTCTATTAATTAAATTATAGTTCTAAGTTTATTTAAAGTTTATTGCAAGTGTGTTGCAAGTTTATTTAAAGTTTATTTCAAGTTTGTTTCAAGTTTATTTCAAGTTTATTTCAAGTTTATTTTCAGTTTATTTAAATGTACTTACAATAATTGTTGTGCAACATGATTACAATGTTTTGTGCAATAAAACACTATTCTGGCATTAAATAATACTTTGTTTACGCACCATTTGTTTATTTTCATTTATGTATTTGTTAACAATAAGTATCATTGTTTTATATGTTACTGTGATAATATGTTTTCCGAAAATGCGAAAAAACTCGTTTAATAACTGGCGGGAACGGATAAAACATGGCGGACCAATGAAAAGAGATATTCAGGTGTCGTCACTCTGATTAGAGGCACTCTAACAACATGTAGCGTGCATGAACCGAAGAGCCGCGCGCGATTGCCTCCAATCAATAGCGTCTCGCGGAGGCTCGCTGTCTATATCGCCTTCACTGCGTCCGTGCGTGGCCGAGCAGAAATCAAATACAATTTTTTATGCAAATTTTTATGCCTGATATGGCATGACTAGGCAAGCCATAAGAAGGCATTTCGAGTGGTCCTTATCCGGTCGGAATGTGGCAATTGTCTTGCGATATTTTCCGGATTATACCCTGACCAGCGATGACGTGATTATTTGGATGCCTGATTCGTTCCTGATGGACATTTGATCAGGTCCCTCGATTTCAGGCAATTTTATCAGGGCAATTTTATGCAGCAGTGCGTTTCACTCCTTATTACGCGCCGGATCCGATAAAGTTATCCGGGCTCTACTTGAAATTTGGAAACCGGACTAGGTTTTAATACGGCCGTGGGACGATATTCTGCTCGGGTGTGTGCGAGTCCACCCTATTTCGACCTGGCCGTCGTCGTCGGCCCTTTATCAAGCTCGCCGTAGCCGTTGTTTGTTCTCCGATTGATCAATCGGCATCAGCGCGCGCGAGTGCCCTCCATCATTTCTTGCCTGTTCCGGCAGCTGTATATTCGTCATCGCCGACCGTTCGCTCGCTCGCGTCTCGTTCTTTCCTCCGTTCGTTAGTACGTTCCTTCTCGCTCGCTGGTCGCGCACGTGAGAGCGTTACCTGCAGAGGCTGGCCTCTTCTGATCGATCACCCGGCGGAGTAGTGGCCGAGCGGAATCCACCCTCCTTGGAGGTGAAACGACCGACAGGCCGGCCCACTTAGCGACTGCTTTTTTCCGCTCGCGCGACGGAGAAGCGATGAGAAATTCGCGTGCCGAGCTGCTCGCGCGATCTTGTTATTAATTGCGCCGACGAGCGCGGCGCGCGAGGCCGTCGCCACCGACACTCGTCGTGCTTAAGATCGTGATACAAGGCGAAGAAGGAGGGGAGTCGCTGATAAAATTGCAACCGACCGACAACGCATTGTAATGCAAATATTATGCACACCCGGTAGCTTGGCGGATATCCGGCGAGTCGTGTCTCTCTGGCTTCGCGACGCGTGTCCGGCTAGTCTCTGTATGTTGTTTTTCTTCTTGTTCTTCTTCTTCTTCTTCTTCTTTTTCTTCTTCTTCTTCTTCTTTTCCTTGTTCGGAAGAAAGACGTTTTACACGCTTCGGCGGGCGGTTATTTCAACCCCGAATGGATTTGGCGTCTTTAACCGAACTTTCCGTCGCCGGAGCGCCGCGCATTGTCGTTTTAATCATTACCAATGGCACGGTAAATCGTAACTTTTCTCCGGATATCACGGCGAGGACTCACGACGACGAGGCGGGGAGAAGTCGCGATATCGCGGGACTCGCCGACCTCCGTCGCGGCGAATCAATTGATTAGAGCCGCAAGAGAATGCTTTGATTGCAGAGAGACGCGAATGCACATTGCGGTTGACGTCGCTGTCAACCGCGCGATGGGATTTTGCTTTTCCTCGCGGAATTTTGCAGCGAATGTTTGCTCACGGTAATGCACGTTATGTTTCGTCGGCAACGCGGGAAGGTCGCGCTGGGAAGGAAAATAAGGTTTCTGCGTTGTACAATCAGAAGTAATAGAGGGAAAGTAAATAGCGAGTAAGTGCGGGAACGTTTTCCCAACGGAAGGAAAAATCCGAGATGTCACGTCGCGGAGTAATTATCACCAATTCGAGCAGTGATTTCATCCTGACGCGTCACCGATTGTCAAGAATCCGTCACGCTTCGCTGCGGCAGCATCTCCCTATTCCCGTCATTTATTATATACTTTCCCCTCGTTGCTTTTGATGTGTCAATCTTTTATCCGAGCATAGCGGCTTTGTCGCGGCCTCCTCAGTCTCCCTGGTGGGATAAAGCGACACGCGATTTTTCTCTCTCTCTCTCTCTCTCTCTCTCTCTCTCTCTCTCTCTCTCTCTCTCTCTCTCTCTCTCTCTCTCTCTCTCGATCCTCTTATGCTTGCATGAATCTCTTTCCCAGCGATTGATCAGTCCGCTTCGTAATTCTTTATTCAGTTCACATCCGGTAATAACTGTCGGAACAGCAAGGAAACGTGACTGACGCGAAAAATGTAACCATGACTTCGGCAAGTATCCGTATAGAAATTTCTTAGGATTTTCCTAGATACAGTTTAGATTCCAACTAGAATACCCAAATTTGTCCCAAAATAGGTTATCCCATCACGATACCAATTAGAAATCCCATTCTTGTCCCAAAAATGGGTTCTCTATGTAGAATCGGAACAGAAATAACGTGTAAATTCCAACCTTTTTCTATTAATGCAGTAGAGATAATACAAATGTTTTTATTTGTCTCAAATTGTTCCGTATTCGGACGTAATATAATACATTTTCGTTTTATACAATGTATAGAATATATTTTTATATTTGAAGATAATTTGATTAATTCGTATATGTGTAAATTAAAGTGAATTTGTCGGATATTTATATATATTCTTTATATTTTTAGCTTGGAAGCCTTCTATTGATATTTTTTTCATAATTATTTCTCTCGCAAACAATTTGAGTTATTTTAAAAATCAAATTAATATATATATACGATATATATATATATATATACACACATATATTAATATATATATATATTATTATTAATTCGGTTATATATATGCATTATTGTTATATATATAAGAGAGAATTATTATATATTAATATTTACAATAAAAAATATATATAGTTTTAAATATTCATTTATTTTATAAAAACTTCTCACAAAATATTGCTTCAAGTATTTATGCTTTAAATATTTACGTTTTACAAGTATATGTGTGTATGCATATATATGTAAAGTGTAAATATTTAAGGTATTGTACATCTCATTCTTATCATAGAATGATAACAACAATAATAAAATGAAAACCAGAAACATTTTTGGGAGTGACCAAACAGAATCTGTTTGTGTTTCCCACTTAGAATCGCATTTTTAAAACATTACACTTCTAACTAGAATCTGTATAGATTCCCCAGTTAGAACCCAAACGTATTTTGGGAAATCGGGATAGAACTCAAATAGATTCTAAAACATTTTTTATACGGGTAATTTTTCCTCTCAGTGCGCGAAATGTTTTCCCTCACAGCCGGGAAAATACTCCCGCGGCAGCACGCGTAAATGCTCGCTCGCAGAGCCTTGACATTCTTCTAATTCCCCATCGATCGGCCGCGGATTTTCCTCGCGAGGGCGCACCCCTCTCGCCGGCAGCTTTCCTGCGCGTTACGCATAAAAATTCAATGCGGCGGTTCCCGATCGACGGCTTCGCCGTCGCCGTCGCCGTCGTCGTCTCGGATAGATAGAAAGTTTCTACGTCGAGAGCCACCGGGACGTGGCGTGCGCCCTCGCCCGGGGCGTGGGCGGCGCACAAGACAAGATATCAAATCGACGTTGCCGAGGATGAGACGCGACCGGTTATTTCGCGATCTGGAAGGAAGAAAGGGAGAAAGAAAGACAAAGAGAGAGAGAGAGAGAGAGAGAGAGAGAGAGAGCTGGGCAAAGGCGAGCCAGAGGTTACGCCGCGAGCGGACAGCAGGAGGCGCGTATTGTAGCTCGAACATAATTGTTTCATTAAGCTCATCGCCTACCGCAATCCGCGCGAATAAAGAACGTCCCCCTCCCCCGCGCGCGCCGCGCCGGGACGCGCGTGTTAACGATGTTATTCCACGCGCGAGCGCAGTTATTAATTTAGAAAAGGAAAAGGAAAAAGCAGGCAAATTGCATTCCGCGTTTCTCGGCGCGAGTTACGCTCCAGGCAGCGGTGACTGCCGTTCATGCTCTCTCTCTCTCTCTCTCTCTCTCTCTCTCTCTCTCTCTCTCTCTCTCTCTCTCTCTCTCTCTCTCTCTCTCTCTCTCTCTCTCTCTCTGCGTTCCGTTTATCTCGTTCCGATATGTACGTATGCGTAGTAACTCCCTTCATACCGGTGTTGTAATTTAGTGAAAAGTCTCGACAAACTGAATCTCCATCGGTGGAGCGCGTTCGCCGAGAAAAGCTCGATGCTGGCAACGTAAATAAAAAAGAAAACAACATATCGCCGGAGTAGTAAGTAATGGATAAAAGCGACATCGAAAGCGGCGCGTCGTCTCTGACTGCGAATTACAGTAGCGCAGCGGAACAGCTCGTCTCTCCCTTTCTCTCCTTCTCTCTTTCTATCTCGTAAAAGAGGTGGATTCGTTAAAATTTGAGGGGGACTTGACTTCGGTCAAGCGTCGCGCACTAAAAGGAACGCGAGCGCGTCGGCGCGGCGTGCCGGCGGGGTGACATCGCGCTCTCGCCGTCGAAAATCCGGAGGAAAACGGGACTGCTCGGCGGCAAATATATTTATGAGCCTCGTACTACGGCTGCAGTCATTGCCGAAAGAAGGGCCCAGGGTGTTATCCTTATCGTGGACACACGTTTCGCGACAGATAGGCAATTCCCTAGCGTGGGAAGTTACGAGGAAAAGGAACACGCCTTGACCTCCTTCGTAACCGTCGTAACCGGGCTTCAAGAGATCGATTACGGGCCGCTCGGATTCGAGCTGACATGACGCTTCGGGAAATCCAGGAGGCCGAAAACGTACGACTGCGTGACGATTTTCTTGACAGCCGCGCAACAGCCCAGCCGCGCGTTTACTCGCCGGCGACTTTATTAGTCGATTTTGGCGAAGTCCGCGTCGCTCACGAGTGATTGGCAATCATGTCGCGCGGGATGACGAAAGGGAATGCGGCAAAATTTACGAGATTATACGAGACTTTTTTAGATTTTGTCAAATTAAACTTCTCCCTGCACATTAAACGTTTATTTTATTTATTTAAACTTGTGACTTTTTCATAGTACGTTTATTGTTATTGCATCGATGCAACGAACGCTGTTTACGTCGTTTGTACGTAAATCAAATTGATTCAATATATTTATATGTCGTCCCATAAATATATAATTCTAAAAATGGTCCAAATTTATTCAAGGCAATACGTCACATAAAATGTAACCTGAAAACGTCTTGTTGAATCTCCTTTGATTAAAAAAATATTTATCTTATCTAGTTGAATGTTCGCCTTCTGCAGCAAATCGATTGCTGTCTCGACGATAAATTTACATTAATATATGACGTAAATTTTACGATTAATTCAATGTGTATCTTGTTTATTTATATCTACTTTGTAGATGTAATTAGAAAAATTGTAGAATTCCCGTGACGGATTGTCTCAATTTGTGATAATCTCAAATTGTGAAAATCTATTTAGAAAGAGAGAGAGAGAGAGAGACAGAGAGAACGACGCGCACACAATTTCGAAGATCCGGCGGTCGGCAAGCAAATTTCTTTCTCTGGAACGCGAATTACGACGACGTGATAATGTCTTCGCGATATGACGCGCTCTTGCCTCCCGTCACCCCGTTAATGAGGCGCGTATGAAAAAATAATTTGCATCTCATAAAACTGTAAGAGCCGCGAATAAATTGGTCCCGCGACGATTTGCATGCGCTTTAATTTTCCGGCTGCGCCATTTTGCCAGATAATCCCGACGATGTAACGTCCGAAGGGAGTGAGAGAAAAGTTCCAAGGACTGTTAAGGAGAGATTTCGAGGTACCCGCACACGGTCCCCTGCCACCTCCTGCTCCTCGTCTTTCGCCTCCTCCTCGTTTGTCTCCGTTGCCGACACTGCTCCAGACTTATGGAAATAAATTGATGGCGGGCAAGCAAAGTTGCCTCGGCTATCAGCAGCTTGCGGGCGCGAGAGGACAAAGGGGGACAAAGATAAGACGAGCCATCACCGATGTGCGGCTCTTCGCGAAAAAGTCACAGCGGGGACGACGATGCGAAAATTCATTTCGCATCGACTCGGCGACGTGCGCTTGCTTCCTCCTTGCCGGACAACTTTGTCTTCCTCGGGAAGAGAAGTATTCTGTATTATCGCGGGTATAAAAAGAGGACGAGACAATGAAAATGAAGAAGCAGATGAAGCTGACGCTCGAGGGGACCGAAGCGGCGGGAAATGTCGGAATATCGATGTTAGCGATAAAGCTAAATCGAGTTAAAAGCTGAAGGTCGATATCGTGAGTTTATTGCGATTGCCGCCGAAAGATCGCGCGCCTTGAAAATATCGCGCACTAAAGGCTGCGCATTTATTCGAAAATACGAAAGAGAAGAAGAGGCAGAGAGAGAAAGAGAGACAGAATTAAACGTCTAATGTCTAGCCTCGATTCGTTCGTCCGTATTTCAGCTTCTAGCGATTAATTATCCGGGTCACCGCTGACAGTTCATTAAAACGGGAGAGCCACGGGCTCAGCCGCGGAAAGAAGCTTTCCTTCGGACGTATCGTCCGCCGCCACGTCTCGGGACCAAGTGGCGAGAAGAGAGAGAGAGAGAGAGAGAGAGAGAGAGAGAGAGAGAGAGAGGGAGAGAGAGAGAGAGAGGGAGAGAGAGAGAGAGAGAGAGAGAGAGTTGATCTGTGAGTTTATCAAAAATGGACGACCATCTGCGACGGATCTGCGGCACCGTCTGACGAGAGACGCCCGCCAGCGGTATATTTTAAGTTCTTATATATTATTCCGCGTCTCGCGCGCGTAGAGCTTTCGCTCGCTCTGACCCAAATACGTCGCCACGGCGGCCCGACACATTCTCATGCAAATACCCCCGCAGCCGGGGACTGCCCGTGACTCCCGAAATTTCATCCGCCGATCAATATATATATATATATATATATATATATATATATATATACTCGCCAGCTACTCGCGCGTTCGAGGAGGGAAAAAGCGAGCGAAGACGCTGGCCGAAGACGAAAAAGCTCCGAGAGCGAAGGCCGATCTCGCGCAAGGCGGTTCCGTCGCAAAAAGCCCCGCTGATTGCCACACGTGCGCGATGTGACCGAGCAACCGTGAGTGGACACCGCAAATCTTCGGTATTCGGCAAAAAGCCGCGAGATAGAGCGAGAGGAGGGCAGGGGGATGGGGGAGGGCGAGGGCGAGAGCGCGGACGAACGTAAACACCGATGGCACGGACGCGAGACTTTTCCGGTTTGCCGAAGGTCGAGACCTTGACCCTTTCCCGCGCATCCCACGTCTCGTCGTCGGCGTTGTAGTCGGGGACTCTTGCATCGATTTCGGCAGATGGAACTCCACCCCGAGCTCTTCCGAGCGCCCGCGGAAAGCGAATTGACAAGGGAGGCGACCAGCGGCGCGGCCTCGATGAACGATCTCCGCCTGCGAGAGAATGGACTGTTCCCGGGTCGCCGCGTCCGCGTGCACCGCGACATGGACGTCGCAGACGCGGAAGCGCGAAATCGCAACCACCGAGATTCGTCCATCTCACACACACACACACACACACACACTCTCTCTCTCTCTCTCTCTCTCTCTCTCTCTCTCTCTCTCTCAACAGCGCGGCGATCTAAACTCGGCGCCGTTAGAGATCGTTACGTTAATCCTGCGGAATCGGAGCGACGAAACTCGCTCCCGAGGAGGATAAGAGAAGCGGAAGAGCCGAAGGTGGAGGGATTTTCGCCGTGTATACGCGAGCAGACGTGTGTCGCTCCACTTTCCAAGTGTATTTGGCGCTGCGCGCGAAAGTATAACTCGCTACGCGGCGGTGAGGGAAAGGTTTAGTGGCCGGTTCGAACTTGGCTAAGAGGTGAGCCGCGCGCTTTCCTGTCCTCGCTAAGAGTTGGCTATTATACGGATAAAATGCTCCCATTGCGAGCTAAAAGTTTAAGCTCAATTGGAGGAGCACATTAGCGTAAGTGGCTGAGAAAGTGGTACTAATGTCTAATAGTCTAATGTTTTATTACGCTCTAAGAGAACTAAAACATATCTGCAAAGTAAAGCATGATTATTTGACGGGTGCTGATTGCATGTTCGCTAAAATCTAAATTTTTTATCTATTTCTTCGTTCATTCATTCGTTAGTTTTTATTTGTGCGTGAAGCTGCTCTTCCCATGAAAAGCTCTGCGCGGTCTCGAGAAAATGTATATTTTTTCATTTAAAAAATAAAAAATATATATATACATACACAGGATGAGGCACCTAAAACAGACCACCTGAATAATTTAAAAAATATGCAAGATAGAAAACAATGTTAAATACAGAAGTGGTAGGGTTTTAAGTGACGCATCACATAGAAATACTAGCGTAACTTTAAATAGCATCAAGGTTACGGGAAGGAATCTTGAAATTTTTAAACAAAAACCCCCTTTTTCATTATATCATCCTTTTCTACTAATCAATTTGGGCAACTCTCATCCGAAATATTTTTTCACTTGCCTAAAATATTGCCGATATTTTTTGAGATATTCAAGGAAAATTTAGTAACTTTTTTTAATATTTAGCTTACGATATCTCGGTAATTATTTGTCAGAAAAAAAATGGTACTAGACTTTTTTATTCTGTTTAGTCTCAAGAATATACTGTTACAATAGTGTCCTAACATGGTGATATTGATTAGTATGACCGAATAAGCGCTGTTTGTTTTTCCTCGCTGTGTATCCGGCGTATTAAAAAACGCCCTTTGTTTTCGATCGCGAATATATTTCTCGGGCGAGTTTAGGCAGCTGATAAATTGAGAGCCCCGGCAGAAAGGATATTAGCTGTGTCCCCATTTCAAAGAAACATCTTAGCTGGCCCGACTACTTCCCAGCTCCTGCCGCTAATATTCCCCTCGCGCCTACATGACGGATCGCTCTCACGTCCGCGTCGGTTATCATCTCGTCGTTTCCTCGATATCGACATGCCGACGCCTTCCCTCCCTCCCTCCCTCCTCTCGTCACAAGTTTCTAACTTGGACGCTTTTACGCGATCTTCCGACCAATCGCGACCACACACGATCCTTGCCATCACCGGGGCACCGCGGGCCACGACCTGGGACCCCGTCAGAGATTGCGGAGGGGGGGGGGCTGCGGCGGGTATATCGATAGCGACATCGGCGGCCCAAAATTTCGTTTAGGATTCATGCCCCAATTCATAACTGTCCCCCCTCTCTCGCGAACGTGCTTGGTCTATCGAGTCGCAGATTGAAATCGGCTCGAAACATGCATAGACCGCGCGCGGCCACGGCCGGACACAATTTTGCGGTTGGGCTCCACTTGATAAAATATACGTCAACCCGTTCTCGAGGGCCATTCCGCGGACGAGGGAGAACCGCCCTCATTGTTCATCCCGTTGGCGCGGCCACGCCGGGCAATTAGCGTGCACGTCGGTTTTGCCGATTTGCCCCGACGTTCCTCGCGGCGGATATGCGATCGTCGTCGCCGATCTCGCCGGGTGAAGGCGGCGTTCTCGCGGTTGGAAAACGGACGAGCTGGCGCGTTTGATGCTTGCTATTTTCTCATTTGCGAATGAGCAAATTCTGAAAAGAAAGCGAAATAAAGAGACCTTCTTCTGTCTGATTTATTACAGAGAATCATACAGCAGCCCAAGGAAGTTTCCTCGCGACAAAACGACGTGATGTGTGAAAGCTGTGTCCGTCAGGCCGATTCGGCGCGATGGATGGATATTTGAAAAATTATATCGTCATCGCCGAGCCATATGAAAGTCACGGTTTAAGGGGACTGGAGAGTCAGATTGCTGAAAAATCGTGCTTGTTTTTGATGACGAGTGATTTTGTGACGAACTGAATAAATGTGCAAGAATGAAAATTTCAAGTATATTTATACAACATATGAAGAGTAGAAAAATTTTGTTTATTAACAAATACTCGTATAAATATACGATATATATAGCTGAAATTTACTCTCCTTTTTTTTCAAGTTATCGTTTTTGCAGTAATATCTCGGCTCTCGGTGGTCCAATCAGAACGAATTTTAGCTACAAATCTTGAGGAGGCTTATCATTATCCGATGAAGCACTAGAAAAAAAAATCGAACAAAATTAACAAAATGGCAGTCATTATTAGGAAAAAATTCAAATTTTTCACTTCTTTTACAATAAAAAAATTAATATCTCGAAATGAAATATTTTGACGGAGTTGTTCATGGTTCACCTGAGAGCCACATGAACAAATATTATTGCTTTAAAATTTCAAATCGATACGAAGCTCAGTTTCGGAGAAATCATTGCAAAAAGTTGAACAATAAAATTTCGAGAAAAAGGCGTTTAAAATTTAAATGGACGTATATTTATTTATATGAGTATTTGTTTAAAAACCAAATTTTTCTACCCTTCGTATGTTATATAAATATATATACAATTTTCATTCTTGCACATTTGTTCAGTTCGTCACGAAATCATGATCAAAAACAAGCACGATTTTTCAGTAATCTGACCCTCCAGTCAGTCCCCTTCAGGTCATTCTACAATACGTGTCGTAAGTCGTAAGCCGTAAGAGCTGACCAATTATGGCCGATTATTCTTATAATAATTGATTGTGATTCGCCAGTTCTTACGGCTTACAACTTACGACACGTATTGTAGAATGACCTTTAAGAGCCAGCGGGAAGGCGGTGGTGGGAAAAATTCCAGGTAGGAGATTCGCGCAACGTTTCGGCAACGCTCGGTGTTGTCGCGTCCGCTAGCGGCGAAAGGACGCCGACGATTGGCGATCGGCGGTTTTTTTCTTTCCCGCGACTTGTTTTGATACCTCCGCGCCTCGTGCGTGTCCGTGACCGAGTCATTACGTTCCGAGCCGACGAGTGACGCACATGCCGCGCGCGGCGTGTGAGCACGTGTGCCGACGCGTCGGTTATTATTCCCGTAGTAGCCCGTTAACTGTTTAATCAATTCCTCGTTAGCTGCGCGTTAATTAACACGGTCTGTCTACCGATTGAACTGAAATCCACACGAGTGCCAGTGCCATGAGGGATGACCCGGCGCGTCACGACGAGGCGGCAGCCAGGACGAAGGACGAAGGACAGGACCACCAGGACGCCGTGGAGTACCAGGTGTATGAAATCAAGTATTTAACGTGGAATGTGTCCGCTTCTGTCGGACATGTCCAACCAACTCTCCGCGAATAAAGAGAGACGACCGAGTCGAAATGTAGGCCGGCGTTCGTAGTCCGTCGTCGTTTGACAAGCAGTCTTAGCTTCGTGAATGTTCGATTATCTGGCAACTTGTGCCTGGATGAGTGTTGAGTCGAACAGCCGAATAGCGATCTATGAGTACACAAATCCTGGATTATGCTGATTAAACGTTGCGAATAACTGACGACTCTATGAGCACCGGCTTTAGAATTTAGTAAATTTGGCAAATGCTAATTTATACGTTTAATAATGCTGCTGAGCTGCGCCATTTTCACCTGCTTTGCGTCCGCTGATTTTCTTTTCTCATTGTCGATTATACCGAGTTCAAATTCAAATCTCTTGGTGCGCAGCATTATTGGACACAATTGCTGTCTTTGTCTTTACAGTTTCTTCGTCAACTTTTTTAAGAGCCAACGACGAGAAGAAAAAAATGAGAAAGAAATGTAGTTTGTCACTTTATTTACCCATCAATCCTATTATTCTTCCCTGTGGTATTTAATATTTGTTTATCTCACACTATGTAAATTATATGTAAATTATGTGATACATCGCCCATTGAAATGCCGAACAAGGATTTAATGCCGACATAAACAAATATTAAATACTTCCGAGCGTCTTCTCTCTACAAGACGCTCCGCATGATAAAAACGGCAATAGCTGTTTGTATCGCGTCAAGGTAGGAGTCAAGGAATAACTGGTATGTTTATATATTTCAAATTTCTCCATTGTTTCTTCAAGTTCGACGGAACTTGCAGCGTCAATGTAGAAACGAAATTTCGACTCGGGGCTGTTTTGACACTTCGACACGGCCGCCTCTAACGTTTCGCCTCGCGAGGAAATACTTTTCGACGATAACAATTTACGATTGTAAACACCGTGGACGCTGTGTAAAGCTGGATACATCAATTTGTACGCAAGAAGATGGTACTATGTTGGGAAAACGACGGATTGAATTAACGCGACGAAAACGAAGCAAACGCACTTTGATCGAGGAACACCGGATATCCGGTGGTAGCGATAGTCGACAATTTTTCGAAAATATGCGAGGCCGTCAAAGTATCAAAACACACGCTCTCTCTTTTTCTTCGAACCGTTATTGTTGTCGATTCGGCCTGGCACGATTCCGGCATGAATTAACGACCCCAGCCGACCCGCCGCAGTTTCGGCTACATTTTCGACCTCAACCGTGCAACATCTATTATAGATTCCGAAGATTGAATTTATGTAGAAATTCAAGTTTGCTTATTCAGCGCCTCTAAACGTCAGAAAACGCACGGTTCGCCCTTTGCACGGAAGGGGGATACACATTGAATAAAACACGAAGAAAAATGTCTGGCTGAATGAAACAATGTTTCGGTGAAATATGAACGATACCGAGATTCCGATCGAACCCATCAGAACTCAGTCTGAATCGTCAAGATTTCTGGTCAACTCAGACGGGGATTCTGATAGCTCGAATGGGAAATTTCCGAGTCGCTCGTATTTCACCGGGAAATCGCTTTTCATTCGACCAAACATTTTTCCCCGTTCCCCAAGGAACCTCTCTCCTCCCGGCAAAGCTGCAGATTAAATAGACGCGAAACAGCTTGACGCGAGCTTCACCAGAAGATTAACTTAGAATATCAAATGGAACGTATCGAACGGGATCGAAATTTCGGCTCAGTCCCGCCATATTTTTTCCCCGGGTCTGATAAACGAGCCGCGGCGCGCCGAGAGCTCTCGAGGCTCGGGGCGAGTCCGCGGGTGCTACACCGCGGTCTTGTTTACGCATGTAAGAGAGCGGCCCCAGGGAAAAGGGTGGCCGGGAGAGAATCGCGCCCTCGTGCAATTTGCATGCAGCCATATCGATTTGTTAGGAGAGCGCGCGCCTTATGGCGCGCAGCAATCCTCGGCTTTGGGCCCTCCGGTTGCACCTCGTTCTCCTTACTCCGTCCTCGTCTAGCATGCGGCGTACGTGCGCTGCTCACGGCACGTGTATGCAAATACGGCGATGCCGCCGAGGCATCCATCGGGTGAGCACCAAGAGCAGCGGCGCCTCGCGGCGCGGCACCGCGCGATTTTTCCCCGATTTTTCAACGGTCTCGCAGCCGGGAAAGTGTGTCGCCGCGCCGCGGGCCCCATCGCGCCGGTAGCCGGGGGAGGGGGGGGGGATGGCAAAGAGCAGGGGGGAGTTCCGATGGTCCTGATTGCCAGCGAATCTCGCGCGCGAGAGATTGTCTTCGATTCCGGAACACCCCGTACGCGCAGCTTCGCGGTAGCCATCGAAATCCGGGATCGATCGGACTCCGCAGTAGCTTCTCCAGCGTGTACTAATCGGAACACGGTTCGACTGATTCGAATATTTCCCCGCTGATATATCCGACCCGGGGCGGTAATAATCTTCTACTCTTTCTCGACGGGGGTAAATAAATCCGGTTGTAAGAGAGTAACCTCGCGATACGCGATTTTCCGCCCGATAAAACACGACGACGCGCTCGGCCGTGGAAATATATATATATTTTTTTTACACACACACACACACACACACACACACACACATACACACACACATATATATATATGTTGTTTTCTCGCGACTTTCGATAAATTTATTTGCTAATGTTATATAGCGCGCTTGTCCTCAAACAATAAACGGATGGGAATAAACGGCACTCAATCAAGCGAAAAGCTTCGGCGTATCGGATAATTTACGATTTGCCGCGCCGCAGTCTTTTTACGGCGCCCTATAAATTCCCCCGGGTGAATGTCGGGAATCGATGTAAAAAGCATCGCGCGCGCGCGCACGCGCGCGCGAGCTGTAATCAATTTCTTAATAATCTCTTTCGCCCGACACGCATTCATCGAAAAATCGCGGAATTTGGAGCTCGACCAAGATCGAGCAATGCTTTCGCCCGCTCGCGCGCGTGCGATAAATTCGTCGCTTGCAAAAAGGAGAGGCTCCTCGACAATTTCGAGTGGCACCGCTGGCCAGTGAACGTTTTCTCCGCAATGCGCACGCGACACTCCGCCGCGCGCCGGCGAGTTATCGTCTTTCGTATTTACGCTCCCGCCGAGTTATTATTTCGCGACGTCGAATGCTCGCTTCCCGCGCGTCGCCGGATACGCGGCGACGTATTCACTCTCCTCTCTCACTCACTTACTCACTCTCTCCCTCTCCCTCTCTCTCTCTCTCTCTCTCTCTCGCGCTCACTCGCCGGTCTTCCGATAGCGGAGATTTCCGGAGAGGCAACTCGTCTCGAAAATAGCCGGCTGTTTATCGGCAGGACGGAGATGTAGCGAACCATGGAAAAGCGGACGAGATCGCGACGACGCGCTATTGTTCTCCCGGCCGCGGAGGAACGGGGAGTTTCACGGCCGTGGAGAGACACTCGCGGCCCGGAGTAACGGCGAAAGTAGCGGCGAAATATCGGACGCGCGGGCCTCGTTGCCGTTTTCTCGATACCGTTCGGGGCGAGTATCACGTTATATCGCGGCCGAAAGGATCGTTAACGAACATTCGCGCTCTCGCGCTGCCGCCGGGTATTACGGGGAAAATGATCGGATCCGAACGAACGGCTGTTCGATCCCCCTTCCTGCGCCTCACTCTTTCCCCCGGCTCGATCTACTCCGAGATATCTTCGCTATCACGGGGATTAGAGCGCGGATAATGCGCTCGCGCGCGAGTATAATCCGTTCGAGTCGGAGCTCGCGATTAGGCGCGACACCGGCTGCTGGAAAAAGCCCCCGCGTATAGATCTCCCGCGGGATCTAATTGGGACTCGGATCGCTCGTTCGAGAATTATTGTGCGCTCTGCTCGGCGGCTGGACGCGGAATCAGGCTGGAAGCGTGATGTTCGAGCGGCGAGTTTGGCGAGCGAGAGGGAAAGATTCGGCAAAGTAACGAACCAAAAACGCGCGGCTTACAAGTAAACCTCGGGGACCTCCGATCAGACGCCGATTTGTTTCCAATTTTTTATAGTTATTTTTTATGTCAAAATCTGAAGAAATCTGTTATCATTTTCAGCTTGAATCAATTTTTTCAACTTTTTGAAAACTTTTCAAGTTTTGCACAAGTACACTATTTTATACATATTTAAAACAATATTTCTTAAAAATATATATATCTTTGATTTGTTGAAGCTTGCACACACATGTCGCCGATTATGAATCAGAACCATTTTGTAAAATTCAAAAATGGCGGATCTAGTATGGCTGACGTCATTGTTGAAGAAGTGTTCAGTTTTTACGCTGCATTCGACGTTGGGTAATCTTTCGGCTCACACTATCCAGCAAATAAGCTGATTTTAACGTCAAAATCTGGCAAAAAATGAACAAGAAATGAACAAGAAGCTTGAGAAATTTCGAAAAAATTGAAAAAATTAATTTAAGCTAAAAATGATAACAGATTTCTTTATAATTTGACATTAAAAATAACTATAAAAAATTGGAAACAAATCGGCGTCTGACGAGGTCCCCGAGATTTACTTGTTAGCTGAGCGAAACGGTATTTCCGACTTGCAGAAAGCGGATTCGGTTCCGGTAGGAAGAACCGGAGATTCCGTTCCCTCCGGCTAAAACGCGTTCGGTTTGGCGTGTATTGTCATGCTAATTCGACAATCAATCCATCGTCTCCTGCGTCTCCAAATTTCCAAGGAAAGCCTAGAAGATTTTTTTTTGCTTTCCTTGCTTCGTATCGGAATTGCGCGATACCTTCTAATCAAAAATATCTGAAAAATGCTCAAAGTTCAAACTTTCTCCTTATTTCTCATTCTATCACACTCGATAGTCACGATGAAAATTATAGTAAGACAGCTGCCGATTTTGCCGATCAAAGAGAAAAACGCGAATTGTACACCGTCGTTAACATGCCGATGTCGACATTGGCGACTTGTACGCTGTCGCCAACAGATTTCGAAACTTCGTTCAGCCGGTGCCTAAACAGCCAAGCATTTTCCTCCCGCGGGCGGATTCGTACATCCAGCTGCGCAAACCTCTTATAATATCACAATTGCGAATCGGCTAAAGTATTATCTAGAAAGAAAATCTATCTGGAAGGGATACACGCGGAAAGGAGATGTTTCTTTATAGAGCGATAGTCGTCGCTGGCGGAATGAAGTCACGTACACGTGACAGCGGTCGTCAAAGCATCCAGGATACGTTGCAGGATAAGAATGGGACTCTCAATTGATGGTACAGTAAGATAAGCCATTTGGGCGTCCCGTCTGGAGAATCCACGCTGCTTTGAGGCAAATCTTGAGAAATTCCTATGCGGCAATGCGACAGGGAGAAGGAGGAGGAGGAGGATTGTGAGAAAGGCGGGAAAGAGGAAGGAAGAGAGAGAATCACAGCTGCGCCTTTCGGTGTGAAGATGCGGGTCGCTCGGAAAGACGAGGTCACGACGTCGCGATTTTCGCGAGAACGCCAACGTCACGGGTCACTAATTCCGCGGGCATTAGGCGAGAAATAAATCGGCCTGCGCGCGCGCGCGCGAAAGAGAGAGTTCGCGAGCAGCCGAGAAATAAAATATAATATTAGATTTACGATCGCGAGCACGCCTGGTGAAGTTGGCATTATTAATTCAACTAGCAGCCCGGCAACCGCGGCTCTAGCACGTGAAGCATTACGATACAATTCTTCTGGCGCGCACGACGACATAATGCAATTATCTCGGTGCATTCTAAATTGGTTTTCACGTCGCTCGAGAGGAGGGGGGGTGGCAGGCAGGAAGGGAGAGAGAACGACTCGCGCGCGCACACGCGGCGTGTAATTCCCTTTGAGCAGGAAACGGTCGATTCGCTCCTGCGACTTGCAGATAGGGAGATAAACGAGCCTCCCTCTCTCTCTCTCTCTCTCTCTCTCTCTCTCTCTCTCTCTCTTGGAAACCAAACTGTCGCCGACTCCACTGTTCGTTTCTTCTCATTTTCAGTTGAACATTCACTTCTTCTCCCGCCTTCCCTCTGCCTCTCCAGCGCTGCGCGGAGAGAAAAGTCTGCTTGAATTAATCGACGAGTTAACGAGACGATGAACGAGCCAAACGCGTTTCTTTCGTTTGAAAAGAAATGGAATTTCCGGTTGCTGCGAGCGAATTCGCCTTGTAACAACAAGCGGAGATTTCTGTTCCCCTGGAAACGAAATGCATTTGGCTCGTTTATCGTCGCGTTTAATGCGACCAGGCACCTTGTTTCCGTGTAATATCGCAAACTTTGGAGAGGCGCCTCAATTATCGCTTCATTCGTCCGTGTCCCGCTTTCTGAATCCGGCAAAAATTCCAGAGCGCGACTCGGCTACCGCGCCTTCATCCATGCGCGATATCCATTCGCAGGATTTCGAGTCTTTTTTTCATGTAATACACCGCGCGTTGACTTCTTGCCTCCAACGGCTCGTGAAATAGTCCGTACGGGAATCAAACCCTGGAACACGTCATTCTTGCCTGCGAGAACGCAGGCCGTGCCGCTCTCTGGGGAATCAATCACGTTGTTAATCCTTCTTCGTGGGCCCCGAATTTTGCCTGCCGAAGGCCCAGGAAAGATGCTCGTGCTCGAGACGAAGTCTCAGATTTTTTATTCTCACGCGAAAAATGCGCGGCGCTCTATCCCGCCGCAAGTCCTGCCGCCGATCCTTTCCCTGCCGCGACGACATCAACGATGACGATAACGATGAGACGCGTCCTTCGGCTCGGTCTTTAGTGAGCGTATCCGGATGTCCTGAGGCAGTAGCCGGCCAACAACGAGCGGCTAAACTAGAATGGACGATTATCCGCAGCAGCCAGCCAAAGACACGCGGAGACGCGGCTCAAGTAGACGTAAGGCGATTTTGGGACGACGGACGCTTCGCCGCCAGCCGAGCAGGATTACGAGGAGAAAAGCGAGTCCGAGGGTTGGCCGGCCGACAGCGCGCGCGCGCGCGTGCGCGTCTCGAGGGTTGAACGTACCCGTAAACGCGTAACTATAGCAACCCGTTTTACGGGACTTCCGTCGTGACTAGCGGGAGAGCGAGCGGGATCGGCGAATAAATTTCAGATATAGGCGGCAACGCGCGCGCGCTCGGACCGCGCGCCGTCCTGGGCGGACGTTTACGAGCGACCGGACGGATATTTTTCCGTCCGTCGGCGCTTGATTCACGAGCGAGATACACACACTCTCTCTCTCTCTCTCGCTCTCGCAACCCCGTCGAAATAGGCACACCGGGGCTGCGTCCGTCTGTGCTCGACTGAGCTCGGAAGCGCTCATCACACGTCAAGGAAAGACGCTCGCGGCACGAAAGCGCGCGCGAAACGCATGCGACTTCCGTTGTGACGTCGAGCGTGTCGTCTTGAAAAAAATGTGTACACGCAGACTGAGCGCTCCACAAGTTGCAGCAACCCCGTAAAGAACGGCGCCGTAGGCATTCAATCGTCTTCCAACTCGGCCACTCTCGTACTGATAGAAAAATATAGTTGAATTAACTGTAATCTCACTGTATCTTATAGTTAATTTTGGCGTCAGGCATATTTTTATAGTTCGTGGAACCTGCAAAATATAGTGGAATAAACACTAATATATAGTCAATGATTGTCTGAAATAATTGTTCAGTTACTTTTACCACATATATGGTAATTTTTCATTCACAAATATAATGAGATTTAATATTCATATAGTTACATCTGTCATCGTTTAGCAAATATTCTGGTAATATTGACTATATAAAAGAGTCACTTTACCTACCATTTTATGGATTTGTATCCATACAATAATTTTAGTTTAACTTACTATAATAATTCTTAGTGAAAATATTATATGGTTGATTATACTATGCCTATATCGTAATTATTACCGATATATATTATGGTAATACTCATTATAAATATGATATTTCGGACTATAATTTAGTTACTATATCATAGTTCCAAATATCATATACTTTTCTCTCAGTGCGGAGTTTCGGAGAAGCTGGGCGACGAAAATCGCACGTTTGTAATGGCGCGGTTGTAACGTTGATAATGGCAGGGCTTAATAACGCTGCTTCGTCTCTCCTATCTCATTTTCGGAGGGAACGCGAGTTCGTTCTCGCAAGAAGACGCGGTCGACGCGGTCTACGCGGCCTATACTGGGCTTCCAAATGGTCCGCGCATTTTTTTCCGGATGCGGTTCTGAGGGTGGCCGACGATTCGACTCGTTTCCGAAAAGTTTCCGAGAATTCAGTTCTCTCGTCGGACGCGCTCCGAACTGCATCACCGAGAAGTGCGGCGACCGATATTTCGAAGAGTCCACGGCTGTCGCCGCTCGGGCTCTTATCGTAATCGATGATTGCGCAAGCCCATCAACGCTGACTCTCAATTGCGCGGCCATTTGGCGCGCTCTTTATTTCATTGTGTTCATAAACCGTTTTGCAAGCGAGCGTACGCGCGAACTGTGCTGCAGGCTGATGCACGCGCTCGTGAGAGACAGAGACAGAGAGAGAGAGAGAGAGAGAGAGAGAGAGGGGGGGGAGAGGGGATGGGGAGAGAGTCGCTCTCTTACATCATCCACGCGCCTTGCTCTCCTCGCCGCCGTCCTTTCGTCGGCGAGTTAGCGTTGCTAATTGTGAGTTACATCGCACGGAAGGGTATAATTCTCAGGCCTCGTGCGCTCCTCCGGGCGATGTTTCAGCCATTTACGAGCCGCAGAGAGTGCCGAAGGTAACCGCGACGATGAGCGTATAAGAGCGCGATTTATGCACACGGCGGTGCAGTCACGCCTCTTTCGAGTCGCGGGAAAGTAAGCTACGAGATTTTCCGGCGAGGAAAACCGCGATAAAATCGAGGGCGTCCCGATGACCCTCTCTCGCTCTTTCTCATTCGCGCGTAATAATAATAATAATCTTCGCGACGCATTCGACGGTCCGTGGTTCGCGGGGATCGTCAATCCTGTGAGAACGGGAGTCGCAAATGGGAGTCTAAATCTGAGCGTTCAGCTAAGTCACTTATCGAGCGCGAAATGTTTTTCACGACTTCCGGGAGTCGCACGTGCAGGAATAATTCGTACACACAGGGAGTATTATGGCACGGTTCCTCCGATTCATAATTATCTTTTAAATTTCATTCAATTTCGCGTGTCTAGAAGTTGTGGATCTTTCAAGAGTAGACTTCGGTGTTTATGAAATATATCAGGGACATCCAAATCGAATATATGCCAGACTTTGCTTCTTATCAGTTTCCGCTTGAGCCGTGGAATATATTTTTTAGTGCGCTAATCTGTATATCCGAAGTATTCGATTGATTAGAAGGAATTAGAAAGAAAGAGTTCTACTATAGATTTTTAAACGTTTTCTTAGATGTTTGATTATTTACGGGCATTGCTAGTAAATAATATACATGTATAACAGAAGGATGATAATTTAAGGCAAAACATCGAGAAATCTCCAAGTTACAAAAATCTATAATAATTTTTAGATGAACATACATTGCGAGCCGAAAAATAAAAATTTCGAAATTGGAAACTGAGACAGCTTTCCAAAGATCGTAATACCGAAATCCGAATACACAAAGTCTCAAAAAATACAATGATTACAATAGTAATGTACTCAAATGAGCACCCGGTCGTGCATCGAGCCAAGCTGAACATTTAAAATCGTATATTTTACAAAATTATACTTCGAGAGAGATTATCTCGCTATTCGAGTTTCGGTGCTGTGATTTTTCACAAGATTGCCCTACGTTCCAATTGCGATCTACCTTTTCTCCCCGGCGAGTTGTCGCCGCAATATTTGCCATAAAATTCTCCCTCGCTCTCGCAGCGCTCACTCGATCGCTCATCACCAAGCTCGACCGGCTCGCTCAAGCCGATCGCCGCTCTCAAAGGGCTAATCCGCGGTGCGGAGGGGTCGCGGTCGTTACTCGGAGACACGCCGGTGTAGCTGTGCGGCTTTAAATGTCGCTCAACAGCCTCGCGGCCGTGGACACTCGGTCGTTAAATCACCGAGGATATTACGGCGCATATATAAATAACGCTCGGGCGCAGGAAATAATGCCCATTCAGTCGCGTTAGTCGTAATGCCGCGACTGTCCAAACAATTCTCTATTTCCGCGAGCGCCGCCCCGCGGCGCGGAACCGCACAGCACAGCGCGGGCGGCGGGGCGGACGACGACGACGACGACGACGACGACGACGACGACGGCGGCGACGAAGTCGAACGCCACATCGCTGTAGTATACAGGGTCTGCCCTATTATTATAGTAACAATATATATTCTTGAGATCAAATAGAATAGAAAAGTCTAGTACCATTTTTTTATCCCGACAAACAATTAGCGAGATATCGTAAGTCAAATATTGGAAAAGTTACCAAGCTATCCTTAAATATCTCGAAGAAATATTAGGCAAATAAAAGAATGTTTCAGACAAAAGTTGTTCAAATTAACTGGTGGAAAAAGACGGTGTAATAAAAAATTGGAGTTTCCATTTGAGATTTTTATGTCGACCTTGATAACATTTCTCAAGTTCATTCCAAGGTCAAACAGTTATCGATATCTGATGGCTTTTTTGAAGCCCTATAACTTTTGTTTCAAACACTGTTTTAAACAATCATTATTTTTTGAAATAATTAGCCATTCCGGAACTTTTGGCAGACCCTGTATATCGCGCCAACACCGTTATACTGTATTTCCCGCAGCTGCAGCTGCGGAGCGGCTGCAGCTGCAGCAGCGCTAACGGCTCTGCCTTACTTGGCGCTAAGCCACGCCCGTGTCCGACATAGTGTGCCGAATTACCTGCTCTATGTGCCGCCGCTGCTGCACCACGTTAATGGACACGGCAATCAGAAAGTAAGCGTAGCTTACCCCGAAATCACCGGACAGAATCTGTCTTCCTCACTCTCGCTATCGGCCCCGCTCTTTGGAAGGCGTCCCGGCGCAGAAGGCGCGGGACAGATAAGCGCCTTTGGCGAAGTTCGCCCCATGAGAAAGTACTTCTGCCGCCCGCGCCGCCGCCAACGACGACGATGACGACGACGACGACGACGACGACGACGACGACGACGACGACTATCCGATCGGGATTTAATGTCGGGAAACTCATCGACGACCTCGCGTACGGCTTAACGACGATGGCGCGTTAGTGTAAGACGCGTATATGGCTGATGAGAAAAATTTGTGTAATAATTGACAGAAGATGGCCGGTCGGGGCTGTTATCTTCCCAAGTAATTACGTCGTGAAGTTTTGGCAATTAATGAGGAGCGTGTCTTAGAGTTCAATTAGCGGGCTCGCGCGCTCGTTCTTGAAATGGCGACATTTTGTCGGCCAGCCGAGGTGAGAAATAAAAGTCAGTTGCATTAACGTGTGACGAACTGGCGTTTCGGACAAACAAGATTCTTTCCTCGACGAACCAAACTCGGTCCTCAGGACTAGAAATCCTTGTCCTTCAAGTAAAACGCATCTGTTAATTATTTATTTGTCATTGTCGTGTTAGCTCGGGATTGTTCGAACGAACCGCCGACAATGACCGCAGCTAAATGCATTTTGGTCGAAGGGAACAGAGTCTCTGGTTCTTAGGAATCCAAATACGGCCCTGAAATGCGAACCTGACGTCCGACTCCCTCGCAGCAAAATGCGTTTAATCGTGTCACTGTCTCGTTAATTCGACTAATCTGATAAAGAGGAAAAAACGGCTCTCTGGACGATGATTTATCGCTCTCATTAAGAACGAGGTTAACACTCGCGTCGCGCGTACTTACACGTTTTTTGCCGGCGCGCGCTCGATCTCGTCGCGAGATCTCGCGCGTATCCGCGGGAATTGCATGGTGCCAGCCGCGTAATGCACTTACCTGAAACAGAAAGATAAGGAGGACGGTGAGATTTTTTTTGCGGTAATCCTAGCGTTAGATATTTTCGGAACAACAAAATATCTCTCTCTCTCTCTCTCTCTCTCTCTCTCGCGTTCTCCCCGCATGTGGTTTGATGATCGCGGGCGTACGAGAATGTACGAGCTGGATACATCGATTCTCGGACGTGTATCCTCAATTTTTCGCTCCTCTAAATTCCGCGCAGGATTTGCTACATAATGCAACGAGGCTTCATGATGCGAGAGGATACAACGGACGCGAAGTTTCAATTTTCCAGCGCACACGCCCGTCGCGCTCGCGCGCGTTTCGAGCGGTCTCCGGCGAGGGCGATTCGACGAGACGCGCGATATTCATCCCGCCGAAGCGAAATCAAGGAGCACGGCTGACAATTACGAGGCACGAGGACCTCTCTTCTTCTGCTTCTTTATTCAGTCGCACGCAAACGAGCGGAAGCAAGGCAGGAAGGAGGGCGGGGAAGAGAGAGGGGGGCGATGCAGCGGCGAAGACTCAAAGAGCAAATGGACGCACATGGGAGGATGAATCGTTTGAGGCAAAGGATCTCTCTCCCTCTCTTTCTCTCTTTCGCCGATCTCTCCGCAGAATTCCACAGCGTCGGTGTCAGTCACGCGGCGATGTGCACCGAGAATTTCTCAGCGCCGGGAAATCACTAACGTTCGATACGTTTTCCTCCCCCCCCCACCCCCGCTACCTCGCAGCCGTCACGCGGCTCCTTCCAATTCTCTTCCTCTCTTGCTCCTCCTCTGTTTTCATTTTTCTCCTCTCATCCGCGAAAAGACTGTCGGCTGTGCGCACTCGCGCAGATCGAATTCCAGCGATTAAATATCCCCCCGCTGCCCCCCCTCGTTCTCCCGGGCTTAGCCGCCTCCTACGCTCTCGGCTCGGCAGGAATTCCGTCCGCGAAAGGGGGATCCTCAAGGCGCCCCCTTCCTCTTCTTTGCGCGCGCCAATCCTCGATCGCGAAGTTTCCTCCTTTGACGTGCGCACGAGAGCGCTGTTAATCGAGCGGACTATTTCTACGCGCGAAATCCGGCGACAGATCCTCGAAGGAAAAGCTCTTTCCCGGAGGCGGGGGGGGGGGGGGAGAGGGAGAAGGAGGAAGGAGGAAGAAAAGAGGCGAAGAAATTGTGAGACTCTTGCTCGACGTTAAAATGTCGCTCTTTCCTCCTCACTTCGCTCCTTCCAATTTGTATCCTTTTTTCCTTCTCGTTCTCGTCCTTTATCGGAGGAACGCGAACAGACATCGCGACAGATGCAATTGACGGAGGACAGCCGACGGTCGGCGCACGTTTCACCGGCGCGGCCCGCTCGCGGGAAGACGCGCTAATTGTTTCCGTTTGCGGGGCTGTTCGAAGGGATAATCGTTGTCTACGGCTATTGGATCGACCGGCGCTTGGCCATTAAATCGCTGGCGATTGTTTGCTTCCGCCGTGTATCCTTCTGGCTGAACCGCATCTGGGCGCGCGCAACCACGAGAAAGTGCCGCTCGTTTCGACGAGGCCAATTAATTACGATTCGAGCGCGGGCCAGCGATCGACGCGATACCCAGGCGAACATGAATTACGGCGGCCCGCGCGCGCACGAGAGAGAAAAAGAAAGAGAGAGAGAGAGGGGGGGGGGGGGAGAAAGAGAATAATTTATTCGAGCACATCGAGAGCGCGACGACTTCTCCAACTTAACGACAAATTTCACGCCGGAATCAATTACCGGGCAATTTCTGCGCTATTTCTGCGCGCTCGCTCGCTCGCCGATCTTCTTCAATTAATAACTCGAGAGTCTCTCTGCGTGGTTCTCGCAAAACGGCGGAGAGAACTTTATCGCGCAGTTCGACTCGATCGACAGGATCGCAGGCGTCGCCATTGCGCAGCTCGTCCTTTCGCGATCCCTGCCTGCGTCTTCTTCTCAATTAACGGCTCTAAAGTTTACATGGTTGCTCGCGGAAAGCTGCAGGGGGATTCACCGCTCGATTTCACCTGATCCGCACACGCGAGAGAGAGCTTCGTGTGTTGTCGTCAGGCACCCTGCAGATGCGAATCGAGGACGCGAGATCGAAAGGCTTAAACAATCCGCCCGACATATTGGGGCGTTTAATGCGTCCGCCGAAGCGTCGCGCGCACTCTCCGTACATGTCAAGCGCCATCCGCGCGAACGGTTCTTACCCGCGCGGAACCGCTTCTCGGACGTGACGGGAACGAGGAGGCGGGGGGGGGGGGGGAGGGAGGGAGAACAGCTGCGCCCGAAAACACTTCCCGCGAAATTAATCACGGGGAGTTCTCCGCGACGAGCGGCGACGAGCCGTCGTTGGCGAGCGCGCGCTCGCCCGCCGCATTATTAATGTCTCGAGGCGACACTGGCCACGGGGAAACCCATCGCGCCCCGTCACCGGAGTTCGCTCGTCGCCGCGGGGGTGCGACACCCCCTGGCCACTCTTCCGTTCCGCGAAGCGCGAGCCGCGTGGGCCGTTTCTCGGTGCGTGCGCGCGCTCTCTCTCTCTCTCTTTTTCTCTCTCTCTCTCTCTCTCTCGATGTCGTCACGTTTCGCGGCGCTTTGAAAGCACCCACTCGTGAAAGTTCTTCCTTTTCCTCTGCCTCCCCCCCTGCCCCTCCTTCTCTTCTCGAGCGTTTTATTCGGCGGAATCGCTGACGGGCAAGGAGAGAGCCCATCGCGGCGACGGAAGCGTCGTTTCAACTCCCGCAGTCGGCAAGAGACGCTTCCTTCACCGGGGATTGCGCGATCACGTCCCGGAAACCCGAAGGTTTCCCTCCCCCCCAAACCGCCCGGTACCCTCCCTGCCGGCCTTGTTCGCTCCTTTGCTCCGCAGGTGGCACCTTTCCTTTGGGTACCACTCGCCGTCCACGCTCGTTCAAGGTTAATTTAATACAAAAGCGACGAGGCCTCGTCTCGAGGACCTCGAACGCAGTGCTCTCTCCCTCTCCTTCCTCATTCTCTTTCTCTCTCTTTCTCTCACTCGTGTTTGCTGGTTGTCTCGACGGTACTCGAGAAAGTGCCGAAAGCACTCACGACCCACTCGTGGGGTTTTCATCCCGGTTGCGGTTCCGTCGGACGTGCTTTCTCTCTCGTTCTCTTTCTTTCTCTCTCTTTCTCCTCGCGAGAGATATGTCCTCACTTACTCTCCTCCGCGGGGCGTTCCTCCCGCCTGCGATGCCGTCGCGAGGATGTATCGAGGGTATTCATCGCGCTCAGCGTAAAAATTGCACGTCCGTTTCGCGAGACGCAAATCTTAAATCAATGTTTATGCGCGCGGCGGGGCAAGGCTCCCCCTCCCCCGCCCCCTGCCGCATCCACGGCGAGAATGCGGACTCGCGGGGGTACGCTTCGCGAGATAAATATCGAGCAAAGTCACTGTGCGCGCCGCGTTCGCGCGAGAATCTCACGCGAGCATAATTTACCCGACTAGAAATTTGGATCAGGTTCACCTAACATTGATAAAAACCTAATAGGGTGAATGAAAGGTAATCCTAAGTAAGTCAGTCCTTATGTCCTAACGACAAATGAGTAAGGAAGGACCTTTATAATAAGGTTATAATAAGGTTATATATAAGGTTATAATGATTGGGTCCATATTAGGACCTTAATGTATCAACCTAGTGTATGATATAATTTTTGCAAGTAAAACTTATTATTTATAGAAATTTCAAATTCAAATTATTTTTTTAAGGTATATATATGTGTATTTTAAGATATATATTACAAGTAAAACTTATATAAAACTGACCTTTTTAAACAAAAAGGTAAAAAAAGGTGCCAAGTAATACAAGCGCAACACGTATTGTGTTATTTTTAGAAACTTCAAATTCAAATTATTTTTTTAAGGTATATATGTGTACATAACATAAGTTTTTACAAGTAAAACTTATAACTATAATAAAACTCTACAACATTTTTTTAAGGTATATTATGTGTACATAACATAAGTTTTTACAATAGCTACAATAAAATCTGAAACCGACCGAAAACTTTTAATTTTTATTATTTTTCAACATTTAATTAACCACTATATTTATCTCTACTTACCATTGTTAAGATTAAAAAGGAAACTACACATATATTTATCATATACTTTTCCCCTCCTGTCAGCTTCGTCTTGATTGATAATTTCACCGCAATATTCCGAGATGAATTCATTCTTCGCTGCTGATCTTTCAAATTGTATAAAGTATATTTCAAATCAAAAATTCTACTCATTGAGATTATACTGATTTTCACTCTAATAAATTAAATTTTTCGAAACTTATAAAGATCACGTTGCACGCTGACATTTTTGCAAGATTTAGAATTGATTTGGAAATGATCTGCACCATACATTTGGCAAAGATCCGGATCACATTCCCTGACAGCCAGATAACAAGGACACTTTGTATTGCATTGCGCCTTGCGCCTTGCACCTACACTTAGGAAATCTGTTCTGGCATTCGCTGCTGCACTGATAAAACTTCTCGCAGAAGTTTTGTGCTTACACGGGCATGAATTATCACACTGACGGCCGGGATGATCACAAGGTGCAAAATTGTGCACGTGATTAGCACCTATTCATTCAAATGAAACGTACGAATTAGAGGCAAATAAGATGAGGGGATAGTATAAAATCGGGCGCAACTTCGTTGCGCTTGAACTTGGCGCGAGGCACTACCGTGCCTCTTGATATGGTTCAGTTAATATGAATATATGTGTATGTGCACGCGCGCAAATGTGGGTGTGTGTATGTGTAAAACTTTAATAGTACTGGATATACTATAAAAAAATATTTTTATAATGCGCCACATTTAAGGCCATCACACACAAACGAACTGAAGCAGTAAAGACGTAAGCAGTAAGCAAATCGACCAATCACAATCGAAATTTAAGGACGCCATTTTAAAACTTACGAGAATAATTGACTGTGTTTGGTCAGTTTCTTTACTGCTTACGTCTTACTGCTTACGTTCATTTGTGTGTGATGGCCTATAATTAGAGACAGTTCAATTTTTATCGCATACGACGCGCAACGACGAGTTGCTTGTAGCGGCGAGCGCACTGCAGCTTTCATTTGTCTTGCATTTGTCCATATATGAACCTACAAGACAAAAGACGCTCGAGAAGCAGTTCAGTCGCCTACTCTGTGCGTGTTTATGTTGTGCGATCATTTATTGGTCGTGACGAGAAACATTTTACAAGTATGCTCAAGCAATCTAAAATATTATTTCATGCAAATATCTTTTTATTTGGAAATGACATGAACGAATTTTCAGCGCGTCATTTCTTATTTCCAATGTTATCATCCAATATAGCCGTGGCGAGCAATCAGGAGCTATAATTTGAAAAAAAAAAAAAATAGTAATAAGGATCCCATAAGGTAACTCAATAAGGACCTGATTATGAACCTTACTAAGGTTCTGATATCCTCCACGCTACGTTACATAATTTACTAGGATAGTATTATCTTATTGGGACCTGATATCCAAATGAGGCTAACCTGATCAGGATCATGGGATAAATTTCTAGTCGGGTTAATCGATCAACATCGTTCGAGCGCAATTTTGCCTCGTTTCGCGAAACTTCGCCGCATACTAATCGGATGTCACGAGAATGTATTTCGGAATATATTTGCTTCTGCGTGTCGAACGTGCCGACTTGCCGTGATTTTCATTCGGTTGCCACCCTCGCTCGCGACTGACGCGAGCGGTTCCCTGAAAATCCGACCGGAGAACGCGAAGTGACAGATTTTTGGAAAAGTGAAGCGCGCGAGGAGAAACGTCCATTTATTTTTCTTCGGTTTCTTTTTCGCCAAACGTCTCTTTCGTTTCTTTGTTTTCCTTGCGCTCTCGCTTCGGGCACTTTCGCGCGCTGCTGAGAGCACCGTTCTGTCTCCCTTCGGCAAGTAATGAGCAGTGAAGACAGAATGATGCTGTCAGCGGCGCGAGAGCGCCGCCGAGGCGAGAATGGAAAAGAAAAACACGAAATGCGCCGTTGCGCGGAAGCGAGTAATTTTTACAAGAGACTTGCCAAGCCAGTCACTTGGGATCTGCTCCGATGGTTTTAGCCTTCAGGCTTGCGCGACCGTGTCGACCACGAAATCGCTCGACCTTGGCACTCAGCTGCCGGCTCGCTCTTCGTCCTTCGCCGAGGTCGCCGCGGGATCACGCGAAATTCAGCTTAAGCCAATTTTACGGAGCTTTCCAGGAATGTAGGTTTCTCCTCGTGGATTAGGCGTGGCGAAGATTCGACCGGTGATGGAGAAGATAAACAGACGAGAGCTCGGTCGGCATACGACACGCGAACAACCCATAACGCGCTCGCCGGATAATGTAACGATATGTAAAACCGCTCCGCGGCGGAAAATAGACGTCGACCGCTCCCTCGTCGGCTTGGCAAAAAAAAAAAAAAAAAAGAGAGAGAAAAAAAGGAGAGAAAAGAGGAGAAATAGTCGCGAATCTGCACGGTTGTTGATAGTCGACGACTCGCGTCCTCACGCGAACGCCATTTCTCTTCCTCCTCCCTCGTCTTCGAGGCGCGCAAACTCGTCGCGACTGTCCGAAGCGTTCGCAAGCCATCTGCAAGAATTACACGCACTCTGTACCTCAGGATTGGCAGGAGAGCAAGTTCGCCGAGCCGTATTGTGTATAAACGCGCGGCCGCGAGACGCCTCGGCTTCCGCCAAGGCTTTCGGAATTTCGCCCTGCTGTCTCAGGGAGATCCTCAACCCCCGCCCCTGCACCCCCTGCTGCCTCGGCTGAAACGTCGTCGATCAGCATCATGAACGGCACGGCCGCGCGAACTACGCGCCCTGTGATTAATTAACCGTTCGCCTCGGAGAATCCCGTCTCATGTCTGTGCTTCACTCTCCCCCTCCCTCCGTCGCTTCTATTCCGCTCAGCCGTCGACGGAGCAAAATCGTCAGGCAAATTCCGGCTACGTGACGTGACGCACTATTGTGCTTTTGTTCTCTCGGAACTTGAGACCGTAGGAAAAACGGGAGCCAGTCGAGACTCATGGCGGAGTCGGTTTAACCGTTCATCCGAGTTTCAGTTTTATTCGGACGGAGATTTATATAAACTCGGATTAAGGTTTGAACAGAAGTCGGGCGCTGGGCAGCGGAGGAAGATGTGAAGCGGTCGCGGGCGGCTGTTTTTCGAGCGCGGAAAAAACGCGGTCGACTCGCGCTCGTTTCTTTCGCTCGGGTCTTATTAAACGTCTCCCACGAAAATCAGGGGGAGGGAGGGTATTTCCATTTGAATTCGTCGTCTTGTGAGAAACTTGTTTCTGGACAAACTGTACAAAATGAGAATTGCAGAGATTACTGTAAAATGTTTCCCGAAGTTTCGCACGAATGTTTATCTATGTTCCTGCATATAATTGCTATAATTTCTACGTATTGTTATTTTCAATATCGACACAATTGCTGAAGATCACCTGCAAGACGACGCTTCAAGTGGGAACATCTGCTTAAATACCACGTGAGAGAGATTAACACGATGCTCTTTCTCTCTCTCTCTCTCCCTCTCTCTCTCTCTCTCTCTCTCTCTTTGCTCCCCCTCCTCTCACTGTTAGACTCGGGCACGATGAAGCAAAGAGCTTAAATTTCAAAGCGAGGACAGAAGTGGCCGGGCCACCAACTCGATAACATCTGCGTAACTTTTCGTAAATGCAAGCATTACGAACGTCGGCGAAACGGAAAGATTAATGTCGCAGAGCAGCATTGCCTTCAGCGTCTCGCACACAGAGAGAGGGAGAAGAGAAACAGAGAGAGAGAGAGAGAGAGAGAGAGAGAGAGAGAGAGAGAGAGAGAGAGAGAGAGAAGGGGGTGGAGAGAGAACGGAAGAGAGAGGAGAATAACGGCGACGGAATCAGTATTAGTCCAGACTGAGTTACGAGACTGCAGAGAGAGGCGTGTACACACTCTGCGCTCTGTTAAACTATCGCCCTAATTGTGCGGCCGACGCACCGGCTGCGCAACTTGTACGCGACGATACGCGATTATGCGTGCGCTCGCGCGCATAGATAGCGCGACGGTTCGCGATTGCGCGCGGCAGCTTCTGCACGAGCGCGATAATCGGAAAATACCTCTCGGGGAGGAGACAAGTTTTTTCTCCTCTCCCTCCCTCCTTCGCACCGCCATCGTTGCCGCCTCCTACCCCCCCCCTCTCTCTATTGCACCCCGACCGCGCGAAAGTCGACGCAGAAGTGTGTACGCTCGTGTCATGCTCGCGAGATAAACTCGCAATGATCTATTGCGCCACGGCGTGAACTCACTCGCCCCACGAGAGAGAGGAAGAGGAAGGGAGAGAGAGAGAGAGAGAGAGAGAGAGAGAGAGAGAATACGATCCCGTCGAGCGCGCGGGATCTCGCGAATTATGAGAGCGCAATGCGCCAGCACGTCGGTCGATTTGGCTCATTTTACGGGCTATTCCGTCGGGATTGTCAGAAGTAGTTGGTCGACTTATTAATTACCGGACAGCAGTGACTGGTAGGGAGGAGGGGGGAGGCAAACTAACGGGGAGAAAACGTTCCTCGGTCGTCGACGGCGGCCGGGTGAATTACGACCAAGTGCGCGCTGCAAACAGGCGAAGAATCGCGCGATGCGTTCGAGGCAGGTATTACGGATGTCCGCGCGCGAAAATATCCGCGAAGCGTGCGTGTAATCTTTTCTTTTGTTCTTAGCGGGGCGAGCGAATATTGCAAATGAGAGGCGTCTCGGTAGACATGAGTGTGCCCGGGCAAGCGGACTAATCGCTTTCGAGACATTCGGCCCTTTGTCCTGCGTGCTTTGTATTTTTGCTCCGCTTGGTAAGCTTTGTGCGGCTTGTTGTTTTTCCGCGCTTTAACTCGTCGCGATAATGTTAGCTCTCCGTTGTCGGGATGAACGAAAGGAAAATCCAGACAGTTCCGTGGCGAATAAATCATGTAGGTGGTAATCTGTGCTATTTTCGTGTGAAATCTGTATTAATTATCTTCGTCAACGAGAAGCGGGCGAATTTCATATATAGAATTATTAAGAGTAATCTGTGTCGACGGGAAAACATTTTCTAACGTGCAAGCTGAAAACATTACAGCATCCGATGCGATAGTCATTAAAAAGCATATTTATTATATATCTATAATATATATATATATATATTTAATATTTAAATATGTATTATAATATATTTTTAACATCCTCTATTATTCTTTTTAATGCCGATAAAAACCCGGGTAGCTGTTTTCACGCGAAGAAGTCAGTTTCGTCTCCGTGTCGCGTCGACTCGCTCGCGAGCTCAGCCGACTGAACACGAGACTTTGTACGGCGTGTCGCACTGCGCATGCGTGAGCGCTGTCAGGCAGCACGTGCTCGGGCGACCGCGTGGTGAGAGCGATCAGCTGGCAGCAGCGCGGGAGTGGGGGCAAGACCGAGCGCACGGCCGAGCGATCAGCTGAAGGCGTTGGAGTGGGGGACGGGCCGTGCGGACGAGCGATCAGCTGACTTTGACAGCGTGCGTGCACGCGAAGCAGAGTCCGCGTTACGAAACTCGAGCGGCGGACGCGGCCAGGCGAGAAGAATCGTGCGCAGCTCGATGTAATCGAGTCGGTATTTCCACTTCTGGACGTCGTAGAGACTTGAAACGGGGCTCGTTGGAAAGCTGTGACTTCCGCGCGCACGACGGACGACGGCGGGTTCCTCGTCGAGGTACGAGTCGATTAAGAAAATTAGACTATCGCGACAGGAAATATCGACCGTCCTTGAATTGAGGCGAAAATTGGTCTCCGATAGAAATCGAGAAACTTCGGCTTGAATTGGCGACTGTAATGTTTTTAATTTGCACAAATTTGCCGGTATCGCAATGTTATCGCAATATTTGTATGTATATATTCTCGTCTTCAATGGATGTGAACGAGCGATTAAACAGGAGAAGTAACAACGGCGGCTTGCTCTTCCGAGTTTGATGTGTCTGGAAAGTAGTTTCACAAGATTGTAGGCAAAAAGACGATATTCAAGAGTTGCAGGTAAATATATATATATATATATATATATAGAATTCTATACTGAACTTATCGAGATATTCTGAACTCTCCGAGTCCTGTCAGTTGTTGCGTTTGGCTCGCAAAATAAGACCGAACGAAATCGAAAGCGAATTAGTTCACTCGTCTACGTGCGTCAAGAATCGTCTACTTATTCTCTTTCGTTTCTGGCTTGCCAAAGCACACAATTCTGACAGGCTCGCGCGAGAAGTGGTCGAAGATTAATTAAATTCATAAAATCGAAGCGGCCGACCGATTTATTGGAAATACCGTAATAATTACGTCGGCAAATTATCCAGGTAGCGAGACAAGGGACTATATTTCCAAAAGCAATATAGAGACAGGGTAGGAGGGAGGGAGAGGGAGATTAATGACAAGGCCAATTAGTAATTGATGTTAAGCTCTGTGGATTGTGGTCTGGCAGGCTCTCGTAACCCATTAAATCGACAGCGCATATGGCGCTCCAGAGAACCCATTAATATATACGTTCCCGTCGTCGTTACACGCACGATTTTTCCCAATTTCGATAATAAAACGCTTTTGAGGAGAAAAGTGCTCGATGCAAACGGTGATTTCACAATAAATTTCTCTCTCTCTCTCTCTCTCTCTCTCTCTCTCTTTTTCGCATGCGTACACGCGAACACGTTACATTTTAATCAATCTTGTTTTAATTTATTCGTTTTAATTAATTCGCCTGGCCGGCTGCGAGGAGAGTGGGCGTCGTCCGTAAAAATTCCGACACGTCGTAAATAATAGCGAATCGTTTGATCGCGCGTACTCGACGCGACACACACACACACACACACACACACGCGCGCGCGCGCGCGCGCGTACGTTGACGAATATCGCCGCTGTTCTTCATTCCCACGTGGCGTTCTCGTGTTTCCAGCGATATTCTCCTCTCTTTCCCCTTCGTCTTTTTCTCTTAATACGCTGCATAATTTCCACGGACACGCGGGAGCGGCGCCGCGGGGACAACGAGCAAAATCAGACGCGAATCATTTGCCAGCGCGCTAACGTTTAACGCCGGCTAGTTATCTCCGCCGGAGGCTGCAGCACAATGTGCTTTTCTTCCTTCTCCCTTTTTTATCCCGTCGCATGCAGAACGAGACCTTTTTAGGTGCGCATGTAGCTCGCTTTTGTTGTCTCCCTCCCGCGCCCTCCCCGAGGACGCTTCGTCCTCCTGCCCCACCAATTAGTTAGCGCGTTTACGCGAAGGCTCATTTCGCGGTCGCGCGCGAAGAAGCGTCTCGTTTGGCGCAAAACATCCGGTGATATCTCCTCGAACGATGAAACCCGATGAAACGCGGCTCTGATTAATTATTGTATCCTGCCGTTTAACGCGCGATATTTCGACCTCGCGCGCTCGCGAGTCTGAATGAGTTTGCCGCTCGACGACGGGCGTTTGCGCGGCGCATTGTTCGCCACTCGACGTCAATCACCGCGGGATCGCGAGGAATAATCGCGCCGCTGCGGCGGCTGTTTCTCCTCCTCTTTTCGCGCGTCAGCGAGCGCGAAGAACTTGGTGCGAAGAACGGCGCCGGAAACGGCCGTTTGAATTTGATTGTTCTCATGCGGCGGTTAGCAACATTTTTCATCATTTTCGTGAGGAAAGTTTGCTTATTTTTGTTAACGAAGTAATTTTTTTTTATTTTCATAAATGTTTTACAATGGTGTTGGGTGAGTGCAAAAGTTTTGATAGACTTCGTAGTAGAAAAGTGAACCGAGCAAAATTGGATTGAAAACGGTTTATTCATTCTCTAGCAGCAAACGCCATTATTTTTCATCACCTTCGGTAAATCACCCTGTATATCTGCATATTCGCGTAAGTGCTGTTGAATCAGTCACGACGTGTTCCTTGAGGAACCTATCGAAACTTTCGCAGCACCCACTCGATACGCCAAGGACTACAATTCCGGGAATAAATGTTCTCTCGTGCGAGAGAAAGAGGAAAAATTTGGCCGAGTCCAATCAATATGTGATATCGGTATCAGCGGTGCAATTAGCCGCATAATGGCCATTAATGAGGAATTCAGCGAGTCGCGTTGAAGCCGAACAGCAAAGTCCGAGCCCGCTCACAAACGGAGGCCGCTTCGAACGCGGGCTCGTCGAAATTAGCCTCGAGACCGAATGCGCGGCGTTTATAATGCGCGCTCCGCATTTACCATATCAAACGTCATTACGAGAGCCAAGAGAAAGAAAAGCGAACAGCGAGTGGAAAAGAGACGAGAGAGGGAGAGAGAGAGAGAGAGAGAGCGACCGGGATATATCACGTTGAAGCGTACAAAGGAATTCAAATCGCGCTGCGACTGCGTCCCCCGCCCGGCTGTCCTCCTGGCTCGCCCTTCTTCTCTATTTCGGTGTCCCTTCTGTCTCTTGTGAGACGCGGAAATTTTGCATTTATATTCAGTCGACGAAAAGAACGAGGACCGGGGATCGGCGCTTCGTTGCGTCCGCGACCATTCCGGAGGATCGCCTTCGCGCTGCGCCAGGCGACGACTTTCTTCGTCGTGTATCTCTCACGAGAGAAGCCCCGGGCAGGAGGATCCTGATGGGCGGTCGAACGAGGTGAGACTCTCACTGGTCATTCGGACGCGAAGATCAAGCAAGACAGCAGACGGAGTGTACAGGCATTAGGGGAGATATCGCAGTGCAAAGGTAAACATCTTGTCGAGGTGCACGAGAGTAAACCGCTGCTGTCGCGTGGATCCACAGTGCAAACTTCAACAGTGAGGTGTATAATCAACGCATTCGAGATCTCACGGCGGTACACAGGTAACGGCGATGGCAATTGTATCTTCCTCAGTCGTCCTTCTCCATGAGATCTACGATGAAATACCACGATGAAAAGCGTTAGTTGCGACATGGAATTTGCATCGTTGATCTTTAGCGTCAGGGAGAACTTTACGGAAAAACCATCGATGTAAAAAGTCATTGTAAAATCTTTTTATATACATAATTATAAATATATGTATGCGTGCGCACTTAGATATTTATATTATATATTAACACACACAGACACATACGTTTTATATTTATACTAGAACACTATAAGCGCGCGCTATTTTAGCTTATTCGTATTACAGTTCAGAATAAATATTATAAATAAAAAATAATTCCTAGAGGTATACTTATTTTTTTTTATAAATTCTACGGGTAGAATTTATAAAAAGAAATAAGTGGCGGCCTCATTAGCTTTGCTACCAACCGCGGGGCAGCGTCGCTGTCGCACGGTTCGGTCGCCTCGTGCCGGCGCCGCTGACCCGCGGCCACATTAGCTTTGCTACCAGCCATGGGACCATCATTTTTATACCATATCATATACCATACATGGTCGATGGGACCATCATTTTTGTACCATACCATATCCTATAATGGTCTACGGGACTATCATTTTTTTCCATATCATATACTATACATGGTCCATGGGACCATCATCATGGTAGCGAAGCTGAGGCCGCGCGGCTGATAGCAAAGCTAATGTGTAATTGCATAATGTACATAACGTGCGTGCATGATGTGTGCAAAATATTTGATTAATTCGATTAGTTTAGTATTATTCGAGCCGTCAAGAATCTGTCATTTTATTTATGTACTTAGCGTAGTAACACTATGCTGTTTGATCGTAATTGTATAGCATTATATAAAGGTAAGGGAATGCGTCAAGAAAAACGTACAAAATTGCACGAAACAAGAATATACATATTATATGTATTATAAAAAACAAAATGCTTGTAACATATGTATTTATAATGTAATGTAAACCCAATAAACGTTTTTTGTACTATTTAAGTAAATTTATACAAAATAAAAATATACATATTACATGTATTATGAAAATATAAAATATGTTTGTACAATATGTATTTGTAAATTAATATAAACCCAATAAATGTTCTTTGTAGTATTTAAGTAAATTAATACAAAATAAAAATATACATATTACATGTATTATGAAAATATAAAATATGTATGTAAAATATGTATTTATAAAGTAATATAAACTCAATAAATGTTCTTTGTACTATTTAAGCAAATTAATGTGTTTATTATTATCCCTCTTTCAATATAGACGGTAAATTGGAAATTGTTTGAGTCGTCTTTGATTTGATTGGTACTAGCAAGAGAAAAATTTTTTGATATTAGGAAAGCATAATAACCGAAGAGGTATCCGGATGAAATCGAGCGACCTCCTCACTCATTATATTCTTCTGTTAGAAAATCGAGAAATTAGAGAATTTCAGTTTTCCGCATTTTTGAGTTTTGATAATAGGGAAGTATAATGACCGAAGAGGTATTCGAGCGACTTCCACATTCATTATATTCTCCTGTTAGAAAATCGAGAAATTGGAGAATTTCAGTTTTCCGCATTTTTGAGTTTTGATAATAGGCAAGCATAATAACCGAAGAGGTATTCGAGCGATTTCCTCACTCATTATATTCTCCTGTTAGAAAATCGAGAAATTGGAGAATTTCAGTTTTCCGCGTTTTTGAGTTTCGGTAATAGGGAAGCATAATGACCGAAGAGGTATTCGAGCGACTTCCATATTCATTATATTCTCCTGTTACAAAATCGAGAAATTGGGGAATTTCAGTTTTCCGCATTTTTGAGTTTCGATAATAGGCAAGCATAATAACCGAAGAGGTATTCGCGCGATTTCCTCACTCATTATATTCTCGTGTTACAAAATCGAGAAATTGGAGAATTTCAGTTCTCCGCATTTTTTAGTTTTGGTAAAAGGGAAGCATAATAACCGAAGAAGTATTCGAACGACTTCCTCACTCATTATATTCTCTTGTTAGAAAATCGAGAAATTAGAGAATTTCAGTTTTCCGCATTTTTGAGTTTTGATAATAGGCAAGCATAATAACCGAAGAGGTATTCGAGCGATTTCCTCACTCATTATATTCTCCTGTTAGAAAATCGAGAAATTGGAAAATTTCAGTTTTCCCCATTTTTGAGTTTTGGTAATAGGGAAGCATAATGACCGAAGAGGTATTCGAGCGACTTCCACATTCATTATATTCTCCTGTTACAAAATCGAGAAATTGGAGAATTTCAGTTTTCCGCATTTTTGAGTTTTGATAATAGGCAAGCATAATAACCGAAGAGGTATTCGAGCGACTTCCACATTCATTATATTCTCCTGTTACAAAATCGAGAAATTGGAGAATTTCAGTTTTCCGCGTTTTTGAGTTTCAGTAATAGGGAAGCATAATGACCGAACAGGTATTCGAGCGACTTCCATATTCATTATATTCTCCTGTTACAAAATCGAGAAATTGGAGAATTTCAGTTTTCCGCATTTTTGAGTTTTGATAATAGGCAAGCATAATAACCGAAGAGGTATTCGAGCGATTTCCTCACTCATTATATTCTCCTGTTAGAAAATCGAGAAATTGGAGAATTTCAGTTTTCCGCGTTTTTGAGTTTCGGTAATAGGGAAGCATAATGACCGAAGAGGTATTCGAGCGACTTCCATATTCATTATATTCTCCTGTTACAAAATCGAGAAATTGGGGAATTTCAGTTTTCCGCATTTTTGAGTTTCGATAATAGGCAAGCATAATAACCGAAGAGGTATTCGCGCGATTTCCTCACTCATTATATTCTCGTGTTACAAAATCGAGAAATTGGAGAATTTCAGTTCTCCGCAATTTTTAGTTTTGGTAAAAGGGAAGCATAATAACCGAAGAAGTATTCGAACGACTTCCTCACTCATTATATTCTCTTGTTAGAAAATCGAGAAATTAGAGAATTTCAGTTTTCCGCATTTTTGAGTTTTGATAATAGGCAAGCATAATAACCGAAGAGGTATTCGAGCGATTTCCTCACTCATTATATTTTCCTGTTAGAAAATCGAGAAATTGGAGAATTTCAGTTTTCCCCATTTTTGAGTTTTGGTAATAGGGAAGCATAATGACCGAAGAGGTATTCGAGCGACTTCCACATTCATTATATTCTCCTGTTACAAAATCGAGAAATTGGAGAATTTCAGTTTTCCGCATTTTCGAGTTTTGATAATAGGCAAGCATAATAACCGAAAAGATATTCGCGCGATTTCCTCACTCATTATATTCTCCTGTTAGAAAATCGAGAAATTGGAGAATTTCAGTTTTCCCCATTTTTGAGTTTTGGTAATAGGGAAGCATAATGACCGAAGAGGTATTCGAGCGACTTCCACATTCATTATATTCTCCTGTTACAAAATCGAGAAATTGGAGAATTTCAGTTTTCCGCATTTTTGAGTTTTGATAATAGGCAAGCACAATAATCGAAGAGGTATTCGAACGACTTCCTCACTCATTATATTCTCTTGTTAGAAAATCGAGAAATTGGAGAATTTCAGTTTTCCGCATTTTTAAGTTTTGATAATAAGGAAGCATAATGACCGAAGAGGTATTCGAGCGACTTCCACATTCATTATATTCTCCCGTTACAAAATCGAGAAATTGGAGAATTTCAGTTTTCCGCATTTGTGAGTTTTGGTAATAGGGAAGCATAATGACCGAAGAGGTATTCGAGCGACTTCCACATTCATTATATTCTCCTGTTACAAAATCGAGAAATTGGAGAATTTCAATTTTCCGTATTTTTGAGTTTTGGTAATAGGCAAGCATAATAACCGAAGAGGTATTCGAGCGACTTCCTCACTCATTATATTCTCCTGTTAGAAAATCGAGAAATTGGAGAATTTCAGTTCTCCGCATTTTTGAGTTTTGATAATAGGCAAGCATAATAACCGAAGAGGTATTCGAGCGATTTCCTCACTCATTATATTCTCCTGTTAGAAAATCGAGAAATTGGAGAATTTCAGTTTTCCGCGTTTTTGAGTTTCGGTAATAGGGAAGCATAATGACCGAACAGGTATTCGAGCAACTTCCACATTCATTATATTCTCCTGTTACAAAATCGAGAAATTGGAGAATTTCAGTTTTCCGCATTTTTGAGTTTTGATAATAGGCAAGCATAATAACCGAAGAGGTATTCGAGCGATTTCCTCACTCATTATATTCTCCTGTTAGAAAATCGAGAAATTGGAGAATTTCAGTTTTCCGCGTTTTTGAGTTTCGGTAATAGGGAAGCATAATGACCGAAGAGGTATTCGTGCGACTTCCACATTCATTATATTCTCCTGTCACAAAATCGAGAAATTGGAGAATTTCAGTTTTCCGCATTTTTGAGTTTTGGTAATAGGGAAGCATAATGACCGAACAGGTATTCGAGCGACTTCCACATTTATTATATTCTCCTGTTACAAAATCGAGAAATTGGAGAATTTCAGTTTTCCGCATTTTTGAGTTTTGATAATAGGCAAGCATAATAACCGAAGAGGTATTCGAGCGATTTCCTCACTCATTATATTCTCCTGTTAGAAAATCGAGAAATTGGAGAATTTCAGTTTTCCGCGTTTTTGAGTTTCGGTAATAGGGAAGCATAATGACCGAAGAGGTATTCGTGCGACTTCCACATTCATTATATTCTCCTGTTACAAAATCGAGAAATTGGAGAATTTCAGTTTTCCGCATTTTTGAGTTTTGATAATAGGCAAGCATAATAACCGAAGAGGTAGCACGAATTTTTAGCGGGAAATGTAAAAAATTTATAAATTCTAATTGTTTCTACTAAAACAATTTTTACTACTATCAATTAAGGTTAAAAATTCGGAAACGTACGATTAAAAGAGTTTGGAGAATTGAACAATATGTTAAGGATTGTTAAGAGATTAGTAGGATTCGATATAATTGGGAAGTTTAGTAAGGGGTTGAAAATAATTATAACACAAAAAACTAGGCTACACATAATGTTTTATTACACTAAAATATACCACACTGTATATTACACTAAAATATACACTAAAATATTACTACACTAAAATATAAAATATAAAATACAAATATAAAATACAAAAATATTTCCCGTTGACATATGTGTTCGAGAGCACGAGTCCCGGGACCGTCAAATTGACGGGAGACTACAAATTTCCGTCTCTCGTCAATTGTTTCGCTATCCTCACGCGTCGCACTCATCTCCATGACCCGTGTGCGACACCGGCGAGCAACGGGGAGGCGCTCGCGATTTCGCGGACAATGCGCGAGGCCAAGTTTTGTTATTGCCTCTCTCGCCTTGACACGATTTATTATCGCTGCTATTTGCCGCGTCCACATGTGTCTCTCTTTCTCTCTTTCTTTCCCTCTCACCAGCCCGTTTATTGTCATCGCTATCTCATTCAGCACTGCGGCGAGCCCGCCGTATAAAAATAACAAGGGAAGAAAGGAAGAAATGCCATTGGGCGGCGAACGAGACGAATAATAATCCACCGGATCAGGCGTCCTTCCGCGGCTGCTACTTTGGCCGGTTTCTTCCGTCGTCCCTCGTTTATTTCCATCCTCTTCTCGATCAGCGACGAGACGAAGAGCTTCGATCTATTTCGACGGAGTCGAAATTCCAGCCCGCCGCGATGGAATCCGCTCTTGCGACTTCTGAGCTGGTCTTCCTCGGCCTCGCTGGCGGCCGATATGAAGAGCGAACGTCACATCGCGCGAGATGGAAATGAAATTCACTCCCCCCCCTCTCTCTTTCTCTCTCTCTCGCTCGCTCGCTCGCAACGATCGTCCGCCGATGTGCAGCCTTTTTTCATTATTCCTATTATTACGAGCGACTGGGCGATCTCGCGCGCGGCGCTTTTAATTAGTCCGCGATCGGGAAAACAGTGACTGCACGCGATCCGTTATTACGCACCCACGTATGCGGGGGGTGGGGGGAAGAAGAGGAAGCGGAAAGAAATGCAGGCGCCGCGCCGCGGCGCACGTGCAGCCGTAATTAGAGTCGCGGCTGCGGCTGCGACGCGATGCGTACGGGAATAGAATTGGTATTGACCGGGGTCAGCGCTTTCTCATTTTTCGCCGACAAATGGCGAGCGCCGCCGAGCAAGAGAGCGAGCGTGCGAGAGAGAGAGAGAGAGAGAGAGAGAGGGAGGGAGAGGGTGCGGAAGGACGTGGTGCGGAGGACTGTCGATACATCGGATTACTGGAGCGTGAACTGATAAATCCTAAAGCCTTCGATTCTCCTCGGCCAAAAACGCGTCAGGCGCGTGCGACGAAACGGCCTCGGCTCTAGTTTCGCGGTGCGCGTTTCTCATTTCGAGCCTCGTCTCGTTCCCCGGAAAATGCGACTGATTATCGCCTCGAGCGTCGCGCGTCAACCGAGGACGCGCATCAAATTGCGTTAATTGCGCATTAATTATAACAATCAACCGGCATGTTCGATTAGGTAAACAAGACGCGATTGTACTCGCGCCCGCGTCCGCGCGTCGGGCCGCTCGCAAATATCGATAATAACGGCGGGATTGATTAAATTGTTAATTAAACGAACACGCTCCGAAACGAACAGGAGTAGAGAGATGCGCAGCGAGAGGGGCTCGTCGCGCGCGCGCGCGCGTGCGCGCAGTCGTATAACGCTATTATTCCGCTCAAACATCCGCCGAGCATTGTTCTCCACGAGAGAATAAACTACCGGCCTCGCTGTGTGTGTCGCCGGTTATCCATTAATTATCTATCACCCCCCGACATAATTAGCCGGCCGACTCGCTGTGCTCGAGACGACCTAATTCCGTGTGGTCGAACCACATGCCGCTGCCGTCGCCGTCGCCGTCGTCGTCGTCGTCGTCGTCGTTGTCTTGCGGACCCGCCGATGAATCATACAAGTTTCGGCGGACTCTCGGCGAGGGCGAGCGTATGAAATAACCACGCGACGTCGGTCCGCCTGGCAGGATTCTCTACGGGTGCAGGGTGGCGCCGCGACGATTCTCTTGATCACCGTGTGAGAGGAGAGTCGCTCATTAACGGGGCGAGGTGGAGGTAGCGAGTCGCCGCGCCGGGAAGCTCAAGCTCCCGAGTGCGGAGCGCGCTTCGAAGGTGAAGGGTCGCCGGCGAATTCTTAATGACGAGACACACATCGCGCTCCACGTGAGAGCTGTCGCGCGCGCGCGCGCGCGCGCGTCGATCGATGACAGCTCGAAATAGCTCGTCGACGAGCCGCGGCAAGTGACATTTGGTTTAACCGCGCAGCGAGAGAAGCGTAATAATTCTCGAAAGCACGGCGGGGTCTGACAACGCCCGAGGACTTCCCCGAGATATATATCCACGTACGCGGGGCGAGGAGCAGAGCAGCTCGTCGCAGCCCGAGATGCATTGTCGATATTAATGAAAAACCAGCTGCGCGCCCCCAATTAGCAAGTTTCACCTGCCGCGGTCGCCGAGGCGCGAATTACAAGTGCCCGTCGCAGCAGCCGAGAGACGTGAAGCTGCCTCGAAGAAACCGAAGAGACTCCAGCGGAGTCGCAGACGCGAGAGGACTTAATCGAAGTGTAATAACGAAGCGAAGTTACATCATACGGATACGCACGTTCCCCGAGCACACGTGCGCGCGCTCTCGTCGTCGGCTACACATTCCTCTTCCTCCACTGTTGCGTCCCTCGCGGATGCAACTGGTCGGCCGCTTTGCGCGCGTGAATTAACTGGACATGTGAATTCGCAGTCGGCGTCGCTCTGATCCCCGTGGTGGTCGGCGCGCGTTCGTGCTGAATAATTGCATTTGGTATTCAGCGTAACTCGCAGCGCGCGCGCGCGCGAGAAAGAGAGAGAGAGAGAGAGAGAGAGAGAGCCGAGCCGACGTGCCGTAGTCGCCGCACGCAGCGGAGAGAATCCTTTCCGGCTGCGGGATAACCCGCACTTGGCGATGTGTCAAATGTCTCTGTGCACTTACCGCGCGGCGAATGTGTATTCTTCTTGCTGTGTCTCTCCTCTTCTTCACGCTCGGAGAGAGAAGCTTCTCTAAGCGCGCGATAAACTCGTTCGTCTACATCCATCCTTCTCTCCTCCTCCTCCTCCTTCTCTCTCTCTCTCTCTCTCTCTCTCTCTCTCTCTCTCTCTCTCTCTCTCTCTCTCTCTCTCTCTCTCTCTCTCTCTCTCTCTCTCCCTCTCTCTCTCTTTCGTTCGCTAGCGCACTCGTCGCGATTTACGTGCTCCTTTATGATATCTCCTCGCGACAACGGCTCTCTCAGCAGGCGCGACCGGCAATAATGACGCGGAATCGAGGACATCGGCATCGTCCAGCCGAGATATCCGAGTCGCCGCCGAGCGCGGAGCTGCTGCTCCGTGGCGCGATTTTGCATGAAATTAAAAATGTATTGTCCTCGTTTGCATAAGGACCCCGGGCGTCGCTGTTTGGCGGACAGCGCGCGGCGGATGTGTATTGGATTATTCAGGGGCGCTTGGAAGAACGTTAAAATGTGGCTTTAGGATAAGCGCGCGCGCGCGCGGTGCGCGTTCTTTAGCATAAATTAGCGTGGAAATTAGGGAATTAGCCGCGCGCGCGCGCGGGGCTAATGAAGCGCGGAAACAAGGGGAATCCCGCAGGACAGTGCGCGAGGCCGCGTCTCATGACTCAGTGATGACGTTTGCTCCCGCGGTCGGATGTGACGAGCGTGCCGATGGCGCAGATCGGATTATCGCCGGCGTGTCCATTCGGACTGCGAGCATCCTGACAGCCAGGTGTGGACTCCTTGGAGTCTCCTCCCGTCCCGCCCGCTCCCGGCTGCTTCTTACCCGACGATTATTCATTACGACGCGTACTCGATTAAAATGCTAAAACCCAATTGCTTATAAAGTCACATTTAAATGCTGGAACTTGATTGGCTTATAACTTAGTCCGGGGGGAGCGGGTGATCAAGATGTAAATGAGTTTCGGAGTTTTCCGAGACAATGCAAGACGAATAGGAGAGCTCACGCGCGCGCGCGCGCGCGCGCGACTAGACCGCGCCGCGGACAACTCCCCGCGGAATATATCATATATCGACAGTGCCAATTAAAGTTTAATTACACGGAGCCGTAAGTCCGCCCGGGGGACACTCTAATGCGGCGTATTCACTGCACCGCATCGCGAGCCGCGAGACGAAGCTCGCCTCCGCCCCGTAATTGTTCCCGCTTCTTCGCACACGCGACGGATTCCGTATTCGTTAGCCGCTCCCCGACGATATAGCTTCGTCTGCCGGAGAGGAGCACAGCCGTCGTTCCGGCGAACCCGCAGACTCGGAGCTTTCTCGGTTCGTATACGGGGTGTCCGGGAAATCGAGGCCGCGTGCGGGCAGAACGCGTCAGACTGAACGGAAAATCCCGCTGCGCGGAGAAAAATAGCCGCGATCGCATGAGCCGATTTCCCGGCTGAAGTAATACGAACGATACGCACGAAGATTCCGGCTGGTTTATCGGAATTCGGTTTGAATCAAAAATTTGAAACTCAATTCAGCGGAATTTCTGAGCCGTTCAGACTTCGTCGGAAAACTCGTTCGTCCGAGCAAACATTTTTCTCCGCCGATCGTCGCCCGCTGATCTCGTCCTTGCTCGCTTCCGCGCCGTTCGTCCTTATCTGCGGTTTCATTTCAGATAGCAGACTTGAGAAATACCGATACGCGAGTATCTGCGTAACAGTTGCGAATGTGTGCGCGCGCGCGAGAAGGTTCGGGAAATAATCCAGGCCGATCGTCGCGAGTCTCCGTCGCGCCGATTTCATCTCCGGCTTAGCTCGGGCGGAATATTATTATTACACGGCGTCTTCCGTCATCTTCAACAACATCACGCTTGTCCGCGTAACACCTCGGCGTGGAAGCGTCTAAAGTTGCGGCAGCCGCCGCTGCTTCGGCGGCTAACCTAGTTCGCGCGATCGGGAATCCCCGGGAGAGGAACTCGGCTGTCGGAAAGATAACCCCAACGTGTCGAGGGTAATGGCGTCTCTTCGTGGTCCACTTCGCGGCCGGTAGATTGTCTCCTTCTCTTTCTCTCTCTCTCTCTCTCTCTCCCTCTCTCTCTCTCACTCTCTCTCTCTATCTCCCTGCCGCTCTTCCGCTCTTTCGTCTCGTCGGGTTGCGAAAACTGTTTCGACGGAAGCACTCTCCGCGGAGTCACTCCGCCGGCGTGGGCGTGTTCGGTTATTCCGCGAGCATGCAGTTTCTTTACGGGTCCATCACGAGCCGTCGAAATCTCCGAGGCAAATTGGACCCTTCCTCGCGAAGAAAGCAGGGCGCTTTTACTCGAATTAAACGAAAGCGCCGGCGGTAGCGATCGATCGTGCAACGCGCCGATACACGTGTGGGAATAGACTTCGCTTTTGCAGGAATTAATCCCGCGAACGGCTCGTCGACAAGAACGGATGATGAAACGGCCGCCCCGATAAGTAGAGCTGCTAACTATAATGTATTCGACAACGGTACTGTGGGATTTGGAAATTCACCAAGCGCTTGCCTCGACTGTGATAAACAATCGACTAGCTAGAGCCGCTAAACTGAAAGCAAAAATATCCGAAGCTGAAGAAATGTTCATCCGGTAGGCGCTAATAACATTTGTTTACATCTGGCTTCTTTAAGCAGAAGAAACTGTTGTTCTTCACGAAGAGCTTCAAGGAGCTGCCCATTCCCAGACAGCACTGGACATCCAATGGATGTACGTTTCACGTCCAATTTATATCCGTATGTTCGATTTACGTCCGTGGACATAAATTGGACGTAACAAGGATGTCCTTGTTGGACATCGGACCTGTAGGACGTCTGATGTACGTCCATCGGACGTCCTATGTCCGAAGTTGTGACAAACGTACGTCTTATGGACGTCTTTTGTAAAAAAATGGACATATAACGGACGTCCAATGGACATCCGTGTGCCCTGTCTGGGTTCTTCCCATTCGACGAAAATTCTTCTTACACTGAGAAAAAATTGTATTAAAATTGAACAAATATTTGTTCGAATACGACTGTGAATACGTTTACTTAAATTCAGCAATTATTTTCTAAAATTCAAGAAAAAAGTTTACATTCAGAGAGAGAGAGAGAGAGAGAGAGGACCTCTGTATTTCATTTTATAAATTAGTCGCTTAATTTGAATAAATGTATTCACAGTCGTATTCGAACAAATATTTGTTCAATTTTAATACAATTTTTTCTCAGTGTAGAGTACACGTATTAATAAAAAAAAACAAAAACGTACATTTTCCACGTATATTTTATACACAAATGTAGCTATGTTATTAGCAATATTTTTTATTTCCACCTCGAATAATTTTTATTTTCCAGAAACTTCCCTCAGTGTCGACTTGGAAACGTCGGCTCATTGGCTCTCATGAGCGTCGGTCTCCTTTACGACGATTGTTCAGCCTTCTCTCGAGGGAAACGCGATTCCTACGTACGCGTGCTCTTTTCTTCGAGCTCAGTAGACGCGTAATGAACATAATTCGGAGAACTACACGCAGTCCCACGCGCACACGCGTACTCCGGAGGATTGGCAAAAGGTAAAGAATGTAGCGTCGGCGGGGCGGGGAGCGGGGCGAGCCTCTCTCTTTCATCCGTCTGCGTTAGCTTCATTCTCGCGTCCGGGTCTTTGATTCTCCGGGCGATAATGCCGGGCTGCTCGACGTTACGCGACTCCACTGTCCCGGGGAAAATTACGGCGCATTTACCACGGCGAAGCTGAGGCAGAAGCCGAAGCAGAGATACGGCGGATACTTTACGGCCGGGCGAGCGCGGAAAAACGAGTAAAACCGGCTACCAGTTTCCAACTGATATACAGTGCCCGCCTGACGTTCCTGCGAACGCACGACGAGGTGATACACAGGATGCCCGCGTCGCAACGCACGACAAAGCTCCTGTGCGGACAGAACGGGTGGAAACGAGCAAAAAAGCTCTCTAGCGTCTCCCGAACAACCCTGTGAAATGTCGACTTACCGAAAGGCGAAAGGAGATCAGAAAATCGACGCACGCGCATGAAAGATGGCTGACTGCGCGGTCGTCTCGCCGCGTCGATTTGTCAATCTTCCCTCACCGATAACTACAAAAATCTTACGTGGTTGTTTGAGAGCAGTGAGAGGGAACTGCCCGACTAGAAATTTTGATCGGATTCACCTAACATTGATAAGGACCTAATAGGGTGAATGAAAGGTAATCCTAAGTAAGTCAGTCCTTATAATGTCCTAACGACAAATGAGTAAGGGAGACCTTTATAAGGTTATAATGATTGAGTCCACATTAGGACCTTAATGTACCAACCTAATGTATGATATAATACAGTTCAGTTGATCAGACTCTTGTCGGGATCTCATTCATTGTACCTAATATGATTTGCATTATCAAGTTTTAACAAAACAATTTTTGAGTGTCATTTCCAAATATAAAGATGTTTGCATTGAAAAAACACTTCAGATCACTTGAACATATTTGTAAAATGCTGTAGAAACTATTCTTTTTTTAGCAGTCAATAAGTAGTTGTAAAATTAACGTGATATGCAACTTTTCTCTTTAACACCACTTTATGTCTTGTCACCTTGTGATACTTTATGATCTTGTGATATTCATTTTATGTTTCTTTTCCGAAACATTTTACAAGTATGCTCAAGCGAGCTAAAATATTATTTCATGGAAATATCTTTTTATTTGGAAATGACATGAAAGAATTTTCAGCGTGTCATTTCTTATTTCTACCGTCATCATCCAATATAGCTGTGGCGAGTAATCAGGAGCCATAATTTGAAAAAAAAAAAAAAAGAAAAAAAACGTAATAAGGATTGCATAAGGTAACTCAATAAGGGTCTGACTATGAATCCTTACTAAGGTCCTGATATCCACGCTGCGTTACATGACTTACTAGTCACCTGATAGTGGTAGGTACCTTATTGTGGGACCTGATGTCCAAATGAGGTTAACCTGATCAGGATAAATGGGATAAATTTCTAGTCGAATTCTTTCTTTGTTTGCCCGTGCTCCCTGTTGATCGACGAACACCCGGTATACGGCCTTCCCGGGCAAATCTCTGCGCCGTACGTACGTGAGATGCACTCTCTGCCGTCGCGCAATTATAATCATCGTTTCGGCACAATTCCGCCGAGACGGAGCGTTTACGCCGCCCGCCGCGTGGTCGTGAAATATTCCCCGGATTTCTCCCTCGCGCTCTCCTGCCTCGGCGCGGGGCAGCCCCGCCGGCGGCATTATGTACACACACGCCGCCTATGTGCTCGAGCATGTGCACGCGCGAGGAAAAGCGTTGCATTAATGACGGAGCTTTGGCGCGAGCCGCGGATGAATGGGCGAGCGCGCGAAACCGCGGGAAAATCGCTTGACTCGCCGGCAGCCGAGCGCACGCACTTTGTTCGGAGCTTTCGCATTGCCGCTTTCGAAAGCGCGAACGAACTCCTGCGAAGGAGCGCACCTTCGGCGATCAGCACTCGCGATGGAACTGAAGTTCTGGACTGAAGTTCTCCGTCGGTGATTTTACGCGTTTTCGCGCGATCAGCGATCTTGATTGGATCTTCAGGAGGTAAATCTTCTTCCTCCAAAGTTCGACATTTAATAATGCCAATACACTTATAATCTAAGTCGATTCAAATGTAATCGAAGTTGACATACATATTTATTTATCAAACATTGTTTCATTTGATGAATGACTCAACTGGGGTCAACGTTCGGAATCGCTTGGTATAAAAATCGAGCGGGAAAGGATTGATTAAAAAGATCAGTTTTTTGGGGGAAAAGGACCAGCTTACTGAAAATTAATCTTTTTTAATCGACTTTTTCTGCTCGACTTTTGTACAAATTACAGGGATCCTATTCTCTATTTTTTTTTATTATAGAGGAATAGGGGAAAATTATGATGAGAAAAAGGAGAAGTATTTTATGAAAAAAGGGGAAATTTTAATTGATGAAAAACAGATTCATATCAAAAGACTAATAACACTGATGTATTTGAACAATAGTTTTATTGAAAATAATATTTTTATTAAAACGGTAATATCTTTATTGAAAAACGCAATATATATTTATCAATATATAATATCCCAAGTAACAAGGTGACGTTATTAAGATGCCTAAAGACGTTATTAATATGTCATTTGATATCACTCTGCTATCTGGGAAACATAAAACTTCTGATAAAATCTAAAATAACAAAAAAACGTTTGTACATAAATTATGAGTGATACATATGTATGTATCTATGTATGAGATATAACAAAATGAATTTTTAAAATATATTCCAAGCAAAATATAAAAAATTATTAAGTAATTTAAGAGGGAAAACAAACATAAGGTGTGCACGGAGAAAATATTGTAGTAAAAATTATTAAAAAAGTGTATAATGCTGGATTATACAGGAATTATTATCGAAATTACAATATATGTTGTAATCTTCAGTGATGTGTATATATCATATACATCTAAACTACTAAAATAAAAATTACAACATATACCATAATTTCGATCATTATTCCGATATGATCCAGCATTACTCAATAGAGACACGTTTTTGCACTGCGTTTTGCAAAAGTAATTGCATACTGTTTCTTTAATTTTTTTTGTTTATTATTAGCGCGCCATCTTCAGACACATATCTTGTCAGAATTTCGGAACATTCTCAGTCTCGAAATTCTGACCCCCGGAAAGATACGCACGCGTCGGGAGATGGCTGCACTTTTCTACACTATCTTATATTCAAAAAGGACTCAATTAATACCCGATATCATACACTCGCCATTGAAAAGGTTGTCTGATTTTTTGTGAGTTTAAGAATTTCCTATTCCTAGGGGAAATAGAGGAGGATTATGGATTTAAGAGGAAAAGAGAGGAGATCAACATGAAAAGGGGAAGAAGAGGAAATAGGGAAGAGACCTCTGAAATTAATCTTTTTCCGTAAAGAATCGAGTCGGTTCGAAGAATCGACTTGTAAAAAAATCAAGCGGGAAAGGATCGATTGAAAAGGTCAGTTTTCGGAGGAAAAAGATCGATCTGCTGAAAATCCAATCGAGATCGCGCGGCACGAGGCGAAATTCCGCCGAGTCCCCCGAGTTCGAGGGATTCTTTGCTGCGGACTGAATTCTCCGCGCGGTCCAGCTTCACACCGTTGCCAGGAATCCAACAGATTCGAGGCAACCACCCCGAGCGACCGCCTACGGAACTCGTTTCAGCGCTTCCTGCGCGTCATACGTTCGCTCGATAGCCGCCGATACTCGCCGCGGCACGTTTCTTTCGGGAATTGATTCGTCTCGGAAGAACTCGCCCGACTGTCGCCGGGAGATTTCGCGTCCGACAATATCCGAAGAGACAAATATCGTCCCTTTGCGCACAACTGTGCGAGCGCGTCCAGCTCGCCGCGTAATTCGCGGAATATTACAGTCGTAGACTCTCTCTCTCTCTCTCTCTCTCTCTCTCTCTCTTTCGTTATCGAGGAATATTTCGTTACAAAGCAGAGCGAGAGAGAGAGAGAGAGAGAGAGAGAGAGAGAGCGAACTCACGCGTACGCGACGACGGTCGTCAAAGTGTTAATAACGAGTTGCAAGGTCCGCGAAACGCCGTAGGATTTTCCCGCGGCCGATTCGGCGGCGCCTGCCTACATACGCGCGTCGTGAAATGTCACTCCGTAATAATTCATCGCACGACCGCGCTTAATTGTCACGCGAACAAGAGCCGGAGCTGTTGCGCAGCACGCCTCCGCGCGCGATCCAGAGCGCGTCACGCTGGAGGTCACCCCGACGGATTCGGGAGATGTACCTGGAGAGGCCGCCTACGGAGCTCGCTGCGGCGCTTCCTGCGCGCTCGCAGTCCCAACTCCTTATATTATTAATATTCCAACTATGGCGAAATCCGCAAAACTGCGCGGGAGATTCTCTCCTCCTCCGTTCGGTTCGACGCGCTCCACCGACGCGATGGAATCGACCGCGTTTAATTGTCCGCACGCGCGCCTTTGTAATAATCATTCCGAGCGTCTACCTGCTAGACTCGCCTGGTACGGCTCGCTGGACCGGCCGCGTCCGAAGCTGAAGTTTCATCAGCAGGCAAAGTTGCTTTCGGTACTTTCGGAATTGCTGACCGCGCGTGGGAGCCACGCAACTTGATCGCTCTCCCTGCCGCGCGAGCTTCTCTCCGTCGGAGAAGCCGTTGTATTCGCACCGCGAATAATCGCCCGGCGGGTCGCGGCTGATAAAATACAATGCGGCGGCGGTGGTGAGATTTCGCGTATTTTGCGCCGCAACGAGTCGCGGCGGCGACATCCGCTTTTTCGTCCGCTCGGAGTAATTGACGGGTCGCGCTCACAGGGTGGTGCTTCTGTGTGGGAGCAAACGAGAGGGGGGGGGAGGGAGAGGTCAAGCGCGGAAGCCCGGAAGTGGCCAAGCTTCGGCACGTCCGCAAGCGTCGCCGACGTCTCGTGCGAGCGACGGCGATAATTTGTTATTCTAGGTCCGCATAAATAGATTGAGTCTGTTTCTCTCCTCGTCGCGTGCGGAAGGAAGCGGCGCAGGGTAGCCTGCGGAGGATGGCTTCCCGCAAGCGGGGAGGATTTTGCAGCTGAGATCGCTGCGGAATTTTGCGCGACCCAGAAACACATCGACCTTCCGCCTTAATTATTATCCCTCCACGTGGTGTGTGTGCTTTTTCTCTTGCAGGAATCGTTGAAAAATTTAGCAAGCTCTTTATTAGCAAGGTAAATTCCACCCCGAAGCTATTCCCGTGCTAAACATGAGAACGCAGCGTATGAAATCGAGAAGAAAATTCGTAGGAAAAGGAATTTCACGTTTCTCAATCAAACAATCTCACGCACGAGAGAACGCTGGCGAGGCAACGATGCTGCTGAACCTACAGCCGTTTTCCCCGATCAGAAATTTGAGTCTCCCTAATCGTCTCGGGCGGAGCGTCTACGGCCCGTCAGAAGAAGGACGCGACGACGAGAGATGGGGTGAATAATAATTTGCCGCGAGATTTGCGCAAATTTATTAACCTCCGAGTGATCCTCTCCGCCGGGTCACCGGTCGGCTGTAACTCGTTGCTATAACGAGATTCCACGATGGCTCTCTCTCTCTCTCTCTCTCTCTCTTTCCTTATATCGAGCGGCAGAGCTCTCGGTACTGATGGTATTAGTTTCGCGCAGCCGTTTCGAATACTAAGTGAACCAATGAGCTTTATCGGCGGACCGTTACTCGGATATGCGGGCGATATCTTCGCGCAGTCGGGGCGTAAGCTTCATCAAAGTTTCACCGAAATCGATAGGCGAAGTCCGTCGTTATACATCAGCGCTACGTACGAGCTTCGTTATCGTCACTGCTATCGATTTTAATGAGTCCACCGAGGCTCGAGAGTCACCGGCCGAGTGTCAGGGATGGAGATTAGGGTATCTGTGTACGGAACAAAGCGACGACGGGCTCTCGACGCGGGAGAAGCTCCCCGCTCGACGAATTAGCACGGGGGACCGATCGTCCCGGCGGATTACAAAGCGCGGGGTACCACTTTTGTTAATCGCACGCTCAATTAACCGAGGCACCGCCTCGGCGCCGAGAGAAAACGCGGCGTTTGCAAACGCCTGCAATAACGAGCCGGCCGGGCGAATTAAATAATCGACGCGGCAATTATCGAGCTCACTCGTTAATTACGATTATCGAGGCAGCTATCTCTCGTCGATGAGCTCGCGATGGTGCAAGCTCTCATTTCCCTCTCGCGCTCCCTCGGGAGAGATGCGCGCGATATTAAACCGTACTTCACACACACACACACACACACACACCCGTGGCGCGCGCAATACGCGGCACACATCAAAGAGAAAACTTGCAGCGACGGAGATTGACGCGATATCTCGCCGGCGTAAACGAGCTGTACGATTAATCCCGGGATCCGCGAGAGAGAGAGAGAGAGAGAATCTTCTAGTCGCGTCGCAAAACGAGAGAGAGACAGAGAGAGAGAGAGAGAGAGAGAGAGAGAGAGAGAGAGAGAGAGAGAGAGCTATTGCAAAGCCGCGCGTCTCCACAACGTCGGTCGCCGTCGGCTCGCGGAGACGCACATCCGAGCTCACGAGCGCATTTGCGATTTGGGCCGGCAGAGTGCGCGATTTAGTGCGAACGCGGGACGTCGCGCGCGGTTAAAACATCACGCGATAAATCAATGCCGGATGTCTCGCGCCCGCGGCGGTCGGTCGGTCGGTCGAAGAGACAGAGCGGATAGCGGAATAGAGCGGAGCGCAGGAGGCGCGGAGATGAGAGCAATAGCGACGGGAGGAGGTGAGGGGTGAGGAGGGAGGGGCGGTCGTTATGCACTTGTATCAACAGTAAGCCCCGCCGGCTCGTTTGTTCTTGTCAGCCGGGCTAATCTACCGGCACTCCCGCGTTACGGCATTATGGATTTATGCCGCCCCCCCCCCTCTCGCCGTCCTTCGCAACATCTCGTTACAGAGTCTCCGCACAGCTCGCGCGCCCCCGAAACCTGTACGCCCTTTCGCCCACCGACGGTTTTCGACGACGTCGCTCCGAGGGGCGACCGACCCTCCGGCGTCTTCGCGCGTATTCGCGCTCCCGTTGACGAGGAAGAGCGCCAGCGAGATTGGGAGAGACCCACTTCTCTCCGCTCTTTAGTCCTCCCCCTGCGCCTCCCCCCCTGCCCACATCTCCCCTTCGTCCCCGGAGGCTGCTGTTTCTTACGCGCGTGACACGTGTGGGAAGCGAGCTTAATCGTCGCCGAGAGATAGCGCGTGGAAGGCGCGGGGAACCGTTTGATAAATTCCACCGCGGTTCTACTGTGTAAAAGCATCGCAGATAAGGGAAAATGATGCGTACTCCCGTGGGGGGAGGAGGCGTCTCACTTGCTTCCCGGCGGAAGTCCCGCCGGTTGCGCCAGCACGGAATTTGGAAATCGATCCGGAGTTTCGGGCTTTCTCTTTTCGGGGACCTGCACCGACGGCCTCGGCAACATTTCGGCTCGTTTCGTCAGAGAAGGAGAGAGAGAGAGAGAGAGAGAGAGAGAGAGAGAGAGAGAGAGAGAGAGGAGGAGCTCGAAGCATTTTTCTACTCTCGAAATTTCTCATCTTCGAGCTCGTTCTCCCTTTCAAAAATTCTCAATTTCGAGATTCACGATTCCGCTAAATTTTCGGCTTTACCGCATCGATGCTCCACTTCGATTCTCTACTTTCGAGTCAACGTCACGCATACGTGACGATCTTCTTACGTTTTACATCCAAAGTAACAAACCGAGTATTTCACACGATTACGTAAAAGCAAAAAGAACAGCGATGCAACAGAATATCGCAGTGCGCGCCGAGTCCTCCTTGGAGAGTCGATACATTCGCGTTACCAGTGCCACACGCGGGGTAACTTTTCCTTCCAGGCGACACAAGGAACCACATAACTACGTTGAAGAAAGAAGAAGAAACTATCGGGTGAGTACCCCAAATAAAAGCCGGTGTCGCGAGCAGAGCGTCAGGTGGCGGCGGCGAAAGCCCGTGTGAGCGGCGACTCGCGTTGTCTTCACCGCGAATAAATCGCGCCGAGTCCGTTCTTCCCCGGCGCGGCGGGGCGAAGAATCAAATTTCCGCAGGACGTTCTCACCGAGATGCGGATCTCAGCCTCGCGCGAGGACCTTCGGCCGCGACCCGACCACGGGGCCGAAGGGAAAGAGGACGCGGCGGCAGGGAGGAGACCATGTCCGCGCGAGCGGATTAGAAGCGGCGTGTCTGAAGGCACGTCGTCTGACGTCGACGATAATCTGGCGTGAAAGCGCGGAAAAGAGGGCGAGAGGAGAGAATGTCGGCGCGCAACGTGAGCCGTCAGTCGCAAGTCGCGCTCTTTTCATCGCGTCGGGCTTTAACAGCCGAGCATCCTCGTCGCCGTCGCAGTCACACCAGGCCGTCCGTGTGTATTTTCGCCCGCATTTTTCCGCATCGGTTGCGAAAGAAATGCCAGCGAGAACGAGGTCGCCCGCGGCAGGAATCTCCCCCGACCTTGCGGCCAGCGAGATGCACCCACGTCAAGGTCGCGCTGGCCATTAAAATGTCGGCGGAGGGCAAGAGAGTGCTGGGAGGAGGAGGACCAGCAGGAGCAGGAGGATCCACGCGTACCGAGACGTCATTTTGACGCGACGCATAGCGAGGTAAAAATATCACGACGATGACGGCGGGGTCGGCGACGACAACGCGCAGAGAAAGAGAGAGAGAGAGAGTTGCCGCGCCACCTCTCGTGTGGGCAGAATTTTTTGCACTGCACTTCACGCCACACACATTTGTCAACTATTTACATGGGTGTGTCCTATTCACGTCGGTCCATTACGAGCTTGCTTATGTACGTTAATAGCGGTTCTCTCTCTCTCTCTCTCTCTCTCTCTCTCTCTCTCTGTCTCGCTCCCTCCCCTCAGCCGCCCCCGTCTCGCATCAATACGAATAAATCTTGCAGACCGCGCACTCTCGTGCGCTTCACACTCGCGTTCCGCGCGACGTACAAACGGCTGTGCGACATTTGCTACGCACTGTACACACGCAGGTGGCGTCTAATACACAACGGCAGACAACAGGCTGATCTCGCGAGTTCGCGGGCTATCTCCGCGGGGGAGGCTTTGATTGAAATAACGTCACATTGCTCTTCGTGTCCGCCGCGAGCTCTTGTTTATGCATTCCGCGCGCCGGATTCGCGCCCGGAACACGAGGAGAGCCGAGGTGCGCACCTTGGAGCAGAGCAGTCGTGCCAAGGCTGCTGAATTAACGCGACTATGACTCAACCGCCTTTTGGCTGCAGACGGCAGTTAGGTTTCTGGTTCAAAGAACCAGAACATTCGATTCCCGAGAATCAGAAATTCCGTCTTCCTCGAGCAAAAAGCAGCCGGTCCTGTCATCGTCGCGCCGATTCGGCTAATCTGGTATCTACACGACGACGATGACGCAACTTTGGACGCGATTTGGCTGAAGGAAACAGAATTTCTAATTTTCTTCCTTTTTTTTTGTAAGTAGAACATTCGGTTCCCAGAAACCAGAAATTCCGTCTTCCTCGAGCAAAAAGCAGCCGGTCGTGTCATCGTCGCGCCGATTCGGCTAATCTGGAATCTACACGACGATGACGCAACCGGACGCGATTTGGCCGAAGGAAATCAGAATTCCTGGTTTTTCAAAACTAAAACATTCAGCTTCCAAGAACCAGAAATTTCGTCTCCTTCGAGCAGAAGGCGGCATTCGATCGTGCTGATTCAATAGACCTTGGCTTCTCCGTGCAGACCGCGGCAATTCGCGAGCGCGTGTCGGCTTTGCTAGCGAATTTCTCGGCGACTATGCGCCTCGCGGATGCGGTAAGACGATCGGCAGCTCGTTTGAATATCCCGGTGAGTTTAATCTTTAATGCCGCTGCTGTCCTCGGGGCAATGAAAATGAGATTACGAGGCGCGCGGCGGTCGCTCGTACAATTCAACGGAGCTCGCCTCCGTCTCTCTGCATAGTTTCGCCGCGAACTTCCACTGTTGGGAGTTCACCCTTCTTCGCTTCTTTGCCCCCTAAGCCCCCCCCTCCCCTCGCTCACTCCACCTACAACGTTGGTCGGTCGGCAGGTCGTAGCTCGCCCTCGCGAGGGCGGACAGAGCATTCGCATGCGAAAATGCTCACCGCCGGGAAAGTGGGCCACGAACCATGTCTGCGCGGGGGGGGGGGGGAACCCCCCCGCGCAGACATATATCTATCTGCTCAATTAATCAATCGATATTGTTTCGCCGAGCAAATATCGCGCGGCAACATCGGTTATTCATGCCGACAGATTGTATCGCAACAATGTAACGACGCCGTAAAACCAGTCCAATAATACCGATGCATTTTCCATGAGCGGGCAAATGTCGACGCGAAGGAAGCGCACCGCGCGTAATTACAAACGCAAAATTTCGCGCACCGACGCCCGAACTTTGCTCTCGCAGCGCTCTCGCAGCGCCTAGAGAGGAGAGTGCTGGCGTCATGGCAAGACGAGAAAGGAGAAATGAAAATACCCTTGCACACTTCCATTCTCACGATAATGGATCGCCCGAGGAGCACGCGAGACGAACGGGCGACTCGTTGTGTATGAGACACGTGTTACCGAACGCCCCTCTACCCCCCCCCCTCTCTCTCTCTCTCTCTCACGCGGAAATAAATTCTCTCGCGGATAATTAGCGGTTACTCACGCGGGATTAGATATTGTATAATCGATGAGACAGCCGAGACCGTCGCGCCAGGACAATTGCCGCTGAGAGAATGGAGTTAAGGAGGAGAAATGGAGAGAGAGAGAGAGAGATGGGTATATTGGATAGACAAATTTATCACGCGCTCCGGGAGTACCTCCTCGAGCGCAGAAAATAAGACATGAATAAACACTCTAATGCGAAGGTGATGATAAAAAAGAAAGACTTTTATACGTCAGAGCATAATATTATGCATCTACCGAGACGGATACTAGATGTAAATATCTGAAATAAATAAACAGAGAGAGAGAGAGAGAGAGAGAGAGAGAGAGAGAGAGAGAGAAAGACGGTGAAAGAAAACACGAGCGAACGGGAGAAGGGAAGCAGGAGGAGAACGCGGATCGTCCGCAGTCTATGAAATTCTTCATCACGGCGGAAACTACGTAGCGCGGAGAACGGCGTTGCCGAGTGAATGAGTCTGCAAGAGTCCATAAATTTTACGGGCGCGTTCACTCGCCACTCTACAAGAGAATCCTCCTCCTCCCCCTGCTCCTTCTGCCGCTTCTACTTCTCCTCGCCGGCGCGCGGTTGTTCGCGTCGCGTCGATGGCCGGGGTTAAAAGAGCGAACGACGACGACGACGACGACGACGTAAGGAACTCGAATAGCGTGCACCGGAGACTGTTTCCGTCTAACAGCCAACTTTAACAACGGTTTTACGAAATAACGCGCTCGTCGTGCAAGTTGCAACGTTGCGACGAAGAGTTGCTTTGCCGTAGTTCACCCTCCTCCTCCTCCTCCTCCTACACACATTTACCAGTCCATCGTCATTTTTTCTCCTTTACAAGCAAAGGATCGTTTTACCTCGTGAGAGAGATCGCGATCACGTGTGTATAGCGAGCGAATAAAAAAGACAACTCAAAGTACGACGACGTTCCGTCGACGTTTCGGCGTCGCCCAACTCTCCCCGTAATTAATTCCCTCCCCGTCACCCTCGAAAACGCGAATTCTTAATTGCACGGGAGATTCGTATCTCCGCGCGCTGAAATCGGACCTTTCATTAGCGGACGATTTTCCGTGATGCGACGGCGCCGGCCATTTTGCGCCGCCCGGCGAAGAGAATTAGTCGCGAGTGGAATTTCGCGAACGGACGCTCGGAGTCTCGCGATCCCCGCGGGAAGGAATTATTTATCGGCACGGCTCCTTCCGCTCGCTCGTGTTTCGCCGGGCGAACGTGACCGCGGCCTTTAATCGCGACAACGAGCTCGCCTCGAGGAGAGACAGACGACGAGAGGCGATCAAGTGCTTGCTCTTGTCTCGATCAAATTATAAAGACGATCAGCGCCAGATAAAGCTTCGCCATCAATCTATCTTTATCTAGATAATATAAGTGTATACGGCCCTTGCCTGCATCGTCATGAGTCGAAAGAGGCGTTATCAACAATAAAAACATTAAACAAACTGACGTTCGCGGGTAACATTTATTCTACATATCGCAAATGTGTCTTTGCAAAGAAAAACGTCTTGTCTTTACGAAATTGTCCAAGATGACATTCGCGAGTATAATTTAGTCGCCGAAGCGCGTGAAACATTGAGATACTTGTCTCTGCGTCTCACTGACGCGTCTCGAGAATGACAGGACCAAAGTACCAAGCCAAATCTATATATTCACCTAGTCTGTGTAGCAAATTTTTTAATCGTCTGGGCACAATACTGGGAACGAGCGACCGATCGCACGTGCCTGCGAGCGCGAAAGAGTTTACGGCTCCCGACAAAAAAACTCATCGTTCACTGTCGCGAGATATAGTCGAACTTGGGCTATTTGGCAGCGGCGCTTCGCCGATGGTCTCCGTCTGCGACGTAGACGGGGGAGAGGGGGGGGGGTCTGCAAAAAAATCAAGAAAGACCGGCGCGCTCGATGCGCGCCGCCACGTGCGGTATGTAATAACGCGGCGGGACGCTCTTAATACGCCGAGAGCGATCGATCATCGGCCGCTGTCGGTGAATAGCAGCCTGCGAGAAAATGGCGCGTTATGCAAAACGCGCCGCAGCGCTTCTCAGGCACGTCGTGTGTCGACGGCGAGACGCGCGGTATCAGAAATCGCCGGCGATCAACGAAACAGCACGGGGAGAATCAAGCGTCTCTTATATTCTCAGCGAATAACAGCGAGGACCGATATTTGTGTGCGCCGTGCATTGGCACTTTGCCACCTGTCATGACAGAGGTCACATCAGCGGCGCAGGCTCCTGAGTACGAGACCAAGCGCGAGCAACTTTGACCGAAGCTCTCACTGACATTCGTCATTCAGCGCATTCCACTGTAATTAACTTGTAATTTAATCTATCGCGAACGAGAGCTCTCTCTCTCTCACTCTCTCTCTCTCTCTCTCGACTTTGATTCCCGGCAGGTCGAGCATATTTTCTACACTGAGAGAAAAGTATATGATATTTGGAACTATAATGATATATAGTAACTAAATTATAGTCCGAAATATCATATTTATAGTAAGTATTACCATAATATCGGTAATAATTGCGATATAGGCATAGCATAACCAATCATATAATATTTTTACTAAGAATTATTAGTAAGTTAAACTAAAATTATTGTATGGACATAGATCCATAAAATGGTAGGTAAAGTAACTATTTTATATAGTCAATATTACAAGAATATTTGCTAAATGATGGCAGATGTAACTGTAATATGAACATTAAATCTCACTATATCATGAGAATGAGAAATTACCATATATGTGGTAAAAGTAACTGAACAATTATTTAAGACAATCATTGACTATATATTTGTGTTTATTCTACTATATTTTGCAGGTTCCACGAACTATAAAAATATGGTTGACGCCAAAATGAACTATAAAATACAGTGAGATTATAGTCAATTCAACTATATTTTTCTATCAGTGTATTTAAAACGAGATTACACATTAAACCTCGCAATTGGCGTCTCTCATTTGTTTGCCGCCGTAGCATTCGATCTGAGAAGCAAAATCGTGATGACGCGATGACATTCTTCCGCAAAAAGTCGATATAATGAATATTATTAATAACGCTCAAATTATGCTGTCAAATGACGTGGCTTGAGACGGCGAAGTGCTCGGCGAATCGACGCTTCCATCGTCCGAGAAAAATACGCGAAAACTGTGGCGTAACGAGCGCGTTCAGACACGTACAATTTTCCCGTTTTAACCCGCAACTTTTCCATTTTATTCACAGATGTTCATCGTCGACAGAGATACAAGAACGCGAGAGCGCTCGTGCGAGGAAGAGCTACTCGTCGCGAGTTCCGCCGTTCCGCGACAACGGGGCGAGAAATCTCGTGGTGTGACTGACGGGCGTCGTATTAATTTGCCGCTTGGAGGCGAGATGAGGCGAGGTGAGCTCTTCCCGACCTCGATAAATCATTCCTCGCGCGACAAATAAAGAGCCGTTCGTATCAGCCGGCTTCTCACGTGCGCGCTGCAAATGAAATAAGAGAAGCCCGTCGCGCCGAATATGTCACGTACCACTTACACCGGAGCAGGAGCGAGAGAGAGCGAAAGAGAGAGAGAGAGAGAGAGAGAGAGAGAAGCGTACACGCGCTTTAATAAAACCGCCTGTTTCGCCGTGATACAGTCGAAATTCCGCGCGAGCGCGAACGCGACGTGGCGTCACGTTAGCTGCTTATTACACGGCGCGCCCATTTCGCCGGGATTCACTTCGGGGCCGAAGTTGCGCGCAATGGAGCACACGTGCCGCCAAATCCTTTTAAACGCGGAATATTGCGGGGATATATTTGGCGAATGCCTCCTCTCCTGTTACCTCCCGCGGTCGTGGAGCGCGGCACCGCCTACGAGAAGAGACCGAGCTCTGTATGTCGCGCGCGCGCGCGCACACACACACACACACATACAAGGTATCCCATTTTAAACCACGTTAAATCGAAAAATGTTTCAGACAAAAGTCGTTCAAATTAATTGGTAGAGAAAGAAGGTATAATAAAAAATTAGGATATCCGTTGAAGAAAATTGACGATCAGTGAATATCTCGAAAGTGGCGCCGTCTGTGAACAAAACGCTACCGCTGTTTTATCTCCCCCTTCAAATCAAACAGCTTTTGTCCGAAACATTTCTCAACTTAACACGGGTACTTCCGAGATATTTGAGTGGATCCTTAAAAATAGGACACCCTGTATATTCGCGACTCACACTCGCACTCGCGCACACATGTGCCTCGCGCGCGCACGAGTGAGTGAGTTATTCATCGAATTCCCGAGTATTGTGCGCGTTATGTAAATCAGCGGAAGCATTGTTGCGCCGAGAAGGCCGGGCGTAAATATTAGCGCGCGTAACATCACTAATTATCCACGAGTTAATACGCGGCCGGCCGCGTCGGGTCCGGCTGCGCCGCACGTCGGACGAAAACACGCGCGGGATGCATACGGAATCGAGCCGCGTAATTGGCCGAACTCGCGTGATTAACGACGCGCGCCAACGTCCGTCGAAGCTTGGAGTCCTGTCGCGGAAAATTTAATCGGCGTCGTCGTCATCGTCGGGGAGCTTGCAACGAGGTAAGGCGCCCATCCAAGAGGCATCCAAGAGGGCGACGAGACATGCTTGACACGAAGCAGCGATTAACGACAGCTTCCCAAGGAGAAGCGAAAGATTATGCGCACAAAGCCTCGGAGGTGTATTTCTTTGTTCACTTCAGTCTGCCGTTCAACGTCTATGAGAATGTAAAATCCGCGTTGTGTAAATTTGAGTGCTTCTTACGGAAGGAATTACAAAGCGGGGAGTCGTTTCTGACGAAGCGTCACGTCGGAAGGAACGAAGCCGACCAAGTGTTTGAGTGAAACGTTAACTTTCAGAGCGGAAACACTCTCGTGGAAAGCCCCCTCTCCCCCGAGCTTCCCCCCTTTTCACCTTATCTACCGTCTCATTTATCTCGCGAAAAACTCGCGCTCCTCATACGCGCGCGCGCGCCAAGTGTCATCCTCTATCGCGCGACACTGATAACAGCTTATACGTCGACTGAGTATACGTTCCTGACGACACCCTCTCGTCAGATCCGGCGAGGGAGAGCGCGTATTTACCGTTCGCGGCGATTGCTGCTGCCAACTCCGTGTCCGATAGAAATCGATCGACACTTGGAGGCGACGCGAATTTCCGTTGCAGCTCCCGAAGGCGATCTCTACACACACACACACACACATAGACATATGCAAGGATGAAGATCCGGGCCCTTCCGCGAAAATTGCCATTCCAACGACGTCGTGGGAACTTGCGCGCGAACCGCCGGCAGATTCGACGCGATGTCAAGTCCCGACGACATTAGAGACAGCGAGAGTCGCGAAAGTTGGTTGGATCGTTAACTACTACGCCGCCTCGAAAAACGAGTCATTTCACGGACGCGGGGTGACAGATAATCAGCTGAAAGGCGGCGGCGGGTAAGCCCGGAGTTTCCCCGAGCGAAATCCCGCTCGACAAGAGTCGAGTGACAGCCGAAGTCAGTGGAATTTGCGCGAGTGATTTCTCGCTGGAATATAAAGTGAACGAGCGGCGAGTGAGCATACGGCGATAATATTGCAGCTTTTTCTATCTCGCTCTTACGGCAGCTTTTTGCAATTTCCAGCACAGCGGTGGGCGATTCTACTTCGCTGGGTTATCGTCAGCAATCGCCGCGCGCGCGTATGTTATCATGTGTGATTCAATCGATGGATAAAGTTAATTAGCAATCGCTGTGTGATCGATCGATCAGAGCAATCGATTCGAACGGTCGCTCGACACTGATAGAAAAATATAGTTGAATTAACTGTAATCTCACTGTATTTTATAGTTCATTTTGGCGTCAGGCATATTTTTATAGTTCGTGGAACCTGCAAAATATAGTGGAATAAACACAGTCAATGATTGTCTTAAATAATTGTTCAGTTACTTTTACCACATATATGCTAATTTCTCATTCACTGATATAGTGAGATTTAATATACATATAGTTACATGTGTCATCATTTAGCAAATATTCTGGTAATATTGACTATATAAAAGGGTTACTTTACCTACCATTTTATGGATTTGTATTCATACAATAATTTTAGTTTAACTTACTATAATTCTTAGTAAAAATATTATATTGTTGGTTATACCATGCTTATATCGTAATTATTACCGATATTATGGTAATACTTATTATAAATATGATATTTCGGACTATAATTTAGTTACTATATCATTATAGTTCCAAATATCATATACTTTTCTCTCAATGTATGCGTGAGCGAGATTCGCTCGGTGCTGACTTGCACCGTCTCTCAGACGAGAACTTTCTACGATCGATACACGGTTTATTTGATTCGATTTGATTTGTTTTTGTCTAAGACGGCGGCAGGAATAGATTGTCACAGTCGAGAGCTCGTCTCTCGCTAAGGAACGCGGTAAATTTTATCAACAATGCTCGATCCCTCTCCTCCCTCTCTGACGTATGAGTAGCAAAAAGTACGAAACGAGAGAATAATAAATTGACACGCAATGTCGATGTATCCGTCTCGACCACGCAAGCCGACGGCGCAGTTCAAAGTAGTCTCAACTACAAAATTCCCTCTTCTCACGTACCGTCACTCGCGAGGAACTGAAAAATGGAGTGCTTCACCCCGCCGTCGTAGCCGTACAAGCTCGCCCTAATCGATTGAAACATTCACTCGTGCGGAGTCGGAATTTCGCTCGAAGCTCCAGTGAAATATTCACTCTGGCGACTCTCCGAGTGGCGGACAGGCATCTTCACCACCGGCCCGACAGCGAATCTTCTCTTCCGAGCGAGATTCCTCGCCGAGCGGTGCAGCGGCCGATTAAAAACAGCGTGATGCGCGACTATCGATCAAACCGCCGATGGAACAAATGCGGCTAAACGTCTGACGAACGAACACGCCGCGACGGTGCGCCTCGCGTGTGCGTGAAAGTGACTCCCTCCGCTTCGCCTTCGTCCCCGAGAAGGAGGAGCTCATCTCCCGACCTCGGGGGAAAAAAATTGTCCACCGTCCTCCCGTCCCTGTAGCTCCTCCTCTGAAGATTGTAATTTCGCCCGCGAATTCACGTTCCCCGTTTGCCGACCCCCGCGAGTCCCGTCCGCCGGGAAAATGAACGAACGTCGTCTGGGAGACGCTCTCTCTCTCTCTCTCCCTCTCTCTCCTCGTCTATACACTCTAATTTTTAACGTAATTGCGGGCGGAGGCAATGCACATCCTCTCTCGACGGATTAAATTCTTCCCTCAAAGGTGAAAACTCGCCCCCCCCCCTCCCGCCTCTCCTCGAGATCCGACGACGCCGTCGCGTCTTCCTACGCTCGGCGCGACGCGGACGCAGGGACGCGGTATTAATCACGAGAATCATTAGTCGCGGTAACATAAAAGCGCACCTGCGCGCGAAGGAGAGCGAGAGAGTCGTCTCGCTCTCGTTCGGGATGAGCGGCGAGAAGAGGTGACGCGTTTTTCCCGCGTATCGCATCCGACACGCCGAGGCAGGAAGCAGGATCTCCCTGCTGCGCGCAGGAAGCGACATCGACGTGACTGCGAGAGATCGGACGGGCGGAGGAGAAGGGAGGGGGGAGCGTGTGGAAAAGGACCATCGCGCCGAGGTTGACGGGAAGGAACGAAGTTCTTCGTACGTTTCTATCGCGCGGATCCCCCGGAACGTCGTTACCGCCGACGGCAGGCAGGGAAAACTTCGTTCGCGCGGCAATCCCCGGGAAGCCCGAAACTTGCGAGGTTTCCTCTCACGAACGCGCGCGAGGGAGGACATTTACGCCGCTTCAGGTAGGGTAACACGCGAGAATTTCGCAGCAAGCGCTCGCTCGCGCGAGTTCACCTGACTTCCTTCTCCTTTGTCGCCCCCCTTCATCCTTCAACCGAGAGGGAAGATCAAGCAAGAATTCGGGCGACGCGACCTCCCGATCGCTCGTCACCGTACTTCTGGAGGAAGGCCCTCCTGCCCCCTCTAGGCACGGATTCCCGGGAAGAAAATTTTCCATGTTTAAATCCAGTGAGGTGTGACCAATTAAAATCTGCTCGGAGTAATCCCTAGCCGATCGCCGTCTGTGTCCATTTAAATTAATTGTAGCAATTAACGTTAATGCAAGCTTCGCGTGATACTTCGCCGAAATAGTCGCCAGATTGTGATTAAAGCGCTTCTCGTTCGTGAGAAAATCCAGAATGAATGACTCGATTTATTTTCCTCGCCGTCAGTTTTCAACTTGCTCCTCAGAGGTCTTGTCTCGGGCTTTTCAGAGCCGCGTCGGTAGCGTTGTTGCGTCGATGCTTCGATATATCGTGATATTCGCTCGTGAGAGAGCATTGAAGCTCTCTCTCTCTCTCTCTCTCTCTCTGGTTTGCCCATTATCGCGCGGCGGACTGCGCAAAGGCCGACTCGCGGTTTCCGTGAAACGGCTTGCGGATTTACGATCTGCGTCGCTAATACCTTCAAGACGGTTTCGGTTGCCTGAGCCCCCGGAAAATCTGGGAGAGAGAGAGAGAGAGAGAGAGAGAGAGAGAGAGAGAGAGGAGAGATTACCGGGAGCTGCGCGGCCTTGACATTCGCCTTGCGTTTCGGCTTTAAGCACCGCCGCGTGCAGGTTATATTATCATCATTATATTCCCGCCGCGAGGTCCGATTTTCGCGGTCGCGATAAATCGCCTCGGCAAATCGTGAAAAGAGAGAGAAAAAGAGGGGAAGGTGAGTGAGGAGAGAAGGGTGAGCCGGGACGCGAGAAAAAATTTAATACGCGATTCTTCGCGAGCTGCGCGACTAGAATAGCGCGACGGAAGCGGGAACCAATCCCGGGGAAAGCACCTGACGCTTAAGCATGCGAGTGAAAAAAGGGAAGAGCGGGAAACAACGCGCGCGTTACTCTCGCATTATTACCGGCGAGGGAAAAGCCGTTTACATCAACCGGCTGCGGCGAGCAAAAGGATAATCGTGTACCGTGAAAACAATCTTTTCAAATTGAAATGTGCTGAGAACAGAGTGCCTCCACTTTACCTCGTCTTTCTCCTCTCCCCTTTTCATAAACACCGCCGAGCGGACGCGTGTCCGTTATTAAATATCCCGGTAGAACAAGAGAAAGAGAGAGAGAGAGAGAGAGAGAGAGAGAGAGAGAGAGAAAGACAGAGACATCGCTCGACGAGAGGATTCACCTTTAACCTTAACCCACCGGCATTATGCACTCTCGGAGATTTCCATTCAATGTCACTTACAAGAGAGCGTATTTCCTCTCCCTCTCGCTCTGTCTCTCTTGCCGTCTGTGCCGACGGCGCATCTCCTTCATCGGAGCTTTCTCGTTCAAGCTCGAGGGACAACACCGCGCTCGCCGGTAATCAGGAGGTTAAAGGAGTACGCGCACGAGGACGGCCGCGCCGCAGCAGCTGCAAGCTACAGTTGCAATGGAGATGCGTGGGCGAGAGGGAGAGGGAGGGAAGGAGGGAGAGAGAGAGAGAGAGAGAGCAGGCTGTTACGTTCCCGCGACTTGTGTCCCGGGAATTTTGTGGCTCCGGTTGCGCGACCGCGCGCCGTGGGCGAGAACGTACACGGCGACGCGGTGCGACGCGACGCGATTCGCTACATGACGAGCCCGCCCCGACGACTTCCGCGTCCCGACACGCTGCAACGCGCCATGCAAATCCGACGGCGAAATTAACCCTTTGCAACCCCGCTGGCCGAGACCTCGCTCGGCCCGACGACACCGCTCGAAGCGCTGCGAAGCGAGCTTCCTCTGCTCGCCGACCTTTCGGAAAAGCTCGTTCCGCGCCGCGCTGTAACGGGATACCCACTCCGGGGTATGTATAATTCGCCGAACATGCTGGCTTTCTCGCGGAAGAGCCGCGCGTTCGCGTCAAGCCCTTTCAGCCCTGATGATTTGCGAAGAGACGAAATGCCTTTCAGAAGTGTCACTTTTACCCGCGGGGAACGCGCAGCGCTCGGAGTAATATAGTTCAGAGAGCTAATCGTGTACACCCGATAGAGAGAGAGAGAGAGAGAGAGAGAGAGAGAGAGAGAGAGAGAGAAAGGGAGGGAGGGAGATGTAATGTAATGTTCACGAAAGAAAAAAGATTGCTTGAGTCAACGCGGCAGCGTGACGCGTCTTAGCCGGAGAAAATGGCATTTTTTATTCTTACGAGGCAAGTGCTTCGCGCAGGAATCCTGTTTCCACAACAAAATGCGCGTTCGGTTCGTGCATTTTGTTGTGCGCATGCACAGACACAGAGAGATCGGTCGAATTAACGTGACGGCGAGCGACAAAGGCGACTTTGCCCGGGGAAAACGAAATTGGCGAAAACAATTCGGAAGGGCGGCTTACAAGCGGCTTACACGGCTCGAGCGGGCCGTGCGAGCGAAAAAGCGCGAGCAACAGTAACGAGAAATGCGGGAGGGAGGGAGGGAGGGAGGGAGGGAGGGGGGGGGCGGAGAGAGAATTCAAGAGACGAGAGACGTGCAACTCGTCCTGCGGCTCGCTGGAAATTCATCGACGGCTCTTTTCATGCTGTCCGATTTATCTCAATCTTTCTCCTCTCTTTCTCGCTTCTCTCCGTCGCTCGCTCTTTCTCGCTCGACGCTCGACGAAAAAAAAGAAATGCCGACGCGCTGACATTGGGAACACTGAGAAACGCGCTGCGGCTGAGAGGCTTTTTCGCGTCGGAATATAAATGTCTAAGGACCTTCGAGGAAATCAAGGCGCCCGAGAGGATTCCAAGCTTTCAGCGTCCGCGCGGCTCTCCCTTCTTACGTCCCGTTGTGCTCGATTTCGAGAGAGACCCCGGGATTTTTCGGTGCGTATATCCTTCCCGCGACTTGAATGTTCGAGCAGGCTCGAAGGATCCCGGCGAAATTCAGGCCTCGCGAGGCCGACACCACGCACGTCGTCGGCGTCGTCGCCGTCGCCGCCAACAAAACGGTATTCTTTGTTTCCCCGCGCGAATGACGCGTCGCGCTGCGACAACGGCAGATTCATCCCCCGGGGCTATCGATTCGAGGTCGCGCTTTCATTAAAACCGCCCTATCTAGCGACGATCTTAATTGAATCTTCTCCATCGTAATACCCGAGTAGATTCTATCGCCGCGGCGCGGCGCGCTCCGACGGCGCTTTATCGCGCCGCTGCAATACACCGACGCTCGCAACGAGAAACGCTTTAAATCCATAAGTTTCGCTCCCCCCCCCCTCCCCCGCCCCTACATCCTGTTCTTTCTATCCCGCTCTCTTTCCACCGAGAAATTCATCTTCAACGGAGAGAGATTCATTTCTCCAGGCCTCCTTCTCGTACAAGCGATAACAAAGTTATAAATGGGATTATATAATTGCTGCGATGTAAATGGATTAAAGCCGGCACCGTTGCCGTCATATCGACGTCGCGCCGACATCAGCACGTCATCGTTCCTTCCCGTGGTCTCTCTCTCTCTCTCTCTCTCTCTCTCTCTCTCTCTCTTCCTCTCGCCCTTTCTCTCGTTTTAACACACGCTTGCTTATACACACGCGCACACATGAAGCCTATAAATATTAAACTCCTCTTTACGCTTACACGTTTTTCCCACATATTTATTCTATAAATATTAAACGTCTATTCACCCACGCGCTTGCGTCACGGCGAGGAATTAATTAACGGGGAGGAAGAGGCGAATTGATCGTCACGCTCACGATCGAACGTCGGATATTACCGCGATTGTTGTGATTATTTTACCACCATCGAGCGCGGCGGAATCGTCGGCCGGTGAGAGAAAAAACAAATAAAGCCGCGGCCGCCCGCCGGACGAGAGCGAGTCTCGAGCCCGCTGCTCTCGCGCTCGCGCGTTTCCCGTCCGGCGTGTTTAAAGAGCATCGACGTGCAAATTGAATCGGCGATTCGCGAGCGCACGGGTGATTGATGAAAATCAACGCGATCTAATATTGACACCACGCATTAATCCGCCGAGTTAACTTGCCCGGCGCCTGCCGCGTCATTTGATAAATCGGCTCGACGTGTAACATTATGAGTGAGTGAGAGAGAGAGAGAGAGAGAGAGAGAGAGAGAGAGAGAGAAAGATAACGGGGACAAAGATAATCATCCATTTCCATCCATTTCCTCTATCCCTCCTCCTCTTGCCTCTCCAGCGGATGACGCGACTTTCGCGGCAGCGCGAAACGCGTTCTCGGCGCCCGCTCGCTCGCATCTCGAAGACCTCGCGCGAGAAAGCTGACGATCGGGAAATATTCCGCGGGTCGATTCCACCGCGGCGGCCGAGGGAATTATAATGGCGCGAGGCTAATTAAGGAGAGATTTGGCTGAAATCACCGCTGCGGCGCGCGCACCACCAGCGGAAATTAAAACGCGCGTGCGAGACTATGAAAGGGGGTGGCAAGCGCAAGGGCGGTTCAGGGCGACGAGGGTAAGAAAACCCATCGAGAGAGAGAGAGAGAGAGAGAGATAGAGAGAGAGGGGCGAGGGGGAGGCGGGACCTATGGAATGGCCGATAAACGCGACGCTCTCGGCGTGTCGGAATTAGCATTCGGAATATACGCGATTCGCACCCCAATGAGCTCTCCGGTATAACCAACAGGCCACGGGCTAATTATTTCCCAACCGGTCAGCCGGCCATTTCCCAGCCGGTGCAGCTCGTTATGCGAGCGGCCGATGTGCTCGAAGCTCTGCAGAGTGCAAACGGCGCTGAGAGAACAGCGGCTGCGACACGCCGCGACCCTTGAGCGTGTTGGCTTGACTTGAACTCTGACTTTTCTCTCTCCCTCTCTCTCCTCTCTCTCTCAACGCCGCTTAACGCGTGTTAACTCGCGATCTGACGCGCTCGAGAAAGCACGGAAACGAGAAACATGCGAGAACTTCGGTGAAATTCGGTGCAATCTTCGGATTATTTTATTTACGCGGGTGGAACGCGCTTGGGCGAGTCGCCATTGTGAAATATGGCCGACAACGCGGTGACTTACAAAGCCCCGAGGCGAGAAAAATATGAAAACGATATCGTTCGAGAGATCATTTTTAATCGTAATGAGAAATTCGTCACAAGAAGTCATAAAAGATGCAAATATGATGGACGCTTGCGTCTTCGCCGCAATAAGAGCCAGCCGCGCGCGGATATCGCAGGGCGATGAACATAAATTTCGATCACTATACAATGTATCCGAATTGACATCAGGATATTTACGAGGATCCTAGACGAATCCCGGCTCTCGATACGCTGAGATCGATATCTGTGCACTGGCTCTTCTCTCGGGCCTTTCCGCTTTCATTCGTGAATCGAAGGGCTTGGTTTTCGTTAATTGCTTCGTTTGAAGCACCGATCTTCCCGCCAGCGAAGGAAAGAGAAAAACGGCGCGTCCGACGGAGATCGAAACACGAGTTGAAATTTCGTCTCGCTTCGACGCTCGGTGCCGCAAGTTCCGTCGCACTTGAAGGACCAACGGGGAAGTGCGAGACGCAATTAGACTATGGACTATCCAGTTTGATATCATAAATGATTACTTACTGCGACTTCCTCTATGTCGAGGCTTAACGGTGAACTCGTGCAACTTTTTGCGGAGCGCTTCGGAACGTGAGCGTATTGTTTCCGGTGTGCGACGAGAGAATCATAATATGCATGCCTCAACCACTGCATCTCGAGCGACAGAAATATCGCTCTCGACGCGGACCGTCGAGAGAGAAACCGTCGGTAACGTATGCGCGTGTGTGCGATATTGTTCGACACGCCTCCGCAAAGAGTTGCAAATTATTTAACATTCCGTTATCTCGTTACCTCCTGCCTGCAGCAATCTTTATCCTCCAATCCCCATTAAGTCAATTATCAACAAGTGTATTTCACTTTGTTTAACTCACGTGCTTTATTTCTCTTAATTATGTAACTCGCTTGTCCGCAGACGGCACGTGAGATAAGCACAAATATTAAATAATCTGACAACAAGGATTACACGAGTAATTAAATGACAATGCAACGCTCTTTTATTCTCGCAATCTTTCCCTTTCTGTTCTTCGTCCGACTCGGCCAGACCCGAAGCTCTTAAAAGAGCCGAGATCAAAGGGCCTCGAGCTGAAAATATAATTGTTATGTACATCCAATAATGCATTCTTTGAGCCAATAAAAATGCGATCCCGAATTTCGTACAATAACAAGATCACAGCAGAGATGACAAATACATCGGCAAATGTTGGCATAACCAGACTCGCGGCCGGAAAAGCATTATCGGGTGTAAAAATCAGTTTACATTAGATTCTAAGGCCGATACCCGCAGCTGCGAATTATCCGGGAATTCTCACTGAAAACGTAATCAACTACGGATTTATATTCATGAGCCATTATTCGGCCGTTTGGATTAATGTTTCTTGCATGAAATCACGCAAATAAATATAGATACAAGTTTATGAATAATCAAGAATTCATGAAGCTACAATTACGCCTCAAATGGCAACAGACTGTGAATGCCGGCCTGAATTTCAACTCGAGTGTGTCCCCCCTAACTCGCAGAGAAAGAGAGAGAAAGAGAGAGAGAGTTCGTCAAATGTCCGTTAAAAAACATTCGACATAAAATAATCCATTTCGCACACCTGGAAGAGCCTGTGACGTATCGTCGCCTGCGTGCCTGCGTCCTTCGCCGCGGCTGCTTCGCGTCCTTCGTGGCGCTCCTACATGGCACTGACACTGACACTCGCGTAGGTTCAACCGGGAAGAAAATTCGCGCGTTAATCAACGCGATGCCGCCGATGAAATGTTTCGAGAGAGTGGCACGAGTGGCGATAAACATGTCGGTACGCGCGCGCGCCGCGGTATGTGCGTTGCTCGTCGGCTCGTCGGAGCACAATAACAATCGGTCACGGAATGAGAATAATGCGAGAGCACCGAAATATCAATGGACAAAAACGACTAGATTCTCGGAGCTCGCCGAGCGCCAAACAATAACACGCGCACATTCTCGGCGCGGTGCCCGACAAATCAAAACAAACAATTTCAGATTCTTCGAACTGACGATCTTAGAAAAGTCTCAGCAAGGACGAAAGAGAGAGAGAGAGAGAGGGGGGGGACGGAGGGAGATAAATTTTCCGCTGACATGCAAATTGTCGCTGATGTCGTGTGGTCTCAACGCAAAGTCTTTTTTTTATGCATACGAGGGACGATCGCGCGTGGATTTATCTCGGTTTAGAGCGGAAGGACGTCCCCTCGGCTGATCGTAAACATTTTTCGCGCACGCGATACGACCCAGCCGACGTGGGCCGTTATACTTGAAGCATGTTTCTACGTCGACGCAAATACGTTTCTCTGGACCACCGTGTATAAGCGCGCAAGAGCGCGCGGCCAGTCAGGCTAAAATTACGCTTATGCAGGCTATTTTACAGGTTTTTAATGGAGAGCTCTATCTTCCCCTCCCCCTTCATCCTGTCTTTCTTTCTCTCTGTCCGCGTTGCGCGGCGCGAATTATACCCGCGTGCGCCGGCCGACTCTTTTAGACGAAAACAGGAATTATCTACTCCGCTATCATAAATTTAGCCGTGCGCGAGGAACGCACGACGTATTTTACGCTTGATAACATTTTATGCAAACATCAGTACTAGATGCCATGGACAATGAATATGGAAATTTCAGCCCGGCACACACACACACACACACACACACACACACACACACACACACACACACACGCACGCACGCACACGCACACGCACACACACACACACACACAGCGAGCGTAACAGCCATCGCAGATATTAGTGTTTAAGCTTGTCCGCGCTAAACGTAATTCGATGCGCCTTTTAGCGAGATATCAGTTGCGACCGGCAGCGCGAAATATTTATCGCACGACGTTAAAGCCCGGCATCGCGGAATATTGGAAACAAGATAAACAGGGATTTTCCGTTTAACGTCATTGCGTGCGCCCGCGAGATGCTTCCATTGTGTACGCCTCGTTCGTCGTTCGGCCGAACTTCGCGGGGCGGCACTCGAGGCTGAACTTTTCTCTGGACGAACGTTCTTTCGCGCGTCGCTAATCGGCTCAGGAGTTTCAAGAGTTTTTCACTACACCGTGCGTGCGTGTGCAGGTTCGTCGTTACGCGTCGACGATTAAAGGGACAGGATTTATACATGTGAAGAGTAGAAAAATTTTGTTTATTAACAAATACTCGTATAAATATACGATATATATAGCTGAAATGTACTCTCCTTTTCTTCTCAAGTTGTCGTTTTTGCAGTAATATCTCGGCTCTCGGTGGTCCGATCAGAGCGAATTTTAGCTGGAAATCTTAAGGAGGCTTATCATTATCCGGTGAAGCACTATGAAAAAAATCGAACAAAATTAACAAAATGGCAGCTATTATTAGGAAAAAATTCAAATTTTTCAGTTCTTTTACAATAAAAAAATTAATATCTCGAAATGAAATATTGTTGACGGCGTTGTTGTCCATGGTTCACCTGAGAGCCAGATGAACAAATATTATTGCTTTAAAATTTCAAATCGATACGAAGCTCAGTTTCGGAGAAATCACTGCAAAACGTTGAACAATAAAATTTCGAAAGAAACGCGTCTAAAATTTGAATGGACGTACATTTGTATGAATATTTGTTAATAAACAAAATTTTTCTACTCTTCGTATGTTATATCAATCAAATATATCAAAACACAAGCACGATTTTTCAGTAATCTGAACCTCCAGTCCCCTTAAGCCCGTGATATTCCCTCGCGAATGTTTCATTATATCCGGTTAACACTCTCCGCGAGTTTCCCCGCTCCGCCTTGAGTTCTCCGCAGACGTCTATCCTATCACTCGACCTCCTCGGCGACGAATTTGTTCGAGTCTGAGGAGAGCGTTTGAATTTTGGCGTCACACACACGCGCCGAAGGATCACGCGAGCGGACTCGCCTTCTCCCCTCGCGCTAAACGCTCGTCATCTCTCCGTCGACGCTCTCGAATGAAGACAGACGAATCGGACGTATATCTAAGCGTACAGCGTGTACGTGTCAGTATCTCTCAAGGGGGTTAAACTTCACCACCTTCCACCACTATTCACTCAGCCTGATCCCTCAATTATTTCGAGCGGGCTGCATCTGAGGGGAATCAATTATCATGATGAAAACAGGCGTCTCAGCGAGAGAGAAACGAGCTAAGCAAGACGTTACGGCTGGCAGGTATTACCGGCCGGCGATATTACCGTGATAAATCGCGTCTCTCGGCCGGCGCGCCAAGAAGGATCGCGCAAAAAGCACGCTGGACGCCGATGGACGAAAAAGGGGGGAACAGCGAAAAACGATGTCCATCACACGTGGCTCGAAATCGAAAAAACGACGAAGGCGGCGACTCCTCATGCAGCCGTTCGCCCGTCCGTCCGTCCGTCGCTACTCGCAACGCTCGACATTCCTATCGATCGAGCGGCGCACATCAATTACACGCTCGTATAACCGGGAAGCCACGAGATTCCCTCCACGTCGTTACGACGCGATTCTCTCATTTACTTTTCCGAGAGCGCGCTCCGTGAAGAGCTTTCCTGATCAGCGGCGATGCTCTCTCGCTCCTGCGAGAATTCCACCGAGACGCCATTGTGTCGAGCGTCGTTCCTGTTCGCGCTCGCTCTCTTTCTCCCCCTGCGCCGTCGCCACCTCCTCTCGCCCTCCGTCGTTTACCAGCTACTCTCTCTCTCTCTCTCTCTTACGTTCTCTTACGTTCTCTTACGTTCCACCGGAGTCGTCGTTCACTTCGGAGGGAAAACGACAACGAAAAGGGCCAGGGCGAATGGATCCCGAGGCGCTCTCTCGCGAGGAGATCGCGCGCGACGAAAGCTTCCTCGCTTCCACGCGGCGGCCACGCAACTTCCGCGTCGGGCGGATGTAATGAGCGGTAAAGTGAGCCCCCCTCGCGCGGCACCCCTCAAGCCCCGATTAAATCGGCCGAGTAAAAAGCAACGAGCAACGGAGAAGCGATACGAAGCGAGTTCGCGGCTTCATTCGCGAGTTCTGAGTCGAACGAGCGTGAGAGACGCCCCCCGGGGGAGCCTTGTGGAGGGGGAGACCGATTATTAATCCGTGGGGGGTGCTGCGAACGGTGTTTATATAAGCACCTGCGACGCTCGAAGCTCGACGCTCGTTATGCGCGGACGGCGTCCTTAGCCGGCTAAATTCGTTAATATCGCGTAAACTCGCGAAAGTGTAGCGGCGTCGCCGAGACGAAAATTAAAAGCTCGAAAATTAAAATATCTGGATGGATTTCCGAAAAGAAAAAAGGGAAAGAACACTGGAATCGCGTTTAGCAAAAATATAATTTGAGGGAGGAGGGGGGAATATATCGATAGAGACAAGGAATATTTAATAACGTGGATAGTTTTGCGATTAACTGGAAGCGAGGCCTCCGTGACTTACTTCTGAGCGGCCTGGAGGCTCATTTCCCCGGCTAAATCCTGGGTTTTCAGCTATAATTAATACGTGAATAATGGTGGCCAGTGCGCCGAAAGATATTCGCGGGCCACTGCGTATTCGCACGCTCGGTGTGACGTAAATGGGGCACGCGCGCGAAATTTGGGAAATTCCCGGGGCGATTAACGCGGCGCAAAATATCGCACGTGTGAAACAATACGTGGAAAATCGGAGGAATACCGCGGATTCCACCGTGACACTTGACATTAAATCGCAATCGCCATTGGACGAGCGGGCAAACAGACGGACAGACGCGCGGATAAATTTGTTATACGTTCTGGGAAAATTGCCTTCAATTAAGAGACAGCGGACAAGTAAATAAGGCACGTAAAATTCACAGAGTACACCGTAGAGAAATATAACCAAACGGATAACGGAGAGAGAGAGAGAGAGAGAGAGAGAGAGAGAGAGAGAGAGGGGGCAGGTGTGAGTAAATTTGGCAGCAAGTCTACTAATCGATGTGCAAAGATTGTGGGCCTCGCGTGGGCGGCACACATTTTGCTCATATTTATCTCGCATGGAATGTGACAAAGCAGAAAAAAAATAATAAAAAAAGCAACACGTCGCGCCGAATGCACCGAATGAAAATCCGCTTTTGTTGGATTCCAAATTCGCAACATTTTCTTGCTAAATATAACTTTGGCTACCAGAAGCGGCTTAATATAAATTTCGCACGGTTCGCTCAACTTTCGGCAAATCCTCGTTGCTGCAGCGACACAGCGACAAATTTGCGTCGTTGCGTCAATTTAACGACCAAACCAACGCTCGACGAATACAAGCAAAGCGATCCTAAGGTCGGGTCTACAATTGATGTAGTAAGCTTGTAGCTTTTTGGTCTAAGTTTTATCAATCGCTTCCCAATTCATTTCTTTTCTGTTGTGATCTTTATAATATTTATTATCTTTTGCATACAAACAGGGATTTGCTTGCACAATTGTTATTGAAACTTTGTCGTCAATGTCAGCAACATGTTCTTTGTTGTCGGACATTTTGCCAAACCAGATGATCAATACGTGCGCGAAAACGTGTATATGTGCCTAAATAACTTTTCTTATTGACTGAGAGAAATCGGCCTTGGAAACGGGACTGGAGGATCAGATTACTGAAAAATCGTGCTTGTTTTTGATCATGATTTTGTGACAAACTGAATAAGTGTGCAAGAATAAAAATTTTACATATATTCATATAACGTATGAAGAGTAGAAAAATTTTGTTTTTAAACAAATACTCAATATATAAATATACGTCCATTTAAATTTTAAACGAGTTTTTCTCGAAAATTTATTGTTCAACTTTTTGGAGTGACTTCTCCGAAACTGCGCTTCGTATCGATTTGAAATTTTAAAGTAATAATATTTGTTCATATGGCTCTCAGGTGAACCATGGACAACTATTCAAATTAAAATATTTCATTTCGAGATATTAATTTTTTTATTGTAAAAGAACTGAAAATTTCAAATCTTTTCCTAATAATAGCTACTATTTTGTTAATTTTGTTCGATTTCTTTTTGTATTGGTTCACCGGTTAATGATAAGTCTCCTCAAGATTTCTAGCTAAAATTCGCTCTGATCGGATCGCCGAGAGCCGAGATATTACTGCAAAAACGCATTAACTTGAAAAAAAAGGAGAGTATATTTCAGCTATATATATCGTATATTTATACGAGTATCTGTTAATAAACAAAATTTTTCTACTCTTCATATGTTGTATAACTATACCTAAAATTTTCATTCTTGCACATTTATTCAGTTCGTCACGAAATATTATCAAAAACAAGCACTTTTCAACAACTCTGACCCCCCAGTCCTCTTGACCTTTAATTCCTCCTAACTTCAAAAGTTGGGCAGATCCGAACTTTTGAAGTTAGGAATTAAAGCTTAAGGCCGATTTCTCTCAGCCAATAAGAAAAGTTATTTAGGCACATGTACACGTTTTCACGCATATTTCGATCTGGTTTGGCAAAATGTCCGACAACGAAGAATATGACCCTGACATTGACGACGAAGTTTTAACAACAATTGTGCAAGCAAATCCCCGTTTGTATGCAAAAGATAATAAATATTACAAAGAATACACAACATACAGGAAATGAAATGGGAAGCGATTGGTAAAACTTAGACCAAAAAGCTACAAGCTTATTACACCTATTGTAGACCCGGCCTAAAGCTTTCGTCGTCCATTCACGTCGTGACGGTCGCGGACGAGCCTATATCCGCGCAGAACGTCTTCGGAAAACTCTGGAACCTGTTCGACCTCGGCGAGCCGACCTCAGCTGAGCGGCCGGTCGGTCAAAAGGGGGAAAAGCAAATGAGCCTGCGGGCATTCGTGGTCACGGAAAGCGGCCGGATAATGTGGGCAGCGTTCGGCGCGAGCTTGTACTCCCCGCTTAAAGCGCTCCCTCCGCTCCCTCCGCGCCTCCTCCAGCTGGGCATCGCTGCGCCGCAAGCGCTTAGCGTTAGCGAGACCGCTAAACGCTCGCTACGCCCTCGAATGAGATCGGTAAGAATGAATGCATCGAGGTCACGGATGCGCGACGGTCTATCGCACAGAGCTCCCTCGTCCATCCTCGGCGCGAGATGCAGCGCGAGGGGGGAGCGGGGAGCAGGGAGGAGAGGGAGGGTCAGGATGACATCCGCTATTCGGGCCGCGGACTCGCCTTGGGCCAAGGGGGTGTCGGTGGCGGAGCTCGGTAAAAACCGCTAAAGAACGGCTCTGTGGACGAAAGAGCTCTTTTCCACCGCGAAACAGCAGAGAGACAGAGAGAGGGAGAGAGAGAGAGAGAGAGAGAGAGAGAGAGGCAGAGGCAGAGGGAGAGAGGACGCCGGTGATGGAGAGCAGCCGCGGCGCGGCGGTCCGATCTCTCGCGGAGACCGCGCGCTTTTTCGCGTGTCCCGGCGGAAAGGGAATTTCCCGTAGCAGTCGATAGTCGACTTTGTGATCCGTAATGAACGCCACTCGCCGTGGAACAACAGCTTGGAAAACTGATCCGCGGACGGTCGGTCCGCGGTTACCTTTGCCGCGTTCGGCCGTCCTGTGACACGCGAATTTTGCGGCGCGCGCGGAGGGGGAGGGAGGGGTACAGGGGGGGGGAAGGAATAATGCAAACCGCGTGTTTTCGGTCTCGAGCGCGGCTAGCTCTGACAGCGGTCGGGCCGAGTATAAATGATTAGAATATAACGCGTATCAATTCGCGACTCGCGCGCGAGAGCGCCGTCGGGCTGCCTAAAAGGGTAAATTAACAGCGTCCCTCAAGCGACTGTCCCTCTCTGCCGTTCCATCATATCTGCCAGTCTCCTCTTGTCTCTCGCGAGGTCCATTAATTAATTGCGCACAGCTTTGGCCGAGATAATCGTTCGTTGCACATGCACAGCCACGGCCGAAAATAACAAACAATGATTGCGGGGACGAGAGAAGGAGGGAGGGAGGGAGGGAGAGAAAGCTCCGGTTACAGAAGGGCGACGAAGGTCCGATGATGCAGCAGCAGCCATCGATTGCGCTTCCGAGAGAGAAACTAAACGCTCGCGAAGGGCGGCACGTGCGGGTTAAACGCGCGTCACGTGATGTGGGTTAAGGACGGCGAGTGCACACGAACCTCCGTCGCCGGCGGGCATTTTGATGTACAGAGCGCGCGCGACGCGATCTCGAAGCTCGTCGAGGGCGAAATAAAAGTGGCTCTATGTAATCGCGGCGCGATCGCGGCGAGATGAGTCCTTGTACACGGAGGAGACAGACACAGGGAAAATGTGTGTGTGTGTGTGTGTGTGTGGTCGAGCGCGCGCCGCAGAGAACAAAAGAGACGAGAAAGGACCTGACGGGTCGGGGGAAAAAATATCTCGCGTAAAATGAAACGACGCCCCCGTTGCGCGACCGCACAAGGAAGGAACAGTCGTGCCGGAAGGAAGGGCGTGTGTACCTTGAGATTTCTCCTCGGCGAACGTCTCGCGTCCTGACGTTGGCAAACGCGAGCGCGTGTCGCGAAGTTCGCCTCGGGGGGTGGGGGGGGGGGGGATGGGACAGGCGCGCTTAGCCGGAATTCTTATTGCATTTAGCGCGGAGAACGTCCGGCGGGGGGTCTTCCGGTGAAGTTGTCGGGCGACGCTTACAAAGTTCTCTGCGCGCTCCTGCGAGCATTTTGTGCGAGTTTTCCGCGGAAAATGGGAGAAAAAAGCGGCGGAGGCGGCGGCGGCGGCAGGGGATGGAGGAAACGACCTTTCGACTCGGCGAAGCGGAGCAGCAGCTGCCGCGCGCGAGCTTACACCGGCCGCGGCCAATCGTCGCAATCCCCGGCGGAATAATTCATCCGACGTTGTATCGTACGTGGATCCGAGGGCCGAGCCGGCCGCCGCCGTTGGCGGACGCTACGCGATCTGCTAAACCGATTGTGCCCCGACCGTGCTGATAAATAATTCGACGGCGAGCGAGCTCGCACTGCGAGCGGCGAATTGGGTCAGCGAGTGTGAAGTAACGGAAGTCAGTTGTTCGGATGCTGCCCCGTGAAACCGTGAGAGCTTCATCTCGCCGCGCGGCCGAGTCGTCCCGTCGAGTTCTCCCGTTCGGCGAGGGGAAGAACCACGAAGACCAACGGGAGAGAGTCATGTGGGGGAGGTGGTGTCGTGGAATCCAATCGAGAGCTCGTTCGGAATTTACGCAACTTCGCGAGTTCCTCTCGCGGAACATTTTCCGGGGTCTCATTGGCCTCCGATGTGACTTCGTCAGCCGACGATTCTGAGTTCCGATTGGGGGATCTAGGGGAGTTTGGATTAGAAATGTCATACAGGCTTCAAGGACGCGGCGGGTCTGAACGGGGAAACCCGAGCACTTCGCGTTCCTTCTGCCAGAGAGGGCGCTCCCCCCCCCCTCTTTTGTTGATTTACTTTAGAAATTATTACGTCGGACGAAATATCTGAAACGCTCGGAGCATTTACGCGCAAACTTTGCAAGTATAAACTGCAGGTGACTCTAAGTGGGAAACCCAAAGTTTGCCCGACATTTTATCCCACCCTCATTTTACACTGGAATTACATATCTTCATTTTATCGAGCGGCGCACCGGCTGAGATATTCTATCGTTGCTGTGAGAACAAAGTGTAAAATATCCTGTCGGATATCATGAAAATATCAACTGAAAAAGCGCGCCTTCCCATAATACTTATGTTTCTAAAGAGGGAAGGGAAGCTGCTATATCTGAAATGAGAATGTGAGACTTCCAATCGATTAACCAATCCCGAGCGCAAATTCGCGAGCTCTTTACGCGAGGAATTTACGCGCTATCTGGGGAGGATCCTGAGGAATTTCTGCGCGGGCAATAGCGACAAAAAGAAGACGACGCGAAATTGATGTCGCTGTCAACGAGCGAGCGAGTAAAACGCGGCCTTAAATCCCTCACGTGTGGGATAGTTATCGTAACTCATAGCGTGCGATACGCTCGCGGATTCGAAGACAGAGATAGGAGCCCCCTCCCACCGACTATCTGGGTTAATGTCGTCCCACACAGGCGCGCGTTTCCGCGACAGAAATTGAACGTAACTTCCGTTAACGTTACACGTAATACAAACGCAACGCCTCTCCTTCGCGCCTGCGTCCGCCGAGAGAGCTTAGAAATATTTACGCGATTCCTCCCGCTATAGCTTGGAGGGATTAAAAATTAATTATTCCGCGCATTGTTCCCGCGAGGACGACCCACGGAACAGGTGAAAAATATGGCTCTCTCTCTCTCTCTCTCTCTCTCTCTTCCCTCCCTCTTTCTCTCTGTCCCACGGGGCGTGCAAAGTAAATCTCAACGTCCACGGTTCAAACAGGACAGCAGTATTTCCAACGTAACGTATTAATGTTAAAAGCCGTGCTAAAATATCGTACCGTATCGTATCGCTTCGTATCGCGCCCGCGCGCTCACGGAGTGAAAATCGAGCAAGCACGAATGTGGCAAGTAGCAATTTCCTAGGTGATCGTTCAAAATCGCACCCCCTGGCCCTCCCCGTTGAAACTTCGCACTAGTCGCGCCGCGTCTTTCACGCGGGCGCGACCTCGAGCGCGACCTCGAATGCGAGCTTTAATTAAACTCTTCGTTCGACGGGGCAAAAAAGCAACCGGAACTGCCCTCGTCGGGGCCGACGAAGGAGAGAGGAAGAATTCCGCGCGCGGCGCGGACCAACGATCACAGGCTCGCGCGGAGGCGGAAGCGGACAGACGTCGTCTCTTTCTCCGGTTCTTTCAGGTCCGCCCAGATTTCCAGAGCTCGACGACACGATAACGATGATGACGAAGACGTGCGATTACGTCTCCGCCGGCGGCCGCGTTGCTGCCGACTTTTGATACGCCGCGTTTTATCACTGAACGTCGCGATAATAAGGAAAGAATAATGAAACGTGCGACGGAAGAAACGCGAAAGAATCTCCGGTCCGTCGAGCGAGAACAAAAAGTATTGTAGGAGAGGAAGTGTGAGAGAGAGAGAGAGAGAGAGGGGGGGGAGAGAGAGGGAAAAAGAAAGGAAAAAGGGGGAGATCATGAAACCGCTGACGGAGGTAACCGGATTCCGCGCCGCCGGACGAATCGATCTCGTCGTGGGGACTGATTAAAGTCTACGCGGAATAATTTATTAACGCGGGAGACCGGCGAGAGCGACGGACGAGCGATCTCGTTTTTCCCCCTCTCTCCCTTCCCTCTCAGTTTTTTTTACCAGAGTGGAAGATGTCTTATGTACTTAGAATGTAACGAGGTTTGCATTATTAAAGAGTACGCTCCGCGAGCCGTGCATTAGTAAGTTTTAATTATTTGACATTTCGATAGCGAAAGAGAGAACGCAAGAGGGAAGGGAGAAAGGGAGAGAGAGAGAGAGAGAGAGAGAGAGAGATCGACTTGCGAGATATCGAGGAGATATCCACCGCCACAGGATTACTTTGCTCGCCAACGATTAACCAACGTTTCCGCCAACGTCGATTACTGCTTAACCCTGGGTTTAAACTCCGCTCAGGCAAAGACGTAAACTCAAGCCGCGGTTTAACCGACGTCGCTAGAAAGGAGCACGAGACGGTTAATTAATTATAATCGCAACGTCGCGGCGGACGCTCGTGGGGAGTCGGTCTGAGAAAATGAAGCGCTGAATGTAACAGCGCGCAGGGCTCAGCGCTTGATCAAAACGTCCCTTACGCGTCAACTTGAGACTTCAATTCACTTTGATAGACTTTCAGTCGGACAAGCATTTTTTTTCTTTTTCACCTGTCTGAAGCCTGACGAGCCAATGAACGAGAGGACGGTGAGGACGCGCGTGAGAAAGAGAGAGAGAGAGAGAGATAGATAGATAGATAGATAGATAGATAGATAGATAGAGATAGATAGATATATACAGAGAGAGAGAGAGAGAGAGAGAGAGAGAGAGAGGAGGGGGAGAGGGAGTCGACGAGATTCTCGTCTGGTCGAATTTCTCGCGACGGAGTGAACTCGCGCCGTCGTGTTGACGCAGTACTCGACTGGTGGCCGACGCATTGCTCGTCGACCCGGCAAGATTGCAGACTTGCTCCTCGCATTCGCTGCCGCGAGACGGACACGTGGAGGCGCCACGTGCCGACGGTGCTGGTCGCTCGCTCTGCAATCGATCGCGCGGCGCGAGCTTTACCGGCGGTCGGTGCGACGAATGGGATAGCCATCTGTCGCGAATTTCTTATCGCGCATGGTCGCGCGAGCGATAAGCGATTCCGCGTCCTCGCCCGGCTCGCGGCGCGTCTCCTCTGCGTTTCCTCCCTTCCCCTCGGAGGAAATTCCGCCGCCGCGCGAATTCCTCGTCTCTCCGGCAGCTGGCTGCGCGCTGTTACTCGCGCGCAATTTTCCAGCGGTTTTCGCGACTGACACACCCGCGCAGGGCTTCATCGATCCGCCGGCAAGCATCTCCGCGGCTTCGTGAGAGATGGCGGCATGCGCCGGCCGAGAGCGAGCGCGAAGGAGACTTGAACGCCGGCGCGGTCGCGATCAAACGGACGCGCGTCTCTTGTTTACGAGGCTCTCGCGCGCGCCTTTGACAAATCATCCGGGCTATGCGCTAAAGTGGAAGAATCAAGTGGGAGGACGCGAGGAAGGTCATGCTAGCACAAAGCGAGCGAGTGACCGAGGAGAGAACTGCGGAACGCTAGCTGTTAAACGCCGTGATATTAAATCGATATCACGCGGAGGAGAGCGCGGCTTTACACAGGAAGGAGCTGGAAGTAACCACCGCCGAAATAGATCGAGGTAGATCGAGCGTCGCCGGCCGGTGCGATAAAGACGAGAAGACTAGAGGAAGAAACGAAAGGAAGGGAGGACTGACCTTCGCGGGAGGGAAGTGTCCTTTCTCGCTTAATTGAGGCCGCGGTATAATGAATAATACTTTTCAAGCTGCACACATCGCCTTCCTCCTGCCCCTCCCGTTTCTCCCTGTCTGTGCGACAATTTCGAGCGAGATCTCCGTGGAAAATTTCATGTAAATTTCACCCCGTCGCCGACGGGGTGAAAACTCCATTTTCGCGAGTATCGAGTCGCGCGCGCCGTTGGCCGACGAGAGCCACCGCGGGCTGCGGCGCCGTCGCTGGCAGTTGCTGCATCTTGACGCACGCGTGGGTGTTTTTGCGACGAAAGCTACGAAAAATATCACAGTCTCCCTGACCGTTCGACCGCCGACGCGTCGGCGGGAAAGGTGAAGCGACGCGCTGCGCTATTGAAACCTCCGGTCGCTCAAATGTCGCGACGTTCACGCACGACGCGCTCTCTCAGCCGCAGCTGTCCCCCCCCTTCGGTTTCATTTGAGGGATTGCTCGAGCTCAGACAGATCCGCGTGTAAACAGCGACTGCGACGACGGGACTCGTGCGAAACGTCCACGTGACGTCGTCCGCCGACGACCGCGTTGGCGCGCGCGATCGATGACGGACGCGCGCGCGTCGCGGCGCGACTCGCGATTTTTTTCTTTTCCTTTCGCAGCCGCCGCACAATGGGATTAAGGCAGCGGCCGTGTAACAGGATTGGGTTATAATGAGATGATAACTTAGATATTCCGCTGGCCTGAGGCGCGCGCGTGTTGCGCTCGATATGGGATATTCCTTGGCGCGTCTTTCTCGCCGATCGCGCGCGCTATCTGTTTTCGCGCGCTTATTCGGCTTGAATTCACGCTTGCCTCGCAGACGTGTAGATAACAATCTCTCGGTGTACTCACGATCTCACGGCAGACGGGCCGCAGGCCGCGACGCCTAAGCGTTAACAAGTCGCTGTGCTTGTCGAGAGTGATCGACGTTGTTCTCTACGTACCTGAAACAGAAAACAGAGCGATCGACTTTAGTGAGGAAGCGCGCAGCCGGCGGAGAAAGCGAGAGACGATTGCGTAAATTCTATTATTTGTTTGTTTGTTTATTTATTTATTTATTTATTGACTCGCTCGGGCGCGGGAATCAGTCCCGTATGGTATACTGTATATATACTTCGTCTCCGCGAGTCGCGAATTTATAATTTACGACTCGTATGATCCAGCGTGAAATTTACGATTTACGATTCAGAGTCTATGATTTACGGCCGATTTTATCGTTTGTAATAAAAGAAAGCAAGAGTCGGGACGGAAAGGGAAGGAAGGAAACGCCGTGACGCAAGAAGAAGGGGAATGTATTATGTAAGAGCGGTATTGGTATAGCGCGAAGCGTCGCGTCACGCAGCTCCCACGTTCGAATTTGCGGCTTAGCGCGTTGCAACACAATAGACCGAGTCAATTATTCGGCGGCCGATTTAATCGGAGAGCGCCTTACGACGCGTACAGCAGCCCGAAACCTTGGAACCCTGCTTGTCTTTCGATCGTCCGATCACGGATGGATCCGGGATGGGTGTTGGAAATATCCAGTAAACATCGACAAGCGTTGTCGTCATCGACAACTTATATGCGGACGAACGATTAATCGTTCCCTCGGCGCTGAGAAAGATTTCTCAAATTGGCTTCTTTCCCGTCCCGTTTCAATATATATTGTCGATTTTCTTGCCGCCAGACGTTATGTCTGTTGACACGCCGTATGACTTCGGAGGAAACATACAGTAAAAAAGACAGAGAGAGAGAGAGAGAGAGGGGGGAGGAAGAAACGGAAGATTTCTTTGCCAGAAATTGGCAAAGAAATGGAAAATCAATGCTGAGAAAAATTCGTACGATTGACTATTCTCGGCTCTCATTCGCCGCTCTAGTCGCGCGAACGACGTCGACTAACAGTCCGAAGATAAAACGCTCATCGCGTAATCCAGAGTTCATTTCCTACATTTAACGTCACACACTTGGCGACACGTTAGTCGCGCAATGTGCGTCCATATAATAAATCTAGCGGTTGCCCAGCTGCGGCATTTTCTCCCCGCCCGGCAGCGGATCCGCCATGCTGATTCGCTGTAGAATCGCGGAGCGCGATGAAATTTTAACGGGACGAACGAGCCGGCTCGAATGACAATCGCGCGGTGCGTCGATAAAATCGCCGGCTTCTCTCCGTTTCAGCATATAACGTCAGTTTTCTTGCCGCGAGACGTTATGCCGTGCTGACGCGCCGTGTCATTTAACCCTTTAACGTCTACTGGTAACTATAGTTACCAGAAACGCATTTAAGAATCCATAACTTAGTGGAAAAAGAAGATATTTTCGTTTTCTTCCCAGCCCATTAAAGAGGTAAAGGTGAATTCTTCTTCTAAAAAATGGTATATAGATTGTATGTAGATTTGGTTTAGTCTGTTTTTAGCTCAGTTTTAATGACAACATGTTTTGTCAAATTCCAAATAGGCATGGTTAGCATTGTTACTGACATCTAGAAGTGCACTATAAATGAATAGATTGGTATCTGTTATAATTTTATACATTTGGAAGCTTTCTCAGATGCAAAATGTGAAATTAAAAGAATACAAAAATTCAAAATGGCGAATCCAATATGGTGGACACGAAAATCAAGAAATCGATCTATTTTCGTGAAACCTATAGCTTTCTACGCGGCGAAAAATGAAGGAACGATTGACTATCTAAATGGTGATCTATAAGATATTCTTCTGAAATAGTAAGCTTGACGCTCTGAATGATAAACTTCACTCACAAATATAGTAAAGTTTCAGCTCAAAAATGTCAAGCTGACTATCAGAGTTATGTCGTATAGATTACTCTTCATTTTTCTCTGTATAGGTTGCTCATTTCGCGTATACTTTTAGGATCCAAGCCATATTTACCAATAAACAAAAAACGAACGATAAAAAGAACCAAACTAACGAAATCAACAAACGAAAAGCGGAAACTTCATGCACTCATTTATTCAGAAGTAAACGATTGATGCTGACTTTCCGTGTAATTGTTTCACGGTTTTTCCATCTGGATAACCATAAAAATATTAAAACTAAAAAAAGAAATTTAACCGATCCAGGCGAACTTTTCGCTTCCGGGAATAGTTTCTGCTTGGAAAGGTAGTTTTTCGTAGATATAAAATTCTGATCTTTTTTTTGGTTATCACTACTTGTAGTCTCAGCTAAAAAAAAAACTCAAATTTTATTCTTAAAACACTTATAAAAAAGTCGGGCGTTAGAGAGTTAAGGGGACGTACAGAGAAAGAGCGGGGGGGGGAGAGGGAACACGTCGCGGGCAAAAAAAGAGAAAGAAGAACGGCGAGAAGAACGAGATCGGAAGGCCGATACAATAAGGCGTTATTAGTTTCTCGTCACGTAAGTTGGCGGGATGAAAATAACGTCGAGGCGGATATCGATTGGAAGCGAGCGGCGAGACGAAAGGGAGTCTCTCTCTCTCTCTCTCTCTCTCTCTCTCTCTCTCTCTCTCTCTCTCTCGTCACGTGGCTCGGAAGCAATCGAGATGTGGGACGCGGATTAGAGCGCGTTATGCGCGAAATTCGACGCGCGACCGGGTGTCGAACTAATGAAAGCAGAAAAAATCGAGAAGAGAGAGAAAAAAAATAACCGCGCGAGTTTCGCCGCAGCGAGTCGCAGCGGACGCTCTACCCGCTCGCGGCGGAGAGCCGCGTGTTTCCCGGCGCGTTCACAACCGCTCTCATTACATTGCGCGATTGCATGCCACGACGATAGGCTGAAAGAGCCGCGATTAGCTGTCATTTTTCTCATCCGGGATCCGCGCGGCGCGCTCGCGGCCGGAGCGAGAACCTCCGCGAATCGAGTCGCGAACAACAATCGCGATTGTGCGACCTGAAATATGACCGCAAAATGAGAGGCCCTTTGTGTTGCCTTCCCTTTGAAAAATCCCCCGTTCGACTTGTGTCACCTATCGTGGCTCGTTAATGAGCCTTCACGAGTGCCGGCGGTGCGAGTGCGTTTCGCATCGTCGAGCCCGTCGCGCGCGCGCGCGTGTTATTTTACTCTCCGCCGAATCGGGCCCCGAAGTGGACGAGACACTTGAAAGAACGGGAGCGTGAAAATCGGGAAATCTGCGCCGGCAATTCTGAGTTTAACTCGACAATGAGAGGGGGAGAGAGAGAGAGAGAGAGACTGAATTAACGCGAAGCACTAATTACCTGCTTCGTGACCGAGCATTCGCAAGCACCGAGACGCATAGCGATGCGAACGATGCGCGAGCAATGCGCGCGACGAGGATTTTTCAGCTGCCGACGCCGAGCTACCCCGCGCCGTTGAGCATCGCGGGAAAGGTTGACTTTCGGATTAACGCGATATAATGAGTGTCGCTTGCGGATTGAATTTTCGGAAAATGTCGCACGCGCTAATTAACGTCGCGTGCACAGAAACGCGTCGCGTGTGTCGGAAACTCACGTTTCGCCTCTCCGAAAAGAAAAAGGAAAAAAGATGTCGAGGGCTGCGATTTGCAACGCGCGGTGATGTTTAACTCTCTCACTCTGTGCAACTTTCGCTCGGATATTAAGCATTTCGACACTCCAGCTGCGGTTGAATTTTGTTGATACACGATTCACACACAGCGGTGTAAGTCTCTATATTAATATATAAACTTTAACTCCAATTTAAGATTTCAATAATTCTTAAATAACTTCGATTATATATTAAAAAGTTATATCAGACTAGCGGAAGAAAGTATAATCTAAATAAATATAAGTAAAGTCAATCGGCTTTGTTACATAAATAGATAAATAAATTATTAAAAATTAACGACAGAATATACTACCAATATTATTAACTAGTAATATCATTAATAAAATAATTTATGCTCCGAGCTGAAAATTTTAAAATTTGTTCCAATCTATTTAATCTATTTGAATGTAGAAATTTATCCGGATGATAAAATTACCGATGAAGAATAAGAAAGAAATTACCGATTCACCAGGCTCTCCTCCGTCTCTCGCTCTCCTAATTAATTCCTAAGTAATTAATCCATCGAGTTATTGCTCCTCGAGCCTCGGAGCGGTTTTCCTCTCGAAGCTTCCGACGCTCACGGAAGAGCGTCGTTTTATTAGACGCTTAGCGCAGCGACGCGAGTCGCGGTCGTCTCGCCGCCGACGCGCCTAATTTGCTTACAAAGGAGAGAGAGAAGACGGTCGTGCGGACAGGACGACTCGCTGTTTATTATGCATGTCGCGGAGGAGACGCGCGATGACATACCTTAAGACCGACGACGACGACGACGACAACGAGCCATACGCGCGCACGCGGCGCGCAAGGTGCCTGCACACCGTTTACGGCGGCATTGTTTCGCCAGCGTGCGCTTTCACGCGCCTTCGAAGCACATTCACACGCGTGACAACGGTGTCGCGATCAATGGCGTCGTCGCGCAGGGACCGAGGAATATAAAAAGATGTCAGCTCGCGTGATGCGCGCATTGTGCGGCCGCGAGACGCGCGGAAAATTCGGCCGGCTTCGACGTCGGCACACCCCCGGAAACACCCCCGCCGGGGGGGGCGGAGAGGCGGCTCTTGAGAGTCCATCGCAGCGTGGACAGCACCGTCGGTAGAAATAAAAAAGGAAGAACAATGCGTATCTCGTCGGAAACTTCAAGACGTCCCCTCGAAAGCGCAGGAAGGATAGACAGAGAAAGAGAGACAGAGAAAGAGAGAGAGAGAGAGAGAGAGAGAGATGCTCTCTCACTCTTTCCCTCTCGAACACTCGCGGCTGCTCGTGAAACTTTCGCGTCTGCCGCGAGTTGAGCGTGAAGGCGAAGCGAGAAAAAAAGAGAAAGAAAAAGGGAGAAAAGAGGCGCGCGACAGACGCACACGTGACAGAGCGTCGGCCCGCACGCGCCGCCGGTGTTATTACGTGAAAACGGCGCGCACGCACGACCTTATTCGCGACGCTGACGCGTTGTGCACTCGCGCCGTCTGCGCGACACGGCGATGACGGTGTGTGCTTGTAGAAGCGTGTCGGTAAATACGGGACGGTGCATAACCGTAAAGCGGATCCGAGAGGGAGCCGACTTTCTCTCTCTCTCTCTCTCTCTCTCCCTCTCTCTCTCTCTCTCTCTCCCCCTCTCTCTCTCTGTCTGTCTCTCTATCGCACTCGCGTGCAAGTTACGCGGGCTACACCTCGTGGCGGTGACAGCCACGCGTCGGAAAACGCGCGATCATTACGGGCCTCGATAGTTTCGTCTCGCAACACAAACGCACACACACGCGCGCACACGCGTGTGACATGTGCAGTTGCCAAGTGAGAGGGAGGGAGGGTCGCGGGGAGAAACAACGCTGTTTGCTTTTCGAAGCTCCGTCAGCCGGCCGTGCGATCTCGCGGAGTGACAGTATGTAGTCGGCGAACTCATGCATTATATATAGTATTTAGTCGGGACGCGATATCGATTATCGAGGCCGATAAGCGTATGCAAATTTCCGCGGCGGCTCGGGGGTGTACAGCCGCGCTCGTAATTATACACTTACGAGCGCGGCGTAACGAGACTGCCGCCGCCGCTGTCGCCGCCGCCGCCGCCGTCGTCGTCGTCGTCATCGTCGTCGTCGTCGTCGTCGTCGTCACACGAAGGGGACTTCCGTTTGACCAAGCTTTCGAGGAATTTTCACGGGCGCAGCGCGCTCACTCGCGTGCTTCACTCGGCGCTCGGCAAAGTGCGCGCGATCGGAATGATAACGGACGCGCGTTCGTATCGTTATCTTCGTTGCCTCGTTATCTTCCCAAGCCCGGATAAGCCCTCAACTCTGTCTCGTGCTCGTTCGCACTCGGCTAGACGGACACGTAACCGCAGCGTGCGCGGTCGCACGCGCCGACCTCCAAAATAGACACGCCGAAATTGGATATTAATAACACGCATGGAAGTAGAGATGCACGAGCGCGAGGCCGTTTCGCAGTCACGTGCCGGCAGAAATGTGATTAATTGTCGCGATTGAATCTCGCCCGTGCTCGTTTCGAGTACGACTAATGCTTTCAACGTGATACTGTTGTTCATCACGTGCGTCTGCATTCACCCTGCCGCCCGTCGCACAATGGGGCACCGCCAGACGACATTTTTTGGTTGAAAATTCTCTAGAGTCCTGAATCTCCAACCGACCATCGACATCAATGGATGAGGTTGATCCTGAATAAATTCCAAAGAGATCGGTCTAGCCGAAATGTTGAAAAAATTATCGGTTCGGGGTTCATGAGTTTAGGGTTTGTCTTGAATGTTTCGAGGCTCGAGCTTAATGTTTTATAGCTGAACGTCGAGTATTATTAGGTTCTCGAGCTATGGCTAAATTGGGTTCTTGGACTATTTGGGGCTCTTAATATATACGGCTTCGTGCATCCACGAGCTAAAAAGTTCTAGGATTGATAGATTCCTAGGTTGACGGGCTTAAGACTCAAAATCCCTCGGTTTTTGTTTGTTACTTAAGGGGTCTATATTTGATGTTTTTGTATCTTGGGCATACGAGTTTTGGGTTTATGGGTTTCTGCTTCAAGATCTGCGATAAGTCTCTGCGATAGGTGTCTGTTGATTGGTTTCATAGTTTCAATCCGCTGAACACGCTATTAGATAGAAATAAGTGTCGAATAATGAATATTTCACAAGTTTCGCGCGTTTAACGATAATTTTTCCTCTTTTGGGGCTAGTAATTCGAGAAGAAAAATTCCTTTTAATTCCGGCAAGACAGACCTTTTCGGAATTCACTCAGGATCAACCTCATCCATTGGTGTCGATGATCGGTTGGAAACTCAGGTCTCTGGAGAATTTTCAACCGAAGAATGTCATCTAGCCCCACTGTGCGTCGGCGCGACGCGCGGTTAGACGGCCGGAATTAGGGATGGGCTTCGTCAAGAAAAAGCTTTCGTTTTCGAATTAATCGATTATCAAAAAAATCGTTTTTGCATAATCGATATTTTCTCAAAAATATCGATAATAATCGATGTTTTCCTAGCTTATTTTAAATTAATGTGAAGAGTTACACGTTGCAACAATAAATTAATATATTATTAAAACCTTAAAGACCCCTTTACAATGGCTGCAAGCGTATATAAGAATATATAAGCTTATATAAGAATAAGGCTATAAGCGTAAGCTACAAGAAATAAACCAATTAAAGTCGGTTGTTCTTATAATAGTCGACTGTTGTTGGTTTATTTTTTACTGTTTACTGTTGCAGCTTTATTTCTGCAGCTATTGTAGACGGGCCTCAATAGTAGTAAACAAATTCCCCGGCGATAAAAATTTAGTAACAAATCTAGTAATGTAATCGACGAACAAAATAATCGATCTACGGAGTAATCGGCCCCAAAAATTTCGATCTGACAAGCATCGATTTTTATTTTCCATGAAAATAAGAATCGATGGTTGTTTCATCGATCGATATTTGCCGCCCATCACTAGCCGGAATTGTCCCGGCGCGCTCTCGTTTCAACGGGATCGCGACGAGCGTCGACAGCTCCGAAGGCTCTCTCTCCTACGTTCATCGCAAGCCGATCAGAGACGTGTCATCAATGCCACCGTTGACCGCGTCTGCTCGCGCTCGACTTGCGACGCGCGGTGTGGAAGGGCCTTAATCTCCCCGAGGATACCCGGTGGGTACGCGCGTGTTCAGGTGCCGTTCGATCTTTCTTCCCCGGGGAAAGCTCAATATCAATTGGCGTCGTCGACTCGAGCATTGTCGAGAGGAAAACGCAGCGAGCGATAGTGCGGATAAAAATTCACCGGGGAAGAAACTTTGTCCCGTAACAAACAGAGACGTCGCCTGAAAATTACACCACTTTCTCCAGCTTCCAATAGCTTCGTCCCTGAAGAGGTCAACGAATGTAGCGAGGAAAACGGAAAAGGGGAGAAAAAGATCCTCCGTCGGCAACGCCTCGGATCGCGAATTGACAGCAGCCGCCGCATCGCCGAGTCGCAGCGGGCGCGATATTTACGACGATCGGAAAGGAAGAAAAAGAAAGTCGACCCATGCATCTTCGCGCAAAAGTCGAGGGAGAAAATGGGGGAGAGTGAGTATCCCTCTCTTAAACATTCCACGTCAAAGGTTATAAACGCCCCCCCCCTCCTTCCGACTCCCGAAGGACGTACTGCAGAACATTATCTCCGCTTATCTCCGCTTCCACGCACATTATCGATCCACCTGAACGGCGCACACTCCCCCACCTACCCACACATACACATACACAGGCACTCGCTCGCTCTCTCTCTCTCTCTCTCTCTCTCTCCCTCTCTCTCTCGGCTCGGCTCTCGGTTGCCCTCCGAGAGTGCACTCTCGGCGCGGTACCAACCTTGAAAGAGATGCGACAGGGTGGTACCTTTGAAACACGTGCAGCCCATAATAAATCCCATCATCGGTGCGGCCGTCGCCCAGGAGCCGGCCTCAGCTCGAGCGGCGCGGGGAAGAGCGCAGCGCGACCGATCGGGGCCTGAGGATCGCCCTGGTCCACGACGTCCACGGCGACGACGGCGGCGGTGACGGCGGCGGCGGTGGCGGCGGCGACGGCGACGGCGGCGACGACGACGACGAGGCCGAGCTTGCCGACGACAGCGTTCTCCACGATCGACGGGCCTCCCGGGGAGCGCGGCGGACGCTCGAGATCGCGAAGAGACCGGGAGAGTCCAGCCGGCGGCACATCGCGCACTAACCTCGGCCACGCGCTCTCGCTCGCTTTTTCAGGCGCGGCCGCGACGCGACGGGACGCGGCGCGACAGCGGTGCGATGCGGTGCGATGCGATGCGATGCGCTGCGGTGTCCGTGGCTGAATATGTATGTGTGTGTGTGTGTGTCTGTCGTCGTCGTCGTCGTGCCCGCGGTTAGCGGAGGTTAACGGTTCACCAACGGCGGCACGTGCGAGCGAGCGTCACGTGGCGCTGGATCGGCAGCCATCGGGAGCCCTCCGAGAGCGGGAAGCGCGCGCTGATCGTCGTCGCGGCTCGATCGAGCCGGCATGGCGACGACGGACGGAGAGGATGTCGCGGGATCGTCTCTCCGGGATCACGAGAACGATCGCTTCGCTCGAGCGAGTCGTTCGGCCGAGCTGCAAGAGGTCGTGGTCAGGCGGAAGGCATGTGATTGTTTAGTCCTCTGTGGGCGATGACGGGGACGAGAAAGTGTGTGTGAAAAAGAGAGAGAGAAAGAGGGGAGGTGCGAGGGTCAAGTTGGCAGATTGCTGACAAGTCGCGAAATATCTCTTGCAAGGACAGCCGGTCAATTAATAGGAGAAACCATCCCTTCCGCGGGATGGGGAAGTATTCTCGACTAATTGCCGCCTCGGTGCTCGCGGCAGCGTCGTTACTTGACCGAAATAGAGCTCTCTCTCTCTCACTCTCTCTCTCTCTCTCTCTCTCTCTCCCTCTCTCCTCTCTCTTCTAAAGGAGTGGAAACGGGTGTCGCGACAGATGACTCGTTCATTTCGGTATCTTTTCGTGCCAACATCCGACGTTCGTCCTACCGATCGCCGGTCAGGGAGGGGGGGAGGCAGGAAGGTCGCAAGACGTGTCCCTCGCTCCCTCCTCGACATGCTTTCCGTGCGTGTCGAACGCATCCGATTTGAATTATACGAAGTATATGAAAATCCGGAGGGACAAACCGGTCGATCGAGAACTGAAATCACGCAAATCCGTAGCGTAGCGAGTGGAATCGAGGACGGAAGTGTATTCGAACGGAAGAAGGATCGCTTCCTTCCGCTCGCGTCGGCATTCGCGACATTCGTTCAGTTATCGCGAAGATCGGCACACGCCGATATCGGTGATTCGACGGAGGAAGAAACAGCAAGGCGAAATTATCCAATTTCGCGAGGCTTCACAGCTTCCGCGGACTGAATGAACGACGTCGAGACTCGGTATTTCCTCGCAATCTAATGAGAGGGCCTTTTATTTTCTCGCTGGTGCTCAAACTTCCTGCGAGAGCTTCACGGGTGAGCGAGTCGGAGTCTTTCGCACGGACCCGATTCGTCGCGGCAGATTCGCGAGATCAACGACGTGATCCTCTTCGTGTCACACCGTACCATCTAGGTTAACGTTTCGCTCTCCCCCCCCCTCTGCCTCCTTCCGGCCGCCCCCGCAATTGTATTGTCACCTCCGTTGCCTCGTGGCGCGGCGCGGCCGTCGGAACTAGGCAATCGTGACCGGAAATCAGTCAAGGCTCATGGATGATGTCCGGCGTGCGGCACGTCGTCGTGCTTTCGCAATCGCATGCGAAGGCGCGATAAGATTGTCTATCTGCGCGCACGATGAATGAATTATTCGTCGCAGTTTTCGCACCCGCCGCGACGGTTTATCGGCGGCGTTGCGCGTTTTTTTCTATGGTGGGTTGAAAATACGTAAAGATAACAGCGCGTTACGATAACAGAATGAGAACCGACTCGGTCGCCGCGCGAATAATCTACGGTGAGAGAGACGAAGGATAAAAATTCACGAGTTCATCGCGAATCAATTCCGTGACAGCGAAATTTTAATTTTAATTAATATTCTTTTCCGGAAGAGCGTCGTTTTTTCTTCGTATTTTTTCTGCTTTAGCATTACCAGAGATCGTACTCTCTATTTTTTTTATTATAGAGGAATAGGGAAAAATTATGATGAGAAAGAAGGGAAATATTTTATGAAAAAAAAAGGGAGAAATTTTAATTGATAAAAAACAGATTCATATCAAAAGACTAATAACACTGATATATTTGAACAATAGTTTTATTGAAAATAATATTTTTATTAAAACGGTAATATCTTTATTGAAAAACGCAATATATATTTATCAATATATGATATCCCAAGTAACAAGGTGACGTTATTAAGATGCCTAAAGACGTTATTAACATGTCACTTGATATCACCTTGCTACCTGGGAAACATAAAACTTCTGCTAAACTCTAAAATAACAAAAAAACGTTCGTACATAAGTTGTGAGTGATACATATGTATGTATCTATATATGAGACAGATATAATAAAATGAATTTTTAAAATATATTCCAAACAAAATATAAAAAATTATTAAGTAATTTAAGAAGGAAAACCAACATAAGGTGTGCACGGAGAAAATATTGTAGTAAAAATTATTAAAAAAGTGTGCAATACTGGATTATATCGAAAGGAATTATTATCGAAATTACAATATATGTTGTAATCTTCAGTGATGTGTACGCATCATATACATCACTAAAGATTACAACATATATCGTAACTTCAATCATTATTCCGACATGATCCAGCATCACCCAATTTTGTGTTAATGTTTACTACAATATTTTCTCCATATAGAGACACGTTTTTACATTGCGTTTTGCAAAAGTAATTGCATACTATTTCTTTAACTTTTTTGTTTATTATTAGCGCGCCACCTTCTTCAGACACATATCTTGTCAGAATTTCGGAACATTCTCGGTCTCGAAATTCCGGCCCCCGGAAAAATACGCGTCGGGAGATGGCTGCACTTTTCTACACTATCTTATATTCAAAAAGGACTCAATTAATACCCGATATCATATACTCGCCATTGAAAAGGTTGTCTGATTTTTTTGTAAGTTTAAGAATTTCCTATTATAGAGGATATAGAGGATTATGGATTTAAGAGGAAAAAAGAGGAGATCAACATAAAAAGGGGAAAAAGAGGAAATAGGAAAGAGAGAATACGACCCCTGCATTACGTTTCTTTAGTTCTCACGAGCGTTCGCTGTTTCCCGCTGACAGGTTACAAGCTTTACCTGGTGTGTCTGAGGTTAACAAGCCTCTCATTAATTAATAAAAATTAATGATAAATTGGCAGCTATCGGCAAAAGACGCTCTGACAGCCGCGGAAGAAAATGCGCAGCTGTCGGCGGAGAATTTCAAAGGATCTCGCTCGGACCGCATCTAGAGAAACGAACGTCCTCTGTGTAATACGTAAATCCTCAGGTAGTCTTGCAAAATAATGCGCAAACTGTTATCGCCTGTTAAGACTGTTATCAACGACAAACATCTTTTCATACGACGACGAGACTGGATTTCTATCGAGCGTGTGTAAAGCAGCGCCGCCGCGACGCGAATAATTTCCATCGATGGAAAAAGTCTCGCGAGAGCGAGAGTGAGCGAGAACATTAATCTCGCGGTGCTCACCGTAATTTCGAAATGCTGATAATAACAATGCGCGTATATGTTTCAGACGACGCTATAGATTTCATTAGTCGCGATTCAAGCGCCATTCGTTAAAGCGGGAGGAATACACACGCCATTTCTGATTGCGTTTATCCCTCTAAGCCGAGCTTATTAAGCTCGCGCGTACACACACGCGCGCGCATATACACACAACCACGTACATACACACACACACACACACACACACACACACACACACATCAAATACGGGCCCGTCGCGCGCGTCAACAGTTGACTTTCACAGGATTTCAACAGAATCTCCTTTTCTCTCCCTCCCCCGTCGCTCCCAGCCGCGCGCGCACGGCGCGTGATTAATGCGTGCATTAATATTGCTATAAACTTCCACGGCTGAAATACGGGATCCCTTATGAATGTCATTAATCTACGGGATCGATAGAGAGCCGAAGCAGACGCACGCGGCGCGCTTAATTAATAAACGTTCGCGCCGCGACGATGTCTCCGGCAATTGCCCCTCTTTGTTCCTCGCCCTCTGCACAGCGAGAAATACAGGCGATTAAGTCATACGTTATAAAGTTGAGCGAGAGCCGCGTTTGTTTCCTACACATAAACATCGCAACGCGATGAGAACGTAGTCTTCGGGCGGCCGACGCGGTAGAATTTTCCCGCCGCTTTTGGTTTGTTTTTCCCCTTTTCTCTCTCTCTCTCTCTCTCTCTCTCTCTCTTTCATTGATTCTTTGTCGTTTCTGCATAATTCCGTTACGGACGATTTACACGGAAGCTATCGCGGCGGACGCACGTAAAACTGAGAAACGACCCGAATAGCTGCTGGCTATCGCGAGCGAATGTAAAAAGATACGAGCGCTACTTCCGAAAAACATGTCGGTTTCCCCGGCCGCGTTTCCGCGGGAAACGGCGTCAGCAGCGCAAGCTGGATCGCCAGCGACGGCGGCAGGGGAAGAGAAAAAAAGGAACAAAGACAGAGAGGAAGAGTCCAAAAGAGGACAAGAAAGCGCGACGCAATTTTCAGCCGCGAAGTGCAGTTTCACAGCTGGCGCGTCCGCGCCGCGCCGTTTCGCGAGAATTACGCGAGCGAGGGAGCTGCACACAGAGGAGGGGGGGAAATAAAACAAAGTAAAAAGAAAAAAAAAAGGAAAAACGCTGAGACTCGCGTTCCGTCATTCGCGTGGGCGACTTTAACCGCGCGAGTCTCGCGTTCTGTCGCGGATCAGCCGCGGGCCGCTAATTATCTCGCCCACCGACGGCCGGCTATTTCTGCCCGTGATTGTTCGTCACGATGCATCGACGGAAGGGCGGTAGGGAGGCGAGAAGAGGGGGAGAGCAGAGGGGATCGATGGAGTACGCGAGTGGCGGATGGGGAAACGGGATCGGGTTGCGCCGATTCTCGTGCGGCGAATATACGTGACCGCGTATCGTCCGGCCGATGTCGCCCCCCCTCCCGCCCTCCTCTCGCCCTCTCCAGTCTGTAGCTGCCGTTAATTGATCTCACGAGTGGTCTATGTGCCGGCCGGCTCTCCCTCTCTCTTCTCGAGATCGCGATCACGGTGCGCTGATGAGAAGCGAAGAGGATTTATCGCGCCTACTCGGGACGGAATTTTCGACGGACCGGCCCGCCCCCGTACGTTAAATTAGCGTCGACCATACCGTAGCGCGCGCGCGCGACGGTAAACCGACGCGGTGGCTCAGATTTCGTTCAATTAATCGCGCTGCGTTAATGATCGCGCCGCGGCCAGAACGCGGCCTCCTATACGTGCGCGCCGCGAATCTCGAGGGATGCGCGCTACGTGCCGCGGGTGTCGGCGCGCGGGTAATACGGTAATTATAGCGGGCAATAATGATGACGAGGACCATCAATGCGACGACGACCGATCGAAGCGAGGACGGCGCGACGCGACGGACACTTTCGCAGCGCGCCAACGGCGGAGAAAATCCACGCGTAGCTCGCGAGCGTGTCAGATTTAAAGCTCCACGCGAAAGCAACTCGAGCGTTCATCACTCTGACATGAATATTTCAGCCGGGCGTTGACTTTGACACGCCAAGCTTCGCCCCGAACGTCAACTTTCAGCACGTCGGGGGATGCAACCGGGGGGGGCTGTTAACTGTTAACGTCCGACCTTAATTTCGGCGCTAACTTCGACACCGGAGCCCGACACTCGAGCGTTAAACAAACGACAACTGGAAACGGATGGGACAAAATGAAACCGCACAAAACACATCGCGCGAATTCGCTCTCGAATTCGCGCGAGACCGATTTTCCCCGGCGAGACGTTCGTCGCTAAATTCAATTTCAACGAATTACACTTGTACCGTGAAGCACTTCGGGGAAGTTGCCGCGGGAAAGGGTGGAGCGGCGGCGAGAGGGAGGAAGGGAGGGAGGGAGGGAGGGAGGGAGGGAGGAGAAAGAGAAAGAGAAGAAAGCTCGATATTATCTCGGGCATGGGAAGTCTCCGAGCCAACGACTGTTAATAAGCCGGTTAGCTCGTAAATTAGACAGAGCGGCGCAATTTAGCGGCGTACACGCGAGACAAGGCAAGAAAGCCTTCCCTAGGCTGGTAGATAGGCGGGGGGATGATAAAATGAGGGGGAAGTTCTCTCCGCGATGTGTAGTCGCACGCGAAGTCTGCGCCCGACGTCGGCATCGACGACGGCGAAGACGAAGACGAAGACGACGACGACGACGACGACGACGACAACGACGACGATGACGACGACGACGACAATGGTAGTCACAGCCCGGGCGCGCGTCTGACTAGACGCGGTGCTGCACTACTGCGAGCTGCGAGCGCACAGCCGTGCGTGCGTGTTACCGCTGGGAACTCGATCCCGCGACTCGATCCACGAATATATCTCTAATGCTCGTCTCGAAATTATATCACCGTGAATAAAGCCAGGGGCTCTCCGCGATTCAATAATTATTGAAAAGTTTCCCGATGGAGTGAATTTTCCCCGACTCTCGATCGCCGAGAGGGTATTACCGCTGCTACACGCTGTTCGGAAGTGAAAGCGAAGCGAAATGAATACTGTGCAGTCCGTAGAAAAATAATTATTAAAAAACAAATAGCTTCTTTCTCATCCCGATGTACGAGCGGATTTCTCGCTCCTCCTCGGATCGGTTTTCGAGAGAATTATTACCGCGCGCGCTCTGCACTCTCGGAGGTAGAGCGAAGCGAAGTGAATATCGCACACCGCCTACAGTGATTATTAAAACAAGAGCAAGGAGGATTTCTCGACTCGGGTCTTCCGTAACGACCGCTGCGAAGTTTTATTACCGCACACTGCTCGAAAATAAAAAGTCAGGACAAATCAATATTGCCAAACGAAGGGGAGAAGTGTTTCTCGCGGCCCCGATTTCAGCGAATCTTCCAATGGCTCTCGACTTCCCCGCGATTCCAACCCGATCAAATCCATCGGTGAAATCCCCCCTCCCCCTTCAACTCAACGACAAGATTGACGCGGACGACATCCCCGGTACGTATGTTCGTTCTCCACATACCACTCGTCGCGTATCCCGGAGGGATAATGTGCTTACTCGCGCGTATTTACGGGCACAGAGGGGGGCGGGGGGGAGAGAGAGATATTGGAAATCCATCTGCGACGGCGATCGCACGCGACTGTGCGCGCTAATCCCGACGAGCCGCGGCCGCGGCCGGCAATCGTCGCGGCTGTAACGCGGAAAATACTCGTTCAGAGCCGCGGCAGCGCAAGTCGCGCGGCGGCCGGAGGCGATGGCCAATAATACGTCGTTATTACGACCCAATTAGAGAGCATCGGCTCTTCAAAGGCAAGAAAGCAAAACTCGAGGAGCACTTCGCCGGGGCTTTATGCGCAGGAGATCAATAATCGGGGACAAGCGCAACAAACGGAAGAGCGCGATACTAACCGCCGCCGCCGCCGCCGCCGCCGCCGCCACCCTCGGCTAGGACTTTTATTCCGCGATGTATATTTCCGCTCTCCAAGCCGCTCGGCTGTAATATTTAATGCGGCCGCGCGATGTGCAACGCATTGCCGGCGCGCGGCGCTCTTCTTCCTTCCCCTTTCGCGCGCGTAAATCGCGCTCGCGTTGTTGATCGCGCGCGTTTGACATTTCGCTGCCGAGGCGTTTGAAATATTTTAATGACAGCGCGCGTACAATGACGGGCGATCGCTACGTCGTGACAAAATATCACACGACGACGACGCGGTTTTAACGAACCGCGTTAACGAACGAATAGGAACGGGCTATTAATTAGCGCTTTAAATTTCGATGGCGTTTCCGACGTGAAATCCAATCAGCGTAATTTGTTTAATAACGCGAACGTCAGCGTATGCGCCGCCCCCGCCCGCGCCGCTGGCGGCGCTCAATTCCAGCGTGTAATTGGCTCGCCGGATACCGCGCACGTGTAGCGCGGCCGATTTTTGCTCCAACTGACGAAAAACGCGTCCGTCGATCGTCATCGCGCTTTCCACGACACCCCGTTGTTGTAGCGCGTGATGACGCGCCTGCCTTCGCCCCCATTATATAGCGGGGTTGCGTGAGTGCGTGATAATTTTTTCTCACGATAAACCGCCCGTGCCTCCCTCTGGTCGTGATAAAATTCGAGCGCCGAGAGAGAGAGAGAGAGAGAGAGAGAGAGAGAGAGAGAGAGAGAGAGAGAGAGAAAGAGAGAAAGACGCGGAAAAGAGGAAACAAGAAGCACGAGTTTCGTCGATTTGTCTCGCGAACACCCATATTAATCAGCCCGCTGTTTTCGCCGACCTTTTCATCACGACCCTCATCTTCCACGACACGAGCCTCTTGCCGACACGCTCCGGCGTTCAGTTAATTTCCCGTCACGTCGGGCGATTCGCCCACGAAAAGTTTCGACGCGCGTGAATGGCGAGGCACACACATCACCGAAAGGGCGTGATAAAGAATTTCTTATCGATGTAGCACACGAGATTCGGCGCGAGGGAACCTCCGAGAGATATTTAGTGTAACGTGGGTGACCGACTGCAATGTTATGTGAAATAAACGCTTTTTCGATCTTTCTCTCTCTCTCTCTCTTTCTTACTTTCAAGCTCCGAAATTCCAGGCTGAAAACACCGCGAGATGTTCTCGGAACGGATTTTCCCGAAAGTCACGGAACTTCCGCGTCGGGCAAATCTTTACGCTAACTCACAGCTCGAGACTGCACTGAGAGAAAAGTATATGATATTTGGAACTATAATGATACAGTAACTAAATTATAGTCCGAAATATCATATTTATAGTAAGTATTACCATAATATCGGTAATAATTACGATATAGGCATAGTATAACCAACTACATAATATTTTTATTAAGAATTATAGTAAGTCAAACTGAAATTATTGTATGGATACAAATCCATAAAATGGTAGGTAAAGTAACTCTTTAATATAGTCAATATTATCGGAATATTTGCTAAATGATGACAGATGTAACTATATGAATATTAAACCTCACTGTATCAGTGAATGAGAAATTAGCATATATATGTGGTAAAAGTAACTAAACAATTATTTCAGACAATCATTGACTATATATTTGTGTTTATTCTACTATATCTTGCAGGTTCCACGAACTATAAAAATATGGTTGACGCCAAAATGAACTATAAAATACAGTGAGATTATAGTTAATCCAACTATATTTTTCTATCAGTTTCTATCTAACTATGTTTTTCTAACTAGACTTTTCCAACTATATTTCTCTAACTTTTCTATCGACCTTCAAGTTGCTCGCCATTTTCGTCACACACAGGTCGGCCGACGTTCCGATGCATTCCCGCGCGCGATACAGCTTTATCCCGCAGCGGCATCCGAAATCCCGCTCTCACCCAAAACGACGGCGAGTCCGCGGAAGAGAGTCAATAGCGCGAAACTTTTCAAGGCAAGTATCCCCTCAAAGTAACCGCGCTCGATCGTGTCTCGGGGCTAACTTAAAGATAGAAAATTTATGACAAGAGAGATTCTACAAGAGCTCTATGGAACTCTCACCTTTCGACTTTGTCGCGCCGCCTAATTGCAAAATCAATGTCCACCTCCCGCAGAACGGCAACATCGAAGCCGGACAAGAGTAAAAACGTGTCGCGCGCGCGCGTGCATAAATCGCGGCCGCGCGAGAGTTCGCTCCTCTTCTTTCGCAATCGAGAGAGGACTCTCTTTCTCTGTAATCGCTTGATCGTCGCGTCATTCCGGCGGCGCCGGAATGTCGCGCGATTGCACACACGCGGGCTATTCTGATCTCGAATGAAACGTTGTCGAGAGATCGAGTTATACGCGCGATGCAACACGGTGTAATACGTTTCGGAGATTGACTCGCGTCGCGATATGCAGCTGCCGAAAACACGATGGAGTTTGTGTCTCTCTCTCTCTCTCTCTCTCTCTCTCTCTCTCTCTCTCTTTCTATCTACCTATCTGTCTCTCAGCCGCGCGCGTACCTCGCTACGGAGCTCTGCTCGAAACGGGTCCGATTTTACTTCGAATTTCAGCCACAGAAGGACCACGAGGACGCTCCGCGGCGCGTTCATTAACGAAGCGCGCGCGGGCGGCGCAATAATTACGGCTGGATCTTCTATTTCTCTGGGAGCGGCCCGCGGCGGCTCGGCCGCCCTCGGTCGAGAGTCAACAAAATTTACATAAGTACGTTACGGCTCTCCGCCGCGACCGGATGCAATTTTATCCTTCCAATTACGAGCGCGCTCGCGAGAGAACGTCGGCGGTTCGTCTCGCAGGCAGCAATTAAAGAAAACGCGCGCCGCTTCGTTAATACGAAGGCGAGCTCTTCGTCTGCGACGCGAAGAACGACCGGTGGCGTGTAGCAGGAGGAGGGGGGGAGGAGCGAAGCTTCCAAGACGCATGTACGCGCAAGCCGATGAGCAACGAATGAAAACGATCGATACGAAGCGCCGTTGTCGGTGAAAAAAAACGGAAGCAACGAGGAGGAAGGAGAAATGCGCGGAAGGATTCCAAGCGCGACCGAGCAAAGTTCATAATTCATGAGTCTCGTGGACGAAATTTTTTTCCTTCGTCCTTTCTTCCTCCCCCGCAAGGACGGACGTCCGTCCGACGACGTTTCATCCGCTTTAACGTGTCACGTCGACGGGACCTCTGCCTGCAGTCGTGGCGTTTTCTCCGACGCGGGCACCCAGCGCCATTTTCCGTCTCTACGACACTTTTGATGGCATCGGCAATTTTTATGTTTCTCGTGTCGCCGCACCGAAGGTCTTATACACGCCGGCGCACGTACGACACGTCGGATGTCTCGCAGCAGTAATACCGTAAATACCTGCTCGCGTGGCGGCTTTACCGTGAAATATTATGAGCAAGATTCCTCGTGTCTGCATTTGTGCCTAAAAGCGGGTCGAGCGGGGGGGGGGGGAGCGCCACGCAGCCGGTTTTGACGAGCTGTTAAATTTGCAGCGGAAAAGGAGAAAAAAGAATAGTGCAAAGCGATTGCAGAGAGATGTCGAGGATGGACGCGACGGAATTATTGCAGAATAATTTCGACCGACATAGAAAGATTTCTCAGGATTTCCTCGGAAGTAGTCGGGAATTCTCAAATTTGACGCAAGACTGGTTATCCAATTACGATGCCAATTAGGAATCCCCCCCTGCTATTCCAAACGTTTCTTTCTACAATCGAAACAGGAATGCTGTGCAATATCCCGCTTTTTTCCAATCGATAACGACCACACGCTTTCATGCTGTCAACTTTTTTATACATCACTCGATTTATTGTACTCGATGGAATAAAGAATCTAAAATGTTTAACAAGATACCTAAAGTTGGATATGTACCAAGTAAAAATATAATATACGCGATTTTATTCCAAGCATTTGTCATTTATTAAAAAAAAAAAAAAAAAAAAAAAAAAACCACAAAAAACGCCTTGGGAGAACCCTCAGCAAGAAAGATGAGATCCATCCGAATCGGGGAGCCATCATTTTTCCGGGTGGTCGAAACGGATCGCAATTTGACCTCGGAAATTCTCTATGCGGGGATATCATTTCTCACACATGGAGCGCGTTATCTACGGACACTTGAAATGCACTTGAAATGCAAGATCGCCCGAATCCGGCGGGCGGTCTTTCACCCGACAGATTCTCCGACAATCCTCGATTGTCCCCGGCGAGGACGCGTCGCGCGAATTCGGAGGAGTCGCACGCGAGAAGAAGCAGCGGCGCGGCCCATGGATCCCCCGGATCATCCTATAAACTGCAGCACAAGGTATCTCCGAGTAATCTAGCCGGGCGGGGCGATAAATAGAGAGAATAGAGCGCGCGCATGGCGGCGGCAACGGCCAAGTCGTACAAAATAGAACATCGCGGGAGCGATTGGCGTCGCGCTCGCACCGCCGGCGGATCGATGGAGACCTCGCGGGTGCTCGCGCGACAGAGAGAGGGAGAGAGGAGAGAGTATGATAGCCGATCGATCGCGCGGATAAACGAGCGCGATATTCACCGGCCGCCCCCCGCAGGGACGATGATTCACTGGAACGGAACGCGTAGGCGGCGCGCAGTTAACGCGGGAAAAACTATTAAGCTCCATCGACGCGGAAAAGAATAAGATGAAGCGGCCGCGACAGTTCCGAAGCCCGTCCGTTGTCCAGCTTCTTGTCCAGTTCATCCCGCGGCCGGCGGAAGATTAATAATCTAGAATGATAGAGCGACCGCGGTATCGCGGTATAAAAAGCGGCTCACATTGCGACAGCTACGCCGGTATCGGTGGACTTTGGTGCGCGCGCGCGCGCGCGATATCGGAGATAAAAAATTGCTCGCGATAAACGGCGAGCACCTCTGCCTTCGTCGGCTGAGCGAGAGGCGAAGCCAGATAGGAGCGAGACGGAGGAAAGAAACGGACGATAAACATGATCGTGATAAGCCCAGTCGAGAACGTTGCTCGCGTCGGCCGCAGGAATCAGACAAGTGGTTTCAAGAGACGAAGAGAGCCGCGGTAACGACCCCGAGCTTTCTTCTTCTGATGCAAAGGGAAGCAGAGGGAGAAGAGAGAGAGAGAGGGAGAAAAATAGCGGGAGAACTACGTCTGGTGGAAACGCAAGGAAATAAACGTAAGTTACGCGTACGGAGCCGAGCCGGGTGCGGTTGAATCGCACTCGGTATGCAAGTGGCGCGGGGGAGGGAAACGCCCCGCGCGGCTTATTCCTCGAGCGAGGGTGAGGAACACGCGCGGTCGTGTCGCGGGAGCGAGCGGGCGAACGCGTTCGAAACGAGAGAGGGATGGCTGTGCGACGGTGATTTACATCGCGAAAACGCGACGGCCGCGATTCGCCTATCGGATTTAACCGAGCATCAGGTCGGAAATGTTCTCCCCCTTCCTCCCCCACCTCCTCTCTCTCTCTCTCTCTCGCTCTCCCTCTCTCTCCTGGCGGGAGCCAGGTAACGGCCGGCTTTGCTGCGAGTTCAAGCGGAGAACGGGCGATCTCAGCCCCATCATCGATCCGCCCTCGACTCGCCGCAGCCGCAGCCGCCGGCACCCCCTCGAGGCCAAGGAGAGGATACATTCATGAATCGAAAGCGCGTTAAGCGAGCCATGAATGCGAAGAGCGGATCAATCGGCCGGGACTCGCGAGAGGTCTGCGTATTTTTCGGCTGCGAGTCCGACGGAGCGAGCGTCGTTTGCGAGACTAACGTGCTGCCGCAGCAAAGAAATGATCGAAACTCCGCAGGCGCGCAAACGACAGGGCGGATCAAAAAGGCCAATAGGAATCTGCGCGAGACTACAAAAAATTCGGTTGGCTTCTCGACAGAATGTGACAGGGATTCCTACTTCTTTTCTGTCGGATTCGGAACTCCGGGGGAAAAATACGCGAGAAGCAAGAAATGTTTATTCGGTGAGTTCTTCCGCTTCGAACGAAATAAACAATCTCCGTCGTAAAAAAAAAAAAAAAAAAAAAAGGCCACAGTTTTAAGAAAATATATTTTCCCACTTGAAAGAGACTTTCTGGCATGGGAGAAATATATTGTTACATGCCGTCGAATAGATTTCTTTTGCTCCCTTATATTTTTTCGTTCAGTGCGGCGATCGACATCTTGCGTACACTTTCGTAGGCTTTTTTTTTTTTTAAATCTGCTGTTGAGATTAATTCGTTGGAGCCACGGCTGGCTCCGAAAGTTCCTACTGTTTGCCAGCCGAAAGCGTCAACCACATCTCAGACACGTAATGTAAGGTATATATGCGTTGGTTCCCTTTGAACGTCAGCTCAAACAGACGCATGTGCCGCGCGAGCGTCAATTAACACTTTGACTACGGACCTAATTTCACGGGTATGTATCCTTTGTGCGGAATTTTTTCCCGTCCCTTTTTATGAAAATGATACCGCGAGAGCACGGGTACTCGAGAGAGAGAGAGAGAGAGAGAGAGAGAGAGAGAGAGAGAGAGAGAGAGAGAGAGAGAGAGAGAGAGAGAGAGAGAGAGAGAGAGAGAGAAAGAGAACAGAAATACTCTGCTTAAGAGGAAAGCGCGACGACGGGGCTAAGAAGAGACACGCGGAATCACAAGTTCTCGGGGAGAAACAAAAGGAGCCGTTTCGAAAATTCACCTCGCGAGAGCCAAGAGATTACAAAGATCCGCGCTGAATGAAGAGCCCGAAAATCGCCATCTCCGTGCGAGACATTCCCGCGGATACCCGCGGATTTTTCCGGACGAGTCACTTCTCGGCTGTCGGCTAATTAGTCATACGCGCGCGCCGGGAATAATATCGTACGGCTCTCCCCACCTGAGGCCGCTGATTTCGCTCTCGCGCTGCTCCTGTCTTGTTAGAATTTTACGAACGTCGGGATCCGGTCCGACGTCATCGCCGGAGAATCGAATAGGCGCCTAATTGCGATTGAATGCGTCTTTAGAGACTTGCGGAGTGGGGGGGGGGAGGAGGAGGAGGAGGAAGAAACCCCGCGACGCGTTTCCCGATGCTAAGCCACGACCGGGTTCTACGAGACGAGCTGAAGACGGTGAAGAAGCAGAAAGAGGAGAGTGAGAAGGAGAAAGAAAGAGAGAGAGAGAGAGAGAGAGAGAGAAGTAGGGCTGCTTTACAGGATCTCCGCAGCGTTACATCGATCGATGATTTAAACCCTCCCCGGCGGTCTCGCCCGGATAAGAGCGCGCTGATCAAAACAAGCGCGGAGAAAGAAACTAATCAGCGAACGGCCGCGAGCGAGATTGCGAGACGCGTTTCAGCCAGCTGCCCGATCTCTCTTTTCGAGCCGGGCTGATCGAAGCTGCAACAACAACCTCTCTCCCTCTCTCTTTCTCCCTCTGGCCGAGCGACTCGCGCTTTCGCGCGGCTGAGCGGCGCCCACGCGTGACCGCGAGAACATCGACCGACCGTCGCTATTCATCGCCGAGCTTCGCTCGGAAATAACCGGTTGAACCACTGACATTGAACGGGAAAAGCCGCGGCGAAATAACGGACGACGCGCGGGAAGACGCGCGCCTTCTCTTCCTGTTCGCCTCCTCACGCCGAGGCAGCCGGCCGTGGCGACCTTCGGAGCGCGCAGGGGAGCGTGCGAGGCTTCCGGCGAATGAAGCGAAAGGCGCTTCTACTTGAAAAGCGCCTTCGGATTAGCAATACCGTCTTGCGCGCTTCAATAGTCCTCTCTTTGCCCTCCTTCCCCTCCCCCCTCCTTTGTCCACCCCGTCGCCGCTACTAAGGTATTCCCGGCTCTCTCTCGTTTTCGCCGGCTCCACCGACGTCGGTCAAACTTCAAGTTTGACTCTTAGGAGATCTCTTTTTCGAATTTTCACTTTTCTTTGGACTTTTTAGGTTCACACAGAGCGTGTGGAACTTAAAAATCGAAAACTTTTGGCTCTGATGTTTCAGATTAATGCAGCAGATGCTAGGTTGTACGCCGTGGAACAACTCAGGCGGCAACTCAGGCCGTCTCTGAAGCAAGTGCCGTACAGCCGCCATTTTGAAATATTTAAAAAGACAAAAAATTTTTTCGAAAGTTAAGAGATAGAATAATATGTACATAAAATTTTAATTATATAGAATAAATAGTTTCTTCACAAAAAATCGTAAAAGTTCGCTTATTTTCGGCTGCCTAAAGGGCAGGCAACCTCCCCCCTTAAGGGGATTGGAGGGTCAGATTACTGAAAAATCGTGCTTGTTTTTTCATAATATTTTGTGACGAACTGAATAAATGCGCGAGAATGAAAATTTTTCATATATTTATATAACATATGAAGAGTAGAAAAATTTTGTTTATTAACAAATATTCATACAAATACACGTCCACTTAAATTTTAAACGCGTTTCTCTCGAAATTTTATTGTTCAACTTTTTGCAGTGATTTCTCCGAAAGCTTCCTGAGCTTCGTATCGATTTGAAATTTTAGAGCAATAATATATTTGTTTGTCTGGCTCTCAGGTGAACCATGGACAACTCCGTCAAAATATTTCATTTCGAGATATTAATTTTTTTATCGTAAAAGGATTGAAAAATTTGAATTTTTTCCTAATAATAGCTGCCACTTTGTTAATTTTGTTCGATATTTTTATTTTATAGTGCTTCACCGGATAATGATAAGCCTCCTTGAGATTTCTAGCTAAAATTCGCTCTGATCGGACCACCGAGAGCCGAGATATCACTGCAAAAACGACAACTTGAGAAAAAGAGGAGAGTATATTTCAGCTATATATACCGTATATTTATACGAGCATTTGTTAATGAACAAAATTTTTCTGCCCTTCACATGTTATATAAATATACCTAAAATTTTCATTCTTGCACATTTATTCAGTTCATCGCAAAATATTGTCAAGAACAAGCACGATTTTTCAGCAATCTGACCGTCCAGGGTCCCCCCTTAAGGGGTCTCCACTTCGACGTCGGCGGGAACGAACTTGACACATTCACTCCTGCATGACGCGCGTGACAGGTACGTTCGCGAGATCGCAGTTATGATAATGGGCGAAAACGCGGCGGGCAATGCGCTTACCGATAAACGGATTAATATTCCTGTTCGTTAAAGTTCTCGGAATGATCACACGGGCGTCTCACGCGAAGCGGATCTTGTTAGGACGGCCGACGTGAGCGGAAAGTCAGCCGGGAGTCCCAGCCTGGCGGGGCTGGGACGTGTCGAGCGGCGAGCGAATTAGCCAATCGCACTCGGCGACTCGTTCGCGTCGAGTACGTAAGACTGTCATGTTTAAATCGTCGACGGTGATTCATCGATTCGCCCACCGCCTCACCGCCTTCCACCGCCCACGTCTCTCCGCGCGTCACGCTCCTAAATCACGACGAAAGCGGAGAATGCATACCCCGCCAGCGAGAGTTTGGGGAGAATAATTTACAGCCGCGTGAATACTTTGCCGCAATACTTCGGGCACGACGAAATTGCATGCTATTACCGTCGTCGTCGTTGTTGTTATTATTATTAAAATCGCCAGCGAGGCTTCCGGGCGATTCTCCAGGTAGGACGCGCAATAAGCCCGAAGGGGGTTAATGGCCGATTACCTTTGATTCCTCGAGGACGCTCCGCGTACGTCACGGGTCTTACGTCATCGGCCAGGTTGTAGGTCGGCGAACTGCGACCTGGATTCGAAGGATTCTCCGCGTGTTATCTGCCGACCGCGCGACGAATCGGTATTATCATCGATCGCGTGCGGAACGCCAAGCGAGCTGGCGCGTATCGACCTATCGGTTTGATTTTCCGCGCGCATCCCCTCCGGCGAGACTCGCCGGTGAAATTCACGCGGCCCATTCGGCACAGCCGTTTCATGAAAACTATGAAAGGCCCGAGAGGGGCGACGGCGACGGCGGCGGCGGAAAAAATGCGGGTTTTATCGGCAGCGGTTATCTACCCTACCCGCCTTTGGCAAGCAACTTGATAGTTTTTTTCCCCGCTACTTCGCGCTCTCTCTCTCTCTCTCTCTCTCTCTCTCCTTTGTCGATCGTCCGAGTTCTCCCGCGGTATTAAATAATTCGCGCGGCCAAGCCTCGAAGGAGCGAGAGAGAGAGAGAGAGAGAGAGAGAGAGAACGAGCGAGCGCTTCACGAGTGCCTCACCGGGTGACGTCGGCGAGGCAGCGTTCGGGTAGATCGATGACGCAACCCCCGTGGAAGAGAATTTAATTTGTCATTTGTAAGATCGATGCAGAATCAATGGGAGAGAAGGGGAGGAAGCAAAAGAAGTTGATTTTCCGCGACGTGCGCCAACTCGCGGGCGGCGCGGGAGAAATTAGCGAGAAAGGCCGGACGCTCTCTTCGCTCTTGGACGTCGTGTGCGCGTCTTTGAGGCCAAGTGCAAAAACTGCACGGGCGTTCGCCTCCGGATTAATTAGCAGGTATACGCTTGGCAGTGCGAGAGGGGGCAGAGGGAGAGAGCAATCGCGTGCAATCGGCTTGGCCGAGGTAGCAGTAAAGATCGAGTGACGCGTAATGAGAAACTTTGCAAATCGGATGCCTCTCCCGTTGCGTAACAAAAGAGCGAGTCGGGAGAGATCCTCGGATGTCAATAAAAATGCCGATAAAAAGAGGAAAAACGCCAAGCCACCGACAGTGCGGACGCGTGAGAGTGAGAATCGGTGGAAATTTTGACGGGGCGTTTTCGAGCGATGTCGAACGAGCGAGTCGGAATTCAGGCCGTCGGGATTGCGTTTGGCTGTTTCGCGCAAAATTATCGAATTCGATTCCCTGGTTTGCGTAATATTTTTAAAGCGCTTCGTTTACCATCGGCACATCGGCCAACCGCACACATACGGGCTCGCGACATTCTAATCGAAATCGAAACACGATTATAAAAACGAACGCGCGCCAGTGTCGTTTTATCGCGTTAATCATTGAGATATTATCCGTCGTGTTGAGCAGAATTTATACGCGACGTTCCATTCCCCTGGAAGACTCAAATTGCGACGAGTCTGCGAGTATTCGACTCTCCGATAATTAAAGACGTCGATTCGCGGCTTCGTGTCTGATAATTGCAACAAATTAAAAAAAATGACATATATCAAGAGTATAATTATTACATCACCTTCCGGGATTTACCGAAGTACTTAGTATACTTGTGTCACATGTTTATACGGTAACAAATGATAATTTGCTCTAGCCTGACCTAGCCCAGACCCGCCCAGACAGTCGCTGTCTTTTAATTCCAAATCCGACAAAAACAATCAGATGTAGACAAGCAATCGTAAACAATCGCGGTAGACTCATCTGGGAAAGAAGCATGATATCATCAGCGACGTACAAACATTATCGAAACTCTCTCTCCGAGCGGCAAAATTCGTCGTCGTGAAAATCCACCGCGAAGAAGAGGCAATAAGGTGTGGGTGGTTTTCGGAAGTTCACTCAAATGCGTTTACATCTCGGAGGCGGCGTGACTCGTGGCAGACGACGCTCGGCTGCTTTGATCTATTCCGGATCTCGTATGCCCCCCCCTCTCTGCGCCCTCCACCGCCAGGAATGAAACGCGAAACCCGCTCGTGTCTCCCTCTTTGTCGCACGCGTACGGTACAATATGCGTACAACACGTACACGTCATCCACCCCCGCGACGAGCGCGCGCGCATTGCGAACATCGCGCGTTACATCGCGCGCGCCGGGAGTACGTTCGTTGAACTTTGACCCGGAAACGGCGGCGCGGCCGCTTTGTGCTTGGCCTTCGACAACAGGTCGACGAGGTACGTAGGTACGTACACACACAAACACACACACACACGCATGCACGGCGCACCGTCCATCGGCGGCCGCGCGATGAAACGCGCGGATGCGCCTCCTTGGACGCCGAAAATCATCCGCGTCTGCTGCCTCCCTCGAGAGCGACGCACGCCTCGCGCTCCGCCGAAGCGGATTTCCTCGGGGACTCGTGATCGCGCGTCGAGATTGCCGAGCCTGAGATTTCTAAATGATATAAAGAAGCATGAGCGGCTGCAGAATTCTTTCCATTCTTCTTTTCGCTCTTTACAGTAGAAGATGGAGTTCGATCGATTAATCCGAATGTTCTGTGCATGTGTGTGTCCTAGTTGTGTAGGACAAATGCGTTGCATGTTTCGATAACGAGCAATCGCGAGGCGCGGCTGATTCTAACGAAGTGAATTAGGAGGCCGCGGTCTTTAACTCCATTTGCATCAGAAGCGAATAAATCGGTTCATTCTGCATTCATTTGTCGGAGCGCGAAAAGAACCCCGCAAGCCGCGATTTCTTACCGCAGATGAATCGAATTATCAAAAATCTCACGCTTTCGATCCGTTTTTTATTATGCTTCACTTTCGAGCCAAGAAAGAACTAAACTCATTCTTCGAATTGCGATTTTCGACGCAAAGTGGACCGAGTCATTAAAAATTACGCGTTTCCGATCCGTTTTATTATACTTGACACCGATCTAAAAAAAAGCAATTTTTCAACGTATATATTCGACACAAAAATATATTCCGTATTTTTCAAGATGGAGTCGCCAAAAATCACGCGATTTCGATTTACCGCGATCGACATCTCAGTCTATATATATATATATATATAAGGACGAATTATTTATGTATATCTTTTAAATCGCGATTTCTTACCGAGGACGGACCGGAGTCACAAAAACCGCAAGTTTCCAGTCCGCTTTACTGACGTCTTGATAAAGAAGAAAAGCTAATAGTGCGAACGAGTTAATCACATCGATACGGAGCGGAGAAATTCTTGCTTCTTTAAAATCCCAACACCCATCCAGAGTCTCGCCGCTGCGGGGGGGCCACGGCGATGGGTGAGACCTCGACGTTACGAGTCGACCGACCAACTCTCTCCGCTTCTCCGCTTCTCCGCGTCGTGAATAACAGCACTACAATGCGCGACTCGCTCGCTCGTCGCGCTCAAACTCGGGCTTATTTAACAAGTCGACGCAGCCGGACCCAAACTGCGGCGACGTCGCTGCCGCTTTTGTGCGGCCAGGACCGCAATTGTTAACACCAACGGCACCGGCGTGCGTCGCGAATGGAAAAATACCCCCCGCTCCCCGCTCGCCCCGTACCGCTGCATTTGCCGAGTTCATTCAGCGGCAGCAGCGATCGCTGCACTCGCGGCTCGGTTGCATCGACGCTAACGAGAGAGCCAGTCAATCGTGCTTAATTCAATTCTTCCTGCCCGTGGCTGTTATGAACGTGCGTATCCGCCGGCTACGCGCCAACAGAATCCATAAACAGACAGCGAATCATTAAATTCGAGGTTAGTTAACGCTAATTCCGGATTGATTATCGGAAAAACGGCGATACGACGCGCGCGCACGCGCGCGTATTGCGACGTCGGCCGACGAATACGCCGCGAATGTGACTGAGAGATCGCACGGAGAGGAGAAATTGCAGCGAGGGAGGGTGGGGGCCAACACAACTCCGGGGGGACGGGGATATTTCGCCGACTAAAATTCCCGAGATACGCGAGTACGCGAGTACGGCGACTGCCTGCGACTGCCGGATTGCCGGAAGCCGCGACGGCCGCTCGCGCGTAATCTACATCGTCGTCCTTGCAGTACGTCATTTCGCGCGTGGGCGTGGGCGGATACAAACACGATTCGGCCGGATAGACAAACTGCGGACGGTGATAGCGCGGAAAATGTTTGCCGTTCGAGCCGGCGCGAGTCCGACGCGACGCGCGTTATGCAAATGCGCTCGCCGGCGATCGATGCCGAGATACAATTGCGGCGCGCCCCGCTGATATCCGCCGCCCCGTTATCCCGCTGCTTCGCCACTCGATGCGAGCTTCGGTTCGACGGACCTTTCGACAAAAGCACGCGAGATTTTTCAGCAGAACGGCCTCGCCCGACGGGCGAGATTTCATGAGCCTCGTTCAGGAATCGGAGCGAGAAACTGGGAGAAGAGGCGCGCGAGTCCGGCGCGAGATACTTTCTGTATAAACGCGAGAGGAGACCGGTGGTTCTTTGCGCGAGACCTTTACACAGCGAAATGTTATGCATATTAACCCTCTGCATCGACACTTGTGATACACCCGGTAATTATAGATTATAATTTGCTATGAAAAATGTACGAGCACCTTTTAGTTGGGAGAAGTATTGAAATATTGAAAAACCAATTACACCTTATTTAATTACTAAATTCCTAAAAAACTACGAAAAAAGGTCCTTCTTTCCTTTAATGTTGTCGCCGCATTTTATTGCTTTATCGCGCTGTTTTCAAATTTTTTCCTAAAGGAGGCATGCCAGCCCAGCTGGCATTCCGAGCTGCCGGGATTAATGTTCATGCCAGCTGTGCTGGCATTCCGAGTGCAGAGGATTAAGACACGCACAGTTTTTCTTCCGAGACGTTTCTGCCGAACGTTCGCTGCGAAATTCTGCAGGAGGACGGGATTCCGCAAGGAGGACGAACTTCGTCGCAGGTAAATCGCGGCTATTATACTCGCGGCATAAAGTGGAAACGTGTCCTAATTTTGACAAATGCAACCCTCTCAAGAGCACTTGGGTCGCATATGTCTCGCAGCAAGCTGGAGAATTGATCTGGTGTTGGTTTGACCTGCTCTTTCCCGCGTAAAGGAGACATAACGTGACTTGAGATTCCTCGGGGGGTCCCGAAAGAGCCCGTAGAAACGCCTCATTAAATGCATTTGCAACGTGTCAACAGATTAAATGATTAAACGACGTTTAATCATTAAGACCAAAGCCACGCGGAGGAAGCTTCGGCCAATCGCGCGCGCTTCTGCGCGGAAAATAACACACCCGAATTCGCAATGAATCGCATTCGCTCTTTCGCGCCGACGAGAGCACAATGAGAGGACACTCTTTGCAATTCGGCTTTTCACGCAGGCAGTCGTCGCGAAACATCCCGTCCGCATTCATTAGTGACGAGTACCTGGACGGTCGCGTCGCGCGTCTCTGCCCCCCTCCCCCTCCTACGTAGGACGTCTTTCTTCCGCGGCCGTCAACTGTATTCACTTGTGTGTGCAATCGTCCCCTCGGCGAAGCACTTTGCGTCGGTGCTCGAGGACAATGCGTATAGCGGTAGAGACATCTTCCTGGGAACTCAGACCGTCTCGAAAGTCTCCCTCGCGAAGCGTTACATAAAACGTCGCTTCCGGGGAGACGCGCGAAACAAGCGTCTTCCGGTCTGCCGAATTCTAATCGGTAATCTGCGAGAACAAGGATCTACTCCGTCGCGAGACCCGCGGCCGAGAAGATCGCCAACTATCGACGAGACTATTCGTCAACCACCAGCGACATGTTTTTCCAATAATAGTAATAATAATAATAATAATAGCTTCGCGGTTTGAATTACACGCGCAAAGCGAATATTCCGTGCGGAATAACAATCGTTAAATTCCCAGCGTATGGCGACGCGAATACTTTGCCGTGTTGATGAGTTTGCTCAAAGTTGCGCTCAAACAGTCCCGTGTATCAAACGACGTATTGTTCTGCTAATGAAATTCGGTGAGTGATTCAATTACGCGATGATGCGACGGGGAACGAGAATGACAGTGACGTAAGTCCTGAGGACACTTTCCGCGTCTCTCCGCGGCCGCGCCACGTGACGAGCAAAACGCGAGAGTCGCCCTCGCACCCCGGCAGTGCCACCCTTACAAGTTGACCGGCAGGGTTCCTCTCGAACTCACATCTACATCTACATCCGCTCATCCGGAGAACAATATCTACACCGCAGCTTCGAGATTCGACGGACGCAGCAAGGTTACGGAACGTCGCAGTAACGTCGAGCCGACGCAATGCGTCACTCTCGCGCGTATATTTAGACACGCGTGGCTGCGCGCGCGCGCTTCAAGCCTGTTGAAAAAAAAAAAGATTTCATAAAAGAGACTCGGCGCGCGAAACTACTCCAGCGGCAGCGGGAAAGAGCGGCGGGAGCCGTCCATTTACAGAGCCTTAGGTCTTAAAAGCGTTGATTGCGAAATTGGGTCACGCCACTGAGTCGTGCATAACCCTCAGAACGTGAACATGAAAAGTGGCGTGAGACGAGCGCAGGGGAGGCGTGCACGGCAGGGCGGGTTAGGACAGAGAGCGAGGGGGGTGGGGGTGGCAGAGAGGTGGCGAGAAAATTGACAAAGCGCGAACGCATTTGATTAAAAGCGACGCGCGCGCGAGCAACTGCTCGGGCTGCGAAGTCGCGACGTTAAAATAGCGCGATAATCAATATCCGATAACTCGATATCCCCAATGGTCGCGCGCGTATATGTGCGAGAGCGTGTGTTTAACTGATCGAGGATAAATGCGTCCTAAATATTCAAGCCCTCGCGAGGCCACATGAGGCCGATTTCGCGCCGACGGGCGAGAGCGACGAAATTTTGCGGCGGCGGCGACGGCGGGATAATAAAATTTCACGCCGGCGCATACGCTTCTCCGGACAAAACTGTTGAATGCCCGCGGCCCGGCTCTGTTGTTTACGATGCCGGTCATGCACGCTGTTTAAGGGCCGCGCGCTTAATCGCTAATTGGCGCGACGGCGGGGAGGCGCGTCTTTTCTTCATGGTTCTCGCGATCCATCGGGCGAAATGCGAATCGCGTGCTTATCGTCTCTCAGGCTCTCTCTCTCTCTCTCTCTCTCTCTCTCTCTCTCTCTCTCTCTCTCTCTCTCTCTCTCTCTGTCTCTGTCTCTGTCTCTCGTGATCGCCGCCAAGTGAGACGGTCGGCAACGAAACCTGGACGGTTCTTTTCAACCCTTAAACGCTAGCCGGACTGAAATTTCATCCCATGTGAATTTCTGGATCTTATTAAAAAATGTAGCCATACTGGTAATACTAATTTCATGGGTACTTATTCACATTGATTAAATTTGTATTCATCTTGTCACCAGTGGTGACAACATTATGATAAAACAGATCAATTATCGCGTATACATTGCCAGTTTTCATTTTTCTTCACTACGGGCAATTGACAGGCGATTCAAACGAGTCTCTCTCTCTCCTCCGCTAAAATCTCGTAGAAATCTTCATACCGCATTTTACGGGCGACACCGCTCGCGCGTAAATCCTTTCCCCTTGTCCTTTTCTCGGACTCTCATCTCGTCGCTCCGCGCGACAAACACGAGCCGACCACAAGGGACGTAAGCATATCGCCTGCTAAAATCGCCGGCAAATTCACGTAAGCCGATCCATCTGTCGGCTCCCGTAAAATTCCGCCCGCTTCGCGACTCTCTCTCTCTCTCTCTCTCTCTCTCTCTCTCTCTCTCGGCAACGCGCTGAAAAGAAGAAGCGCGCAGGAGCGCGATATCAGCCGACGCTGGCCGTTATCACGAGTGCCCCGAGAGCTCGATACGCACATACGAGCGTGACGATTCAAATGAGAGTGTCTATCGATCGCTAACCACGAGCGAGCGAGCGAGCGAGCGCCGTACTCCGCACGCTAACCCTCGCGAGCTCACAAACGCGAAACCCGGCCGGCCGCGTCACCACGTGACACAAACGCCGGCGGCGCGAGATCAAGGACTCTCGGCGGCGATCGGCGAATGACTTATCGGCGGCGGGGCGAGGGGGTGGCGAGGGCGTTCACGATCTGATAATGGGATCAAGTGTCGCGCACGGTGGCGCAAGGTCGCCATTAGCGAATCGCCGCTTCGACGAGACGCCCGGCGTCGTTTTATTACACGAACACGTCGGCGGCAACGAGCCGCTCGACGGACACAGGGCGGCGGAGGGAGGGAGGAGGACCGAGGGAAACGGTTCAGGGCCATTGGCTGGCTCGGCTCTAACCTCGTATGAGCCCCAACGCGCGCTCTCGTCGGCACTTGAGCCGACGGGAGATGAAGTACCCCGCGCGCACCGGCTTCGCCAAGTCGACTCGTTGCCGCCGAGCGGCCTCCACACCCCCCTCCGCACCCCCGCTCGCACGCTCTTTCACCCTCGTTCTCGTTCTCCAGCACTCGGCAATCGATCGAGCCTCCCGCGACGATACCGCGGTGAGCCTTAAAGCGACGATTAAACGTTTACCCCGGCCTGTCCGATCCGCGCGAGCGTGATAATTAATGGGGGGCCGCGTTGTTAATTCGCCGACGCGAATATTCCTCGTCCCTTCTCCCTCTTTCTCCTCAAGAGCGCCACGGGACGGAAGTGGCGCTCCTCGTCCCCTCCGAGGAATGTTTTACATCCCCTTCTCGGCGGGTCGCCGAGCTTGCGGATCTCGCGGCGCAGAATTACGCAAATCGGCGCGGCGAGCGGAAAAGCGAGAGTCGACCGAGAGAGCGAGAGAGAGAGAGACAGAGAGAAAGAGAGAGAGAGAGAGAGAGAGAGAGAGAGAGACAGAGAGAGAGAAAGAGAAAGAACAGGGGCGAGCTCGCGGCCATGGAAAGTCACCTCTCGCGTTTCTTACATTCACGCGCCGTATTCTCGTTTCCTCATGCACAGGCAAGCGTATGAATATACACACACACACGCGCACACACACACACACACACACACACAGGCACAAATCTAGACAGCAGGGTGGGAATCGCAGGACGAGAGAGGAGCAGCAAGATCCGCACTGTGCGAACGCGATGCGCGAGAGAGAGGAACCGGGGGAAGCGGGCGCGCAGGGTGCTCGGGAGGAGGGAGGGAGCGAGCGAGAGAGAGAGAAAGAGAGAGAGAGAGAGAGAGGGGCGGGGGTGGCGGGGTCGTCGGCAACGAAGCGCGCTGCAGCCGCCGCATCTGCATTCGGGAGAACGTCGGGACGAAATTAGGTTACCGGAGCGTATTATACTCATCCTCGCTGCACCGCCACCCCCTGTGCTTCGCGCGGGGGGGGGGCGTAGGGGGCGAGGGCGGGGAGGAGTGGCGGCGGCAGCGGCGGCGAGGGCAGGAGAGGAGGATGGCATAACGATAGCGATGATGATAATGATGATGATGATGATGATGATGATGATGATGATGATGATGATGATGATGATGATGATGATGATGATGATGATGGCGCACCTTTTCGTCGGCGCCGCATAAAACACCACTGCAGCATCAAACATCACACTTCTGCGGACTGCGATTGCACGAGAGGTCACTGACTCTAGGCCGCGGATTACTGGCTCGCCGGCGCGTGCTCCTCGGCTGCATGCGTCCTCGTCCACGGGGCACGCCGGCGCATATCCCACTTACTCCGGTCTCTCCCGCGGGATGACGGCGACGGCGGTGGCGGCGGCGACGGCGGCGGCGGCGGCGGCGGCGGCGACGATTGTCCGACGACTGGCTTACACTCGCGAGGACGACAACGACGACGGGGGGGCCACGCGGCGAGCAGTGTCGATTCGTCGAGCCTGTCTGCTACCGTGTTGTCCCGCTCGGGCAGCGACGGCCGGGTGCATCGGAGCGCGCTCGAATGTGCAATAATTATTGCAGCGCGCCGATAAGCTCGGGGATAACGGTCGGTCGCCGCGGAAGAAAAGCTACTCGTTCGAGTCCGTCGCGCCAATGTCGCGTCGCGAGCCCGTCCAGCGGTCAGTCGGGGTCAGCGGGATGATCGAAGGGGAGCGCGCTGGGGCATTAAACCTTATCTACAATGTGCTCCTTGCTTTCTGTTTCTTTCTCTTTGTCTTTTTCTTAACTTGAAGAACCTTATGTCTCCAGATAGAGAAAGATAAAAAATATCGGAAATAGAAAGCACGAGCGCAGATATCGTAGATCAGGCTTTAGCGCGCGACGGAACGCGCGATAATTATTGCAATGATCACAAGCGGGCTGACGCACTGGTTTCCTCGGGGAACCCGCTCGCGAGTAACCGCATTAATCAACGAAACGGTCGTGTTTGTCGTCCGTGTGTCGGATTTCGGGACGGGGTAAATCGCGCGACGCGCGATTCGCCACGTTCGATGACGAAAAATGATACCACACGTCTCTCTCGTCGACGTCGCGCGATTTTCGATTCTCGCCAAGACGCTCCGCTCCGCTCCGCTCCGACGGAGCTTTGTTTACCGGGCCTGCTCGATATTCCAGCACGTGTTCTCTCTCTCTCTCTCTCTCTCTCTCTCTCTCTCTCTCTCTCTCTCTCTTCCACCCCCACTCTTCCCTCCTCTTTCTCTGCCTTCCTCGGGCGACGTCTGTGCAACGTAAACAGTAGCTTATCAACGGAACGCAGCGAGGGTGACTAGCCGCGATAAAGAACGCGAACCTGTCGGGACAGCTCGTAAAGGATGAGCTATTACAAGGCGCGATGGTAAACACGGCGCAAGAGGGGGCCGGAGGGGGACAGGGGTTGGCCGTAAAGCGCTGTAAAAGCGTGCTGTGCGTATCTTGACGTTACGACAAGATTGAACGGTTGACCGAAGTCTCGCTCGCGACGGAGCGGATCGCACGCGCGGCTATAAAATTGCAATTTAATATCCGCCATGTCCGCGGGAAATAATCCTCGCGAGACACGGACGGAAGAAGGGAGGAGAAGAAGAGGAAGGGAAAGAGGCTCGACGGGACACCCCGTCGGAGAAAAGAGCTCAATGCCAGCCGCGCGCGACGGACTACTAATCGTCTCGCGAAACGCGGGGGAAATTCGTCGCATCAGCGGCGACGGCACTTGACGAGAAACTACGGGCGCCTATTCGCGCAGTCGGATCTCAAGTCGGTACCTGAGAGGTACCCTCTTGGGCTCAGCTTCGGATGCTGCGAGCACCGTTTCACCGGCCGCGCTGCGCCCGAGAAGGTGACGACTTCATCCTGACAAGTGCCTCTGGGAGGTGTTGGTTTAGCCTCCCTCGCTCAAAGTTATGTATGAGAAGCACGTTCGGAGCGAAACGAGGGCCGAGCCGGAGGAGAAGAGAACGCAACTCGTGACGAGTGATTTAATAAACCTGAAATCGCGATCTTCCGGTAGTACACGTCCGATAAACGTACTCGAGAATGAAATCGTCAGAGTCAGGGTGACCTGAAATGACGCCGGATCACGGACGGTATTCGCAGTCGAATTCTGTGCTCAAGGTGTATATCAGACCTCAGACTTCTCTTCGCAGCTCACGGAAACCATCCGTCGTACAGAGCCCGAAGATGGACTCAAGACAACGACCTTGGCTGCAAGATCCGACTGTGAGTTCACCGTCCTAAGAAGCCGCGCAGGTTTCTTCGGGGCACCGCTCGCGGAGAAGTCAACGGGAGCGCTCCGCCCGGTTTGATCGCACGGTCGCGAGTGCAAATGAGAGAAAGAAAGAGCGAGAGAGGGAGGAAGAGAGAGGGAGGGAGAGAGAGAGAGAGAGAGAGAAAGGAGAGAATTCCCGACGATGAAAAGCACCCGGGCGGGGTACTCGGTGACCTGAGCTACCACCGCTACACGGGTCGCCGCTGGGTCACGCGGCTACCCGGGTCGACGCATGACGCTCGGTCAAGGCACTCTTCCGCTTCCGGAAGCACCAGTGCGACGATCGCGTGTCACCGAACTGTCGCGCGATGGTAACAGCGAGGCTACCGGAGAGACGATGAAGCGACGATCGAGGCGACGAAGATCGCACATGACCCATTTCCAGCTGTCTCGGCAGCAGCGGGGCCCGAACTCGCAGCGTTAGCGCGCCCCTTGCGCGAGGGAGAGTCGCGCCGAAGTCGGGTCACAGGGGGAAAGGTCAAAGGGCCCTCACGTTGCACGTACGTGAGGCCGCTGCGCGCGCGTGGCAGAGACGTCTCCAGGAGAGAGAGAGAGAGAGAAAGAGAGAGAGAGAGAGAGAGAGAGAGAGAAAGAGAGAGAGAGAGAGAGCGGAGGACTCGCGGACTTACTCGACGACGTGTGATCTCCCGGGGACTCGGGCTCAAGGAACGCGCGGACGACGAGCACTAAGATCACTCGTCAGGACGCACTACGAGCACGCGATCCAGCATGGCGCGACTCGCATGCTGGCCATCGGTGGCCGCATCTTCGACGAGAGGCGAGATCGGCGCGGCCGAGACGCGCTTCGTCACGCGCGAACGACACGACGAGGACGAGGACGCGGCGTTGACGAGGAGATGAGCGGCCACGAGGAGGGAAAGAAAGAGAAAGAGAGAGAGAGAGAGAGAGAGAGAGAGAGAAAGAGAGAGAGAGAGAGAGAAAAAAAGAGAGTATTCGCCGTACAGACTGCGAGAACCGCTGCCACAGACGAGCGCGCAGGCACGATCGCGCTCAGTAGGTCGGAGTGAGGTTACGCGGCGCGTTGAGGTCGGCTGGTGACTGACTCTCCGGGCGTCGCGACGCCGACGCCACCTTTGCGCGCTGGCTTCCCCCCATCGGGCGAGTTCGACCCCCTCGGCGGACCGGCGGCTGGCTCGCCCCCACCACCGCTGTCGCCACCACCCCCGTGGCTCTCCTCGTGCAGCTGCAACCGCCGTGGATTATAGCGACCTAGCAGTAGCAGCAGCGGCGGCTGTAGGTCTCTCTCTCTCTCTCTTTCTCTCTGCCCCTCTCCCTCATCTCTCTCTCTCTCTCTCTCTCTTTCGCTACACCTTCGTACACCTATCCACGATCATGCACCTGGCGCGAGGAGCCCGACCAAGGTGGCTGACCGACCGCCGACGTTGCCGTCGTCGTCGTCGTCCGACGGCTCGATACTCCTTGGAGAGAGAGAGAGAGCCGCTCCACAAGTGCTCGTCGACGAGCAGCGATTCGCGATCGATTCCAGCCGGTCGCTCGAAATTCCGCGCTCTCTCGTGCAAACAGACACGAAGAGGGTCGCACGGGATAGGAAGGCTGGTTGAATTAACGTGACAATGGCTGCGCGCTCGGCGGAGGAGAAGAATCTTGCTGTTGCGAGATTCGTAAATCGACTTGACTTGTCGTAACGAGTCCCGGATCTCGAGGTTACGCGCCAATGGTGATTGGCGAATTTCACCACGGATTTTGCGCGAATCGAGCGGCAATCAGGGAGCTGGCGAATCTAACAATCTCGCAGCCGATGAGCGAAGCGGCGAACGCGTCTCGAGCTTGAGCGGGACGAAATTTCCGGTTCTCAGGTTCTCGAGTTTGCCTCGCAAGAACCGGAAACCTCCGTTCCCTTCAGCCGAACCTTCTTCTCCGCGCGATCTTGCTTTTCCTGTTTTCTCTTGCCCCTTCCCCCCCTCCCTCCCTCTCTCTCTCTTTCTCCGCCGAGGAAAATACTCGCGAGAAAACCAGACCAGACTCGCGGACCGCGATTTTCCAGCAACACGCGGCGGGTCTCGCGAGCATCAGTTTCCCTGGTGGGAGCGCGATTTTCTCCCTTTCCCGTCGCCGAGTGCAGTATTTTACCTTTATCGCGGCCGATTATCGGGCTTTTAACCGGCGCGGGCGGGCGGTGCGCGGGGCTCGCTTTTGCGCCGTGAAGAAGCGGGCCTCGTCAAGAATTCATTCGATATTGATTAAACTTCTATAAGAGCGCAAGATTTTTATCCGTTCGAGCAGGTAAAAATGACCGCTTCGCTCCCCCCCCTCTCTCTCTCTCCTTCCATCTCTGCCTGTGGCGCCGAGCGCTCCCTCGCCGCCGCGCCACCCCCAGTTCGAATTAAACGACCTACTTATACGGGGCGGCCGATATTTAAAGAACTTTCGGTATTCACGGAGCCGATCTCTCCAGCCTGAGAAATTAATCGGAAGCACTCGTTGACCCCGTGAATCCCCGCGAGCGCCGCCTCGTCAGGCACATTCAACGATCAGAAGGCACGACACGACACGACACGATGACGTGGCGGGGCAACCGCCCCTCTCGCACCCTCCCTCTCGTACGATTTCAATGGCTCGAACATGTGCATCTCCGCGTAAACTCCTCGATATTCACTCGGATCTCGTCGTCGTCGTCGTCGTCGTCGTCGTCGTCGTCGTCGGCATGAATACCGCGCGCGCGCTCGCCCACTCAGGCGACAGCCCGATCGTAGTCGCAATTATGTCCTCGCTGGCCCTTTATGTGTGCCGCAGCTGTCATATTAATTAACGGAGACAGACACGTGTATCCAAGTTCGGGTCTAATCAATTTCAGGATCAAGCCGGCGCCCGGAATTTCCACGCTGAAATGGACTCGCGCGCCGGCCATCGGCAACAGCAGCTTAATGCCTTGTTGTTCGTGTAAATAGCTCGATAATATCTAATACGTACTCTCGTATCGCGCGATGATTCGCGCGAGAGGAAGAGGGTCGTCGTGGGAGGCAGAGAGAGAGAGAGAGAGAGAGAGAGAGAGAGAGAGAGAGAGAGAGAGAGAGAGAGAGAGAGAGAGAGAAAAGAGAGAAAATCCGAAGGACACGTAGGCTCACGTAGGCGCAGCGGGTTGCAGAGACCGCTCTCGGGAAATTGCGAGGGCAAAACGGTTCTCGCGGGCGGTTCGCGTGTCCTCGTTCCGCCGAACGAACATAACAACGCGACAAGGCGCCTCGCGGAATTTAATGGAGGCATCGCGCGCGCAAAAGCGAGATCAAAGAATATCGCAGTTCGCGCGCGACGGGGCGTATGTGCCGGCCCGGCTATGCCATTAGACTTTCAATTAGAAAAGCCGCAATTAAGAGTGACAAAATCCACGCGCAGATTGTCAGCGGGAGGAAGCGCGCTCTCGCTCAAGATCGGCTGTTCGTAACGATCCGCGCAGCGGATCTCTCTGTAGCGGACATTAAGGGGACTGGAGGGTCATATTACTGAAAAATCGTGCTTGTTTTTGATCATGATTTTGTGACGAACTGAATAAATGCGCGAGAATGAAAATTTTTCATATGTTTATGTAACATATGAAGAGTAGAAAAATTTTGTTTGTTAACAAATATTCATATAAATATACGTCCGCTTAAATTTTACACGCGTTTCTCTCGAAATTTGATTGTTCAACTTTTCGCAGTGATTTCTCCGAAACTGATACTTCGTATTGAGATTTTAAAGCAATAATATTTGTTCATGTGGCTCTCAGGTGAACCACGGACAACTCCGTCAAAATGTTTCATTTCGAGATATTAATTTTTTTATCGTAACAGAATTGAAAAATTTGAATTTTTTTCTAATAATAGCTGCCATTTTGTTAATTTTGTTCGATTTTTTTTTTTTTTATTGGTTCACCGGATAATGATAAGCTCCCTCAAGATTTCTAGCTAAAATTCGCTCTGATCGGACCACCGAGAGCCGAGATATTACTGCAAAAACGATAACTTGAAAAGAAAAAAGGACAGCTTATTTATATTTCAGCTATATATATCGTATATTTATACGAGTATTTGTTAATAAACAAAATTTTTCTACTCTTCATATGTTGTATAAATATACCTAAAATTTTCATTCTTGCACATTTATGCAGTTCGTCACAAAATATTATCCAAAACAAGCACTATTTTTCTCCAAAATATCGACCTTCGTACGCGAGGGAAGTATCGTGCCAACTTCGTCCGGCTAGCTTATTGTTACACTTATTGTTCAAAATATGTGTGTGTGAGGATAATGCGGGGGACTATCTTACGAACGGTGTAGATTTTCGTGTCTGTGCAAAGTTGAAGAGGTGTTTGACGGAGCAATTTGATAAATTAAGAAAAATAATACGCAACTATTAATTAAGAATAATATTAATAGCAATATTAATCGGCCGCGTGGAACTACCAAGCGGCCGAAAATGACCGGCTTGCAATTTCTTGTGGAAACTGCTCAAGTTTACGTGACGAGGCATCGTGTATTCGTAATGAACATTGAATAAATGTAAAAGAAGTAAATAAGTATTCTTGCGCGCCCGCACACTCTTTTCCAAAATCTGTCATTTCGGACGGAAATAGATGGCGGTAATCGACTAAAATCTTAGTCAACTAAACTAATCGGCAAATCAGTTGCCCGTTAATCATAACGAAATTATGAACGATAAAATCAATTATGGTGTATAATCGGTGTATAATCAGTCAAATCGGGGTAATCAATCGATACGATCATTATATGCACGATTTACTCCACGTTAATTTTGGATATTTCCGTCAACCAAAATTCCGATCGATTAACACCCGACATCTCCCGCGCGAGCTCGCTAACAATGGAACAAAAAAAAAAATCTGGACTCGACCCGACCTATGAAGGAGGCTGAGAGGGAGGGGAAGGAGACGTCTTGTTCGTTCGCGGCTCGAGATTGCTTTTGACTGTCGACGTTGCATTTTCAGGTCTCGCTTCTGATTTTTCGAAATCCGAACCTCGCAAAAAAAAAAGAAAAAAAAGAAAAAAAAAAGAAAAAAAAGTAAAAGAGAAAAGCTCCGCGCCAACAAGGAAAATCAGTTGACATGACGCGTCGACTCTCATAACGAGTGCTGTCAAATGGGGAAAGTCAATGTGTCTGTACTGTAATTGAGTATCTGTCGCGATATAATGTCGACGCGTCCGGCGAGTTTGTTCATAAAAACGTAAAACACGAAATCGAGGAGCGGCGGAGCGCGCGCTGGTGTGAATGAAGAGACAAGACCGCAGCTGGTTTTGCTACATGAATGGATAAATTGATGTGTTTCGTTTTATTTGCGCTCGCTGCGAGTGCAAATGTCGTAACGCGGCGATGCAAGTTCGAAAAACGCAAAGAACAAGAGAGCCGATCGAAAGTCGTCCCTTGACTCATCGAGCCGTTTCAGCACGAACGCGAACATAATCCGGACGGGAAAAGTCGTATATCGAGAACATGTGTCGAGAACGTACTCACGATTTGTCTCAAGACCAGCGATTCTGTGACAGTGATTGTGGCACATACCTGAAACAAACAAGACAAGAGAACGATGTTAGAAAAAACTGCCGATTACTCGATACAACATTTTCACGTTTCCATCTAGAGATTATCCGCGAGCGATTCAACGATAATCTCTCTCTTCCGTGAAAACGTCAAAGTTTCCCGAAACAATCCCCGAGATAACAACGTCGGAGAAACGAAAGGGGAAAGAAGAAAGTTCTACACCGCCCGAATCATACCCAACGGGCCCCCGAGCGAATTTTCGCTCAGGGCCGCGCGCTACGAAGATGTTTCGCAGGGAACTGAAAAACTGCCGTAAGTAACGACCTCTCGCGGTATTTCGGCGCGAGGAAAAATCGCCTGACGGCTAAAGTTCCGCGAGGGCTTCTAGAGATAGCCCGCCCGTACATCTAAACTCAGGAGGCGGCAAAAGGCTCCGCTGTTGCGCGCGCCTCCTGCCCCTCCTCCGTGACATATTATCGCCGTGCGTATTCCCCGTCGCGGGGAAGAATGACGCATGATGTTACATCCTCATCAGCTACGTAGGTAGATATACGCTCGTCTTTTTTTATATTTACCCGCAGCGCGACACTTGGCCGAGCGGCGACTCCCACGAGCACCCTGTGGGAAAGCATGCTCAAAGCGAGCGCGTGCAAAAACACACACGCTCGCACTTGATCCGTGCACAATGAAGTCGCGGAACCCCCCGGTTGACATATCGATTTCCAATTTGCCGACTATACAGCGCTGAAGCGCGCGCGAAACCGCCAAGTTTATCGCCGGCGGCGCACGTCGAAGAAACGATGCAATTCAAGGGTTCTTAACCCGCCGCGCTGCCGCGTAAATTCGCCGCGCCGCGACGGCTCGCGATGTAAATTATTGCGCCGTATTCGACGTCGTTTGAATCGGGCCGCTTCAACGTGAACGAATTAAACTCGCGGGCAACACGATCTCGGTAGTCAGAAAGTGATGTCTCGTCGTACACGGAGACTGGCGCGAGATAGCCTTAGCGTTCAGTACAGTACAGTACAGTTATTAATATTTTCCAACCGTTCGAGTTCCTTTCTAGGCGTTAACACGAAGCCACCGCGCTGTGACAAATGTACCGTTTTCGCAAAAGCGTTCCCTCTATTCGGAGCAAGCGATTGATGGTAAATCAATATCGCGGACGATTAAGAAATCTCAAGCACCTAGGTTGCACGAAATGTTAAGGCTACTGCGCCGTTGTCGCTGTGCGCTGAGGAAAACGTGCTCGGTGCTTGTAATTAAAGTCTCTTTAATGAAGGAATTACATTATAGCCAGGAAAACTATTTTTGCAGTAAGTGTTATTAGAATGTTAACCCCTGACCCTGACAACCTGAATCTCGCAGGAAGCCGGAAAAAAATTGCATGTTCAAGAGTCAAGCAATGCCATCGAAATTTTGCGTCTAGGGCTATTTTTGCGAATGAGGCCACTGTTTGCGAATGTGCGAAGTGAAAATTTCTCAAATCCGACACGACGGAGCCAATACGGCATCTAAAAAGATTTCATTCTATCAAGACAGAATTGGACACCTGATGTGGGAATAAACGAAATTTTTATCTAAAATCTATAAAACAACAAAAGAACTATAACGAATAATATACGTAATAATATACGTAAATTTTAATAATATTTTAATAATATACGTAAATAACGCTTCACTTTGGTCATGTGTATGTTTGAGAAATTCTGATCCGTTGAGAAAAGAGACCTCTCAAAGAGCCCAAAATACATTTCAAAGTTCCGATGCAATTCTTGTATTTTTCTTTCAATTTTCGGGGTTAGCCATATTATGTTCGCTGTCTCGAATGTTGAAATTCATCACTGAATACAACGAGCCGAGAAATCTTTGAATACCGAATTTCAGAAATACTGAACTGCCGGAAACGTCCCAAAGGAACCCGGTTCAACGAACTCGGGTTTCTTTTCCTGCCGACTCTTCTCCTCCGAGAGGGTGAACTTAAATCGCGGGGGTCGCTGCGGTGATTTTTAACGCGCCGTTGCACCGTTACGAGAGCGAGCTCGTGTCGTAACGACGCGCGATCGGAGGATTCGACGTGGGGTATCTTCTGCGAAGTCGGAGTCAAAGAGCGCCTCATTTTCAACTGCTCGATTACAGCCCGACGTGTTTCCGCGACGTTCCGAAAGTCCGACCAAAGTAACGTGTCCGTTGAAATGCGTTGCTAACGAGCGGCGATGCTCACGAATGTAACGTCAGATAAGTCGTCATACGCGCCGCACTCTTTGACGAGAAAAGGCGAAAAAAGGTGGCGCAGCGCAGAAACTCGGAAGCAACACGGCCTGAGAGAGAGAGAGAGAGAGAGAGAGAGAGAGAGAGAGAGAGAGAGAGAGAGAGAGAGAGAGAGAGAGAGAGAGTCTCGCGACTCAAGTTGCCGCGAACTTCGCAAAAGTCAAGCGGGGTTAGTCGCACGCTTCGATCGCGAAGTTGATCTCTCCTGAGAGAAAGAGAGAGAGGGCGACGCGTAACTGAAGTCCGCCATTTATGCGACTCGAGAGTCGCGCGCGAGGATATCCGAGCAGGATCGACGGCTACGTTCGGAAAACACAATGGCTGAGCGACTGACTTTTGGGAGGTGAATTCTAATGAGATGAAAATTAAAAGGGGAATAAATTCTGAGTGAAAAACAGGAGGAAATATTGGGAGAACTTTGGGTTAGAGTGGCGCGTTTGAAACATGCTTCTAACTTGAATCTACGTAAATCTCGGGAGATTTCGAACAAGACCCCAATTAGATTTCCCCGAGAGATTTCTCATGCACGTCTCTTTCTCTTTTTCTCTCTCTTCCCCTGAGACGAAGGCACACCGATAATAACCGTAAGTTAACAAATTAATAATAACAGAAGCAATCAGACATGTTGACAGACCGCAAAATACGCGCCACACACACACACACACACACATGGAGGAAATATTGCAATGAAAACTACGTTAAATCAAGACCAAATTTCTTTCTATATTTTTGTAAAGCCGAACTGTACCGACATCGAAGTACAAAATACCATAAGAACAGTAAACGAGCAGACAAAGCAGCAAAAAAAGGGTAACTCTCAAGTAATCACAATATCGTGTAGCGAAATGTCAAACGTATGCAATATTTTCGCCCGAGGACGCAGTAATTTTTTACATTTCCGCATGATCCAAGATTGCAAAAATGTTGCTGCAACGTTTTCCGCGCGCGGGCCATTTTTACCGGACGCTTGCACGACCGTTGTGCGTTCTCCGAACGCAACCGACGCGTGTACACGCATCGCGGCTTCCTCGCGCTCGAATCCTCCGAGTCGGGAAATGACCGTCGACGAACCGTTCGCACGACGGAAGTGTTTCCGGTCCGGCTGAAAAATTCCGACGGGACGATCTGTTCCGAGCATGGCGGTCCAGCTATGACGCTATGCAACTCTCTCCCGCAACTCTCATCCAGCGCGCTGCTCATTTCCCAACGCCACCCCGCCATCGTTCACCCTCCTGTCCCCCCTCCCCCCTCCCGCCTTTCCCCATTTGTAGCACTTCACTCAGGGAAAACACGAACACGAGGGGAGCCGGCGAGTAGAGGAGGCCACGTGAGCGTTGCCGTCGATCGATGCAAAAATATCGGGAAGACGCTTCGGCTTGCCGCTTAGAGTCGCGCATGTTTGAAACGAGTTGCCCTTTTAAACGAGTCCTTGCTTAATCGTGATATTTTTCGCACGATCACGCGATGTATCCGAGAGACGCGTCCCAAACTTGCCCATTGATTCCCTCCGTTTCCCGAAACAATTGTTCTCTCATTAGCCGATAGACCAGACGCTAAAGTGCCGTAAAAAGCAGCGAAGGACAACCGCAAACTTTCCCGCTAGGAAACCACACTTCTCTGATGTGAGACAGTGTTGTTAGCTATATATTTCAAATACTGTAGCAAAAACACGTAATCGCTTAGCCGCGAACTACCAAAATTATTTGACAGCCCGTTACCGAACAGGATAGAAAAGCGCCGATTCCCAATAACACTTCCGTATCCATTCCAGGCAGAGAAGCCATATTTGGGACACAAGTGAGATTCCCAATCGGCACCGTAATCGGATAACAAATTCAGAGGGCAATTTGAGAATTCTAAGTGCAATCTATGCGCTGCTGTACTTGGGAAAATTCTGGGAGATTTCCATGCGGGGGATGGGGGGGAGGAGGGGGGGAGGGGGCGCGAGGAGCTCGGGAATTCCGCATCGCGCGAATCAAGCTGAATCTGAAGCGAGCTAATTATCGAAAGTAATCCCGAGGGACATTTCCCCCGATAATTCTCACGCGCATGCAAATTTTCCCGACTGCGGACGAGGAGGGGCGAAGGGGGAGAGGGGGGGCGCGGACGGGTCCGCCGGACGAACGTGTCGAACGCGCGATTGCGGTAACCTTTCTGGAATTACCTCAAAGCACTCGGCGAGCCGGCGAGGGGTCGTCAACCCCGTCGAGGATTGCGACGCGGTGCAACGCGCGGCGCAAGACGATGGAAAATTGACGAGGAATTCCGCGAGCCGGCGGCGCTTTGTCGAAGATGCAATTTTTCCACTCGTGTACCGCGAACTGTCGCGCCCCGCCGAATTTCCTTCCATTCGCTCGCAAGCCGCACACACACGCGACGGCTGTTCCCGATCGATCGCTCGTTCGTTTCCCACGGAGATATGCGCGCTCCGCCCCCGCAGAGGAATTTTCCGGGATTTTCTCACGTGCCGACAGCAAAGGCTCTCCGCGGCTGGAGTTCCCAAGTTTGCCCGAAATTTCGTTATTCGCCCGATTACGGTACCGATTGGGAAATCCCCCGCCCCTCTGCCCCATTCTCATCCTAGCACGAGTCTCCTGTCTAGAATCGGAACGGATGCACTTTTACGATATCGAACGGGCAATCGCGTTTCTACATCGCGCGGCCTAGAGAAGAAAATGTCTGATTGGAGGGAGCAATTTTCTGAAATCTGAACGATTCGGAAACACCCCGACTAAAAGTACCAGGAGTCGGGACATTTTAACAATTTAAGCTGAATTCTGATAGCGCGGAAAACTCTTTCGTTCGGCCGAACATTTTTCTCTCTCCGTGCAGCAATTGGTGCGTTCGATAGAGTGCGATCCAAAATAGAGCGAGAGTCAAGAATTTTACTTTTTGATATTCCTATCAAAAAAAAAGAAAAAAAAAATTCTCATGTAAGGCAGAGACCGGAAAAAAGATCCGGGGAATCTCGGTTCCCACTTAGCGTTGCGCAATTTCAAACGCCACGCTCCCAACTCGAATCTGCGCAGACTTTGGGAAATCGGACCACTTTTCCCTCGCATCCCAAGAAACGTTCCGTGCGACGTTCCGGCCACGGATATCGCGCGATTTGATCGAACAGCATCTCGTCGATCCCGTCGTTTCATGGAAGCGGTGCACTTTCGCGTACATGCGCGCGCGTCGCGAAATTTCCCATTCGGCGCGAAACCTGCTGCTCTTTCCTCCTCCTCTCTGCCTCTCTCCTCCCGTCGCGGAACCGCGATCGATATTTTCATCGGACTAAAGCGTACGTTTCTTTCGTATCGCATGTGTATCGTAAAGTGCTACGTTCTCGACTAGCTGCGCGCACGAGCGCGTTTTTCTTTCTTCCATTTTTTTCCCCTTCAGAATAATGGCGTTCCGCAGAAGCAATCGATTCGCACGCGTGCCTCGTCGCTCGCGTTCTTTTCGATCCGAACGAGATACGCGATTTCTCGGTTCACACGTGTGTATCGCGTGTCACGTACGGGTCGTCTACGTTCAACTTGTCCGCTGTACAAAGAATCGAGTTACCGAAGAGGTTCGTCGCTTGTTGCATGACTATGTCCATTTCGAGCCGGAGATACAGAATATCGGGCAAGTTTGCGCGACCGAAAATAGCTAACCATTACGTTAAGTATCCTCGCAGTGTGACACGACTTATGTTACCGTTTCTCATCGGTACGACTCCGCCAATGGGCCGCGACAACGGCGACCGAGGGGAGGGAAGGAGGGAGAAGCGAAGTGAAAAATAACAGGAAACGGCTGGCTATGGAAACACTCTACGCTCTGCGAATCGACATTTTGCTTCTACGTCAATCAATCCAAGTGAATGTTATCGAAGAACTTCTTGGAATTTGTTTAAATGTTGGGTTTTAAAAAAAAGTCTCGTTCTAAAACTATCCAAAAATCCGATTATCTCAATATCCCCCGCTTTAATCTTCATCTTTATTTTCAGCCATCAGCATTAATTAGATGGTAAATTATCTAATTTACCGAGATGCAAATGGAGTGTTTGTGAGGGAAATAAGCGAACATTAAATAATCTAATAAAGGTTAATGAGTAAATGGGTGAAAGAAGCAACACCGTTTTATATTCTCTTGGTCTCTTTTTTCCCCTTTTAGCGTTGCAAATTTTAATGAGATTTCAGGCTCTTAAAAGAACTGCTAACGAAGACGCTGCGCAGAGGCAAAAAAGAAAGTCACGTGTCGAGTGTAATGCAGTGTTTTTGCCAATGGAGATTTATATTTAGATCATCAGACGCATTGTCAGCGTTTCACGAAATTTACGTTACATTCGAAGATCGGTCTTGGCAATCTTGTTGAAATTAATTATTCACAAATATGAATTTCCCGTAAGTCGACAAATAATCAGAGCTACGATTGCTCGTTGAGCGTTGAATCTTGAACGTCGCTCGTCAAATGTTCAAAACGCTCGATATCACTCATTAGTTATGAAAATGCCCTTAAATTGCTTGTTAAGTCGCAACAAACTATACAAGTACCGCGACTAAAATTTCCACTGGGATATTTCTGCATCCTCGGTCACAATCCGTCACAAACGGAGACCTTCTGTGTAATAAATAATTCAACACACCTTGAAAATACATGACGCGTCGCTGCCTCAGCGTTCTGCCTTTCTCTCATCGACCCAGCATCCTGGCTGCTCCTTCGTGGCACTGACACTCGCGACTAGGATCGTGATAAATCGGTCGCGTAAACACGTGCTAATTATTCATACAGCGGTTATTACCGATCGCGTGTTTCAGGAGACGACGAAATGCACTTCGATTCGGCGGCGATTTCGATCGAAGGAAACGACAAATCACCCACCGCAGACACACGCAGTTCACGACACATCGCACGTGCGTCGCTCGCACCGGCTCGGGACGCAATGAAAACACCCGGAAAAACGCGCGACACACGACGGTACGTCGACCTTCTTGAAGGTCCGCGCGCGGTGTTTTCATCGCGGCGATCGCGTTCGGTGACGGGCGACGATTGTTGACAATCGATGGAAAGGGACGTGTGTTTACCTTCCACGCCGATTGTTTCCGACACTCTCACGTCCCGCATACTTCTCCGTGATCGAGAATCATACGGGATTTGCCCGAGATGTGTCACGTGTCGTCAATTTGAAATATTTAACCGGAACCTCGGCGTCACCGCGTTAATATTTTCTTTTTTCTTTTTTTGCGATCGAAGCGAATTGACACGCGAGCGTCAGCGCCTCGGCCAAAAGCAGGATGCTGAATCGAAAAAGGACGTGGCAAACAAGATATCCTATATTTCCATGCATATTAATACATATTGCATACGTGTATATATTTCCAACGCCAATGAGAACGACGAAAAATAAAGCTTTTACGAGTTTAATAAAAAGTTCACGAAGAGACGAAACTTCGTCGCTTACATCGGCTTGTTCGCAGGGACTTTTACGAAACAGTTCAGGCGTCATCCTTTAGGTAGACGCGATAATGTATCGAGCGCTTTTCTTTCCCCACGGTGAGTCGTAAAACAGAAGAAGTAAAAAGTTATGTTTAACTGCAAACACACCGCCTTTTGAATCTTCCGTCAGAATCCCCATAAATTTGTTCAACAACTCAACTCAATTATCCTTGCTCATTAATCTTTGTCGGATTATATAACACGCGCTCGTCATAAATAGCGTATTTGTGACAAAGTTGCATAATTGATAAGCCGCTTACCAGAGTGGAAAATCAATATCAAAGGCAGCTGGAATGACCGAGATAAGCGTTAGGTAATGCTGAAGTATATTCTTTTCGAGAACACGCATCAATTTAACACGGAGAAAGTGGCATTAAATATGGTGCTTATTGCGTCAAAGTGGGATGGATGCCCAGTGAGTTGGACGGAATTTTTAACCCCTTGCACTCGAATGTCCCCATTCAGGGGACATAAAAACTTTATTAGTGATTATACATAAAACTTATACGAGCGTAAATTTGTCAAAAATGCATGTTTTCTTCAAGTTTTCACTCAAATGTCACGAAAACTCAAATCAAAATATGGTATATGTACTGATATATATATATATATATATATAAAAATATAGAACTAATTTTCGGGAATCACGAGTACGTCCTTCCACATCTTTGAAGAATAGACTGAACAATAAATTACATATTCTCAATGTGGGAAGAAGAAAACCGGTCTGCTCAAATAGAATAACATCAGATGAAAGACGCCAAACAAATTGCTATTATACAACATGTATCAAGGAACCTGCAATGCATATCGGTGACTGTTGTTTCACATGTTACCACACGTCAGAAAAATATAAGATATAAAACTTTATTTTCTTGTCATAAATATGTTCCTCAATGTCTAAAGATTCATATAAACCAGATATCATTACAATAAATTAGTTTCAAAACTACACTATATTTAACATGATGCGATTCTTGTACATTTTCCTACGAAGATGCCGCCGAGATGTTGGGTAAGTACGCGAGATGGCTCCGAGTGCAAAGGGTGCAAGTTGACGCAGAGCCGAAGTGTCGACGCGGAAGGGTTCGCGCGGAACACGTGAGAGCCTTGGTGAGATGTAAAAATCCGATGCAACTTCGCGCGTGCACTTCGCCTGCCTACTTGGCCGCCGCGGTCTCTGTATGAAGCTAGCACGACGGTTTAAAAATTATTAAAAAACAATGTTAGTTTCAGTAGCATTGTTCATAGTTCTACAGTTCCCGATAAAAATAAAAAAAAGTTCCGTATTCTTGATAGCAAAAAATCAAAATTGAAAAAATGTCATGCTAACTTCACGTTCCAGTACGACATAGTCTCCTCTGAAGTACAAGAAGCCTGTGAGTAATACGCTCTCTGACGAGAGTTCCCGTTAGTTCTAGGCTAGTTCTATAACTATAGAGCATTTCAGAACAGAAAATTCCAACAATTAACAATTCTGTACAATTTTAAATATTCGCCGCCAGCGCGGCACTCGGTGAAAACATGTCGTGTTGTCGTCTCACTGAACTTCTGACGGTAGTTCTAGCTTGTTCTACTCGAGTTTCATACAATTCAACCATTTTCAGTCATTGTATCATTGAGTAGAACAAGCTAGAACTACCGTCAAAAGTGCAGTAAGTCGACGGCACGACATGTTTTCACCGAGTATCGTGCTGGCGCCCAAAGGTTAAAATCAATTTAAAAATAGTTACACGGCGGAACAATGGCTGCAAATGATTGAATTGTATGGAACTCGAGTAGGACAAGCTAGAACTATCGTCAGAAGCGCAATAAGTCGACAAGCACGTCGAGCTCACACCGAGCGTCGTGCTGGCGGCGAATATTTAAAATTGTACAGTATTGTTAACTGTTGGAATTTTGTTCTGAAATGCTCCACAATTGTAGAACTAGCCTAGAACTAAGGTGAATTCTCATCAAAAAGCGCATTATTCACCGGCTTCTTGTACTTTAGAGGAGACTGTGTTGTGCTGAAACGTGAAGTTAGCACGTCATTTTTTCAATTTCGATTTTTTGGTCTTGAGAATACGGAACGTTTTTTTATTTTTACCAGGAACTGTAGAACTATGAAAAATGCTGCTGGAACTAACATTGTTTCTTAATAATTTTTAGAACGTCGTGTTAACTTCACAGACACGCCGCCGCGAGCTCCAGGGAGCTTCAGGGAGCTGCGGACGGAGCGCGCAAACTTTTTCCCACCCGTCGTGCAGACGACGTTGGAACTTCGCATTAGGACGTGACGTAGTGGAGGATCGCGCAGGCACTCCTCTCCTCGGACACCGCGGCATCCATTTCCTCGTCGGGGATGGACCGTAGGCGAGATATATAGGAGTTGGGTAGAAGCGACTGTACACGAGCGGGGTTACAAATCAAGCCCTCCCCCCCCTCTCTCTCTCTCTTTCAACACATTGTTGATCGATCGCGGAGGAGAAAGAAAGCAGAAGCAGAGAGCTGGACGCGACGCTGAAAACAGCCGGGGGCTTTCTCGGCTTCGGTCTCGATATTCACGCGTCTTGGCGGCGATCATCGCGACGAGAAATTTCCGACCGTAGACTCATTTCAATGGACGAGCAGTTCCTCCGGCAATCGCTCGTCGAAAAGAAACTCTAATTCGCGAATTCCACCTTCGCGTGGCTCCCACAAGACTTAACCGTCGACCGCTTATTGCTCACACGAGTAATTCTCTGTGAGAAGATAAATCCTTAGCGCCTTAGCGAAAGCTCGGGCTTCGAAGATAACTTCCGGAAAGGATGGCCTGCGCCACAGGCGTTCGATCTTTGTCCAACTTCACTCGACTACCGGGCAGAAAGCTAGACAAACACAGTACGCGCTCGCGAACAATAGAAGGGGAGTGCAGCCGCCCTTTGTATCTTGTTTTGAAACCTCTCATAAGAAGGCGCAGCCTGTACATATATACAAAAGTCTATGGTCGCAACCGACATTGCGATGGATGTGGAAGAGCCTCGAGATGCGCCCATGCGTCGCGTCGTCCTCCGAAGAGGGACGCTATATTTTCGCTGCTGCTCTTAGAAAATTTATACGACTCTCGTAGTCGCCGCGCGCCGAGCGATGCGGACCGCGCCCCGAACTTCGTGCGATTTTTCATCGTTCGAGAGTCACCTATTTAAGGCCGCTGCATGGCGGGAGACACCGAAGGAACGAGGCGAGCCGGCGAGAGAGAGAGAGAGAGAGAGAGAGAGGGGGGGAGGGGAAGAAAATAGATTTTGCTCAATCGAGAATGCAAATACCCTTGCCAGACAGCTATACTTCCCTCGCACAAGCGAGCATCCTCACCGCCGCGCGCGAGCGCTCCGAAAGGGTTAAATCGTTGTCGACGTTAAGCGAATCTTCCCGCCGTTATCGTAGCGATTCAATTTTCCACTTTATCCTTAAAACCACCCCGGCGTTACGTTAATGGGCCCTGAAAGGCGAGTCCCGCGAACCAAACTCCATTTTCCGACCGCAACTTTCATCGCCAGGCGAAATCCGTACCCTCCCTGTCCTCCCCGCGCCATCCCTTTCTCTCGCGCTCTTTTAATATTCTTCGCCGCCGACGGATCAGAGACGACATAGCGCGCGCGCGTAAGAGCGCCGGAAGGAACTCTTCGCCGGTAACCGGACCGGTACAATAATGCAACGAGACGCTGGAGAAAAGAAAAAAGGGTGAGAGGGGGGCGAGGGTAAATTTTTCCCGCTTTCACGCGACGGCAGGCACGTCGATGCGATAAAGTCGGCACGTCCGCGTCGCGATACTCTGCATTTCCGATTGGCAATTTTTTCTCCCCCGTCCTCTTTCCTCCGCTCTCTCACTCTGCACGACAAATCGGCGGAGCGACTTTGCAGCGACCAGAAAATAATGATCGCGAAGGCACGGAATGCCGATGTTGCCCGTGCGTATCTCGTCGAATATCGATACCCGGGAGCTCGGTTATGAGCGAAGAAGGGGGAAGATGGGGGAGGAGAAGTATAGGATACATCGATTTCCCATAACTCAGCCGCGAAATCGCTTTGACGAATGGCTGTCGATAATTCCGCGCGATAACACGCAGCGCGTCGCGCAGTGATCGCGCGCGGTGAAAAGTCGAAATTTATATTCGGCGAAATTCCAGCGGACATCCGCGCGAGTCGTCGTCGTCGTCTATCGAACACGCCGCGCTGAGACGCGCGTAATTCGCGCGCGCGCGCATTTAATTTCGCGCGATTAACTCGCGGAATTGGTGAAATCATCAGAGAGAAAGAGAGAGAGAGAGAGAGAGAGAGAGAGAGAGAGAGAGAGAGAGAGAAATAAAAGCGGCAGCTGATACGGAGTAACGACATCGCGTCTCGTTATTATTCCGAGAACGCGGCGATTAACGACGCGAAATCCCGACGATGCGATGGCCGACGCGGACCATGACAGACAGAGAGGGAGGGAGAGAGTGCATGCCGGGGGGAGGGGGCAGAGACGCTCCTAGCGATATTAAGATCCCGGGATCCTTCAAATTTACCGGTAGGAAATTCCGAGGGGACGTAACGCGCCCCGGACACGTCACGCAGAGAGAGGGTGAATTTCGCCGTCAACGTCGGTGTAAGGTTTCACGACGGCCCTGCGTCAATATCGATCCGCAAGTCGTCGCTCTCCTTCCTACCCCTCCGCCGTCGGCGTGTCCTCTCTCTCCCTCTCCCTCACCTCTCATTCTCTCTCTTCCTGTCGCTCACTCGCTCGCTCTCTTTCCCATTCGCTCTCTGTCTCGTCGTCGTCTCTTTGCGCTCTGCGAGAGAGACGGAGCCTATACGTTACGGAAACTATACTGCAACGACGACGACGACGACGACGACGACGACGACGACGACGACGACGACGACGACTCCGCACAGCACAGACGGCAAAAACACGAGCGCTTTCCCAGCGAGATATGCGCATTAGTATGCGCCTCGTTTTTCGATGTTTGAATTATTGAGCGCGGCTCGCGCGTTCTCTCTCTCTCTCTCTCTCTCTCTCTCTCTCTCTCTCTCTCTTTCGCCGTGTCAGACGTGAATGAGTGGGAGAGAGAGAGAGAGGGAGAAGGAGACCCACGCGTCCATTACAAGATCGCCCAATGCCGTCGACGTCCAAGATTGGATGTCTCAGACGTTTAGAGTATCGATTGACGCTTTACGTCGACAAGCGGTACACGTTTCACTTTTAGAAATTTAATATCCGCACGCCACTTCTCCGTGACCTCGCCGCTCGCTCGCTCGTCGCGTGCACACGCGTGTGAGAGAGAAAGAGGAAGGAGAAAGAGAGAGGAAGAGGAACGGGGGGAGGACGGGAGGCGGGAACAAAATCCGTACGAATCTGCGGCACTGAAAATACACATAAGGAAAACACTCGCAAATAGAGACGAGCGATTCGTCGCAATCGTCTGGCGCGCTCGATAGCGATTGTTTCGCGAGCTGAATCGAATCCGAGCGCGCGCGACTATCGACGCGCGCACGGCCGAAGTCGGGCCGCGGTCGCGAGTTGCGTTGGCTCGACTCGAGAATGAAAAAATATATTGCCCGCCGCAGCGCGGCGGAAACTTCCGGCTGAACGAATGGCGCCCTACTTTTTTTTCCACCTCGCCCGGCCGCCGCGCCGTGTCGCGATTGTTGTAAAAAAACAATTTACGCGAACTCCTGGCATATTTCTCAACTCTTCCGCTGGAAACAACTTGGGCCGTTTTCCCCGCGGAATCGCCTCGCGGCTACCTCGCGCAGCCGCGGAGAGCTGCTCTGAGGCCGAAAATTCCTCACCGCCGCGCTCCGAGGCTGACGAAGAACGCCGCGCGTTCGTCTCTCGGCTACTCCCGCGTGAGAGAGTTCGTCAAACTATCCGCGCCATTAACCTTCTATGTAGCCATGCATGTAACTTTGTTACATACTGACATAATCGATAATCTTAACTTAAATTATATACGCATATGCAGATATGCAGAAACAGTTACAAACAGTTTTTCTTTTTTTTTTTAGGATAAAATCTCTGGCTCATATTCTGAACTCTTTTTTATCGTTAAAGGTGACTGTTAAAAGTGGCTTATAAGCTTCCTGATTGGTTGTAAGCCACTTTTAGAGTCACTTTTAGTGATAAAAGAGAATTCGAAAAATTGTAAATTACTTGCCAATTTATATCCGGAAGTTAATATTTGCTAGTTTCACGTTACACAACTTTTTTATTCTCACGAAAAACAAATTGAGTTATGGAAGGTTAAATTTGAAAAATACACATTTTTCCCTCGGACTCCCCAAGAGAAATGCAAAGTAAACTTTTTAACACGATTGAGGAAATCGCTCGAGTCTCGAGCGGCGCGAGGTCGCGGTCGGCGCGATCAGTGGCTTCTTTCTCGGCGATTTCCATCCTTTTGCTGATGAATCCGGCTCGAGACGCGAGAGACGAGAGACGAGAGAGAGAGAGAGAGAGAGAGAAAGAGAGAGAGAGAGAGAGAGAGAGAGAGAGAGAGAGAGAGAGAGAGAGAGAGAGAGAAAGAGAGCCTCTCCTCGTAGGCTGTCGGCGCGATGCACGCAGGGACGTATCGATCGCCGTTTGCGCCCATGTTTCTTGCCCGCGGGACAAACGAGGAGCGCATAATGCCGACGCGTGAGTCGCGGCGCGTATACGTTGTTTCTCGCACCCTCGTGTCGCCCTGGCCCCGCCTTAAGTTCGTCGGCGGCCTGGTCGTGTAATTCGCATCCTCCGATGCCCGACGGCGTTTCAAGACAATTCCGAAAAAGACCGGCGCGACGCCGGCGTCGCGAGTTCTATTCGAGCTTCGTCGACGCGTTTCGCGACGGGATTTCGAATCTTTATATCGGAGAGAGACCAGTGTTGTTATATTCTACCTTGTTACATTTAATCTGTATCGCTGACATAGATCTCAGTTTCTGGAACACGAGTAGTCCGAAACATGACAAACTTTGCGATATCAAATTTGAGTGTCTGAAGTATTAATAGCGGATATATGAAACGAGAGGACAATAAATTAAGAGACGAGCTACGGCTCGAAACGTTCTTCGGTCACGAGATTCCGCAGACGACAACATGTGCCAGGAAATTCTCACCCGCGTACGCGAAAGAGGACAAAATTCCCGTGGAACTTCAGGACCGCCCACGTCATTGCGATATCGCGTGTCGTCCCGAGGGATCGTCGATTGTTCGTCAAACAGCGCGGACTGTCACGCGACTGGACGTGAAAAAACGTCGAAAATCACGAAACGAGCAGAGACGAATAAACGACTAATTTTTCATTCGCGCGCCTCTACGGCCGGCGTGGGTCGCCGTGAATAAAACATCGCGCGCTCGCGCGCACAGAACGAGGTGAATTTCGCGAGAATTATTGCGGATTTATCGCTGTCGCCGTCGACGGGAATCCGCGCAGGGACCGATAATATTTTGACACGTCGGACTAACGCGCCTAAGGATCGACCCTAAGAAAGGTGCTCGGCCAGCGAGCGCGGCAAATATGCCGCGCGAGATGCCGGGGAGAGGCAGCCGCCGGCGCGCGAGCATTAATTCCGCGGGTCCGCCATTATTCAAGCCCTCCTGCGGTAAATCCCCGATACATTATCGAGCGCGAGCTATGACGACCGGCAGTAATCCCGGCCCCTCGAGGATACAGCTTTCGTGGCTCTATAAGTCACCGGTAAAGGCTTTAACGCAACGACTGAGCAGTCACCGGCGCGCACGAAATCGAGCACCTTCCAAAACTCCCCCCCCCCCGCCCCCAAATGTCTATCAGCGCGCTGTCTCTCGCACGTCGCACGTTATGCGATGTTACACGCGTCCAATTCCGCGTCTAATGACTTCGCGAGAGCGACGGCTGAAGTTCGCGCGTTTGGAGCTTCGAAACTCCGCAACTCCACGCGGGGAAGGGGGGAGAGGATCGCTCGAAGGCTTCGGGGACACGAGATTCTGCTTATGTTAATCGAATTGTACTTCCGAAAAGCGGAATTTCGACATGGAAAGAGGCGAAAGTTCCCTTCCCTTCGACGAAAATGTCGATTCGTCGATTCCCTCGCTCTCGTTCATCGTCGCGTTAATTCGAGCGATCCTTTTCTTCTCTCCCTAAATCTCGCGGCATTGTCATCGTCATCGTCATCGCGGCATTCCCCGCGAATTAACGAGCCGCAGCCTGGCAGTCAGCTCTTGATTCTCCGTCATGGAATAACCTGTCGCCTCTAACAGCTGCTGGAGGCTCATTGCACCTAATGCACCCGTGAGACGCGCGAGCGAGAAAAATGCGCCCGATGCGCCCCCGCTGAAATATTACGCCCACTGCAAGCGAAATATCTTTGAAAGCATGGTTTTGCACTTCCCTTTGAAGTAAGTAACGGCGGGCAAGGCGGGAGTTGTGCGATCGCGAAAAGGGGAAAGCCGAAAAGTGAGCGCGTGCGTGTATGTATGAGAGAGAGAGAGAGAGAGAGAGAGAGAGAGAGAGGGAGGGAGGGAGGGAGAGAGAGAGACAAAAATGTATCTCTCCGTCGCGATACCCTCGCGTCGAATAAAAACATCGCGGAAAGAACGCGGGATTATTGTGTCGTATTTTTCCCGCCCGCTATCGGGTGTTGCAAAGTCCGCCGTCATTTACCCCCGGCGATATCGTGCGTTTCCCTCTCTCTCTCTCTCTCTCTCTCTCTCTCTTTCCGAGCATATGTGTGTTTGCGCGAGTTAATTAACGGCCTTGCGTCGGTCGCTCTCGTAGTTTTCGGAACAGCGTGCGAACGAGAAGAACCATGCGATATCCGGGTGTACATTTCTTCGCGGCGGGGTGTCCGAATTATTTCGCACCTGTCGGCGGTCGCTCGTTAATCCGCGGCGGATTAAACTATCCGAATCGCAACAGGTAGCGAGGCTTTGGCTGCGAGTAGCGGGAAGCTCATATGACAAATATCCGTGCGGCAGATCGAGACGTATAATATCCGCGCTGTCAAGTCTCCGCGCCGCGACGCGACGCGGCGAAGTCCTGCGTGGTCTGCGATCGATACCAACGCGTAATTTGAAGGACAGCACCCTTAGGTGTGCTGAGATGACAATATTCTCGCGACTGTAACTACCCCCTTGCTGGCTGCGCAGAAAAGGATATTATTTATTCGCACCGACTTTTGTACACGCAGACTGGGCCTTCTCGCGAGAGGTTTGTTTTCTTATCGCTGAGGCAGTGCACACCTTCGAATCTATGAAATTTCATTTCGAATTCGAATCGAATCGAATCATTAAAAAATTTAACATGACTATTAAACATGCAAATAATGATGGAAGATTTTAATATGAAAGGGAATATTGATATTGTAATATCGTCTTGAAGTAAAATATATATTTAAATAATTAAAGTAATTTATAATCAAGTTATTAATTATAAGTTAAGTGAATTACAAGTTAAGGGTTCAAACATACAGGTCCAGATGGCCCGTAGTTTGTAGCTGATGCACACAAACGATAATGTATTTGATTCCTATTCGAACTATTCGGATTCGAATCATAGGGATTCGGATTCGAATCGAATCGATTCGACTCGAATTCGAATAGTTCGCGTCATAGGTCTAGAAAACATAAACCTGAGATATAACAAATTAGGAGTCAATAGGAGTGAAGTTGGATGAAGTCTGACCCTGCGCGGTGAGTCCACGCTGACCGATCGGTCGAAAACGCGAGTTTCTGTCAAGTTTGCAGCCGAAAGTGGCCGCGAATGGCCGCGAAGGAGCCTCGCGAGATCGCATTACGCGGTCGGGTGATAACGCGTTCTTTATGGCTTCGGTTTAGAGCGACGAAGAAACCCGATAACCTTGCGATACGTCAAGCGCTTACACACCACCGAGGAATCGGATTGCTCGCGAAAGCCGATTTGCATGCGCTTTGTTCCCTCCCCCCTGCCCGACCCTCTATTTTTATCCGTACTCGTTTCACGCTTCTAGATGTGGAATGTGTGACACGCTGCGGGGAATGAGGATGATCATGCTTTGGATTTCGCGCGATTTATGGCGCCGAAGAACGCGCGACGTTACATCTTTTCGCGCTCACGCGACTCGCGCGAATTCCGTCCGACGCGAGAAGCTCTCGCGATATTTCTGCGCGAGCATTACCGCGAGTATATTCCGGCGAGAAAGCAAAAAGAATCCAATATTCCAGGGGAGCCAACGGTGAACTCTTCGCGTCCGCTCTTCCGAGCTATCGATAACAGAATTTTAAGCAGATTCGTGGAGAAGCGGGAGCGAGCGAGCGAACGAGAGAGAGAAGGGGAGAGAGAGAGAGAGAGAGAGAGAGAGAGGATCGGAAAAGAATTCTATATACCGCGAGCCGGAAACCCGATATCAGTTTGGAGGAATATTATATCACCGGGCGAAATTGGCCCCTTCTATTTTGACACGACCGTGCGTCATTATTTATTCCATAGGTTGTCGTCCAATTTACCTTAAAAATACATTAAACGTGCCAAGCTTGCGAAAACGCGGCGGCAGATCCAGGTCAGCCCGGCTATATCTTGCCGTATGAGGCGTTGGACTAATAATAGTCAAAACGAGTAACGGTGTCAGCGCGGCGAGCACAAACGGAACTCGACGAGATAATCGCGTGAGGGAAGAAAATCGTGTTAAACGCCCGATTAAATTTTCGACCCGCTCTTCTTTCGCGAACCTCGGCGGAGTAAAACGGATCGCCTCTTCGTCTAGACGCGAGAGGGACTCGTCGACGTACGAGAAAAAGCCTCGGCCTCCTCGGTGAGGATTTTTGGAAGCGAGAGGTCGGCTCGAAGGCAGCATGTAGCACGCGTTATCGCCCGAGGCTTCGAATTTATTATTTTAATTAACGGCGCGCGAGACATGGCCGAGAAGGAGATGCTGTGGGTGGGCGCGGGTTCGTCGAGGAATTTAATCGGTCGTACGCGGCGCCGCGATTGTACTCGGTAACCCGTTAATGTTACCTCCGGCGCACGGCGTCCCGTAATTAGGTCATCGCTTATGCTTACACCGTTGTGCGCGAGCGTTTTAGGTGCCGAGGACGATAAGAGAGGAGCTCATTACGCGACCAGCGACGACCCGGCCGGCTTTACCGAGGGGAAATACACAATGCTCCCTACCCCCTCCCGCCGTGCATGTAATTTACAATTAATCGAGAGCGCGTCCGCGGGCGCGCGCGCGCGCGTGACAGTGATACCCTCTCGCTTGAACTCTCGCGTGTGTTCGTCGCGTTTGGCCGGCCGAGCGGGTCAGACTTCACGCTCGACGACTGGGAAAAAGAGTGCTCGGTACTTGCGACTGTGTAATCACGCGTTAGAGGGCGATTCCAGAGGGCGGAGGATTGCTATCATTCTCGTATAACGAGTATCGCCGTACACACGCGCAAGGAAATATATATGTTGCTTGTTTCAAGTATCACAGAAATTTGCGTGGAAAAAGGGACAGCTTATTACATTTCGGCTATATATATCGTATATATATAGCTGAAGTGTTTGTTAATAAACAAAATTTTTCTGCTCTTCATATGTCGTATAAATATACCTAAAATTTTCATTCTCGCACATTTATTCAGTTCGTCACAAAATATTATCAAAGACAAACACGATTTTTCAGCAATCTGACCCTCCAGTCCCCTTAACGCACATCATTTCACGCGAAAAGTGAACGTCGTCGCGAGCGTATTATTCCGCGGCTGGTGATAAGTGACGATCATTATGCGCGGATTATCCTGCTTGCGGATGCAAATGGGTTGAGCGTCAAATTTACTTGAAATGCTTAAATCTTACTCAGCCTGGTGCTTTAAACAAAAATATACAAAAATATACAAGAATAAACAAAAATATTAAATTGAAAGAAAAATTCGATTCTTCGATTCTTCCGATTCTTTTTTTCTGCGCATAGAAAGCGCAAGTTTCATGACACGATATCCTTGAGAAGAGAATAAATCTTTCCTTTCTTGCCGGAACAACGAGCGGATATAGTTGGATGTAGTTAGATGAAGCCTACTAAAGTACAACCAATTTTCCGCGAGACTGATCGTGTTTTTTTTTCTCAACTGGCGGCCGGTCGAAGACTCGGGGGAAACCGATCTCGCGGAAGGGATCCAAGGGAGATGCAAAGGGTCGCTGTCGGGATAAAACTGCAGCGGAAAGTATCGAAGTTGCTGAAAAACCGCTAAACCGCGAGGCGGAAATTGCGGCACGACGGGAGCGTTTGTACGTCGCACGCGCGCGCCTATCATTCGCGTGTGCATCGCTCGAGTTATCAGCGGATCGCGCGGGCCAGGTACGCGTCTGTCAATACACGAGCGGATAATTAGGTTTCGTTACGCGAATAGACGCGTTAACACGCTGATCGCAAATGTTCGTGCGCCGAGGTGGGCGCGAGGGTCGAACACGGCAATAACTCACACCGTCGCTTCGGGTTGCTCGCAGCGCGCAGCCAGAATGTCTGCCGTCTCCATTATACAACAAACGGCAAAACCGAAGCGAAACGGCGGAAATAGAACGATTTATTTGGCCGTGCGCGAGCGCGATATCGGATCTCGAGGATCTGTAGCCGTGTAAATTGGTTCGTTTTGCGTTCCCCGACGGGGAACCCACCCCTTACCGAATAGAATAATCCAATATCGTCCTTTTACGTCAGCCCGTACAGTCGCCCTGCATATAATAGTCTGGCCGCGGTAATATATCTGATTCTTAGCACCGCTGCGTCGTGTATCGAGCGGATTTCTGCACGCTCGGCCGCGATGGGTAGGGAGATTTGGAATTTACACCAAGATAATTCCCGCCGTACATCGATCCACGTCCTTTCTCTCTCTCTCTCTCTCTCTCCCCCCTCTCTCGCGGTTACGAAATTGCAGAGTATCGACGCGACCCAAAATTCGACAAGGACTACCTAATTACTCGCTATCGTCGCTGTTGCCGTCTGCCCTTTCCGGCTCGTCCTCCGTCGCGACGGACGTCCCGGATAAAAGCGGTGGGTCGAGACTTTTCGTTCTCTTCTTCAACGAGAACTCGCGTTTGGCCGAGCGAAGGACGCACGTGACGTGCGAAATGCAAAACAACAGCGCAATGTCGCATTCTTAGCGTCGTTGCGCCATATCGAGCGTGCTCTGCCGACGGAAAGGAAAAATCGGAATTCGCATTGCCAACGATATTTGCGCCGCCCATCGATCCACTCTCCGCCTCCCTCCCTCCCTTTCTGCCGACACGGAGATGCCGATTCCTCTCATAATTCCGAAAGCGCAGTGCCATCGCGATTCCAAATTCAACCCTAAACTGCTGATCAGTCCGCTTTCTCTCTCTCTCTCTCTCTCTCTCTCTCTCTCTCTCTCTCTCTCTCTCTCTCTCTCTCTCTCTCTCTCTGTCTCTCTCTATTACATCGTTATTATAATCTCTATTCCGGGTTACTCCACGAAAGCTCGGGCTTCCTCGTCGCGACGATCGCCCCCGGATGACTGATCTCCAGCGAGATTCCTCACCCTCTCGCCTTTGATGAAGAGCTCGCGTCCGACCGAATGAGAGACGTCAAAAAGGAATCGGCGCTTCTGGATTTCAAAAGCGTCAATTGGCCTTCCTAGGGCCAGCTTGGTAGACAAAATTACAAAAGGCAAGAGGCAAGGTCGAAAAAGGACACGAAGGAGCTTCCGAATTTCAAGAGCGCCAATTGGCCTTCTTAGGGCCAGAGCTTAGGTAAGCAAAATCACAAAAGGCAGGCGACGAAGGACGAAGAAGGAAGCGCCAGAGCTCGCTGAGAAGAAACTTGTCGGTGCTTCCTGCCAGGCGCGTGCTGGCTCGCGTTCTTCAAGTTCGGGCCGCGCACGCCGGCGCGTGTGTTTGCATATCAATACGTGTGCTCGTCTTACCTTGCGTGCTGCCGTTGGGCTGGCCGGCCTGCGGTATCCCGGGATAGAGGGGCGAGGGATGGGGCGACGGTTGATTGCTGGGCGGTCCTGCAGAATGCAGGTTGGCAGTCGTCGGGGTCGGCGTGGCCGACGGAACTTGCTGGGATTGCTGGGATTGCTGCACGCTACCGCCGGACGTGGGGGTCGCCGCGGGGGTGCCCTCACCCCCGGCGCCACCCCCGACGCCCCCGGACGGCTGCTGCTGTTGTTGCGATTGCTGCTGTTGCTGCGATTGCTGCTGTTGCTGCTGCTGCTGCTGCTGCGGCGTTTGCTGCGGCGTCGGCGGTTTTTGCGCGTCCGTCGACTCGCTCATCGTCTCTGCAAAGAGGGCAGGCCTTGAGCCGCGATCTTCGACATTCATTCGGCGGCGCCGAAGCAACGGCTGGAGCGCGCTTTTCAGCGCTAACTACGCCGACTGTACGCGCTTCCACACGCGATCGATTCCCGCCGGTGCCGGCGGAAGCCGAAACGCGCCAACAACCCCCGTCCGGCCGCCGCCGTGCGTTCGTGCCGAGGAGCGTGTTTGCGAGCGCGAGCGCGAGATACCGCCTTCGAGAGGGTGTCATTTATAACGCTCGCCGTCGCGAGCGAACGGAAACTTTAAGCGCCAGCCGACCATGATCGGGCGTTTCGAATTCGCGCGGAACGTTGCTCCTCGGCCTTGCCGAGGAATTCCGCGGGATCGAGGATGTTGGAAGTTTTTTCAACATGCTCAGCCCTCGATGTCTGATACTGATAGAAATATTTCGCTTCCTTCGCCCCCTCTCCCCCTCCCCCCCTCTCTCTCTCTCTTTGCTTCTCGATAATTCGCCACCGCTTACATCGCCGTGCGTGCGCTGTTTCGGCGGAGCCTCGATCGATTCTGCGGTTAATTTAAATAACGTATCTCGCGGTACGGCGCAGGGGGGGTGACGTACGTTGATAAATAGCCCTACGGTTCCCCAGCCCTCGTCGCCGAGGCAACCCGACGAGTTTCGCAACTTCCGACAAATAATTCGCGGGACTGCGAGCGATATACTTTAATTACGGGGGTTGGGAATGAGTACGTCCGCGCGCGCGCCCGAGACTCCTTTCTCGAAAAGTTCGAATTGTTTGGATGAGAGTTGAGGGATGACTGATGGCGAAACTCGCGGAATAGTTTCGGGATCAATAGTGGGACCTGGGTTTTCCTTCTCGACCGGGGGGAGGTAGTAACAACGGCCCCGCCATTGTTACGCGCTAAGTACCGAGGGAAGATGTACTAATCACCCCGCGCGTATCTCGACAAGTTTCGTTGATCCTCGAGCCGTCTGCTAAAATTAAGGAGAAGCGTCTCTCGACGCGAATTGAGAGAGTAGCGCGCGAATATTGTGTGCGCACGTATGTGTGTGTGTGTGTGTGTGTGTGTGTATGCGTGTGATACACGCGCGCTGACAAAAAACCGTCCGCTATTTGCGAGCATAATTGCATAATAAATAATAAATAATTGAAATAATGTTCTCGACGGCCGGTTTGTAACTGTAAGCTTTACGTGTAATTTTATTATATTATATTATTACCATTATTATTATTATCAAATTATGTCGATAAAATTGAGAGGAACTCTGGGCCCGCGAGCGGCCACGCGCTGTTAACGTTTGGTAAATAAATTCTGTGTTAAACTCTCGGAATTATTCAGAGTGAAAACGCGAAGCGATATCGAGTGTTCGCTTGTTCGCCGAGCGAATTCCTCGCTGTCCGAATCGACCGGTGAATATTTTCACTTGAGATTCAACAGTGAGTCTGATGTAGCCCAGGTAAAACCTGCTGAAGTCCCTACTGAAAGCTGACTCGTTTCTGCCTCATGGTCAGTTTTTCCTAGAGATGTCTCTGCCCGGCAGATTTTCGCAAACCGCTTCGAGCGAATCTCCTCCCACTCTGAGTGTATGAAGTACCAAAGGGAAACTCAGAGAGAGGACGCGTTTTTTATCGATCACGAGTATTTTCGGGACACCTGTGAGACTTTGAGTCGCAACTGGAAAATCAAACGCGAATACCTGCCTCGAATCTTTCGCAATTTCCGCGCGTTTAGACGACTGCACGAGCGACAGAAAGAGAGAGAGAGAGAGAGAGAGAGAGAGAGAGAGAGAGAGAGAGAGAGAGAGAGAGAGAGAGTCGACAAAGAAGAAGACAAACATCCGCCGCTATAGCGTCGAACGAGCCAGCTAACACCACGTTCGAACAGAGCGCGAAGCCGCGCAAGCGGGATTCCCCGGCAATTCGTCGGTAAGAGGGATCGCTCTCATATCGTGACGCGATAACGTCGACGGCCGCGCCCGATGTTATCTATGCCGCTATCTGTGCGAGAACGGTAACGTACACGAACGATAAGCGATGAGCGGCACGCGACTACGCCCCGCGATTGAATCACGCGCGCCTGACGAAAACGGCGGCTGGTCGCGCGAGCTACGGAAATTGGAAACTCACGCTAACGAGTGTCAAACGCAATTACGACCTTCGACATCGGGCAGAAGTAGCCGACGCCGGCGGCGGCACTCAGCTTCTCGTTTCCTGCGGCGGCTCTCGCCAGCGACGACGAGGGGGCGAGTCGCGCGAGCGGACTCGGAAATTCCCGTCTGGCGAGGAAGCCCCGAATTTCACGTCGCGTCGACCGATCAGAAAATATTTGCCGCCGCTCGGCCGAGGGGGAGGGAGGGGGGCCGACGGCACGGAAAAATGTCGAGTCGATACGGCGGAATTTCGATCGACGCCGGCGAGTCGCCGGAACGAAATCGAAGCGGACGAGAGCGAGGAGGAACGAGAGCGCCAAATGCAAAGAGCAGTGTGCCAAGCGCCATGTTCTTCTTACATTATTAAAAAATGAATTATTTACTTGATGATAAATTATTAACACAATAATATAATTAGAATGAAATGAAATATAATAAAATAACAATTAAAATTATTTTTGCACTATTCAATACTGCTTTATAAGTGTATAAAAATAAAAAATAAAGCGTATAAAAATGTATGAAATAGTATGAAAAATTATGAAATAGTACAGAAAGCTGTGCAATTGGGAAAGAAATAAATGCTGTTTTAATATTAATGACATTATACGGCTGAAAACTCGCGCTCGGCTCTCACTCGTTGCATCGCATTCATCTCTCATCTTCCTCATCCTTTACGTATATTCTGTCACAACGGACAGTAGAGGGAAACGGGTGTGCACACTCACCATTTTCGGGAAACGATGTCGATCGTATCACGGGCAGCAGTATCCCCTTCTGCACCAACTCGTCTCTACTGGCACGTACCGAGATCTTTCTCTCGAGCGCTGTTAACGCACAAAGCAAAGACAACGCGCACGTCAACCACATTGTTCGTACCAGTCGGACGCACCGCAGTCGTTAACAAAGCTCGGAGGTTAACGCCCTCGGAGGTTAGGTCTCCCCGTATCGTCGGCCCATGTGCCGACAATAACAAAGTCGTACAATTCAGACGAATCCTCGATATCGGAGAATTCCTACAGGAGAGAGATCGGTCGCGGGAGGCGGAAAATTCCGAGCTTCGCTTACGGCGGTGCCTTCTCCTCCATAACGCGTGAAAACAAGAGAATAAGTCGCGATAAGTGGAAACGGAACCAGTAAGTAGGTTAGGTTAGGTTAGGTTAGCGCTAGATTACACGATTCATTCGCGCTCGTAAATAATTGACTTGGCGCGCGCGACAGTGCGTTTAAATGTTTCTCTTTTCTTTTCTCTTGTAGATACGCGGGATTGAGCAAAGCCCGTCACTTTAAGATGCAACGGCGGATTATCTGCAATAACATGACGACGTCGCGATAACGCGGGAGATCCGCCGCGCGTTCCGCGCCTCCTCTAAACCACGCGTACTTTTTTACTTACACAGCGAAGCAGCCTCGAATTTATCCGATTTCTTTTTCCGCTTCCATTTCCAAGGCTTGAAGAGTCTACCGAGGGCCGAGAACTTGCTTTTTCTTTCCAACGGCGGCGTCCTCGCGCCCGAGCCCAGACTGTTCGTCCGCAGAGCAGCGCCATTTTGCTTCTTTGCTGCAACAACAAGAGACAACTTCACGTTCATTTGCGTCCGCCATTGGCCGCGTTCATGGATTGGATGACGATGTTAACGTTGTTTAGCACTGGAGATTGTTTCGGCAGAGCTAAATTGCAATTTAGCAACTTCCCGCGCGAGATATGAAAAAGAAGGAGAAAAAGGGAGTGCGATCGCGCGAGAATCGTGTCTCCCCCCCCTCCCTGCCGTTGATCGCGAGTTTCTTTATTCGCAAACGATGCGCGAGGCCGACTGAAATTTATCCACCGTGGCTGCGGCGACGAAACAGCGCACGTTATCAGCCTCGGATACGTGATCCTGTTTTCCCGCTTTTCCAGCGAAGCGAAGGCGATGCTCGCACAGTTCCCTATGTTATCCACGCTTACCGACCCAGGGGTGCGTTCCAACCCTCTTATCCACGTCCGCAAGGGTGGAAACGAGCGAACGACCGTCGATCGAGCGAGCGCGCGCGCACTTCCCTCCGACACATCCCCAGGAAGTTTTATCTCGACGGAAGTGTATAACTCGCGTGCACCGCTAATGAAAATATTCAAATCTTCCGCGTTTTTACACGCGATTCTCCAGCGAACGGGAGAAGCGGGAATCCCCCGGTGTGTTCCCGCGGACGACAGGAGAAAAAGAACGTTAGCACCGCGCGGTGACCGCGTCGTTGCATCGCGTCGCACGTTTGTTATTATTACACAATTACGCCGCTCTCGTCGCGGAAACGAAACGACAACGTACAGTGATGGAAAAATATAGTTGAATTAACTATAATCTCACTATATTTTATAGTTCATTTCGGCGTCAAGCATATTTTTATAGTTCGTGGAACCTGCAGAATATAGTGGAGTAAACACAAATATATAGTCAATGATTGTCTTAAATAATCGTTCAGTTACTTTTACCACATATATGGTAATTTCTCATTCACTGATATAGTGAGATTTAATATTCATATAGTTACATCTGTCATCATTTAATAAATATTCTGGTGGTAATATTGACTATATAAAAGAGTTACTTTACCTACCATTTTATGGATTTGTATCCGTACATAATAATTTTAGTTTAACTTACTATAATTCTCAGTAAAAATATTATATGGTTGGTTATACTATGTCTATATCGTAATTATCACCGATATTATAATACTTACTATAAGTATGATATTTTGGACTATAATTTAGTTACTGTATCATTATAGTCCCAAATATCATATACTTTTCTCTCAGTGTATGAAAAATCTAACGCTCGGGCATGTTTCTCCGCTCGCGTCGAATAGCGCGAAAATCTCCGCGCAATTTCCATGCAAATTTTTCCGTGCGGGGGAAACGCTGTTTCTCGCATTCTCTTCGTATCTTTTCCCCTCTCTCTCCCCCTCTCTCTTTCCCACGTACAACAAATGAACCGAATACACCGGTTTCTCCCGCGGTGCCAGCGTTGTCCCAATGACAATGCGCACGTGGGACAATTAATTAACGTATTAAAGCGCGAAATGAACCGCGGCTAAAACGTGCTCGACATGAAACGTGTTCCCGGCCGAATATGAACGTCGACGAAGGCGATCCAATTATCGTATAAACAATGTAACCTCACTGGCAAAAGCCAGCGATATAATGATCGGCTCGTGAGTAGTTCTCCTTTTTTTCTCTCAACGACAAGGGAATTATACACGGCGCGCGAATACGATAATTAATTTTCAGATGTTAACGACGATGGCCGCCCGAGTTTTCCGCGGCGGAAAACTTTCGCGCACTTCAGCGCGTCCGTTCGTTATCCAGCGACGAGGCCGAATAATGCCGAGCCTTATCGACGCATCTGCCAACACGTCGACTTCCAACCCTTATTCGCGCAAAAATAAACAGTTATTGTGGGGGAGAAACTCTTTTTATCTCACTTTTAGCCCCCGCTGCTGTTTCCACCGCCCTCCCTCGTTCACTCATTCATTTTTTCACACATACACACTCTCTCTCTCTCTCTCTCTCTCGCACAATTGATTTCGTTGTCAAACAATAGGCGGGCAACGCGTGCTACTGTAAAATCAATACTCGGCGACGTTAGCGCGTTAAGATAATTCAGCGAATTTTTCAACGTGCCGTTCCAAAAGGTTAGTCAATCAGGCCGAGAGCGAATCACGCCGCAGCAAATTCCGCCGGAATCCGCGGAAAAACGGTTAAAAAAAGGAAAAGAGAGAAAGGAGGAGAGGGAGGGAAGAGGGAGGCTCGCCGACGTTGGAAATTCATTCGTAAATTGATTACTCGCGCCAGACGCGTGTTTACAAAACCAATATCGCAGTAAACATAATCAGATGCTAACGAGGACGCAAACACGATCAGCAAATAAATCTATTGGCATTTCCGCGTGCGTCGCGAATGACGTACATGACGTCGGCAAAAATACACCCACGAGAGCTGACTCGTCCCGCGCAAGTTCCCGCACAAGCCGAACTCGCAAGGAAGAGGAAGGGCAGAGGGGCGGGGGTGTCGGGTCGGAAATTCATCGACGAGCGCGGCGATTTCAGTAGACAACTTGAGCAATTATCCCCGAGCGGACGCGCGAACGAGATTAATTTTTCGCGTCGACGGTGAATAATTATCTATCATTGAGAGAAAAAACCCTTCCGCGTGCGCGAGAGCGCAGGAGAGCAAGAGAGAGAGAGAGAGAGAGAGAGAGAGAGAGAGAAAGAAAAAGAGAAAGAGAGCAGGAGTGCGAACAAACGCTTAATTAGAGGTAACGAAATTACCCGAGCGAGACATTAATCCAGAACGGAAGGTTCTGTCGAGCACTTTTCACACTCACTCACTCTCTCTCTCTCTCTCTCTCTCTCTCTCTCTCTACTTTCTCCTCTGCCTTTATCGCGTCGCCGGTCTCGCGAGCAGAAAGGGGCTCGTTTCAAGAGAGAAGAGAGAGGAAGGAAGAGAAGGAGCGCGTTCGCTGAATACACGCCCTTTGAACCTGCACTTATCGGCCGTCTACCACCACCCTGTGTTTCTAACGCCCTTATTGTTGCATAATACAAGTAGTCAGCGGGGCTGCTCGCGCGTCGAGAGACACTCGAAACTGCGCGAGCAACCGGCCGGGTTGCTTCGCGATCCACGGCGGATAAACGAGACGTGACGATCGCCGGCTGGCTAACTCGACCGAGCGAGCGACCTCGCGTCGCAGCTGCGCCTCGAGGATGTCGCCGGATGTCGTGTACGAAGGCACAGCCGAGTGATAGCTCGGGGAGAGACGCAAGGGAGAGATTAAGGGTGCGCGAGATGGCCGCTCGCGCGGGAGAGATGCGAGATCAATGCCCGACAAGTGGAAAAGCGCTCGGAAGGAGGTGTTTCAATGGGGACTGCTGCGGCAAGTGATGCCAATGAAACAGCGCGCGTCTTGGAGGCAGAGACCCGCGATGATGAACCCTCAGCCGAGTGTCGCGTGAGAAAGACCGAGGGAGGGATGAATCGACAAAATTATCACGCTGTGAATTTTGATCAGCACGCAAACATGCAAGTATATCTCTCTCTCTCTCTCTCTCTCTCTCTCTCGTGCACCATCTTTGTACCTCGAAATCCCGATTACGAGGGTGAAGAAGCTGACGACCGGGTGTGCTACTGATGGGTCTCGCGATTCACTTTCTCCCTCGTGAAAGAGAGAGGGACGACCTGAATCAATGCTGAGAGAAAAATTCGCCTACGCGCGCCCCCATAAAGGAGCCCGTATCGCCGTGTTCGCGTGGACGCTCACATTGTGGCACATCTCTCTCTTTCTCGGCGAGAGAAGAAGTTACGGGGTGCGGGGCGAGGGTGAAATGTGACGGAAGGAAAGTGCGTCGCGCGGCCGAAGGTCCTCAAATGGCAATTCCGAGGAGCTCCCCGCCGGGAATAATGGCCGATAACGTGCGGTAGGACAGTTTTGCAGGCGGGGGTAGGTGGGAGCGGGACCGATTACAGCGGCCTTAAGCACCCCTCGGGGACATTCTCTCGACTGTAGCGTCTTGGAGGGCAAACTACTCCAAGCAGCTGCTTTCGGAGGAAGACGGACGGAGAAGGGACGAAGGAGAGACGGAGCCGACGTCGGTCAGAGTCGTTGAGACGACGATGGCTTAATTAGCCACTGATCCCCCGAGCGGCCGAGAAGTTACAAGTTCAAGTAAGGGAGGGTGGCGAAGAGTGAAGGGCGGTTCCGTTCGCCGACGGTAATGACGCGCGCGTGATGAATCGACCGAGTCGGGAACGGCGTTACGCTCCGATCGCGTCGCGCGATCCATTAGCGTAATGCTCGCAGCGTTTATAATTGTACGCGAAGGATGCCAGAGGGTGCTCCCATTATCCGCTCCCTCTGAGATTTGGTCTCCAAATTTCTTTGAGTGCAATCTCACGCTGGAGACGGGCGAGGCGATAGTGAAAGCACCGCCACTTAGGAGCGGAGAAGAGCTTGGAGTGCGTCAGGACTTTCGATCGGTCGGCTTTACTTTTCGACTTCGCGGGAAAATATTCACTCGACGGCACGGAGTGATTGCTCGGGAGAACTCGTTCTCGTTGCGCGAGTAAAAGATCAGTCAAATTCGAGCGATTCGAGTGGCCCTCCGGCCACCTCTCGAGTGAAATTTCGTTGGAAAGGAACGAAAATCCGCTCGGAGCGACGGTGAAATTACCGCCACTTAAAATCATAAAACATGAATATTTCGCTCAAGCTCGGAGTGCGAGTTTCGACCCCACACGAGTCAGCAAATGTTTCAATTACAGTGAAATTATTCCTACGCGACACGGTGGCACTTTTCAATTTCGAGCGAGCATATTCACACTCGGCGATTCGGCGGAGCGAAGGAAATTCGCTCTAAACAAATTCACTGTGAAAAATCGTCCCGACTCGTGCGCGTGATATTCTCAACTCTGTCTCGCTCTGCTCTTCGGGCCAAATCTCGCTGTAAGAAATTCGAAGAACACACACTGAGAGAAAAGTTATATGATATTTGGAACTGTAATGATACAGTAACTAAATTATAGTCCGAAATATCATATTTGTAGTAAGTATTACCATACTATATCGGTAATAATTACGATATAGGCATAGTATAACCAACCATATAATATTTTTACTGAGAATTATAGTAGGTTAAACTAAAATTATTATGTATGGATACAAATCCATAAAATGGTAGGTAAAGTAACTCTTTTATTATATAGTCAATATTACCACCAGGATATTTGTTAAATGACGACAGATGTAACTGTATGAATATTAAATCTCACTATATCAGTGAATGAGAAATTACCATATATGTGGTAAAAGTAACTGAACGATTATTTAAGACAATCATTGACTATATATTTGTGTTTATTCTACTATATTTTGCAGGTTCCCGCGAACTACAGAAATATGCTTGACGCCAAAATGAACTGTAAAATATAGTGAGATTATAGTTAATTCAACTATATTTTTCTATCAGTGCAGCGGCAGCAGCAGCAGAATCGCGGGTATTTTCCTCTCTTTCCTTTCCGCCACTCGCCTCTCGCCGCAAAATTCGCGGCAAAATCGCTCTCGAAGTGGCTGCTCTTTCAAATTTAAAAATTCCACGAGGAATTAAAAAGCCGAAGGTTGGCGCCGCCGTTGGTGCTGCTCGACGCTCGAAGGTAACGCCGGCGCCGCGATGGAACGCGGCGAACAATATTAAATTCTTAATTAACCAAACGCACTTCGGGATTTCGCCGCGCGAGTGAGACGCGCGTCAGTCAAAGACGCTCTCTCCCCCTCTCTCTCTGTCTTATTCTCTATTGCTCTCCCGTCGTGGCATCCTCGCGCTCGCGGCGCTTTTCCCGCCACCTCGGGAAAGGAAGGGAAAGAGGCGGTCGGTACATGTCGGTGGCCCCGATGCCGAAGTGGAATAATTGACGCCACAAAGCGCTTCCGCTGCCCCGGGAGGCCTATTCACGCGAATCGAAGCTCGACCGCTGAGGGCTGTTGCACCGCGCCTACCGGCGGCAGACAATGGCAATATTAACGCAATAGACCATGTGTTTCGCCATTGTTCGAGATCGCGTGGCGTCTTGGCGGCGAGAGAGGATCCATCATCTTGCGTCGTCGCGACGCAAGCGCGGGCGACAATTCTTCCTTTTCCTCCTTTTTCTCACAGCGCGACGAGGGCCCTTCGCGACGATCGATGACGTAAGCGCGGCGCGAGTTGCGGCGCGCTTTATCGTCGTCGAGTGGAGGACGCAAGTGGTGTAACGAGAAAAGAGGCCGGCGCGATAAGATAATTCCTTATCGGCGATTTATCGATATCGTTAATGGAGGCTCAGATAAAAGTCCAATTAGGCGACTGGACGTAATATATTCGCCGGTGGCGCGAATCACCACGTCGCCGCGTAAGTCGCCGCGAGCGAGGCTGACAACGAGCCTGACGATTTCGCAACGAGACGCGATCCGTTTGACGAGCCGCCCCCGTGCCAATTACAAAATGTGACGGCGCAGCTCCGCCCAATTAATTGATCTTCACGTCGGATTGCATTAACTTGCCCTCCCGGGCGCGTCGCGATCGATGATGAACCGCTGCTACTCGCGGACTGCCAACCGCGCGCGACGGCGAGCGAGCGGGGGCCGCGGCGCAGGGGGCGGCGTGACGTCACGCCGCGCACTTAGTAATTCCCGGGGTTAGCGCGATTAATGTGCAAATGAAGCGCAACGGACGTCGCATGCCGCGGCGCGTGGATGCTTCCGGTTATTTCCATCGGAGTCGATGCTGACGCGGCGCCGTGCGAAAGGGTTTAGCGGAATCCACGCAAATGGACATTATCCCAGGCTGGGTTCCCGCCGATTGTCATCGTCGTCGCGCACGCGCGGCTAATTCCGCGCGTATGAACTCGACTCCGCTCCGCTCCGCTCCGCTCCGCCGCGCCGGGATTCCCGAATTCCCGATTTCCCGAAATCCGCGTCGATCCACTCGACGGCTGTCCCTCTCTCGGAGTGAGAAGGCTCGCTCGACCGGAGCGGAGAGAGATTCGTTGAAAACGACGGCGAGGTGATTTCGCCGCTCAGAGTCGCGCGCGCGCGCGCGACGACAGAAAAGTGTTTGCTCGAGTCGAATTTTCCGGTAAAATATCGACGTCTCGGAAATTCCCGGCACCGAAAGTGCCGGGATTCTGTCGGAGCTAACGAGGAATCTTGATCTCACCTCGGCTGAACCTTCTCTGACAGCTTCAGCCGGAATGTCTGAACCGCTGGTACGTATTTCACCAGAAAAAAAAGCGCTTCGCTCGAGCAAACATTTTCCCCCGTGTAAAGGTGAATGTTTCACTCGAGCTCAGAGTGCATTCTGTCCGCATACGAATGAACGTGTTCAATCGATTACAATGAAATCGTGCCGGTGTGACGACGCCGCGCGGGAGGGGGATGCGTCGGATTCACGCTTCAATTCCGAGTGAAAATATACATTCGCTCCGCGCGACTCGGAATGGAGAATTTACTTTGTTCGGCTAAAAAATCACTCGAATTCGAGCGATTCGGCTGTCATCATCCCAGCTTTCAAGCGAAATTTTATACTCCAAGAGGTTTAACAAGAGCTTCCTCTTTCGATTCTTAGGAGTAAAGTCTCGAGACTGTGTTCTCGATTTTCCATTCGGTCGAGCGCGATAGTTGCTGTGAAAAATGAGATTGCCTGTTTGCTATTACGAAAGTGCTACGATCGACGACATCGAGCGAGCTCCCGCAGTAGCCTCGCTCCGATTCTGCACACTGCATCTGGAATAAGAATGAGGGAAATCCGCGATTGGTACCGCGATGCCGGATAATCGGATAACAAACCTTCGGCCGAACGTGAGAACTCTATGATCGGGATTTTTGCATGTATCAGGGAAAATCCTGAGAAATATTCCCGCGGCTCATCGCGGCGGAGCGCGACGTTTTCTCGCCGAGCGTATTCAGCCCGCGCGTCCAAATCGGCCGATCGATCCGCAGCTGAATTAGAAGTCGATTCCGCCCGTCGGGATAATTCAGCGCGACTCGACCGAACGTAACGTCCCGTCGCGCATCGGCGATACTCTTCACCGCAGCAGCCGGAGACGACCGACGACCGGAACGACCGAGATTTCTGTTGCTCCGCGCCGCCGCTGCGCCGCGCCGGTGATTCGCGGAGTCATCAAGGATAACACGCGGCGAGCACAGATCGCAGTTTTCGCGCGAGCGAGTCGCGAGCGACGGCCGCGCAAAATCCGCACGGATCCGCCACGGTGCGTTGTGATCGCGCAGCCTTTCAGCGCTTTGACAAAACGGCAAATCGCTGAAAGACGCGCGCTGCTAATAGCGGCCGATCCTTCCGGGTCGCGCGCATCCGGGAGGGACGCGAGAGGGGGGCCTCGTTAAAGCGGACTCGCGAGCCGCCCGCGCGAGGGAGGCATTAATTGCAATTGTTAAAACGGACCGAGCGGGCCAGGGCGGGCGTAATGCGTCGGCTAATCCGGTTACGGCGCCGACGTAATTGCGGCGATCGGACCGGAATGCCCGGCGGAACCGCGAGGACGCGTGCTCGTCAACCAGGACTCTGCTGGACATCGCAGCGACGCAACAGGCGCGACCGACGGCACAATAGACGCGCGTCATTGTCGCCGGCCCTTCAACCGAGCCGGGTAGTTTCGTGATCGGCCGGTTTCTCGGCAGGGGGTGGACTTCATGACTCGGGGGTAGTTTATCTAGGTGTCATTATTTCGACCGGAGGGTATATCGGACAGTTGTGAATAGCGCTTCCAGAGCTGGACTGGAAGAGTGCTTTCAGCGGGCGAGAAATTTTCTTACGAGAAACGCGGTAGAGTCGACGACAAAGTTTGCTCGCTCGATCCGAGATAAGTAAAACATATATTTATATACGAGAGGTATATTTACGAGGAGGAAAAACGTTCGTTGAATCGAAGCGTTTTCTTCCTGCGGTTAGATCTATTTGTCCAATTATCTGCACCGATAGAGAAATATAGTTGAATTAACTATAATCTCACTATATTTTATAGCTCATTTTGGCGCCAACCATATTTTTGTAGTTCGCGGGAACCCGCAAAATATGGTAGAATAAACACAGATATATAGTCAATGATTGTCTTAAATAATTGTTCAGTTACTTTTACCACATATATGGTAATTTCTCATTCACTGATATAGTGAGATTTAATATTCATACAGTTACATCTGTCGTCATTTAGCAAATATTCTGGTGGTAATATTGACTATATAAAAGAGAGTTACTTTACCTATCATTTTATGGATTTGTATCCATACAATAATTTTAGCTTAACTTACTGTAATTCTTAGTAAAAATATTATATGGTTGTACTATGCCTATATCGTAATTATTACCGATATTATGGTAATACTTACTACAGATATGATATTTCGGACTATAATTCAGTTACTGTATCATTATAGTTCCAAATATCATATACTTTTCTCTCAGTGTGTCAAGCGATGCAGACAGAATCATGAAAATATCGTGTTTGATTTTCGATCGAGATATTATACGTCGCGTTCGTGACGAAGACTACTGAAACTGTGAATGGTCCAACAAGTTTCCGAAAGAGTGCAAGGCAAAGGATCTACTCATCTTTCTCGTGCTACCCGACGTCACTTAACTCATAATGCACCGTTGAAAAATGTCAGTAATAAAAAAATGACAAACCATCCTCGGTGATTCTATCGTCAACCTTTCTCGAGCTCGAGCAATATTTCCACATTTCCACCCACCTACTCGATGATTATAAACATTCCTAGAAATCTCTCGAAAAATTACACAAAAGATCTCCATCTTCCCTTTAACGTTGCCCCATTTTATTGTTTTATTGCTCTCTTATTTCCAAACTTTTTTCATACCAGCACAACTGGCATTCCGAGTTGCCGGAATAATATTCATGCCAGCTGTGCTGGCATTCCGAGGGTAAAGGATTGGGGATACTCTGTCAAAACTCCGAGGGTTCGGTCGCAACTTCTCTCTCCCTTTCTCTCAGCGCACGCGGCTGCGTTTCTCTGCTTAGTCGCGACTTCCGAGTGCGCCCGCGAATCTCATTAGGGCGTTTCGTCGCGATGACAATCTGCGTGCGGGAAAGCTGCCGCGGTAGGATATACCGTGTCCCGTTAGCCGTTACCGTAACACGTTCGCGCGCCTTACATCGTGCCGTAAATCACCGCTAACGGAATAATAAAGACCCACAGCAGACCGGCGAGCGCGCGACCGACGTGTTCGCGAGACGTGACACGCTCGGGGGCGGGGGTGGGGGAAAGAACGGGCGGAAAAGCGCACAGATAAAATAAGGGTAGCGGCGGTGGTAGTTGGGGCACGTTGCCCTGGGTACGGCGACGGCGGCGGCGGCGGCGGCGGCGGTAACGGGGGCGGCAGCATCCCTCGCCGTCAAGGGATGCTGTGGGGCGTTGCCATGGATACGCCACTTTGTTTTCCGTTCTCCAATTACCTGGCCGCTGGTTGTCAACTTGAGACCCTGGATACGTTCCTGCCGCGCTGACCGAAAACTCGCGGAAGCGTCTCTGAATGCGATCGCTCGTGTGTCAAGTCCGAGCACACTTCGTTAAGTCGCGCGGGGCTCCTTAGAGACGGCTAATTTCGCGCTACTCCCGCTCGTTCTCGTCTCACCCCCTCCTCTAGGTAGACAACAAAAGCGCCTATCCGTCTACCAGGCTATTAATCCACCTGTCTGTCCACGTCGAGTCCACGTGCACGATGCGACGACACGTCGATTGATTCCCGCGCGAGAGACACAATGTTGCTTAATTGCTCGGTAAATCGCCCGAGAAAGCTCCAGCCGCCGCAGGAACCTGCAAGTTTAGGAGCGCGAATTCGAAAGCCAGACCGTACGTTGCGCTGCGGAAACGATAAAGGCAGGCAGACAGACATTGCCGGTGGCGGTGTATTCACCTCATCGGAGAAATACGCTCGCCCTCGGCGGCGAGCGGATGGCCAGCGCGCGAACTCTGCCGCTTCCTCCTCTCAGCTCTCTATTATATTCGAACCGCCCGCGAGAGCTAAATACGCGTTAGTGCCCGATACCATTCATCAGCCGTGCATCGTCAACATTCCGCCCCCCTCCCCCTCCCCCCGCGATTTCTACGCGCGTGAATCCATCGCTGCGTTTTCGACCTCGAGGCGGCTCGTGTGATTTCACGACGCGTTGCGATAGAAAATCGAGGGGCCTCACCCCTCGAGTAGATATTTCTGACACTTCAGGGATATTGAATGATACCTTAACGCCTTTAACGCCTACTGGTAACTATAGTTACCAGAAACGCATTTAAGACTCCGTAACTTAGTGAAAAAAAGGAGATATTTTCGTTTTCTTTGCACCTGCGCTGTAAAGGTGAATTCTTCTTCGAAAAAAATCATATATAGATTGTATGTAGATTCGGTTTAGTCTGTTTTTAGCTCAGTTTTAACGATAACATGTTTTGTAAAATTCCAAGTAGGCATAATTAACATTGTTACCGACATCTAGAAGTGCGCTATAAATGAATAGATTGGTATCTGTTATAATGTTATATAATGTTAATTTGGAAGCTTTCTCAGATGCAAAGTGTAGAATTAAAAGAATACAAAAATTCAAAATGGCGAATATGGTGGACACGAAAATCAAGAAATCAATTACCTATTTTCGTGAAACCCGGTGACCTACAGTTTTTTATGCGGTGAAAAATGGAAGGACGATTGACTATTTAAATGGTGATCTGTAAGATATTCTTCTGAAATAGTAAGCTTGACGCTCTGAATGATAAACTTCACTCATAAATATAGTAAAGTTTCAGCTCAAAAATGTCAAGCCGACTATCAGAATTATGTCGTATAGATTACCCTTAATTTTTCTCTGTTGCAGGTTGCTCATTTCGTACATGCTTTTAGGATCCAAGTCATATTTACCAATAAACAAAAAACGAACGATAAAAAAAACCAAACTAACGAAACCAACGAACAAAAAGCGGAAACTTCATGTACTCATTTATTATATTCCATTCCGGATAAATAAAGATCAAGTTCTGAATATGAGTTTTATGTTTCGAGGAATTTTTCCAACCATTAGGAATGATATAAAATTATTAAAACTAAAAAAAAAAATTTAACCGATCAGGCGTATTTTTCGCTTCTGGGAGTAGTTTTTGCTGGGAAAGGTAATTTTTCGTAGATATAAAATTCTGGTATCTTTTTTTGGTTATCACTACTTATAGTCTCAGTTCAAAAAAACTCAAATTTTATTCTTAAAACACTTATAAAAAAGTCGGGCGTTAAAGGGGTTAAACGACACGTGAGGAAAGAGACTGATGCGCGAGTCGAGGTTCGCTCGCGTGCGTTAAAATATTGCGAAATACACGACGAGTTAACACCACGGCAGGTCGACGCTCGTCTGGATCGACTTTTCTTGTGGGTGACGAATGATAGTGAACGAGGTTAGGTCAGATGAGTGACCACAGATTAATCATAAATGTTAAGTTTTCTTAGGTTGAATAAACGGTAATAAATAATTGAATAATACATTTACGAACCTCCTTGCTCCCAGCGCGAGAGAAGCTCGCCCGTTAATACCAGAAATATCCTGTATTAATAAATGATTTTCAACACACCAGGATTTGCAACAGTACATCTCTCGGCACACCGCGCATCCTCCGTCCTGGCCGTCCGATTCAGCGTTCCGCTGCCGGTATGTGTGTGTGTGTGTGTGTGTGTGTGTGTGTATGTGTGAAGTTGGCATATCATTTTGCGGAAAATCACAAATTATTGAAAGTTCTGTATTCCTTTTTAATGGTTCTAGAGTTATTGATAAGTTAAACAAATAGTTCCGCTCATTAACGCAAAAAAAATGGCTCCTCCGGACAAACTGATTTGCCAAGTTCACGCAGCGTATCGCTTAGTCCTATATGATTTCCGCGCACATACATTGTCAGATTTCGCCAAATATATGGTTCTACAATAGTTCTGTAAGGAGTTCTACTCTATAAAAGCAAAAAAGAATGATAATAATTAACTAAGGATTAGCAATAATACAGTAATAAGCGCACCGACGCTTGAGACTCTGTCAAAATCTCAGAGTTCTGGCCTTTCCAAAAGAGTTCCAAAATAGTTATGAGCATAAAAAAACATTCTCTAAAGAGTTCTGAGCGCTAGCAACGTTGTACGAGCTTTAAATAAATTAATACTGCCCGAGCGCGTCCGGAGAATTATTTTGAGAGAATAAGCTGAGACGCTAGCCGAAATCTTGTAGTTCTCTTCCATCTAAAATACTTTGTATATTTCTCAACATACCGCAGCATTTTTTAAAGAGCTCTGGGCACTCGTAACGTTTATAATAACGTATAATTTTTAAATAAATTACTCGAGCGTGTTGTACTTTGAGAGAACAGGGCGAGACGATAGACGACGAAATCTTCTAGTTCTCGAGCTCTAATTTATTTATTTGAAAATCGTACAACGTTGTGAGTGCCCAGAAGTCTTTAGAAAATGCTTTAGTATATTGAGAACTATATGGAGATATATTTTTGATGAACGAGAACTATGAGATTTCGGCTAGCGTCTCAGCCTAGAAAACTTGCGAAAATGCAAATAGGTAAGTGTACGAATGACACCTGAGCGGTTTTGCGGGAGCGAACGTACGAGTGTAATTTCAAGGTTAAGCAACTTTCAATAGCGGAACACCGTTCAAAGTCGCTCTTCCATTTCTCCAACGAAGAGGTTCACCCGATCCGTGAGGACAAATGCGAAGAATCACACGAATTCGACAGAATTCGCCTGCCGCGCGGCTTCCGCGAGCGAGATTTCGCTCGAGGATGTTCAAAGAGTGACGCGCGCGCGATATCGTGTTCGTCGGCGAAATTACACGCGATTACACGCGTATCTGCGTGCGACTTGTCGACATGTAAAGCTAGCCACATTGCAACGCGATTTAATTAGGACGCGAGCGAGAACGATCTGAAAACAAGTTCGGCTTGCGCCGTCCGCGACTAGCAGGATACACCGGCGAAGTGGATCATGCTTCCTGCAATTACCGGAATCTAGTTACGTGTCGATCGGATCTGGAATTGACTCGCAGACAAGGATCAACGAGAGAGACGGAGAAAGGGAGATACTGCTGCCGAGTTGCCGGTAAATGGATTTTCCCAGGATCGAATGAAAGAAACGCGCGAGCGCGCGATAAACGCCGTCGAAGCGTCAACCTGTCTCTCGCCTCCCCTCCCCCCTCTCTCTCTCTCTCTCTTTCTCTCTCATATCCAAGCATGTCAAAGTCCGCTCTCCATTTGAGCCCGCCAAGTTTTCTACGCGTGGACGCGAGCTCTCGGCGAAATGTTATCCTTGGTGGAAACGTCGATATGTACACGCGTCTGTGTGTGTGTGTGTGTGTATGTGTGTGTGTATGTACGCTACGCAGGTGTGCGGAGCGCGCGCCTCGCGTCGTTATGCAAATCGCGACGGAAATACCGTTACTCCTCGACGCGTTAACCTTCACGGTTTATTCTCGGAGAAAGTAAGTGAGGACTCCGGCGTGATGAGAGAAAAAAAATGAACGGAGGTAATCGCGCGACACGATCGGAGAGGAATTCGACACGCGTCCAGTGTGTCACACACACACACACACTCATATATACTCACAGTGAAATGTTAACTTTGGACTGCCGGTCTCATTTGTAAGTCCAGCAAGTTTTATCTGAATGCGCTCTCATTAATTATACTCACCATTCGCAAGTCACGATTATCAATTTCGAGATCTTTATCGCGAGTTTCGCCGAGCAATAAATACACTTCAACGTGCGAGTTTATAAGTTGTAGAAAATTATCCCCCCCCCCCGCCCCGCTGACAGCCGCGTCCGGCGCTCAACCGCGCCGTTTCTTCCGACCGAATTCGCTCGTACACCTGCGGAGAATTCTCGCAAGCGCGAGATAACGCGCATTTGACGGCGCGAAATATTGAAGCAAGAGCGACCTCTTGCGCACGTTGCGGAGCCCACGGGGGGACCGGTCGGAACGCGATATTTTCATCGGCCGGACATTGACCGATTTCTCGCGAGCGGGAAAACAGTGCGCATTCCAGCGCGCGTTCCCGCGCCGCGAAGCAACCGAGAGACATTCGCCGATTATCGCCGTCGTATTTTAAGACGCTCAGGAACACCGCGACAAAGTGTCGCGGCGAATTAAATCGCCACGAGAATATCGCACGGCCAGGCGACGACAGCAAGTTCCGAAGACAGCGACCGTCGCGCGCGTTGCGCTAAAAATACGCCTCCTCCCCCGCAGCCGCTCCGCGGCGCGTGCGGCCGCCGAATACTTTCCGCGGGCGCGTTGTAAATTCAATGAGAAACATCAACGTGGAAAAGGCAGGTTTCTCCTCAACATCGTGAAGGGCGAGAAAGGCGAGGGCGAGGGAAGCCGACAAGCGCAGGATGGACGCGTGGATAAAAGCGCCTGAAAAACGCCGACGTACATCCACGAGAACGGCTCTCTCGCTGCTTCCGCGCACAACGGTCGAGCGCGTAAAGCCCTTCACGCAATGCTGTTTGCATTGCGCGAGTCCTGCGCGCGCGAGAGAGACAGCTTGTATTCCGGCCGGAAAACGATTAAATCTCGCGGCGGCGCCGCGCGAGCCTGCGAAGGGGCTGTTCTTTTTCAGCTCAACAACGGCTTGCGCTTTCGTCCCTCCGGGCTAAGGTGAGTCGGACGGCCGATCTGCGAACGCCGATCTGCGCGCTGTGGGAATACCGTCTTGACAATGGAGTCGTTAATAAGAGAGAGCGACGGAGAGACGTACCGCAGCCTGGGTAACTTGGCTGATAAAGAGCAATCGCCCGGCGAGCGAAAGGCCCGAAATATTATTTTCTCTCTTTCTCTCTCTCCCTCGCACTCTCGCTCTCTTTCTGCTCTCGTTTGTGGGAGCACTGAGGGGAAATAAACAACGTTGCGGTGCAACGGTAGCGGCGCACCTGAAGCGAGACGTGTGACTTATGTACATAGAAAAGAGATTGCACAAATAAAGCTTCGGTAAAAGTAAACGGTAAAAAGATTAGATCGTCGCAGGAGAGCAAGGGAGATCGTCGCTTCTTCCACGGAGCGTCCGGGGGAAAAGAACAACGTCGCGGTGCAGCGGTACAGACAAAAGCCTCGTGTGCACAAGAAAGCAGTTGTGTAAATAAGGCTTGTAATATACGATAAAAGATCAGATCATTGCGGGGAAGCAATGGGGACCGTTGCTCCCTTCCGCGAGAGCATCGGGGGGAAGGGGGAGGGGGATGGAACAACGTTCGCGCGCAGCGGTAATGCGGCTGAAGGGCGCAAGCTGGAGAGAACGAGCATTAAATATAACAACGGGAGATCGTAAAAAACAGCGGCTGAGTTTTCAGTTCCTCAAGTGCACGGAAGGAATTACCATGTTGACAATAAGAGCCATTAAGGGGGAGAGAGAGAGAGAGAGAGAGAGAGAGAGAGAGGAAACTGTCGGGGAGAAAGAGAGAGAGAGAGAGCCCGCAGACTTCGACTGCCGGTGCAGTAACCTTGCGCTTCTGATTTTTTCGTCTGCTTTTTTACCATAATAGGACTTTTTTAATACTCGTTGCTTTACGTATTTGCAACCAGCCTACTGTAATAAAATTCCCCATGTATATACAGACCGTTCTCTCGCGCAATGTTTCTCGTAACTCTATTTCGTGTGTCGGAATTGTCAGCGAGTGCGCGAACGAGAAGGAAGATGCGATTTTTCGTACGTTGACATTCTTGGCGTATTAATTAGCGAGAATGCGTCTAAAAGAGAGAAGCGGAACTCTCTCTCTCTCTCTCTCTCTCTCTCTCTCTTTCTCTCGCTCTCGCATAATACTAAATCCGCGCTGGAAAGTATTACAGAGGAAAATACGCCTTCAGCGGATTTGGATCGCATCCGCGCAAGCGGATCCGCTTTTGCCGCTATAATCCTTCAAAAAGAAAAAAAAAAAGAAAAAAAGAAAAATCATCCCGGCTCCAACATCTCCGCTAACGTCACGTCGACGCTTCTTATCCGCCTCGAATCGCTTGCTCCGGCGGCGTCGAGGTGATATCGTCTCGGATTTATTTACCGGCGTAAATAAATTCGCGAACCTGGCGAATTTATCCGCGCGATTCCTTAAACGCGCCGTGAGAACCCGCCGTTTTGACCCGCCACCATGTAACACTCGCGCAGGTAAGTATATACCGTAACTCCTTTATTCTCTTCCTCTCCATTCCCCCCTGCCCGCCCCTCTGCCCGAAGCAAGGATTCGCGTGGTTTCGTAAGAATTCGGCGCGCCTGCCGCGGCGCATCGCGAAAATAAAATCGCGACCGTACAAGCGAGCGAGCGAACAAACGAGACACAACAACGGCCACATTGTGTTAACGCCCGTGATATTGGAATCGATGAAATTTGGCGGAGGTCCAAGTCGATCCGCCTCATGCCTCTACCGGCGCATTTCCTCAATGACAGCCGCCGAACGGTACCGCTGCCAAAAATGCGGATTTAATCCGTTCGATAGGCTCGACGAGGTGTCGTCCTTCGCGAAACGTCCGTCGATAAATCCGGCTCGCGCGGATCGTCCAAGGACGACGGAGGGCCGTCGGCGTGTATGATTGTTAATTACATTATTCGCGTTGTGTCGTCGAACACGGCGGCCGAGTGACACGCGGGAGGAAGCGATACGTCATGAACAGCGTCGTTCGATTTCGATAAACATGCAAATCATCGCCTCCGACCGCGAGAGCCTCCCAACTGGGCGGGCGCGCGCGTGAGAATGAGGACGACGACTCGCGTTATTTTCGGCCCGGCCGGGTACGACGGATCTATACGGAGAGATCCGCGCCGCCGTGAGTCACCCCGGCGACTCGATCCTTCAAAATTGCAGTTGTTGACGGCTCGGCGGGGTATTATCCAAGCGCGACGTTCCGCCGATGACTGCGCAGGCTATAAATTCGCTCGCGCGTCGATTCGCGCCAATGCGCGCGCGCGCGCGCCTCGCGTCCTTGTCTCGTGTACTTTCCAACCTCCCCCCCCCTCCTCCCCGAGAAGAAATCCAAAACGGCGCATGAGGCCGCGGAGGCCAGGAAGAAACGGAGATCCAGGTGTCTGATCGAAGCGACGGTCGCTTCGACGTACGCGGATTTGTACAGCGCGACAATTAATTGATACATCACGTGATGCTTCAGAGAGAAACTTTAGTGACAAATGACCGACTCCTTTTTCGTGGACGAATGAATGAATCGCAGCACTGCCCGATTGTGACGGGAAGGATAAAAAATCCCGAAGCCGCGGGTCGGCGCGAAAATATTTCAGAGTCAGCTTGAGATACAATTTGCCCCAAAGTTCCGCAGCTTGCGCGAATCGGAAGCGTGCGTTCGAGAATTTCAAACTGCACCGCCGTGTACGTGAGCGACCGAACGTTCAAAACTTGAAGATATACGGAAAATTTGCGAAAGCATTTCTGCATCGCGAGACTCGCCGTCCACTTGGAATACGATGAGAGCAGCCCCTCGGCTCCACAAAACAAACATCCACACCGTACGCAAAAAGATCTCCCCGCGCAAACTTCAAACGCCCAGAACGCGACACACCGCCCAGTTCCGCTGCGCATCTCCTCCATGCATTTCTCCTATAAATTCTCCGCGCGTACCACGAGAAGAGATACACAAGTCGCCGCCGCTCGGTTCACCGACGGGGAGGATCCTCGCCTCGCCCTTCCGTTCAGCGACGGCCGATAAACAAAGCGCACTCACGCGCGACGTATCGAATCACGTCCCCGCCGCTGTGTGCCAAGAGGACACAGCAAGATAAAAAGTACCGTTGCCACCGCGTGACGTCGACTAGGAGAGGCGGCCACGTGGGATCGTCCGCGAAGGTAAACAGATCGTCGAGCGCGGCGACCGCGTGTGCACGTCGCATAATCATCCGGCGAGCACGAGCGTCGGCTTGTTCCTGCTGGAGTCCGTGGGCAGACAGAGAGAGAGAGAGAGAGAGAGAGGCATGAGTGGACTCCACCGCTCTGCAGCCGGGCGTTCTCCACTCGTCCGACCACTTAATAAAGCGTCTCTCTCTCTCCCTCCCTTCCTCGCCCCGCTCCGGCCGATCGTTGTGAACGCTCCCGTATACGACTAGCACCGTTACTCGCCGCCCCGCCTCGCCCCGTGGGATTACGCTCGCGTACACACACCGCCGCACAGTATATTACGTTCTGGTACTGCGTTTACGTTGGTGCGTATAGTGCGTGCAGCGGAACGCCGCCGCCGCCGCCGCCAAGTGCGTCGCCTGTGTCGGGTCACGCGAGCCTTCCCCTAACACGTGGCCGAGACGGTGGACGGCAGCTGCACGTACGCGCGTACACAGGTGGGTAAGATAGGTGCGCGAGGCAGAGGTCGGCTGTTGAGCCTGATCGACCATTTATACACCCCTGCTTCCTGTTTCCTATATTCTTTATCTTTTTCTATCTCGAGACTATCTCTTGAGTTTAAGTGAAAAGGAGATAAAAATAGAAAGTAAAGAGTTTACATTGTAGATAAGGCTTGAGGTAGTCATCGGATTTTCCACCGAACTCAAAGAATACGGCGAGCGAGTGGATTTTCGAAAGATTGCTTTATTTTTTTGAATCGCCAGTTATTCCGCGGCGAACGAGTCGCCGGCGAGCCGGGTGGACGACGACAGAGTGGAACGATCGTTGGACGATGTTGACGGTGGCAAGTCCGAGGGAGAGAGAGAGAGAGAGAGACTCGGGGCTTGGAAATTTTCATAAGTCCTCGGGACAGTTGGTTCTCGAAGGTAATTCTGTTCGGTGAGACGGAAAGAAGGGAGCCGGAGAGGGGGGAAACGTGGTAATTAAGCATGGTTGGGTAAGAAGATTCGCGCACCCTGCAAATTCTAAAACGGGAAAGGTGAACTTCTGCCATTTCTCCGGCACACCTCGCCGCATACACACAGTCGCGTGTGTATGCGGCACACATATTAATAGGATCGCGTACGCCATAAATAAGCGCGAGCTTCCGGTTTAATGTGCTCGTGAGAAGAGTTAAACGAAGCGTCCGAGGCGCTCTTTTTACCTCGTCCGGAATACAGATCGTTGTGAATAAAAAAGGAGCGCGTTTTATGGATGTTGGCTTTTTATTTGAACTGCAGCTCCGACGGAGCAGAGAAAGAGAAACAGAGAGAGAGAGAGAGAGAAATGGGGAGATAAAAGAGAAGCGCGCTGTTTTCTATCGGGATATATTTCATGTCTTTCTCCGTGATAAATTAAAATATCAATCATTTATTTACACGTGTCGCGCGGGATTTAAGAGTGTACACGCTTAAACCCGAGCGGTCGGATATACGCGTGTAAACGTCGCGCGTGCGAGCGGGAGATTTTTGCGACGATTTTGCGGTGTAATTTTACAGCGGCCGTACACATAAAAATCCATTTGGCGGGCGCGCGCGCGCGCATGCGCGCGACGAGAGAATCGATCGAGCTGCGCGATCGGCCGAGCGAAAGCCGACAGTTTCACGAGGTTTGTAATTATAACGACGGCGGCTTGCGACCTTTCACCACGATCATGAACGATAATAGCATCACAGAAGCCCCCCTTTGCGTGCCTCTCGCGTTAAATTTGCGATTCTTCAAACCCCTCTCCCCTTGCTCCTGCGCGCTCTCTCCTCTCTCTCTCTCTCTCTCTCTCTCTCTCTCTTTCACTCTCTCTTCGCGCTCCGACGCCGATGACGCGATTCTCATTCTTATTCTCGTGTCCTCCTACTTGTGTGTCACGATATTTCCGCGCATTCTAAAAACGTATGGAATCTAAAAAGCATTCAGAGGGGGAGGAGCAGCGGAACAACCGACAATCAACGACATGTCCCCGCCATCGAAGTGGTCGAAACGACAGTTTAAGAGAAGATTGCGCGAGGAGGAGGAAAATGCTTGTTATCCTTCATGCATTAAACCTGAGTAATCTTTTTAAATAAATTTCCCGAGAGCCACGTTCGCAAGATTAAGCAGTTCGGTTAATAGAAATCACAGGCCAGTAGTCGATAATTACAGTCGTTAAGCTCGGCTCTCGTCGAGGAGTAAAAAATCAATCTTTCGCATTAGTAGGAGGCCTCTCGCGTGCGGTTCGCGCGGAATTATCGGCCCGTCGGCGTCGCCGCGTTTACGTATTATGATGAATCGGCCAAGGAGAGTCTCGCGCGTCTGCCGTGTGCCGAGCTGAGTTCTGAGAAAATTACGTCTCGTCCGCGGGGCTTCCCTCCTCCATAGCGAGCGAATTACTTTCCCTCTCCCTCCCTCCCTCCCTCTCACTCTCCCTCCCTCCCTCTCTCTCTCTCTCTCTCTCTCTCTCGCCCGGTGCACTTCGCGCGCACGCGGTGACGTAAAAACTCGTTACCAAAATTGCCGGCGTCGCTCAGAGAAATAAGATTCGATTTTCTGATATTGCCCGAGGCAATAACTCGAGCGCGAGAAGCGTGCCGTAATGAACTTTCTGCCGAGCGGCGCAGGACGTTTCGCGAACCGGCCGATCGGCGGAATCGTCGACGACGACGACGACGACGGGCCGTCTGAATTTTGCGCGCGGATATTTTACTCATTTAACCGCGCGCTGCCGCTCGCGAATCTGTCACAGCGCGCCAACGTTATTTCCAATCACTCGACTTTCGGTTAATTCGCCGTGAAAATTATCGAACACAGAGGCGCGCGCGTGCGCGCCCATCGCAGGTTCGCAATTCGATGTCGCCGGACACGGTGCCGGTACGTTTACGCGACATTGGCGAAACAAAATAAAATAAAGGGAAAAAATACAAAATTTGGAAAATACACGGAAAAAAAAGGAGAGAAGAGACCGCTCGCCACCGCTGCCGCCGAATTTCGTGCAGTTGACGACCGAACATTTCCCCGATCAATGACTCTGTCGAAACTAGCGCGGAGCACCGCTACAACAATTAAGCCGCGAGCACGACCCGGCGGGGCGAGGGGGAGGGGGAGGGGTGAGAGCGCGTGTGTTTCGGTCGGCGAATTTCCAGCCGGGTTCGATCGCGCGTCTCCAAGTGCGCGACGCGCGCGCGCGCGCGCGTGAATTAATTAATTAAATTCGCCGCTTAGCGCAGCGGCCTGTGAATTTAATTACTTCGATGGCCGCGGGATAAAATTTCGGTAGACAACGCGATAACTTTCGCCGAGTGCGCGGCGCTTTAAACGCGCGTGGATTATTTCAACCGCTCTCCAACGAAACAAGAGAGAGGGAGAGGGAGAGGGGGAGAGAGAGAGAGAGAGAGAGGGAGTGCCGCGCGCCTCTTGTCACGACTCGTTCGTCGTCGTTACCAATTAATCCTCCTTACTGAGCGATTCGCTCGTTTAATAAAATATGTTTATTCCGCGTGCGTGCAAGCACCTCATAAATCTGATTCCGCTCGTAAAGCGGCTCGATGGGCCGCCGATATCGGCAGCGCGCGCCGATGCCGAACAGTGGCTCGGCGCGAGAGAGCGTGTGTGTTTTTTAATACGGGGCCGTTAATGCCGCACAAACGCGCGTAAATAATGCCTTTTTATTTCCCGCCGTCTCTCGATTTACTCCGGCCCGAAGCAGCGCAATATTCGCATGTTGCGTCGCTTCCTAATCCGGTCGCCGCGCGTTCCGCCGCAGCGGGATGCTTTCATGCGGCCGCGCGGCGAGAATTCAATCGCTGGGAGAGGGAGAGGATATATACTTTGACGATGCGTGAGTTACTCGTCGATTAATCGTCGAGCCGCGCGCGAGCATTTTCGAAGGTGCGAGCGAGGAACTATGAAATTCGGATCGCTCTGTGAGCTTTTCGCTGCGAGGCGAAAAGCGAGGCGAAAAGCGAGGCGAAACGCGCTCGCTGAAAATGCGCGTTCACGCAAAATGCACGCGTCTCGGCCTTTTAAGCGAATTTTATCCGTCTCCCCCTCTCTGCCTCTCAGTCTCGGCGGCGACGACGACGTTAGCTGCACAGTTTCGATGGTATGACATACTTCGGGCCAAGAACGTGTTCCCGGAGAAGCGCCCGGAGTGAAGAAACGTTTCGAAACTCCACTACCGCGGCGGAGAGAGAAGCGTGTTCGTCATTAAATAAGATTAATGAAGAGCCCGGGTGGATGTTCGACAACTTGCGCCGTAAAGGCTCTCGCTTCTCTCGCCCACGCGATTCTTCGGCCCAGCCGCGGCGAGGGATCAACGCGATCCCTACGAATGTCTCTCTGCAATTTCCTCTGCCCCCGCGAGGGGGCGGAGGGACTTTATAGCAGAAATTACCGTGGAGCTCGCCGTACGGCCGGCGAGCAGCGCGTCGACGCTCCGTCCGACTCCGTTTAATTCAGTGTCTTTTCGTTCCATATTTACATCTCAGACAAGCTGAAGAAGTCTCTGTGCCGTGTGGCGAAGAATTCACAATTCATTTTCTCGGCGCGAGATGCGCCGTGTTCCCCGGCAAGTTTTCTGCGCTACCAGAAGCCGTGAGGAGATAAATACGGAAACAATTTGCACGAGGGAAGCCACTGTGCGGTTCTGTCCGCGCGAAATTGCACAAATCGCACACGGGGTGTGGGGAGCAGAAAGTCATCAATGCAGACGAGGAAAATGCGAACGCCTCCCAGCGCGCATCGGCTGATTCGGCGGGACGATTTCCTGCGGGAAATTGTCTCGAGAATTTTCGGAGCGTTTCCGCGGGAAAACTCAACTCGCCGGGATCGGACGCGACCGGGATACGCGGCCCGTTGTGTTATCGTCGCGTCGGGTCTGCGAGTCTCCGTGCCGCTATCTTCGGAACAAACTAGCGGGATCGCGAGAATTTCCTCGTCGAGGCGGGAGGGGCGAAGGGGGTATAAAAATTTCCGACTTTGCGCGGTAATCTTCCTCCGCATATACCGCCGAGCGCGAAGCCGAGTCCGCAGAGTCTCGATTGCACTTTCGTTCCGCCGCCGGCGATTCCCCCGTTCTTTCGTGGCTCAACCAACTGCAAAAAAGGAGAGAGAGAGAGAGAGAGAGACGAAATTTTCTGTTTCGCTTCGCCGCACGAGCTCACGAAGATTGCGCGTGAGAGTTAAAAATTCGTCCCGCGAGTGCCCGCTGCGAATTAATACGGCCGCGTCGCCGTCTTTTGTAATTTAACGGCGAGCGGAGTCGCTCGAAAATTGGAAGTTATCCCCTCCTCTCTCTCTCTCTCTCTCTCTCTCTGTGCCCGTCGCGGGAAGATGATAAATCATAATTGTTTATCGGCGGCTACAAGCGGCCATCTTCCTCGCCGAGCAAAGCCGAAATGCGCGCGGCGAAAGTGCGCAGTCATGTTATTGCACGTTCCGAGACACGGAACGCGCCACGTAATGATCCGCCGATATTACGGGACCACGAGCGGAGACGATATATACTCACGGCGAACGCACAATTGACAGAGCGCTATCTCCGATCAGGTGGAACGCGAGAGAGGGGAAGGGCAAAGACGGAAGGACAAAGGCGGCATCGCGCGCGCGCGCGAAAATCGACACGAGAGGGTCGAGGGTGTCTCGCCGACGTGTAAGGTAAACGTCCCAATGGCCGGACACGTCCCAGTATCCGATCACTTTGAAAAAAGAATTTATCGTTTATTTTAACAACAATGAATCAAAGTAATAATTATTGTAAAAAGAACTCCAATATTTGACGATTAGTTGGAAAAACATACACCCAATTTGATACATTTGTATTAAAATGAGAAATTAATTAAGTATGCACCTATGGTTTGGCAAAATAATGGTCAATCGTTAATAAATTCATTAAGAGACAGCATCTATATTTATATTATTTCCCGTTAGCTACACACACACTAATTTTCTAATTGCGGTCAGACACTGGGACAAATTATCTCCGAACACTGGGCGGCCGTCACCTATTTCAACTGGTGCATTGATGCACCTTCGTTATTTGTATAAATATTTCATTAATTGTATAGATATATACGTTGGTTTTTCATCATTTTTCTCCGCTTGAGGGAATCTGAAGTTTCGGAATAAACGCAAATATTTATATCAAAGTTATTCTTAATATTATATATTGTATTGCTTGTTACGACCTAAACGACCTTAAACGTCTGATTACTGAAACATTTATTTTACAGCGGACTAGATCGCCGAATGAGATCGCTCGGCCGGGCCGATGTTGTCGCGCTAACGCAAATGTTTGCGGCACGCAGTCGTTCTCTCTCGGGCGTTGGAGAAATTTTCAGCGGCTTACTCGCGCGCGGACTGAAGAGTCGCGTATTGGCGGCGCCATAAAGATACGCGTGCGCGCAAGCGGCGGGCTTTGTCGAAGGCGTTACCGAGCAATGTTTAATTTACAGCGCGCGCTAATCTCGCAGCGATTCGACGATTGTCCGCGACTGGTGCGCGGAGTCTTTCGTTCGGCTCGATCAGCGGCGTAATTGGTGTCGACGTGGAGAACTCGGGGTGCTCAGCGCGCTTACCCCCGGCCCCGGCGAGACCCTTTAACCCTTTCGCTCCCGTTGGCTTCAAGAATTTGCTGCCTTATTGGGCTTTTATTCGTTCAGCTTTCCACGTGCACGTTTCTCGGCTCTCGGCGATTGCCCTTTCGAGGCATTCCAAATTTTGACCAATGTTGACTCGTTTAGCGAAGAATTCAATCGAAGCGAACGTTCGAAAGGATCGACTTGTGCAAAAATCGAGCAGAGAAGAATCGAATCGACATCGCCCATCTAAACTGATCCAAATGCACGCAATATATCCCTCAAGCACCGGATGTGAATCTGGCAAACAACTTAATCGAAAAAAAAAATTCTCAATAACGTTCGATTGTACTTTGTTTGTACCTGTTTGCATTACTTTTCGTTTCGTTTATACCTCAAAGAATAAAAAGATAGGGGGAGGGGGAAAAATAAATAAAAAAGCAAGCAAATATAAGATATCCGAAAAGGGCCAACGCCATCCGAGAGAGAATCGTTTGTGTCTGATTGTAGCACTCTTAAAATCGTTTGTACCTCAAAGGGATCGGAAGTTCGAAAGTAACCTTCCGACATATTTTGAAGATTCTGTACTTCCGGTTCCTTTGAGGTACAAACGATTTGAACAGAGGTACAAATAAATACAATCGATTCTCTTTCGATGGCCGTTGGCCGTTTTGCAACATTTTATACTTGCCTGCTGGCTATTTTGCCGTCTCCCCCCCCCATCTTTTTATCCTTCGAGATACAAACGAAACAAAAAGTCGTACAAACAGGTACAAACGAAGTACAATTGAACCGTATTGCGAATTTTGTTTTGATCAAGTTGCTTGCCAGGTTCACATCGGTTCTTAAAGCGAAATTAAAAAACGGAAAGCACCCTCTCGTAAGTAAATCCATGAACCTTCCCTCAGTGTCATGATCGGCCCTATTGTCATCGACAAGACGATGACCGTCAGGCAGAACAGAGTCGCACATGCGTAGCAGCGGCCGTGAGAACCGTCGAAAGCCCGAGGAGAGACAAGGAAATCCCTTTCGAAACGACGGATCCGCGTGAGAAGTTCCGCGCGAGAAATTTCAATTCCGCTTCCCTCCCTCCCTCTCTCTCTCTCTCTCTCTCTCTCTCTCTCTCTCTCTCTCTCTCTCTCTCTCTCTCTCTCTCTCTCGCGGAGCACGACGGCGCCGGATCCACACCTCGCTCGCATAGCGTCACGACCCGCGTCTCCATGCAACGCATGCACACGGCCATTGCACAAGATCGACCGCGAAGGCAGAGGAGACGGCGGCGGGCTTCGCGTCCTTACGCGTCGCCCCGAAGTCGCGGCTGTCGTAAACGAGAGAGAGAGAGAGAGAGAGAGAGAGTGTCGCGCGCAGATCGATCGCCTCGGCGTGTTTCCCCGCCGATTAACCTTTTTCGCCCCCCGAGTGGTGCACGCAGGTACCATAAATGTTTCAAACCGGTGTCACCCCCCCGCCCACCCCTAGCGAATAATTCCATTTCTTTCACGAAAGTCTTTAATTTCACTTCGACAGACAGACAGACAGACAGCTGACCTTTGTCTTACCTCCGACCTAGGGGAAAATTTTCTATTCGGGGACGAAAGGGTTAGACGAATGCGCTAATCCGAGAACGGGTGAGCGGAGTCGCGAGTCGGGTTTCCCGGCCGGCGACGTGGCGATCGATTGATTGATTGATCGGTCGACCGACCGATCGATTGATTGATTGATCGATACGACCGCGCGACCGGAGGGGAAAGAAAGCGGAGGGCTCGCGCGTAATCCGTGCTCGAGACAATGAAATCCCCCTTCTTGTGCGGCGGAGCCCTCCTCTCCCCCCCCCCGTGCGGCTCCGACGCATCCTGCGTTTAGCGTCGCGATAAGAGATAATTGCAACGACCCCGATTCCGCTTTCTCTCCGCCACCGCGCCCGGGGCGATCGCAATTTCCCGTTTCAAGTTTCGGCCGACGACGACGACGACGACGACGACGACGACGACGACGACAACGACGGCGGCCAGATCCTCCGTCGGTGATTCTGATTCGCGCGACCGTGGGATTGCCGCGGAGTTGGCGGGTCGCCAAGGAGCGGCCGATCGTCGGGGTGAAAGGAGCAAGAGGACTGACTTCCCACTTCCGCTGGAAGGAAGCTCCCTCATTTCACCCCGCGTTATAGTCGCCCCCCTGTCACTCTCTTTCTCTCTCTCTCTCTCTTTCAGACCGCCATGCACGTGCATCCTCCTGCTCCTCCCCCTCTCGCGCTCGCGCTATAAAAGAATCCCGCTCTCTCGTAATTCTCCTCGTCGAGTCTCAGCTCGTAATCCCGTCGAACGAGTTCGGCTCATCCGTAAGGACGAGCCGAATCACTCGAGTCCGTCGACGTTATCCACCGCGTTTTTCTTCAGCCGGCGTGCAAGATCAGCAACAGACAGACTGTCGCGTTTGCACACGTCGACGTTGCAACGTCGACACATCTCTTCCGTCGTATCTTCCCTCGTAAAACTTGAAGCACGCGTGCGCGCGAGCCCTTGTTATCGTTAATCGTCATTGTTATCGTTGCATTATCACAACAAAACGCTAACGTGGTCGTGGTCGTTGCCGCCGCCGCCGCCGCTCGCATCCGTCCCGAGGGAGTCCGCTTCGGAATAATAAATTGATTCCGCCGTCTTTCTTTCTGCCTCCCCCGTTTCCTTTTCCCGTCCTTCGTCAGACCCGCTGCTTTTTTTAGCCCTGAAAGCGTGCCAAGGCGGAGCGAGAGAGAAAGGGCGAAGGCGACGGAGGGAGAGATGTCGGTAGCGGCGGCGGCGGCGGCGGTGGTGGTGGTGGTGGTGCTGGTGATGGTGCCAAAGAGAAAGAAGACGAGCTGCGAGCTCAAAGACCTTGGCAGTGCGAGGGACGATGAATGGCGCGAGGGGAAGGGGGGGGGAGAGAGAGAGAGAGAGAGAGAACGATTAAAGTAAGGTCGCTAGAGAAAAATGCTCGTCGGGACGAGCGCCGCTCTGACGCCACGTGTGCGTGAGCAAACACGCGCGCTGACGTCGTCGTGTGGGATGACTTATCATTACGATATCACCTCTTCCCCCCCCCTCCGGTCCCTTTCTTTCCAGCGCGTGTTAGATCGCCATGCCGAGATAAACGGCGCGTCGCGAAAAAGTCAGCGGCGATGCGCGCGGCCAAACACGCGAAATCGTTGTCGCGGCGACACGCGATCACAATTGGCCCCCATTGTGGGACGTCGAGAACACCGGCGGGCATGAATGGAAAGCCTCGATTGACCGGAATAACCGGCGAGTCGACCGATCGAAAAGCGATCGGTCTCCGTGTCAATGAAGAATCGGTCCATCGGTCGGTGAAATTAATGATTAATCGGCGACCGATCGGAACCAATCGATTGTCGTCGAAAGGCGATCACGAATCGCTCGACCGACCGCTGAGATTGTGTATTAAATCAACGTGTAATCCATCGATCGAAAGTCGAACGAATCGATCGAGACAATCGGTTTTCGCAATCACCGTCCCGCTGGCTGTGCATTTGATCCACTCGTTCGCCGAGAAATCCAACTTGCTCGCGCGGTCGACCTCGAGACGCGCTTCCCTTCCGAGGAAGCACTAGGAGGTCTCCTCTCGAGCGACGCGAGCGACTCCGATCTCCGAGGACATCGCTCGAGGATCGCCGGGAAACCGGAGAGCTGTCTCCTCGAAGAGCGAGGCGAAATTTCACGCAGCGGCCGAAGCGCCGCCGCGTCGCCGCCGAGAGTCGACCTCGCGGATGTTACGCCGAGACGATCGCGAGCGTTGCGTCGGCGTGCGAGAGACGCACCTGTTAAAACGCGCCGGCCTCGGATCGATATCCAGCCGGGCGTACTCGCATCATGCGCGCGTCATGAAGCGCCGCGTGAATTGAATGTCGCATGTGCGATGAACGACGGGGAGGAGACGTCCGCTGCGCTCGGCATTTCTCGATGCATTTTCTCTCTCTCTCTCTCTCTCTCTCTCTCTCTCTCACTCTCTCTCTCTCTCTCTCTCTCTCTCTCTCTCTCTCTCAAGCGGCGGCATCGATTCCGCGACGCACCTTCGCGTCGAAACACTAAACACGAGCACCGGCCTCTGCGCTCCCCCCCCCCCCCTCCCGTAAAAGCGTGCGTTCCGTGCGATTATGCGATTTTACGCGCTCGCGCGCGCGCGCGCGACATCCATTGTCCCGGCGCGTCCATTAGCCGAGACGCGTAACGCGATCTTGAGAATCGTTATCGGCGTAATGGCAGGCTCTCTCGCAAGCCGCGCGCGCGCGATTAAGCGGCAGAGTTTCTGGGAAGCAATCGAGCGAGTGAAGCGACGGGGGACACGCGGCGGGAGCGCGATGGGAGCGCGAGAGGAGAGAACGAATTGGACGTGATTAAAGCGGCGGAGAGGAGACACGGGACGATAACACTGTCGCGCGCGCGGCCCGAGTCTCTCTCTCTCTCTCTCTCTCTCTCTTTCTCTCGTCACGTAGCGTCGTAAATCAATGTTGCACGAGAGAGCGTGCGACGGAGGGACAGTGTCGGCAAAATGGGTGAACAGAGAAGGAGCTCTCGCGAGACGAAGCGAGGCGAGAATTAAAATTCGGCCGGAGTCGTCGCGAGCAAGCGAGGAGGCGGACGCGACGGTGCTCGCGCCAAGAAAATGTCCATTTCCACGGTGCGCAGGCACGCGTGCCGCAATAACGCAGGATAATGCGCCGGGGAGTCTCGCTCGGCGGCGCGGAGAGTCTCTCTCTCTCTCTCTCTCTCTCTCTCTCTCTCTCTCTCTCTCTCTCTCTCTCTCTCTCTCTCTCTCCCTCTCTCTCTCTCTCTCCCCCTCTCTCTCTCTCTCCCTCTCTCTCGACTGTGGCGAGCTGAATTTCGCAAAAGTGCTGAAGCTGGCAAAAATGGATGCTCAAAGGTTAAGCGGTGTCGTTAGAATGAAAGAAGAGAAACAAGAGTAGAAAGGAAGCGCGCGCGCGCACACATACACGTACACAGGAAAACTCTTGAGGTTGCTGTTTGTGAATATCAAGCGAAAATTTTGCAAATTCAGAACGGTGGACAGTGACTGAAACGATGATTTTATTTCGTCGAAATAAAACCCCGGACATCTGCTGTGAAGGAGGAGTCGGATGGTGAAAACGCGCGGAAATTTTATCCAAATTCTATAAAGTAACCACACACTGAAATAACGAATAAATGTGATTTATTCGTAACGGTAAGCTGTATGTAATAAATGCGGATAACGTTTTGTTTCAGCCGCTTATATTGGTTCGAGAACTCGCCATTTCGAGTTTTTATCGAGCTAGAATCCCAGAGTAACAAGCAATTCACGGTTTTCTATAACATTTTTACTTTCAATTTTAGATCGGCCGTGGCTACATGGGTCTTGAATTTTTAGGTTCACCATCAAATAAAGCGAGTCCGGAAACCTTTGAATATCCAATTTTAGAAATATTCAACTACCAGAAGTGCGTCAAAGCGCAGCATTGCGTTTGCGAGTCGAGGGAGTTAACGAGAGAGAGAGAGAGAGAGAGAGAGAAACGACGAAAGAGGAACGACGCGAGTGAGAAGGAGAGAGAAAAAGGACATCCGCGGTATCCGCTCGATAAAGCAGCGACGATTGCCAATCGCAGGACGCGCGGATAAGAGAATGCTAAGCGATAAACGTTACGTCGTTGTTTTCCGCGAAGAATACCGGCCGGAAAAGTCACCCTCGTAACCAAAGATTTTTTTCCCCCGGAGCGACGCGCGTCACGCCTTCCCACGTTCTCCTTGATTTACCGCATCGAATCTGACAGTTAATACGCGCTTGTCGGGAAAGTCACAGCCCACCCTGTACACTTTTGCGCAGTTGTGTAAACCAGGCTCTCTTGTGTTACATCACATTATATTATTTAATTTTGCTCAGAGGTCCTTGCAATTATTAGCTTCGGACGAAGAGAAAAGAAGTAACGCGACCGATCAGCGTTAGGCTTTAATAGATCAGGAGCGGCCGGGCTCTAAAACAAATTACTGCCGTCTCACGCTAACTCGGTCACGCTAAGAAGTGATGATATCTCGTCCCCGTTTCCGGCTTTTTTATCCGACAAACCAGGAATTCCGTTCCTCTCGACTCGTTCAAAAAGAGAACGTTCAACACTTTCGCTCGAGATCTCAAAGAGCAAAGGAGGAGCGGGAAAAATTGCATCGTTCCGAGCAGCGTGAAGTTCCAAGACACGTTTGTTGTTCTCTTATTTCGAACGATCAAATGTCCCCCGTGCTCTTCAGCTTCTTACGATTTCAAGCGAGAGCGCCGAGCGAATCGTTTCCAGCGAATCGTTCCCAGCGAATCGAGAGGCACGGATCGCGAGAGTTTCTTCCGCAGGTGGCGGCCGTCACCTTTTCGTAATAACCTCAGCCGTCGCGACGCGTGTCGCGACGGCTGAGGTTATTACGAAATAAGAGGGAAACGACGCCGACGAGCAGAGACGGTGTCCCGTTTCCGTAATCAGGTAATCAGACGAGCTCGGCGACGGTCGCGGCGCTCGATAACGCGATTTGCGGACCGGATCGCGCCGCCGTCCTCCGACATATTTGCATACGTCGCCGCGTATGTGTGTGCGTGTGTGTGCGGCTGGAGCGTTTCAGAGGGGGTTAAACGGGGAAATTTGTCATGACCGCGCGCGCGCGCGAAAGTAAGGTCGGCCGTGACACGCCAAGAGGATCGCTGCGGCTGTGAAAGCCGCGCGCGCAGGAATTTCATATATGAGCAGGGTTTCTGCTAATTTATCGGACGAGTATATTATGCGCCGCCGCGAAATTACGTCTCGCTCGGCGAGCGCGTCTTGCAAAAATTCACGGCGTCGTCCCTCGACTTTGTCGAGCGCGCGTCTCCGCCGTCGCTCGCCGTCGCGCGATAAGCGCGGGTGACAACGGCGACGTGTCTTTCGACGAGGCACGTCGGCGAGTACGTGAGTCTCTGGGAATGGGATCAGCCGCGTTTCTTGCGGACTTCTTGACTCTTGAGAATCAGCCAGCGATCGCGCGCGGCGAGAAAAGAGCGCTCGCTTTTTTGCGGCCGCACAGCCGCACACGGTGAGAAAGAGTTCCTTCTAGTCGGGAGAGGCGTTTCTCAAGTATTAGCGATGATAATGTTAGCAACGACGACAGCTATACATTTGTGTGTTGCAGCAATGACTCTTTCTCGGAGATTCAGACTTGATGCAAAATCAAGCGCCCTTGATTCGTTTCGTCGAACCTAACGTCGCGAAGAAGAAGGGAGAATTCAATTCGACGCGCGGCCGTCACTTTTCGAATGTCCCACTGACGCAAATGGCCGAAAAAATGACGAAAAAGCGGAGTCGATCTCGGCTCTCGGCTGCCAAGAGGCTCGTATTTCGAGAAGCAGACCTGCGCAAAACGCGTCGCTTTGTACGCGAGACAGCCTGTTTAGCGATTGTCATGTATCCGCGATACGGTCGTTAATTCTGCCGGTATGACAAGCGCGCGAGACAGGCAGAAGGAAAGAGCGAGAGAGAGAGAGAGAGAAAGAAAGAGACGAGGAAGACGAAGTCGGCGAGTAAGAGTTCGGCGGATTACCGGGATCGATTTTCCGATATATTCCGCTATGCGCATAGTCGCACGCTCGTAATTTTATTCCAAACGTCCTTGTGCATCATCGTTGCGCGCCCGCGCGCAGCCTTAATTGAAGTAGCCGGGACCGAGTACTTCTCTGGTGTTCCCGGCCTGCCGCCACAATAGCCACTTTATATTTGCATAGCTCGCGCAAAGGAGCAACCTTGAAGAGCGATACTTCCGTGCGCGCGCGCGCGCGCGCGATTTTTCCCCGCCGTTTCCACGTGTTTTTGCGAAAACGGACGATTCCTCTCGCTGGCTTCTCCCCCGGCTGTGTTAATATTGCAAGGACTCGTTCACTCCTCGTTCGCGTACCCGACCACGTCCCGCGATTTTTGTCGCATAAATTATTCGCGATCGCGGACCTCCGCGCTTCGTCCGCGCCGGCGAGCGTTTTTAGTACGGCGGATCCGTCATTCGGCTTCCGCGGTTTACCGTGGCCTGAAGATAGTTAAGTGGGAAATCCTTGGAATGAACGATTCATGAGTTTCCCGTTCATCCGAGAACGAGAGACAGAGAGGGAAAAAAGAAAGGAAAGGGAAAAAAAGAAAGAAAGAAGATAAGGTGCAATATACTTTGCTATTGTTATTTAATCTCGCCTGACCCGGCGTGATTCATCGATGAAACTCGATCGTGGGAATGTACGTGAACGGAAAAACAAATCTGCGGAACTCGCTACTGTCCGCGGTAAGTCCTCGACTCGCAAACTCGCGCTGCTATTCATTTTCCCGAACGATTCATTTATCGAACGATTACAACAGTCCTCAGCATGCAATGTGATGTTAGGCGTAAGGAGAAGCGCGTGTGCGGCGCATAGGTGGTGCTGCTCCGGCGCAGCATAAAAATGTAGAGAAGAAGCAAAATTATAACGCAAAGCGGAAACGAGCGCGGAAAAAAATTGGAAAACTTTGGCTCTCGCGCTCGGAGAGTCGCGCGCACGCATTTGAAATATTGCGTTCCTAAGTGGGATCCGCATGGATTTCGGAGTAAACTCCAATTAGATCCCGAGAAATTCGTCATCCGCGACCTGTCGCGCGCGCGGGGGGAAACTTAATTTCCGCGGGAGGACTCGGCCGCGACGCGACGCGGGGCAAATTGGCTGCGCGCGCTGGAATGTTTATCAAACAAGCTGGAGAAAAATGATCGGCCGACAGGGCCCAGACGCGTCCCGACGAGTCTCGCGGACGCGAAGTTGCCGGGAGCGTTATAAATAAGGCCAGCCAGCCAGCCAGCCTTGCCGCGAGTGACGAATTTCACGTGGGCGGCTCCGTCTGCATTTTTATTTGCACACTAGAGAAGGAAACGATCGGCGATAATAAATGACGCGCTAAAAATATGGGCTTTTGTACAAACGGACCGTCGCGGCTGATCGGCGCCGAGAGAGCTCCTCGTCGCGGCTGCCTCGCACGTGCCGCCGTTTCGGTTATCCCTCGAGCTTCGCTCCCGGAATGTTCGACATTTTTCCCGAATAGTTTCGAAAGCGCGCGTCATCCGGGAATTTACCTGCGCGCTATCGCGCTCGAGGGAACAACTCACGGACGTAAATGATTCTTGAATCATCGCTCACAGGACGATCTCCGAGACGGCCGTTCAGATTCCTGTTGGCCCACATTTCCGGCAGCATTCTTACGTTAAACGTCCAATCTCGGGGCTCGGTTCTTATCTAGGACGTTTACTCCCGATCTCGACGTTCGCGCATTTTTACCTCGCGCTACATTTCATCTCCGCTTCAAAGTCAACTCACCCTCGGATTCAACCTCCCGCCGGCATTCTCTCTTTTCGTGCTTTTCTTCCAATCGGAATTAAAACGTAGCGAGAGATCGGAGCTGAGAGATCGGACTCGCGAGAACATTAGAACGCGCCGACGACAGCGAAACGCGTCACGATCGCGCCGCTTTATTATTCGCCGAGCGCGAGACGTTACATTCGCCGGTCGACGGGAGGGACCGGAGGGAGGATCACAGCTCAAAGGAAGCGTGTCCTTCCGTTTCCGTGCTATCGCTCTCCGCCATCTATCTCCCCTCTCCCGTCCCGCTAGCACCGTTACCGTTGCTGAAAGCGATCGAAGAGGACAGGTATCTCATCCGCAGGTAACATACAATAGAAAGGGGACGGCTGGCGAGTATCGCGAGGCGTCACGTGCCGGCGAGAAATGAGAATGCGCGTCGTCTTCAGGATGCGTTCGTCTTCAGGATGCGCGCGCATCCGTGGGCCCCAGAGGAAGACACGCGTGTGTGCGACGCAGCGAAACGCACCGGCGGGGCCGGATGTCCGCCCCCCCCTCTCTCTGTGTCTTTCTCTCTCGTCGTTCTTCAACGACCGTCGTATTTTCGCTCCCACGCGATTTTGACTCACACTCGGCGGGATGTTAATTAGCGATGCGATATCGGACGCGATAAACGAAGTATCCAAGAAGGGAGACGAAACGCACGAGTGCATTCGTTCTCTTTCCGTCGATATCGATGAGAAAGGCGGAAAAACGAGGCGAGCAGACGGGGGAGGGGGGGGGGGGGAGGAGAGATACTTGTAAAGAGCGGAGTTCTCGTTTCGCGAGAAACGCGCAGAGAGACCGCATCGGGAGGAGCCGCATGCGGAATTCGTTGCAAACGTGGCCCAATTCCAGTTTCCCTCCCGCCTCCCCCCCCCTCTCTCTCTTTCTCTCTCTCACCCACTCACTTTCGCGCCAATTCGGGACACGAAATTTCCGGCGCGTCCGACAAACGACTGGAAAAGTGGACGAAATCCGCGCGATCCTCCTGCGTCACTTCTGCGCGCGAGGCGCGGGTTCACCGCGGTGCGGTAACGGTACACGACGGAGAAGGAGACAGCGAGAGAGAGAGAGAGAGAGAGAGAGAGAGAGAGAGGCGGAGAGAAAGAAATAGACAGAGGGAAAAAGAGAAATAGTCGTATCTGGCAGCGGCATTCCACCGACGTCTTCATCTACGAACGCTCGTGCCAAAGGCGCCATGATTTCAGCTTCGACCCCGAAAATAATTCGGCAAACGTCTCGTCAAGCGGATTTCCGCCGGCACAATCGCGCAGGACCGGCTCTCCTTCGCGAGACTCGCTCGCTGCGCGACGAATCGAGTAACGAACCGTCCTCACTCACCCCTCCTCACTCTCTCCCTCTCTCTCTCTCTCCCTCTCTCGATCCCTCGTCGCGCCTTAATGAAGCAAATAACTCGCGCTACTTAGCTCATCCGTACGGGGGCTTCGGCCGTAAATCCGGCCGCGAGCGACAAATGTGTCAGGCGGAATTCCTCGAGCGGCGCGCGCTGGCGCCGCGCCAAGGGCGTTATATTCCCAAATTCAGAGACGCGGGAGCTTCTCCCCCTCCCCCTGCCCAGCCTCTGCCGCGGCCGCACGTGAGGACTGGCTTTTTAATCCGCCGGTGTGCATGGAGAATGAGAGAGAAGGAAAGGGAGAGCCGCGTTCCACCGCGTTTGTCCCCCGATATTACGACCCAATTGCCGCGGAAGACTGCCGCGTGCCGCGAGGAAGAGGCGCCCGCGGGGAACTATTTTCCCCGTGGAAGAGCGCCAAAAGCGACTCGACACACTTCGCTGATCCGCGGACGGACGGATGGACGGACGGACGAGCCGAGTGACTGACTGACTGATCGGCCAGGAATCCGACGGAGAGAAGCGCGCGCTGAGGATCATCGCTCGCGAGACACGACTGTCTGCTCTCCGCCGCTTTCGTGGCGACCGGAAACCGCGCAGCGCAGCGGAAAACTGTTCCCTCGGTTCTAATCGCTCCTGACAGCCCGGCCTCGCACGTCCGCTGCGTTCGACAAATAATTTTTCAACGGTAACGACGCGTGATTTTGCCGACACGCGGCGGCCCGCGAGAGAACGAGTACTGGAACTGTGCGTTGTCTGCCTCTCTCCACGTCTGGAAATCGGCACGCGGGGGAGGGGGAATTTTTTCGGGATTTAATTCGATCTTGAGAAATGTATGCAAGCGAAAGAGCTAAGGATTTGTAACTTTCCGTAATCTCCTGCTCTTTATCTTACACACTTGCTTGGTGTTTATTCTTTTTCCCCTGTCCCGTGCTCGGTAGAATTATTAGCATTACATTAGAATTTTGTCTTCTCCATTTTTTGTTCCATCGAATGCGATAGTTGGTACGTAAAGGTGGAGTTTCCTACACCGATTGGGAAAAAAAAAAAAAAGAAACGCCGGTGTTTCTATCATATCTCTGTTCGACTGTAAGCGGGGAATCGTTCGGGATGAAAACGGAATTCCCAATTGATATCGTGATCGCATAACCAATTCTGCACAGTTAAAAACATTTCGTACTTTTGTCAAAATTACTTGTGCGTAGAAAGTTTTGTGTTAAATTTCTTATACAGTCGTGTGTTAATTTAACATGTCGTTGTTGTGTTACCTAGACTTTCTTATGTTAAATTAAGATTATCTATTTTCAAGTGTTAAAATTCCAACTGTTAAAACAACACAATTTATATGTAAATGCATGAATTCTTGCTGTGACATATTTTATATGTTGAAGTCGACACCTAAAATGTGTTACGTTCCTCATTATAACAATTATCTTGTGCTAAATGTACAATGTTAACGTTTCTGGTATGCGAAGATTGGATTTTTAACACATAGATTATGTCAATCTAACATTGTCATTTCATTAAATCATAGATCATTACTTTTCCCAAATGCTGAAGTTACATTCATCGTATGTCAATTTAACACAAACTGTGACTCATGACGGCATTCAAATGTTAAATTTTTGTGTTGATTTTTTACATATTATGTGTGTTGTTCTTTAACATATTTGCTGTATGTTAAATTAACACATAAATGAGAGTGGGATGGATTTGAGACACATGAAATATGTTGAATTTAACACATCACCTCTTACAGTGTGGAAATTCAAACGTGGGAATTCTAAACGAAATCTACACTGCAAACAACCCTGCGAAAATATACGGAGCGACGGAGGACGAACGGTCGCGATGGCCAGCGAATAAATCGCAAATGAAAACGGGAGGTTAAAGGTACAGATCGCCGAGTGCCCGCGAGGGCGAAGAATGGGCCGGTCTCGAGAACGAACGAGCGCTACGACAAAGAGAGACGTGACAAAGAGAGAGAGAGAGAGAGAGAGAGAGAGAGAGAGAGAGAGGGGCACAACATACTTGACGTTCCAATAACACACACACATTTTTGCGGCGAGCGGTTTAATCTGCCGGAGGATGAAATTGTCCGGCGTTCTGTTCCCGTCAATTTGCGAAGCACCGGGCGGCGAAGCGAAACCGAGTGTTCCCAAAGGTAGATTGAATGATCGAGGAGAGGGGAGCGGGAGGAGGGAGGAAGCTTTGATCGGGATGCGCGAGCGCGCTTTTCAAAGAGCGCAGCCCAAGAGTCCGCTGAATATTCAGCGCAGGTGAGTCGCTACAATTGCGTGCGTGCGCGCAACTGACAATCTCGATCATACATTCTCCAGCGGGAATTCCTTATATCTCGTTTATCGAACCCGCGGCACGGGGGCAGTGGTATAAGGGGGGGGGTGGTGGTGGTATTGCTCATACTTCCCGCGTCGCGACTTCGCACTTCCAGCTGCTGCGGCGGCGGCGCTCATTCGCGTCGGCGGCCGAAGAATCGCGCATTCTCGTCCCTCGCGTCTAATCATCGCCGCGGCACGCCAATCTACCTCCATTGAAGCCGACGGCTGCCAAAATTCGTACACGCTAGTGAAAGAGCGACTAACACGCTGCCGGGAGGGATCATCCGACGTAGCGAACTATTCTCGCGGACGCGCCTCGAGCAAGAGACGGCTAATTCGCTGGAAACGAAATTCATTCCGCCGTCGCGACGGCGTCGTTTGCTCGCTGTTGTTCGCCGAGCGACGTCACGTCGCGAGCGAGCGGATGTGCCGAATTGATCGAAACGTAGCGAGTAGTTCTCGCTTCGGCCGGGAGGCTACGCAAGAGGCTGTCACCGAGAGAGAGAGAGAGAGAGAGAGAGAGAGAGGATGAGCCAACCTTGGCAGCCTCCGAAGAAACTTCGGCGCGCTGTTTGAAAGCACAGACGCGGAATCGCGCTGACGAATGAGCGGATTGTCAACTTACGACCGAGCCGTTGCGTTGGGCGCCGACGAACGCCGCGAGCACTGCCTGCATGTCCGTCGGTCATGTCAGTCTGCGTGCACGCGGAATCGTAATGACGTTCATCGATCACACCGCACGGGACTGGATCGACTCTCTGCTGCGCGCGCTGACACGGCCGGGAGTCCTTTGGAAAAATATACACGCACAATTTTATCGAGTCGCGCGGAGCGCGCGCAGGAATTTGGAAAATTCCGCCGGCGAGCCGGGAAATCGAATAACGCGTCGTGAAATCGGAGAGACGTGCGGAATATATCGCGTGATCGTCAATAAATATCAAGTGCGCGCGCGCATTTGTGAGTGCTCTCTCCATGTTCGGTGGAGCGACCGGTTTTTCCAACGGATCTGACTTCTTGCGCAAACGACATAATAAAATTAATGACCCGGTGTGTGTGTGTGTGTGTGTACGTGTGTATGTGCGCCGGTCACACGGGTGAAATAATTCCATCCCCCACAAGCAGGATATTACACGATCGCGCGGCTACGCGTGCTCCAACAGCGTTAACTTCATGGACTCGCTCGCGCAACTCTTTTTTCTCTCTCTCTCTCTCTCTAAAAAGAGAGTGACAATCGGGAAAGGGAGAGAATTCTCGCGGAATCGATAGCCACATCCGCTCGATATACAGACTCGAGTGGTGGACGATATCAAATCAACAGGCCATCGCCTGTGAAAACATTGCAACTAACTCTGTTAACTGCAGAATTTCGCGCGATCGCATTTTTCTCTCTTTCTTTTTCGCCGAGCGCAACGCGAGTGCATTGAAACAGAGAGAGAGAGAGAGAGCTCGCGCTCCCTCTCCCTCTCTCTTTCTCTCTCTCCCCCTCCCTCAAAATGACGGAGATCCATTAGAGAAAATGTATTTGTACGTCTGACGCACGCCGCGAATGTGTGCGGGTAGCCCGCGCGCCGATATTGATGAACGCCGTTCGCTTATTTCATTCGCGCGAACATAACGCGATAAAAAATACAATGCGTGAGGCTCGGCTATTTTACAGCAGCGCGCGCGCGCGCTTTTTCATTAACGCGCAGCCTCCGAAAAGAGTCTGTTCGAATTGGAGAATTGAGGACAGTTTCGCTCGGCCGTGGCGAGACTGGCGGGCGGCGGGCCGAGTCCGAAGCCGGAAAAACGTCCAAACGGCCAGACGCGATCGACCTTAAAAGCTTGTTTCGCGGAGGAAAAAAACGCGAGCCGCGGCTCCGCCGCAGCCATCGTCTGTTTTTGCAAGCTGACCAGTCGTCGCGCCGTGATTGATCGGATTTCCTTCGCACGATCGACGCGGCTCGAGAGGAGGAGACTGGAGACACCGGCGAACTTTCCACATAAATATCGATAATATCGAGAGACAAATATCGAATATTTATCGATCGTTTTATCTTCCGATAAAATCGACATAATTATCGATATGAATTTTACTGTGATTTTCGTATTTTTCAGTTACAGCTCTGGGAGCCTATTACGGCTCTACGATCGAGATGAAAATTACAAGTGAGTGAGCGAAGATTCACTAGAATATATATTATGTAATTGCTCGATGTCTAGTAAATTTCGCTCACTTTTCATCATTTCCACCTCAATCGTTGATTGCCGTTAATAGATCTCCCGCTCCATGTTGTATGCGATGATCTCCGGCAAATGTGACTGCGGTTCATTATATATCTTCTAATAAGAATACGACAATAAATTATATGAAGATAAAAATTTGTAAAAGATCTCAAATTTTTCGTCCGCATACCTCCCTGTACATTTTCTTTATACGAATATCGATATTTTTCAAAATTATCGATATTATCGAATTATCGATGCTTCTGAATGACGATATCGATCGTTATCGATATTTTGAGAAATCGCTGCATCCCTAGTCACCACCCTCGTGCGATCACAAGCGGAAACCACTGGAAAGCTCCGTGCGCGCACGCGGTATTGATCTACCTCGCATTAGGAGCTCCGAAGGACATGCATTTCTCACGGCGACGCGGGCGACGTGACGAAGGACGAATTGCGAATCCGACGTGACTGAACACGTCGTTCTTGTTACTCGGGGGGGGGGGGGGGCCTCTTATTCGGCACTCGTTGCTTGCGCGGCAGGAGGTCGCGGGGATGCTTCCGCCCGCGCGAAGAAATCATCTCGCCGATCCCGATCCCGACGTAGAGGAGGAGCTGCGCGATCTCGGAAACGGCTGAATACGCGAAATGCATTGCGCGAGACGAGCTCGCCCCCCCCTTCTCCCCGCCTCTCATTCGTAGAATACGCGGCCACGGTAACCGCGCACGATACACCGCTTCCGCCCATTCGGCATGCGAGCTTCGTTTCCGGCGTAATACTGCAAATTGCATCAGAAATGCCTTTGGTCAAGTTCCAAGCAGCTCGCAAGCTCGATAATAACGCGGTCGCGGTCGCGGCAGCGCCGTCGGCGGAGAGCGGGCCGTTGTCAAAGGCGACATCGGTTGCTCGCCGGGAGGAGAGTAGGAAGAAGCGGAGACTCGGGAGAGACAAGCCCCGCGCCGCGTCCTCGAGCTTCTTCTCTTCGCCGGCGACTTTTGGATCAATCGGCGGGTGGGACGCGCGCGGCCAACCAACTTCTCAGCGTCCATCGATCGTCTCTCGTTCTCTCTCTCTCTCTCTCTCTTTTTCTTTCGCTCTTCTCTTTCGCGAGATAGCGAGATGTTTCGTCAGTGGCGATCGCGAGGAGCTAATATCCCGCGGTCGAATCTGAGGAGGGAGGATAACCGGCGACGGGAATGTATGAGAACAATACCTCAAGGCGGCGTAACGCCGCGATATATTTTCAGTCGGCTACCGCCTTGTCATCCGCACGCGGCCGCCAAGGCGCGAGCTGAAAGGCGGCGAGGTGGAACCGTCCGCTCTTACGTGCAGAATGTATCCCGCATTCCGCGCAGCGACCGCGAGATGATCCGTGCGCGTCATGCATACGGATGACGCGTCGAGCAATTTTTCACGACGAGGAAAGGCGAGGGCCTCCCACGCGAATCGATGGGTCGACAACAGGCGGATATTTTACGTATCTGCCGGCGATCGGGCGTGCAGCTTCTAATGACGACGAGATTCAATGCTCCTCGCTCAGTGCGTCATCGCGCCTCTCTTCCGACAGGAAAATATAATCGATGATATCCACGCGGGGAGAGACACGTGTTAAGGGAGGAGTGTTATATACGGAGCGGGCCGTTTTCAAGAGTACGAATTTTTCTCAACAGAAACGGTAGGACTTGAATCAATGGATTTGAAATTTGCACAGTGCGTTCATTAATGTTCAAAGTATAATATAAATTTGTTACTATCTATACGGAAAGTACACATAAAACTTTAAACACGTTTATCCGGAAGCACCATTTTCTTAAACCCTGTCGACATAATTACACAAAAATTACTGAATCGAATAAGTTGAAATTTTTACACACAGTATACACAGTAGACATGTAGTTTTCGCCTCTACCTCGAACACAGTTATATTTTATTTTATTCGTTCTTTTTAAACATAGTTACAAGTTGAAAAAAGTTTCATCTTCGATACTTTTTTCTTGTACATAGAGTCATTATTTTTCCAAACTTGACTTCACCGCCTCCATTTTGATAGGGGCTATAATGGCAACTGTATATTATAAAAATCTTTCTCATTTTTTGGTCCCAAAGTAGCGAGAGGCCTCTTTTTATCTATAATTACAAATTGGATCGATTCTTGTGATTCAATGAAATTTATTTTATACTTTAAACATTAATGAATACACTGCAAACATTTCAAGTCCATTGATCTTGCCATTTCTATTAAAAAAAAAGAGCCTTGAAAACGGCCCTTCCTTAACTCCCCCCTTAACGAGGCGTCTTAACGGATGCGGAAGATATCGAAATATCGCAACTTCCTCTCGAGCACACATCGCGTCCTCCAAAATCGAAATACTGACCCCGCTCTAATATCGCCTAACTCGGAATACCGCTGAGGAAAAAACGCCTCGGGGAAAAACGCCACGATAAAATACCGAGTACCAAAGAAAAGTCCCCGGAAGAGAGATGACAACTCCTCAAGAGGACACTTCGATACGGAGAAAGTCTACGTCGACATCGAGTAATCCACCGATCGCGTCGAGTTAACGCAGCATAGCCTATACAGTGTCACTCAACTTCGACCGAGGACGTGCAGTGCCAAAATCCCGAGCCAGGGCTCCGCGTACTTGACGAGACCTCGGACGCTCAGCCGAGGCGCGAAGAGAGCTCGCGGTCGCGGGTCGCGCTTGGCAATCGCGGCGATCTAGAAACGCGAGTAGCGGCTATTCGGGAGCCGATGCGCCTCTCGCATGGGTGCGCCGGGCGGTGCGATCGGTGCGAGATGCAACGGTATGACGGCCGGCAGGGGGAGGGGGACCTTGGGAATGCCTGGGCAAACCTTGACCGCGCTATGTTGCGACAGGGTCGTTGATACCGCGAGTGTTTATCCTGTCAGCCACGGCCACTAGAATAGAACCAGGCCAGTCTCGACTTTGTCGAGAGAGGTCTTGCCGCCGAGCAGGAGGAGGGGGAGGTGGAGGAGGGGGCGAGCAACAATGAGTAAATATACACGGGCGCCGCCGGTGTGTGCGCCGGCGAGGAGACGCATCCCGCGTCGTCGCTGCGCTGCCGCCGGTACTGAGACTTTATTACGCGAGCGCAAATTTGCAGGAGGCTCGATGGATGTCGTCAATCCTGAAGACTGCAGCACGCGCGCGAGAAGTACGACGAAGGCTTTCGGAGAGCTGTCGAACTTCGAGGCTGGAAACACGATTCCTTCCCGAAGGCGCCAACGAAGGAGCCACTCGCAGATCGCCGTTACCGCGATTCTTTCGGCGGCCTGAGGGGGAAGGGAGGGAGGGAGGGAGGTACCACGAAGTTGCGCAAAAACTTCCCGTCGGCGCGACTTATCGGATAAGGAATCCCTCGATTCCGGCGAGGTGAAAGAAGCGCGGCGCTCCGACCGCTCCAATTACTCGCGGCCCAAGAAGTTAACGGCGGAATCGACCGCGCGCGCGCGCGCATCCGTCGGGTTTCCCGACGATGCGAGCGGAGAGGAACGTCGGCGCGGTTGAGCTATTATCGCTCGGAGGATGGGCGCCGAGTGGTGAAGCGGCGAAACGAACGGAACAACAGCAGCAACGCAGACCGCGGGGCGCTTCGAGTTAACTTCCTCGGGAATTAATTGATTAACCCCCGTCGACCGGCAGAGGCTGAATTCTGCGAAAGTGCTTAAGCCGGCAAAAAAAATGGGCTTTTCAAAGTTTGAGCAATGAAACTCGTCAGAAATGGCGTGTCAAATTTTTGTTCCCGGGAGATCATTATTTACGAGTTTTTGATTCTGAAAATTGAGAAAAGCGACGTCGAGGAGCTCAAAATGCATCTCAAAGTTTTCTACAACTGAAATACAAGTGAAATAATATAAAAAAACGCACACATACGCGCGAGAGTAACAGAATGCACACGACGAGAAGAATCCTGAAAGGTTCTCAGTTGCGTGTCGCTCGCGCGTCAGAAACCCTGGAAAAAAAAAAAACCCTCCGCCTAATTGACACGTCGCGAGGCTGTCACGTCGCTCGCGACGCGATTTTCGCCACGTTTCCTTTAAATTTTAGGTCGACCGTGTTACATCCGTCATCTTGAATTCCGAATTTTCACTCGTTCATCATCGAACACAGATGCAGATATTCAACTACTAGGTATATATCAGAATCGCGGTATTGCGATTCCGCCAGTCAAGGCGTCATCGAAAGGCATCTCGAAAGAGAACAGTTCGATGTTTGAGTGTGTTAGGCGACGCGAGATGCCCCCCTTCTTCTTGTGAGATTCTGTGGAAATTATTTACTCCTCGTGGTGCTCGCTCCTTGTGTCCCGTCGACGACGCTCGAATTAAGAGAGAAATTCGCGGGACGGTATCTATCACGGTCGTGAAACACTTTACGATACATTTGTTCTCCGATGAAGCGAAGAGTGTCGCGATTAAACGGCGCGCCGTTGCGAGGCACCGCTTGTGAGCTCGCGCGATAATCCGGGATACTCGAGCGAAATCAAGTGTCACTATTATATTCTTATCTGTCTGATGAGAGGGAGAGAGAGAGAGAGAGAGAGAGAGAGAGTAATGACGTCACTTGAGCCTCTGTCGCAGCAACCGACTACTCTGCAGCCCGTCAGGCTCACTTGTGACTCGTCGAAGCTCCTAACGCGCTCCTTCAGCTCGAGCGCGACGTCGACGTCGACAAAATGTACGAGCTGCGACATTACTGTGAATAAACATTCAGCGCAAGATTCCACAAGGAGCGGGACCTCGTCAGCGGACTAACAGGTGTCGCACTTGTGTCGCACTCGCGCCGTTTTCTCCTCGTGTCAATCGATTCGTCCCCGAGGAGGTTGCGACGCGCGTGGCGGTGCAGCGCGCGGCATCGCGCGTCTCGGCGTTGCATAAATATTCAAGCCGACGACGTTTAGCAGAATCGCAGCAGCAGCCGCGGCGGATTTGCTGCGCCGGCTTCTTTTATTTTCATTCGCGATTCGGACCGCGATCCACTTTCGAGAGCGTGCTGCTGCTGCTGCTGCTTTTTGATTCCCTGCCGCGCTCCGCTTTTTAATATCGCGCCCCACATAGACGCGACGAGCACGCCAGCGGCCTCGACTGTGTCGACGATGCCGTGGACGGAAAAAGAGGAGGAGGGGCAGGAAGAACAGAGGAAAAGAGCGCAAAAGAGATATGGATACTTAAATTTACAAGTACCGCCTAGCGATCTCGCGGTAACCTATTTTCCCGCGCGAGCGCGCGTTTCCGCGGCTCCGCTCTTTCACCATCGCCGTATAATACGCGCTTCTCTCCTTCCCCCCCCCTCCCCTCCGCCCGCCCTCTCTCCCGTCGTCGGTTGTAAAAATGTACATACAACCGACCGATTATCCTGAAAACAGCGCGATGCCGCTCGCACCGCGCGGGAAGAAAGAGACGCCGGCTTGAAAAATGCATTCCTCGGCAGCGCGCGCAGCCCGCTCTATCCTTTATGCCCGCGGAACGAATAGCGCTCGCGCGAGTGCGTGCCACTTGCCGAAGAACGTTCGCGCATAAATTATTTATGACCGCGCGATTACATCGCCGATCGGTATCGACGGTGAATGAGGATTTCATTAACATCGCGCGCGCACGCGCGCTGTAATTACGTTTCGCAACAATAGATCGGCACTTATCGAGCGGCGGGAAAAGCTCCAACAACTGACAAGTTAGGTCTCTATTCTGCGAGCGCGGCGCGCGGTCGAAATTGCGAAAGTGCGAGAGCAACCTCCTCGTCATTCTTCGGCGCGATCGTCGGATTGCGAAAATCGCGTCGCGAGCGACGTGACAGCCTCGCGACGTGTCAATTAGGCGGAGGGTTTTTGTTTTTTCCAGGGTTTCCGACGCGCGAGCGACACGCAACTGAGAACTTTTTCAGGATTCTTCTCGTCGTGTGCATTCTGTTACTCCCGCGCGTATGTGTGCGTTTTTTTATATTATTTCACTTTTTTATATTATTTTATTTTATATATTATTTTCTTTTGTATTATTTGTGTAATATATTTATGTGTGAGACAGTTGATGTTGCTCGATGTGCGATTTTAACGATGTACGAGACTGATCGCTTATTCAAAGACTAAATAACGGACCCCGCACGTTCCGGGTTCCGATTCCGACTTCGCAAGCGCCGGCGAATCCGGCGGCCTTCGATTCATGACAAGGCGGTGACGCGTGATCGCGTGTGCCAGATGATTTCGTTTTCCCTGGCGACCCTGGTGGTAGTCCAGGCGAAAAATCCAGGGAACGGTAATACGCCGAGAAAGGTAACGGCGTTACGGTCGAGCGAGTAACGCGCAGATCCGTTACTTTTGCGGACGTCGCGCCTCGCCGAATCCGCGCCGCCGAGCCTTCGGCCAGGTCGAGCAAACGACGTGTCGATGACGTGTCGTGACAAAATCGACGAACGAACCGTTGGGTCGAGCGCGACACTCGCGGCCGGCGACTTGCACCACGTCCGACGATATGCCGAATTCAACGTCGTCGTTCAACGCCAGCCCGACGTTTCCGTCGAAATTCCTCCGCGGATCAGATTCTCGGCAGGACAAGGACAAATTCCGAGTGCGAGCCAATACCGAGGATTCTGCAACTTTTCTCGCTCTACCGTCCACGTGAGAAAATTATTATCCTGGCTTTCTCATGCACGGCTAGCTAGTCAATACAGTCTTATTATTTACGTTATTTTTTATTGTGCTTTTCCGAATGTATGTGCGTCTTGGAGAGTTTGTTCTAGAACGATCAATCTTTACGGGGATATCGGGAAATCTTCAATTTTTACTTCGTTTAACTCGGACACAACGGGAGACACAACGAGCATCAACGTGAACAAACGTTCGCCGCAAAATTCCACAAGAAAGAAACGAACCTCGCGACATGATTGACGGACGTCGCGTCGAACTAGCGCGTCACTTCAAAATCGAATCATTTTCTTTGCCATTTAACAGGTTCATCCCTGAAAGGATTAAAATAGACGCTTCGATATCTGCCTGCCTACACGTGTTCAGCTCGCTGTCATTCCGCGTGTACAATTTACGATCCTGCAGATCCGGCGTGTTGCTTATATGCTTCCGGATTAACCAACCTGAGGCGCCCGACTTCCGCAGACTCCGGCGCAGGTCTTTCCTACCTGAGAAACTCCTGCCGAAAAAGACCGAGGGAACGCAACCGACGCAGCTCGAGCGCGAATTCGGCAGATTCTCTCGCGCGAAAATTCATCGACGCGGAGCGTTTTTCCATACACATAGTGATTCTGTATCGCTTCGGAATTGTCACGCAATCGTCAGACAACATGTTGTTGTGTCCTTTGTGAAAACGCGTACACTCCAGCACCAGAGACAGAGACAGAGAAAGAGAGAGGGCGAGGGCGAGAGAGAGAGAGAGAGAGAGAGGGAAAGAGCGGCATCTATACAATGGCGAGATCGGTGAATAAGCAATCAAACCGAGTGCATGTCACAAGTACCCACCCCCGGTTATTATCCCCAGTCGTTCGGCAATTGGTGCGCCATGAGCCACCCCTATCGATTCCCGTTATTACCCTCCCCGTTATTCGTGCATGGCGCAAATACGAGACAATCCTCAAAATATACCACGTTGCATTCGATATTCCGTCCGTTCCGCCGCCGCCGCCGCCTCCTCTTCCTCCTCCACCGGCACCATCAAGCGCACCGGAAATACACGTCCGCGGGTAAAAGTGTTTGCCGATCGACTTAACGTCCGCGTTCGCGTCTGCATGAAACTTTACGTCTACCACGTCTCCACGTGAGCCCCGACATGCCACGAGGTTGAGCCTTAAAACCCCGCGAGATACTTCCGGCGGAGCCGCTCGCGCGATGGCAGCGACGCGAAGAGAAAGAGAAGGAGAGAGGGGGAGGGAAGCGCGTTGATTTACGACGGCCAGGAGAACTGGGTCACAAAACGCGACCCTTCGCGTGAACTCGGCAGAGGGGCGGGGAAGAGGGGGAGGGGGGATCGAGGAGAGTCGCGAGCTTCCGAACGGAAGCTCGCGACTTTCGCGCTATCGTCGCTATCGCATCGCCGTCGCAGCGGCGCTTTCGCGGAAGCGAACGCGCTTCGCGGTAGACGGCGATGAAGGAAGCGCTGCGATATTAATATCGAATAACGACACAACGCTCGCCGCGGGGCATCGTAAACATTCGTCGTCCCGCCGCGACGAGAACGAGGACGACGGCGACGGCGAGGGCGGCGGCGGTAACGATTTTATCGAGGAAAGTCTGACGGTCTCGTCGATCGACGAGAAGCCACCGCCGTCGCGCGACGCATCGTCGCTTTTCACATTGCGTTAATGGACGAAGCTCGTCGACGTCCACCCTCCGCACGCGGCCCAGCCGGTGATCACAATAAACGCTTTCCACATGTCACGGAGGAGGGAAAAAAAGGAAGAATGGGGGAGAGCGGCGTCGCGACGCAACTGCCATCGACAGTGGCCTCGTGTGTGCGTGTGTGCGTGTGTGCGCACTCGCTCGCTCGAAGGGGAAACACGTGCTCGGCAATAGCTCCGACGAAGGATCGATTTGTCGAGCTCGTAAGAATTCCAAAACATCCGAACGCGAGTTATTTCTCAGCGTCGTGCGCGAGATGAGTATCCGAATACCTGCTTTTCGTTTTTTATTATTCATCGGCGTATCGATAGATAAAAAAAAAGGGGAGATATTTCGAAAACGCGGCCGGGCTCTAGCCGGGGTTTAACGACTCGAATGAAAACGGGGATCCGCCGGTCGCTGCTCTGGATCGATTCATTTCTGTTCGATTTTCCCCGCAGATCGATTCTCTCCGAACGTTGTCTCATTAACCGAAACAATAGCGACGAATAAGTATATCGATGTACGGTCGAAAGTCCACTCCGTATGGAAGAGAATCGAGCAGCAACAAGATCAAAACAGAGAAAGATGAATTAAAGAAAAGCGATTCCTGGAGGGAAAAGACCGAATCGAGATCGCTCATCACGAGTGTTTGCGAGATAAATTAGATAACGTCGGCTGATGCGAGTATTCGGCATTAAAAGTTTTAAGTAATTTAAAGTGTGTACTCTCTTCCGCAGACCAGCCATCATCGATCTGTCCGGCGCCGCGCGCTGCGTTTCATCCGGCCGACGGCCGGATACCTTCCACCCCCACGCCATATAATGAGTAATTAGCGCCGCGGCATTCGCGAAGCAGACGGCGGGACAACAAACGGAGAGGCCAAAGGGAGGGAAAGCGCGCACGGGCGGCATAAATATTTGTCCGCGCGAGTTGCACTCTCGGTCGTTGCCGAGACTCGCCGGGCTGGCGCGGCACGCCGATTATTTATGAACACAACTCGAAACGCCGCCGGAAGAGGAAAATCGGCCACGCAACATCGCCGTCGTCGGAAACGGCGTCTGGAGTCTCCGTCGACGACGCCCAGTTCTCGCTCGTGAGACTTTTATCGACGAACGCTAGCGGCTGTTTACAGCGCCGTTCGTAGCTGCTTTGTCGCCCGCGGAAAGACTTTCGACTGTGCGAGTCGAGCGATCATCGCGCGGTCGTAACATTCGCCAAGTCGTGAATTAGAAATGCGCGAGCCGATACATGGCCCCAGTTGCGATTGCGCTTCGAGCCTCTCCTTTGAAAGAAGGAGAATATATCCGGGAGAGCTCAAAGTATACATTTGCTGTCCTAATGACGTGCAAATATCTAAATCTAAATTCTTTTATGCAAATAGAGCAGTTGCTGCTCTTTCCCGCAAAGGGCTAGGGTTTCCGAAAGATGTGTATTTTCTCCTTTGAGAAAAGATCTCTTCTCGGCTCTTCGCGGAGGGGTGAGGAAATGTACACCTCCTTAAAATCTTGCAGCTCGTTACAAGAGAACTTTGTTTGTCACATTCAATTAAATTGGCTCTGCAATCAAATTTAATTAAGCCGTTTGTTACCTTTTCAAAAACAAAAGAATTCACATTAGCGAGTTTCACCTAGGAGTATCTTTCCTTTTTCAACCATCTTCCCTCCCGGCGAGAAGTGAATGAGAGGGGTGAGACGTCCGCGCGCGCGCGCCTCCGCCAGAAAATTTGCAAGCGGCCAACGTACTCTCTCCCCGCGAGGACGACGGAATCGTGCGTATCGCTTTCGTTCATACGTCGAACAAGGGCGCGCGTACGCGCCTTATTGATTGAATCGCCGCGCTCGTCGCATGCGTGAAGCGGGAGCGTTAACGACGCGCCGGGAAATTCACACGCGGCCGCCGAAGATCGCAGGATCGCGCGGCATCGAACGACATTAAGGAGACCAGAGGGGATCAGATTACTGAAAAATCGTGCTTGTTTTTGATAATATTTTATGACAAACTGAATAAATATATAAGAATGAAAATTTGAGATATATTTATACAACATATGAAGAAGTAGAAACATTTTGTTTATTAACAAATACTCATATAAATATACGTCCACTTAAATTTTAAACGAGTTTTTCTCGAAACTTTTATTGTTCAACTTTTTGCAGTGATTTCTCCGAAACTGAGCCTCGTGTCGATTTGTGAAATTTCGAGGCAATAATACTTGTTCATCCGGCTCTCAGGTGAACCATGGACAACTCCGTCAAAATATTTCATTTCGAGATATTAATTTTTTTTATTGTAAAAGAACTGAAAAATTTGAATTTTTTCCTAATAACAACTGCCATTTTGTTAATCTTGTTCTATTTTTTTTTTTGTAATAGTTCACCGGATTAATGATAAGCCTCTTCAAGATTCCTAGCTAAAATTCACTCTGATCGGAGCTGAGTTATTACTGCAAAAACGACAACTTGAAAAAAAAAAGGAGCATATTTCAGCTATATATATCGTATATTTATATGAATATTTGTTAATAAACAAAATTTTTCTACTCTTCATATGTTGTATAGATATGTCTAAAATGTCCAGCCTTGCACATTTATCCAGTTCGTCACAAAATGTTACCAAAAGCAAGCACGATTTCTCAGCAATCTGACCCTCCAGTCCCCTTAATTCGCATCAAGACGTGCTTTCTCTTATTTGCCCGTGAAAGCATCGCGGATTTGTTCCGCGGCGAAATTACACGGAGCCTCCCTCCCCCGCCCCGCTGCAAAATGGAGCAGAAACGCCCGTCCGAGCGAAGCTCGCCGACGAGATCACTCGTCGCCGATGAGAAATGAAGTTTCTCGCGGTGGCTTCAAGTATCCACGGCCGAAGTGTCTTCGCTCTCCTCGGTTATTTCGCGGTTCATATCACGGTCGAAGGGAAGGAGAGAGACAGAGGGGGTGACGTTTCCCGAGTGGGGCTCCGGGAACGTTTACTTACAGATAAGACATCGGAGCACGTTGAACCCGCGCAGCCTCTTAATTAGACAAGTCTTATTAGTATAACTGTCGCGTGGGCAGTTCGCGTACGTTCTTCAGAGTGATGCAATCCCCGGCGAGGCAGTGTCTACCTCTCGCGGAACGTTCATTATCATGTCTCTTCGCGGAATGACCTCCTCCTTTTCTCTTCTCTCCATATCTTTCTCTCTCCCTCTCCCTCTCTCTCTCTCTCTCTTTCTCTTCCTGTCTCGAAGGGAAGAAACGAACGGTATTCCCGCAGTCCAAAGGACTTTTGTCCAAATGCGGACATGTGGTCTATTACAAACGTCACGCGCCGAAGAATCCGCACCGAGCGTTCTCGAGAGGAGCAAATCTGCCGTAGCGTCCTCGGACGAACTCGAGATCATCTCGAATATGCGAGAGACGCTCACAGCCCAACGCGAAAAACTGCCGATGCAATCGCCGAAAATGCGAATCATGTGGCTGACGTGATCGGTGCGACGGTGAGCGGGATATCGAGTAACGACTCCGCAGGATATCGGATCTCGCGGAGAAGCGCGGAACGCGCCCGCTTCCTTCGATATTCCGTCCGCGATATTCGCGCGAGCCGAGCGGAGAAATTCTTCTCCCAGCCGTTGCAGCAGCACCAGCTACACTGAGTGAGCCGTTCAATTTGGAAAGTCGACCTGCGTTCGGGAGAGCCCCACCCGGTATATAGCGCCTTGAGAAACGCGCTCGAGGACGCCGCGTGTTTTGTCGGCCGAAGCGCGACATGGGAATCAGGAAACGGAAGGAAATTCGGCCGCGCAAGATCGACGAGGAAGAAAAAACGCGCGGGAAATTTACGGGGAAGCCCGGGGAAAGGATAATTTGTCGCGGCGCCGCCGAGCGTGCGCGAGGAGCGTCCGCCGCGGCCCGTGTTAAACGGCAGCAATTAAAGCGCGAGATAGAAAGAGAAGAAGAAAACGAAGAATAATGGGGAGGCGAGGAACGGACCGGAGCGCGCGCGGCGCGTCGACCGTTTTCGCGCCGCAGGAATCGCGGTTATTCAATTTGTTTGATCGCGCTCGCTCGTCCGGCCCGGGCCGTTCGACCGCGAGAAAATAAATAAATAAAACAGGAACCCACTCCCTCACACCCCGCAAACAAATATAAATTTCTAATTTCAAGCGTCACGCCGGATTAAAATATTCCCACCGAACTGGAACGATCCGGCGAACTCTCTCCCAGCGTGAGATTTATTTTACGCGAAACTTCATTTTCCTCCTCTCGCAAAGATCGTCTCTGTAAAAACATCCGAGGGGACACGAATAATTCTCTCCCGAGGGGAGACTAATGTTTCATCCGATAACGTTTATTCTTCCGCGATGTGAAACAAATTGAATCTGGTGTGGGCGTTTGTCCCGAGCGATATGAGAGAGAGAGAGAGAGAGAGAGAGAGAGAGAGAAAGCGTCATTCGACCGCGGATTCCTCGATTCTTCATGTAAATTTCCGAAACGCGAGCCTGCGTTTCCGTGATCCTCATCTCACGGCGACGATGACGACGACGCGCTGTCGATGAGGCAGGCAGCCTACCTGCGAGAAGACGACTGCGCGCATTTCCGCATCTCCTGCTCGAATCGGGCGAATGACATACCCGTCGCTGTATTCGCAACTCGGCGTCTCGCGAAGAAGCCCCGGCTGGTGCTTCGTTATCGTCGTGCTCGGTGTTTCCCCCGTAATAGTCGCGACGTGATCGCCCCGTTAATCACACGACGATTTCTATACGCGGAGGATGAGGCGCGCGCGAACGGCGATTTCTTTCCGTGTGAGAAATAAAAAGAGAAGACCGTCGCGCGCGCTGTCGACATCGTCGCGGATAGGTATGACTAACGGCGACGTATTCGCCGTCATTACCGTCGAGGTAATTCTCCGCGTACGAGCGGAGACGCGCCGTTTGCCGAGCGGAAACTGCGGTCGATGCGCGATTTCATCGGATATTTCGAGGTGTTCCCGGCGCGACGCGACGCGACGCGAACGGAGAGGAGCGAGAGGTCTCTCGAAAGCGCTTCAACGTAATTTATCGAAGTTACCTCGCTGTCATATTACATCGGGGTAGATTTTCACGCTGGTTGCGAGATTGTGGGTCGTGAGATAAATGACGGCGATATTCCATCTGCCTCCCTCCCTCTCTCTCTCTCTCTCTCTCTCTCTCTCTCTCTCTCTGTTCTCGCGCGCGACGCGAACGATAATGACAGATAACAAGATTCAGCGGGCTTCTACCGCCGGCGAGGCCGATCCCGCGATCGCGTTTCCTCGGAAACCACGAGCGAAGATCCCGAGGACGGTCTCTCTCTCTCTCTCTCAGCTCAATTCTCAGCATGTCACTCGAGAGAGAGATGCCGTCGAGTATATCCCCGAAGTGTGACGTAACCGGTGAATCAACCAATAACCAATGCGTCGTACCGGGAAGACGTAATAACGCAGATTCCATTCCGAGTATTTCTCGTTGCGTCGCGTCGCGCATGAAAAAAGTCGCCAATCTCAGCTGGACGCGCGCGCGCGCGCGCGTTATCAATTCTCGCGCTCCTCGCGCCGTCGAAGAGCGACGACGGGCTCCTCCTCGCGGCCGCGCCGCTGCAATCCTTCGTAAGTGTCAAACGCCTCGCGCGACAATCGATCCGTTCTCGCACGCGCGACGGGAGTCACTTGTAAGTTTTTTTTTCTCCCCGGCAATTTCCCGCTCGCGCGTCAAACTCCGCGGCCTCAGCTCACTCAGACCGCACTCACTCCACGTTAATGTGCGCAGCTATTCGCGGTATATTTTGAAGTGCACAAATGTCGCAGCTTTGACCATTTCAGAGTCGCCGACGCGTGATGCGAGAAGTCACACGTGGAGAGGCGTTTTTCTTTTTCGACTCGAATATCGCCGAGCGAATATAACGGGTAAACATTCGTGACGAAATTCCGCAAGAACAGAGAAACCTATAATTTTTGCAAAAAATGACAGAAAATTCAAGTAAATATAGACTTGACGGAAATATAAATTTGGGAGTAAAAACATTAAGATATATCAAAGTCTATAAAAATGTAGTAAAACTTGAGAGTGAGGGACCACCGTTGACGATGGCTGAAGTCGACAAGCAACTATAAATCTGGGAATACAAAGAGAAATGATAAAAGTGCATGAAAACTCGAGGGAATGAGGAAACCATCTGCTCTCTCTCCCTCTCTCTCTCTCTCTCTCTCTCTCTCACACACACACACACACACACACACACACACACAGAGGAACCGTCACAACGAGTCCGACTCGCTGTCTTGCCATTCGTGAAGTCAAGCGTGCGTCACCGGTCAGACTGGTTCCGCGATCTCAATGGGTTTACGGCGGCGGAGAAACGCGAGTTTTCCGGGCGCGCCAACGAGAGCCGTCTCCCGCGCCGCGCCCAGCCGAGCAAGGGAGGCTCCTTCGCGCAACGACCACGGGCTTAGGACTAAAATTAACCCTTTCAGAGGTCGCGCGCGCGCGTCAAGGCGGCTCTCGGCGGTGCTCACCTGACTCGCGGCGCGGCGCGTCGCGACGCCGTTGTAGAGCGACGGCGCCGCGACGCCTCGACACGGCTCCGCCACAAAGGGACGCTCCGCCGACACGCGACGGGTCGGCCCGGTCTCGAGGCTGAAGACGCCGCGACGGATGGGCGCCGAGAGACGCGAATGAGTTCTCCGGCCGAGGTCGCCGCCAGCAGCTCTCTCGCGACGCGACGCGTGCACTTCGGTTTCACCTCTCGTATTACGTACTCGCTTTGATCGCACAGGCTCACACGTCCCGAATCCCGAGTGGGCATTGTTGCGATGGGAAAACGAGCCCCGCCGATCCTCGGGTGTCGTAAGCGATCGTTTAAGTCGAAGCCGCCGATCGCGCAGGAAGTTGCGAGCCATTGCCGAGAAATGATTTCCCGTCGTGAAATCGCACCGGCAAGGCACCGTCGAGCGAGGAGGTGGGGGATACTTGATAAACCCGGATATTTTAGAGCGTAGAATATTTTTATACGTTCGATATTGAGAGTCACAATGCTCGTATTTGAGGAGCGAGATATTCCCAAGGGACTTTCACCTTCAGTCATCTCGATTTATCTATTTCCACGCTCCAATCTCTGATCTACCGAACATGTTTCACAGCCTGTCCGGCCTGTGATTTGATTTCACACCGGGCTTCGAAATACAGATATACACGGGAGTACGTAACTTCAAAGCGACAAGGATATATACGTACATAATAGAAGATCGAGGAAGCAGCAGCGTTCCTCTCTCGCGGCGGCGGTTACGTTCTCTTTCGATGTCGTTTGACTCCGCGCGCGATATATTTTATGAATACCGATACCTCAATATTTTACTTTATGCGTCCCCGCATGGGAACGAGAAGACAGGGAAAAATATCGTCGCAGAAACTCTCTCCTTGTGTCGCGACGAGGGAACGTCGAGGAGACAAAAAGGAAGAGGCCACGTGCAGGTGGGAAGAAAAAACACCTGCTCCCCATACAGGGGCAGCTATGAATACGTGCGTGTGCGTGTGCGCGCGTATACAGAGAGATCTGCTAGATCCAGCTGACTCGCAATGGCTACGACAAGGATAACGCGGTCGTGGCGGTCACGCGGCGCGAGCAGATGATCGACATCGGACGTTGTCGAAAGTAGCTTCGACAAGTTGCTCGCCCTTCGATCCGCACTGTGCCGCCGCACTTAGCACGTGCGATTTACGCACGACAGGAGAACTAAAACGCGTTTTCTCTCGGGAGCGCGCGCGATGCAGAGCCGGCAAAGTTTCGAGGATGAAAGCCAAGGGAGAAATATGCGCGGGAAACAAAGGAGGAACAAGCGAAAATACGCAAGATTTGTCATCTAAATGCAGTGTCTAGAAGAACGGAAGCGTCGACTCGCTCGATGTTTAGCGGGACCGAATTTACACGCCGTAAATTCTATTCGGCACTTTCTCGCGAGGGAAATAACAATCTCGCAGAAAGACCGCGCCGAGAGCAACGCCGCGGTGTTTTCATCAATTGCGCATTTCAATTTCCACGTGTAGAATTTCAAACAGGATGAAATCGGTCGCCGCGGCACATGAGGAAACAATCGTCGAGAAATGATCAGAGATAAAAACAGAAATAGAGAGTTGGAGCCAGAGAGTTAGACAGAGAGATGGAGAGAAAGAAGGGTGGAAAGGGGGGAGCGGAAAGAAACTGCACTCCTTTATCGGGCGTAAAAGTAAAAGTCTAATCGCGAGCTATCGGCAGCGTCGTTCGCGATTTATACGACGGCCATAATCCCGCCGGAGGGGTTTTACGCCGCGGCGCGGACCGCCCGCGTCGTCGTAAATTTCGTAACGCAAACGCAATAAGCTCATTTATCGCGCACCGCGAGAGAGGATGAGACGACGACGACGACGACGACGACGGCGACAACAACGAAGCCGACGACGACGAGGCTTTCGTAATGCCCCACGCGTACTCGCCGACGACACGTGGGAACCGTGCACGCCTCTCAAACGCGGACGCAAAGAGGAGCTAATTACACGGCGAGTTAAGTGCGGAGAAGAGCGCGCGGCGGCGCGGGCACGAGAGCAGGGAGGGAGAGGAGGGCAGAATAAAGAAGAGAAAAGTCTACGATGAAGGACGGCGAATCGATAGGCGACGATCATCGTCTTCGTCCTGGGCGCGTCCGCTCGATCCCGCTCTTCTTCGCTCCTGAGACACGCGCGCGCGCGCGCGGATCGATGAGCTCATCGACGCAGAAAATTCGACGACGAGTTTTCTCCATTGATACGAGCGCGCGCGTTCGTTCTGCGTATTAAAATTTACGCTCGCTCCGCGGCTACAAAACAGCAGCAGCAGCATCAGCCTTGACATTCCGCGCGGAGGGACGTGGCTGCCGTGCGACAGTGAGGTTCGCTTGGGAAGACTTCTTTCAATGAGCGGATCGTACGATGGCGGCTCGTTAAGTCGCGACCTAACGAGATTGACCTCGAGCGGAATTAGAATAGGTCGAGAGGTGAAACGACGACCGAAAATTCGTCGACCGCCGCGCCGAGCCGCGGATCCGGATGACAACGATATGCGCTAGTTCTCTCTCTTTTTCTCTCCTCCTCCTTGTGTTTCTCTTTCTCTTTCTCGCGTTCACGCTCTCCTTCTCCCTTTTCATCGCATTGTTACGATATGCGGAAGCGGGCAAGTCTCGCGCGATTCGCTCGTCGAACTTCCTGCCCGTCCCGTCGCTTTTTACGCGCGCGCGAATCTTTACGTTAATTCGGTATTACATCCGCCGCTGTCATCGTCGTCGTCGTCGTCGTCGTCGTCGTCGTCATCGTCGTCGTTCGTCGTGGGATCCCGTCCTTGTTAATAAACGGGAACACGAGCTTGTTAACAAACTGCTTCTTGTGTCGACGGTTTTCCGAGACAAAAGCGTCTCGAGAGCGCCTTCGCGTTTCTGTCCGGGATATTACGTGAATCGAATCGGGGAGCCTACTACGCGCGCACGCGCGCGAGAGAGAGAGAGAGGGGGAGAGAGAGAGAGAGAGAGAGCGCCCGACCGACCGTCGTCAACGTGCACCAGAGAACGGCGAAACGTATATCACGGCAACAAAAAGCTCACAGCTATTTCTCTCTCTCTCTCTCTCTCTCTCTCTCTCTCTCTCTCCCCCTCTCTCTCTCTCTCTCTCTCTCTCCCTCTCTCTTTCTGCCCTTTAACGTGTCCAACGCCAGACGACTTTCAATCTCGGCCGCAAACTTTTCCCCGTACTTGGCGCGCTTTTCTGGACAAGACATTATTTGTGCCGTACAGTTATACGCCCGCGGCGACTTTTTCGACGTACGTCGCGTCTGACGTTGAATTTCAGACGCAGCCGCGGTGTATGCGTGTGTATGTGTATTTATGTATTTACGAATGACTGCGCACAATTATATCGACCAGTGTTCTTTGATCGACGTCACAGAATTTTACATGCTTCTTTGCGAAATGACGGAGTGCATTTTCCTTCGCTTTAACCGAATCTGCAATTCAACAAATCTCGCGCAAGTTTATTCACAAATTGTCTTCAAGCGATAACATTAGCACGTTTCACGTGCTTGTTCGCAAAATAGGAAGAGAGAGAGAGAGAGAGAGAGAGAGAATAAAGAAACTTTTTCTTCAGTTTGACCCAATCTATATGTACGCGAGAGCTTTGCGTGTATCGTCAGACACCCTGTAGATGATATACATATGTATATACATATACGGTATGACATCATCAAAAATTATTTAATCGATACTAGCGCAGCTCGTGCTACGGCGATCCAAAATGGGACGAGCCGAGTGTATCGAGCCGGCTGGATTTCTCGGCTGGAGCGGGTTCTCGACTATCGGTTACTTAATAGATCGGACGTTAATTAAAAGTCGCGAGTAAAACACGGCAGTTTCCTCGAGCGTTTCCGTTTGACGGCACAGTCGCGGCCGGATTAAACGAGGCCGCGGGCGATTTTGAAAAAAGCGCCATCGCGAATGTCGCTCGCGCGACGAGCTTTTCACCGTTCGGAAAAGCCCCATCCGAACTCCGGCTCTGTAGAAACCCGCGAAATTAGACGGTGAATCTTGCATGAGTCACGTTTTGTTCCCGCCGGCCGCGCGCGACAGCGTAGCGCAGCGACTCGAACGGGAGAAGGAAAAAGTGTCGCGCAGTTCGATAATTAATTAGCAAAGAGACGTGCGTCCAATTAGAATTCGAAGGCCTTGAAACGGCGCGACTCTCGATAATAGCGCGATGATCGATATCAAGTTGTTTCTTTTCTCTCTCTCTCTCTCTCTCTCTCTCTCTCTGTCTCTCTCTCTCTCGGACACGCGCTACTTTTAGACGCTTCAATTTTGCATTCGCATCGGAGAGCGTTTCGATGCCGACGGCGTTAATTTGTATGTGCCGTAAAATCCCCGATGAATAAAACACCGCTTCGAAAGCTTCTCCCCCCTCCCCCTACCCCTCGAGGCATTTACTTCGGTCCTTTTGCGTCTTCGCTCGCGAAGACGCGAATTATTAATAACACCGCGTGTCTTATTAAAAAACAAACGAGATCTGAGGGGATAAGGATCGAGCGAACAGGAACCTCTCGCTCGATGAAGACGCTGATGAACGATTTAATAAAACGGATAAAAGCACTCCGTGAGAAAACAAGACGAGATAGGAGCTCGGATAGCTCCCCATTACCGCGGAATAATTAAATAGAAATTCTGCCAGTCATGCATAGTTCAAACGAGGATCGAGGAGGGGATGGGAAGGCACCCCTTTTCCCGTCCCGCCCTTGCCGCTCGCCTTCGAGCCTCGAGGCTCGAGGGAAATTGCGCACCGATGCAGCACGAAGAAGACACGTATGTATTTATTTTTGCACGTCGCATATGCCGACTGATTGTTTCGCCGGCTCTCATTACCAGACGATCCTCTGGGAAGAGGGCAGAGGTGTCTGATAGAGTTACGTAAAGAACATTATCCGAACAAGTAAACGTCAGCCGGGGAATAATAAATCCTCGAGTGGACGGGGCGGGGGGGGAAGGGGGTGACACACCGTTCGCTCAAAACGTTGCTTCCAATTGCGTAACTCGGACGCCAGCTCGCGGTCGAGTCAGCTAGCGCAATTAAACAATAAGACGAAGAAGCAGCAGGAGAGGGAGAGAAGACGAGTTGTTGCTCGCGTTGGGGATTTCAGATTTTTACCTCGAGACTAAAAAAATGTTTGCCTTTTGCTTTTGTTGCTGTCTCGGCAATAATTTCAGTTGGAACGCTTCCAATGTAGAATGTAGGACTTACACATTTGTTAAATAAATAAATATATGTGTATGTGTGTGTGTGTGTGTGTGTAAAATAGCAATACGATCCGTATATAATGTATGTATATATATATATATTTTTGTCGGGAAGTTGTGTCAATTGATGTCGCACGCAAAAGGCCAAGAAAGAATAAGAACGTCGAGGGAACGAGACGCGTGTCCCGACATCGGTACTTTCACTTCATACACGCGAAACCGACGGAGCTGAAAGTATATTTTACCGAAAGCGACACGGCCTGTCGATGTCCCACTCGAGGATTGATCGGTGTCACGATAAAGATTTCATGGATGGAGGGAGCGTCCAGGGTCGCGGCGAGGAGCCACCACGAAGGCGCATCCCGCACAGGCCGAATTACCGAGCCCTTCCGTCGCGCCGCAAGTTACGTCGCTTGTTCTTCTGTGTCCGAGCGACCGACCGACCGACCGACCGGCTAGCTGAGAACGGCTCTCCAACTCAATGAATGATTTCCGCGCGACGTTGCCACGCTACGTCTGCATTCTGCACCCATTACTGCATCGCCCGCTCGCGCTCCGTCGCGCCTTTTTCCCTCTCGTTCGCCCGAGCGTAGACGATCACACACACGCGTTGCGTAACCGCGTCCGACGTGTTTATCGTTCAGTAGCGCGCTAACGAAGCGGCCTTATTATGATACAGCCGACTAGGTTAGGTTAGGTCTCTCTTTCGCCAAGACGTCGATTGATTCGAGCCGCCGCCGCCACTCGCTCTTCTTTTCCGGACGGCGAGCGCGTCCACGTTGCGATCGCGACGCAAAAAGAGGAGCGAGACTTCGGCGTCATCGTTAATTCCGTGAAGTTAATTAACAGAATGAATCAACTCGCGACTCGCATTAATTAAATCCCAATCGGAGAGCGACGTTGAGCAACCGCGCGATACTCTCGAGAGAGACGCGGACGAGAGGAAAGAGAAAGAAAAGGCGCCGACGAAGGGAAGGGGAGATTTCGACGAGATGGAAAGCGATGTTTCGGAGCTGACTCTCCTGCGTGGCGTATATACGGTTACGACAGCGTGTCGAGCGCTACGGGAAGTAGCGCTCGCGATTGATCATCGCGAGCGCAGCGCAGCGCACAGGCGCGGGCGACGATAGCGCTCCGCCGCTCTGAGACGCGACGCGCCTCGAGGAAATTCTCAGCGGACGAGCAAAAAAGGTGAAAGGGCCTTCCTTACAGCGCGTGCCTCGCGTGCCGGAAAGAACGCGAGCGCGAGCGCGAGTAAATCCGCTCGAGCGGCAAGATAAATGGGACGAAGTCCTGGGGGGGATCGCCCGGGCCTGACAATGAGAGAGAGAGAGAGAGAGAGAGAGAGAGTTACATAAGAGGAATTTGAGCGCGACCGAAAGAACAAGGAGGCGGTCCTGTCGCCCGCGACGAGCGGCTTTTTCGCGGCGAGGGAGTGACAAATCATTAGGAGATTCGAAGGGCGCGCGCCTTCCTTGTATTTGCTTCTCCTCTTCGACCGCCGCGGAAACGCGATCTCCTCGCCGACTACGAGCGCCGCCATTTAACGTCCTCCTGTCGCTGTAATTTCTCCGTTCAAATTATGCGTCAAGAATGAAACGAAAACAATACGTTCGCGTGCTTGGCGATAGGCGCGCGATTGAATAAATGTTCAATCCATTTCCCGCTAATAAACACATTCCCAATGTTACTCGGACGCGAAAGCCGCCGATTACCGTCGGTTGCGATATTTTTGCGCACCGAGTTCCTACACAGTTGAAAACATTTCGTACTTTTGTTAAAATTATTTGTGCGTAAGAAAGTTTTGTGTTAAATTTCTCACACAGTCGTGTGTTAATTTAACACATCGTTGTAGTGTTACCTAGACTTTCTTGTGTTAAATTAAGATGATCTATTTTCAAGTGTTAAAGTGACATTTCCAAGTATTAAAACAACACAATTTATACGTAAATGCATGAATTCTTGCTACGACATATTTTATATGTTGAAGTCAACACCTAAAATGTGTTACTGTCCTCATTATAACAGTTATCTTGTGTTAAATGTATGATGTTAACATTTCTGGTATGTGAAGACTGGATTTTTAACACATAGATTACGTGTCAATCTAACATTTTCATTTCGTTAGTAACATTCAATGTATGTCAATATAACACAAACTGTCATTCTTGACGGCATTCAAATGTTAAATTTCGGTGTTAATTTCCTACATATCATGTGTTATTTTTTAACAAATTCGCTGTATGTCAAATTAACACACAAATGAGAGTGGACGATTTGAGACACATGAAACATGTTAAATTTAACACATCATTCCTCACGGTGTACGGGGCGAGGACGAAGCGCAGACCCGAGAGAGCGCACTCGAGAGCGAGTCCTGAACGCGAGGACCTCAGAGCCGCGGCGAAATATCCGCGCGCGCCATTACTCACCGCCTTACTCAGTCAATTTCCGCCCGCGAATCGCGCGCGTCCCGCTTCCCGACAGATTGATAATCGCGGATGACCAGCTTGAGCGATGATCAATCGCGCGCCGGCACGCAGCGATCGCGAAACTTTATCTCCGTCATCGATTAATTGCCCCGCCCGATGAACGATACTCGCCGGCCGGCCGGCGAGTATCGATTTCAACGGCGGCCGATGATACTCGATCCGGCAGCTTCCAACCGGAAGGGCGCGCGCCAGCGACTTCCTTATCGGCCGCAAAGGGCGCGCAAAGGGGATTGAGATATCGCGAGAGTCGCGCGGCGGGCGGATTTATCGCGGACGCGGCTTCGCCGGGGCAAACGCGTGGTAACGACGCCGGCGCGCGGTCGTTAGCGCGGCGACATCGTCCTCCCCCTCCCCCTCCCCCCTTGGATATTTTCCGCCGAGACACGCTCTCTTTTGTATCACGACAATGTTCCACATGCCCAGCGGAATTACTCGCGCTCGCGAGCCGCGAGCGCCGATTGCGAGAGAGATACGATCCACGCATGCCGCGCGCGATCTCCTTTCCTTCCAAGCTACGTTCCCTCCTTAACCTCCCCCCTAACCGGCTTCTCCCTCCCCCGCTATTCGCGATTTGCTGCGTTTCCCAAAGCGCCGCGGATAAAGCGCCATTTGCACGGGACGATAAAGAGCCGCTTATTCGCATGCACGCACGCACGCACGCACGCACGCACGCACGAGGAAGAGGAGAACGGAACACGAGACCGCCGGCGCCATGCGGCACCGCCTCCCTTTGTCCCTTTTTCGCACAACGACCGACGACCTCGCGAGATACCGACGCGCGATAGCGAGATAGCGAGAGGGCCCACAGGTAGCCTCGCGAGGGCGGCAAAGCGCGCTCGCAGGGCGAGAGAGCGGTTTCTCGCGGAATATCCCTCCGTTGTTGCGCAACGCCGATACCATCGTGTCCCTCCGAGTATATCGACCCTCTCTCTCTCTCTACCTCTTGGGATAACCTGTGAGCCGTGGCCGACGCGTCGCAGCGTACGTACGCACTCACTCACTCACTCACTCACTCACTCACGCACGCACGCATGCATGCACGCACGCAGGCAGGCAAGCAGGCACGCAGGCCACGCACGAGTTTGTTTACAAGCCGTGGCACTCGCTACCGGAGTTCCTTGACTCCGAATGGAAGTGAGGCACGGCGAAGGAGGTTTCCTCCACCTTGCTCGCTCGCTCGCACCTTTCCACCTCCGCGTCGCTCCCTTCGCCTTCGTCCTTGCCGCCTCCGTTACCGCCGCCCCCGTCCCCGTCGCGCTCCTACGTCTACCGCCGCGGCGACGTTACCCTTCGTCTCGTGTCGATTACCTCTCGATTCACCGCTGCCCGCCGTTGGGACTCATGGGCTTATACAGGGTGTCCGGCCGCTCGTGCACGGTCGCGGTTGCAGAATTTCTTGTTCAATGAAAAAAGTCTCCTATTGAAGTAGGCGAATGTATCTCCGAAAGGCACAAAGTTACGGGCGAACTTTCCGCGTCGGCCATAGTCGACAAGCACGTTGAGGCACGTCTTTCCCGAACATCGGTCGAGTTTTAGTTCGTTAATTATTTTAATTTGGTTTAATCGAGATTTAATATTAATCGGTTCGATTTTAACCTCGCATTAATTTCGTTAATATCTCAATACCTCGCGTGATAGTTTACGAAATGAGGATCCCGCTATTCCGTTCAACGAGATCCCACCTGGCGGACAAACGTTTCGATCTAGACTGAGCGTTCCAGAAGAGGAGGCTGCGGAACTACTATTTTTACATCGGTATTTACATCGGAAGAGTGGATCTTTGTTCTAACTTCCGCGTTGACGAGAGAGCAAGGACGAAGACGGCAAGGAAAGGGAATGTAGTCCTTCCGTCTTCAAATTCCTTTCATAAGGCGCTTTCATACACGTGTATATATATACACGTCTAGCTGGCAGCACGCGACGATTGCTGCGGCATGTTAACGCGGCACATAAATCACGAACAGCCGACGACGGAAACGAATCGCCGGTGATTTTCGGCCGGAATGCGCGGCTCATCGTCACCTGTTATCAAGCCCTTCGGCGTCGCGAGCGCGAGGACGAGGACGAGCGTGATTTCGCGCGAAATTGACTTGGCGGGAACCGAATGGCATGAATCAGTAAAGTTGGCTTTGAAGTTCGTCGGGGAGGACGGCCGCACATGTCGGTCGGGTTCTCGTCAATTTTGCGTTTGCAACCTGGCCGTTGATAAAATTACAGCGACTCGAGGTCGAACGTGTTAGATGGGCGCTCGATAGATCGTTCGATAAGAAGTCGAGGAGCAATTAGAGATCCGAAGTGGCCGAGCTCGTCGAAAGTTTCGGCAAACACGAGAAATATTTCAGGGGACAGAAGAGCGCTCTGCGCGATATCGTCGCGATGTCCTCGCTGCGACGGCAAGCCGTTCGGCGGGGAAGTGTTATTCCGAGAGAGATAGAGAGATAGAGAGAGAGAGAGATCTCTCGCATTTGCACGCGCGGTGTAACGAAACGCTACGACGCGTCGCTACAATTATTTCCAATGGCGTCGCGGTGGAATAAAACAAAACACGCCAGTCTCCCACGGCGCATATCGGCGCGGATAAATGAAAGCGTTCTCGCGCCGCCACGCGATAGAATAGCGGAGAAGCCCGGATCGATCGAGGAGAATACCCTGTAGTCGATTGTCCGCGTTCGCTCCGTCCGGACGGAAGCGACCGGCGACAATGGAAACGCTCTCATCCGAGCGCGTTCTGCGCCTCCTTACGTCGCCATTATCGTTCACGAGACGTGACTCGTGTCAAACATAACAATCACCGTTAATCTAAATCGAAAGTAAATGTAATATAAATCTCGTCCGCGATACCTGGCAAAGTTTCTTCGAGACTCGAGTCTTCGTCGACTCGAAATTTTAATACCGCGGAGTAAATTCCTTCAAACTTTCCGGACCGACGAGGGAATCTCAGGATTCAACACTATATATGAATTACCGCGTTCTTTTGACGCTGCAAATCGTTATTTGCATTCTTGCCTGCACGCTAAAGTTTGAAGGATCCGCCTTCGGAGTGGCTCCAGAAGAACGCTACAAGAGCACTTTTAAGTTGCTCTCATTTGATACTCGATTATCTATATCTCTCAGCCATCAATTCTTAATCTTTATTCTTTAGTTCGACAAGCGGCGTATGAATTATGCAACTGGAGTACGGCTCGAATATCTACGCGATGAGCAAATACAAAATCACCTAGTAAAGATTAAGTGGAAAGGTATAGATATATATATCTCTTTTCACTCATAATCTTATCGCTCTCTTCAAACGAAGCGGCGCAAAGAGAGACCTCAATTGAAATTTCACGCGGCAACATAGATAAAACAAGATAAATAGAGAGCACGGTGAAAGATCCAAGATAAAAAACACTTGCAGCCCAGGGACGCAACAGATCAGCTCGAAGGACCTCTTTTCCGAGGTCTCTGGCAAGACTCTCTAGATTCCAGGGGCGTCCACCGACACGCATCCGACATACATTCCAGAACTCAAAGTCGGATGTAATCCTCGAGTCATCACCGACTCGAACTCCCGTTGATCCCGCTCTCTCGTTCGCAGCGCGTGCAAAACGTCAACCACGTTGCGCGCTTCCCCCGAATAGAAATTCCTCGCGTGGACCACGCGCGGTCGCGGGCGCGCGCCACCCACAGATCGTCAACCAGCGTCAATCGCTAGACGATTGGCATCGAAGAATCTACTGAATCATAATCATCGACTCACCGATCACCGTGTTGGCCGCGACCTCCTTGGCGGCAGCCGCTGCGGCCGCCGGCCCATGTGCCAAGAAGTCGCTGAGCGACAAGGACGACGCGATGATCTGCCGCTTCTCCTCGAAGTTGAGGTAGTCCAGGCTGTTGCTGCGCTGCGGCGCCGCCACGATCGTCACCGTCTTCGTGGTCGCATGGTGATGGTGATGGTGGTGGTGATGCTGCTGTTGCTGTTGCTGCTGCTGTTGCTGCTGCTGCTGTTGCTGCTGCTGTTGCTGCTGCTGCTGCTGCTGCTGCTGCGGCTGCTGGCCGGCCTCCAGTACGCCGAGGTTACCGGGCTTGTCGTTGCCGACGTCGTTGCCACCGCCCGGACTGGGCACCAGGTAGACGCCGCTCACGCGTATCGACATAGCGTTCGAAGGCCGATCCTTGAAGCGACCTCGTCTCTTGCGGCCCCACGGCCTGAGGATCGCTACGAGCGCCGGCAACGGAGCTACCGGCTGGCCCCTGTCGACGCGCGCATCCCGCTGTGCACCTGCTGCTCCTCGCGGGCTCGGCGGCAGCGGCTCGCGTCGTCGTTCGCCGCTCTTCGTTCGCGGCTCCACGGCTCGTCGGTGAGGTTCGCGCGGTGCCACGTGCCCGCCACGAGGACGACGGCGACGATCCTCGCTGGCGGCCGGGACGGGCCTGTTTCCCGACGTGGCTATCGACAGTCGTCACGTTGCTCGCTCTCTCTCTCTCTCTCTCTCTCTCTCTCTCTCTCTCTCTCTCTCTCTCTCTCTCTCTCTCTCTCACGCTGCCGGACGAGCAGCTCGCATCCGATCTGCTCGTCGCGTCGAGCTCGAGCTCGACGCAGAGTTAACCTGTTAACTGCTCGACAATTCGACTGGCTCGGCAAGTCGCCGCGAGGAGCCGCCGCTCGAGGAACGTTCTCGAGCTTGTTATCGGCGCGCTGCTTGCGCGCTTATCTCCGTTGCTCGTTCCCCCGCGTGTGCTTTCTTCTTCTCCTCTTGGTCCTCTTCTCGTCGGAGGGGAGACGCTCGACTGCTACGTCGAGGGACTATTATGGCACTGTGTGACGGCACTTGGGCCCAGGTAGAACACGGACGCGCGCGTACGGAAGGATCAAGTTCGACAGCCGCTGGTCACTGATTATTTACAAGGGAATCGCTCTCCCGCTCTCTCATTGGCACACCACGGGGCGAGTCACTCGCACGGAGGACGGCCGTGACTGAGCGACTGGCTGCTGACGACGACGACGACGACGACGACGACGACGACGACGGCGACGACGACAATGACGAGACGACGAAGACGACTGCGGGAGAGTCGCGTCCCTGCGCATCGGAGAACGAGGAAAAGTTAGCCACTTGAAGCCACTGCCCGACCGTCATGAATGACGCGCATTGTGTTCGCTCGCGGTCGTCCGAGTCGCGACTGAACAACCGAGGAGCCCCGCGGCTCCTCTCGTGAGACACGAGAGACAAAAAGTCCCACGCCGAGTATCGTTTGTTTACGCGCGGACTGCGCGATAAGACGCGACCTCGACTCCGGGCGTCGTTTCGTATTTGACCCCGTCAGCCGAAAACTCGGCCGCCTGCCATCGACAGCGCCGTTTTCGTCAATCGGTCGGTTATCAGAGATTGATAACCGACGTGTGTCGAGTCGATTCTCTTCGGAACGGATAATCGACTTTCGATCCGACTGATATACGTATTCGTCAATGTTGTTAGGTTCGATGATAAAATTCCACCACCGGGCTGAGCGTCCGTGAGAATCGACTTGGGCGAGAGTCGAGCAGAGGGGGACTGCTTTGAAGATCGACTTTCGGAGGGAAAGATCAATTTCCCAAGAGCGAATCGAGAGCTCACTCCGGCGAATCGATCGGGAGGCGAAGACTCCGCGAAGCTCCCCGGGCCGACCCCGAGTCTGTATCTCGCCCGAGAATTTTATGAGACGCGGATCAAGGCCGAGGAAAATCTGCTGGCGCGCTCTTCGTCAGTCTCTTCGGCCGGAAGATCGGCTCGTTGTTCACGGCTCGACGCGACATCCCGGCAATAGCGAGGAACTTGGGCCGGCGGTCCACGGGCGCGCGAGAGGATCATCCCGGAGCCGAGAGGGCGCGGCGATGAAAGCGGCGCACAATAACTTCATTCACGGCGCGCGCGTGTTGCACGAGCGAAGACCGGCTCCTCGGGGGGGAGCGGGAGGAAGACGACGACGCTACCGCGTGTCCGAGAGGACGTCACGCGGAGCGCGGAACGTGGATCTTCTCGACGTCGTCGGGAGTACAGGTCGTTGCATAACACACGGCCGCGAACGTCGACGCGATGATGCCTCGAAGAGAAGACAGGCCGGGCGAATTCACGCGACAACGGACGGAGTCGAGACGCGCGTCTTCCCCGAGGAAGACGGAATTCCTGCTCAGAGGGTGGAGGAGGGCGGAATTCACAACAAGCGCAGATACCATTCCTGCGTTTTCGCTCGCACGCACCACTCATGTCGCGTTCATTCAACCGGCGGTTCCCCCCTTCCCCCTCCGCGCGATTCCTCACGTCACGTGGTCGAGACTCGTCAACTTCACCGCGCTAATTTCGACAGTTGACGTCGCCCAGACGTCGAAATAAGCCACCCACGCGATAAGAGGCCACGGACTCGCGCGCGTCCTTGAGACTCGAAGCTTCTTTCCGCGAGTCATCTACGGGACATTCAACGGCCCTGGAAGGGAGGGGAGGGCGTCAAACGACCCAACGAGTCCCCGAATCCCGATTCGAAGCACGGGAGCGACGTGGAAAGAAGCGTCCATTCACGAGCCGCGGCCCATCGACCGATGAATCTCCAAGGACAAACATCGTCGACGATGCACGAGAGCGTAACCACAGCTCCTCTAATACACGCTTAAAAAGATTTTTCCGCCTCGTGCTCTCTCTCTCTCTCTCTCTCTCTCACGCACAGCACGCGCGCGCACGCGCGTCGCGCACACACACACCCACGACACATCCATACACGCACGAGTGCACGATCGGAACAGGCACGGACGCGCCGAAAAGGGACGCGGAAGCGCACGAACTCGGACGATAACGTACGTACTCTCAACGGTAACGGCGACGATGAAAATGACGGTGACGGTGACGTTGGCGACGTCGGCTACGACGACTCGGGCAGTGGAGGGCTCGTTTTCTCGGCAGGATTCGGAGAGGAGCGTCGGGGGCACGGCGCGAGGCCCCGGACGTTATATCACAGCAGCAGGCGTCGGCCTGCTCTCCTCCGCCGCTTCCACGGGACACCTGTACGCCGAGCACAGGCCGAGGAGCGCGCAGGTGAGAGGAGAGCGAGACGGCGATAGAGAGGACGCGACGATCGTAAACACAGGAGCGGCGCGTAGTACTCCGTGTAGCCGACGTAGTCGGCTAGCTGGATAGGCAGATAGGTTACTCACGGCACGAAGAGGAGCGGGAGGGGCGGACGGGAGGAGCCGGAGCACAGGCGACGGACAGAATCGCACGGTTCGGCGGGAGAGAGATGGCGACGCGGAGGGCACATGAGAGACAGAGAGATTCCAGCGATCCTCGTCAGCGACGGCGACGACGCCGACGTCGCGGTGTACACACACGCAATCACGTACACTGACACACGCGCGAGGGAATACGCGTCGCGCGTGCGACACAAACTCTGACGAACGCCACCGTTGCTGTCGTTGCTTCTTCTTCTTCTTCTTTTTCTTCTTCTTCTTCTTCTTTGCTGCTGCTGCTGCTGCTGCTGCTGCTCTTCCTTCTCCCGCTCACGGCGGACAGAGACGGAGAGAAAGACCGCGGGAGAAAGACAGAGAGAGAGAGAGAGAGAGAGAGAGAGAGAGAAGAACAGAGAAAGAAAGGTAGACAGAGAAAGAGAGACAGAGAGAGAGAGAGAGAGAGAGAGAGAGAGAGAGAGAGAGAGAAGGATCGTCCGGCGACGGAGGAGCAGCGTCGATGACACGACACGAGAGAAGAGGATCGTCGCTCGGGCCGGGACGGATTCTCGCGAACGGAATTAATTGCGAAGACACGCGCGCACACGGACTGGCTACGTGCAAAACAACAAACGGCGCACGGCCGAGACACGGGGACGGTCACGATGACGGCGACGACGACGATCACGCCACGAAACACACACCGAGCGAGGCTCGCGAGTACTGAGGGCGGCCATGCGACCGCAGCGCCGCGACGCGCCCGGAGCGGATGCTAGCGAGCACGAGACGGCAGCCGGCTGCCGCGCCGCGCCGCGCGCGCGATGTCGGCTTGCGGCGGCACGAACGGCGGCGCGCGCGGGGACGGGAAGAGGTCGCGTATGGCACGTTCGCCGTAACTCCCGGCCAATTAACGTGTTGCTCCGCGCGCAGACTTGCCGTGCGCGCGCGCGCGCATATTCCACCGGCGCGATGCTAACGATCACACGCGGCGACCGCCGCGCGGAAAACACGTTTTTTCCTGCTGCCGCGGACACACGAGCGACTTCATTGTCTATCAAACATATTGTATATCAGACCGTGCAAACGCGGCCGTGTGACGCCGCGGACGACGGCGTGCGCGCCAGCCGGCTTGAGGTTCGTAATTGCCGCGCGTGGTCGGTGTTGTTTCGTTCAATCGCGTTTCGCTTCGCCGGGAAAATCGGGCTGGCTGCTCGCTGCGACAAGAAGAATATTTCCATCGTTTCGGTTCGCTCCTCTTGCCTTTTCCCAGACACCGGCTGATCAGGATGAGCTTTCGGATGACGTTTCGCGACTGATCTGCCGTGCGTCGCATTGAAAATGTCTCATTGTTGATACGATGAGAATGGACACCGATAGTCTCGCTCTATATCAGCTGCTCTATAAAAAGGACGCACTTCCGGGGAAATGCGATTCCGGGAAATCGCGACTTTCGCGCGCTGTCGCCGGGTTATTTCAGACACAATTCGCGCAAGAAGAGACGCGCGATTTCTCATTTCCGACGTACGATTGCAGCGATCGATTTGGGCCTCTCTCTCTCTTTCTCTCTCTCTCTCTCTCCTCTCTCTCTCTCTCTCTCTTGTCCGTCTGCATTCAACCGTTATGCCAATTGAATCGCGTCTACAGCCTAATAAAAATACCTGCGAAGAATGGCAGACGAAATTTCGCCAGACGCCTACTAGTTTCGCACGTGTCCTTCTCTTCCTTTCCCTCTCCTTTTCTCAAATGGATACGTAGAAAGTCACGCATTTTCATCCTGCGAATAGCGGTGGTTGACGATCGTGGGTGCGGTAAATATGGGACAACACAACAGTAGCGTATTTGCGAAATAGAGAAAGGATGACGCAAACACAGTACATCTCTCGTAACTCGGACATGTGTAAATACGCCAACAAAGAGGCTGCTTTTTACGGGAGGATAAATTCGAGCGCATTATGTAACTCACGTGACGTGGTTGACGTGGAGACCGGCACGATCGACTGGCTAAATCGAACGGCGCACTTCCCTCGTCTACTTTGAGTTTTATACATACCTGAAACAGAAAAACGAGCAAATGCAATTAGTTCGCTAATGAAGCCGCAATTAACTGAAGTGACAACTTCGCTGTAACAACGTCAATTACTTGTAAAAAAATCTACACCGCCTCTCTATACCCGAATCGCGATAAATCGTGGATAATGCGGACGATGACAGTTCTGGGCAGAACGCTGGCGGTCGCGTTGGCGCACCGCGTGCGCCGTCGCGCACTCGTCGAGACGTGCATCTCGCTGGAAAAAGATCTCCCGCAGGCTCTACTCTCGTTTCGCTCGTCGTGTCACGGAATCCAACCCAACCAAACCTAACCTAACCTAACCTAACGTAACCCTGACTAATTAGCACACCAATAGTTCTAATTTTGCAATAGATAGATCATCTGCGCGTCGGATGACGTTCGACAGCAGTTCCGCCGGAAGCGCACTCTCTCTCTCTCTCTCTCTCTCTCTCTCGCACGCGCGCGCGCGCGGAGCTTTATTTTCAAAGACTTTGAGTCGAGTCGCGTTGCAAACGTCCAGACGCGATCCTCGACGGCGATGAGCGGCGCGCCGAGGCGCGAACATTCGAACCGGTGAAGACGGCGGATGCGGCGCGACGCTCGCCACCACGTGATATTTCCGAGGCGTCTAGACTCGCTAATTTAAACCGACTCGCGGATCTCCGGCCGACGCGGCGTTTCGGATCCCCCAGTCTAGCCGCTGTCACAACCGAGGTCTGAAATATGAGAAACATTTTGCGTTTCGCGCACGCACACGCTCGCGCGCGTACCACGGAGAGAACGGAGAGAAGCGAGCGCAGTGTCGTTCCCTCGAAGGTCGTCCGTTAGAAAGTATGCGCGTTACGAGTGACGTGTGGTGGATGCACATCGGCAACGGGAAGTATCTCCTTCGAGCGACTTGCAGACGACTGCACGAGTCGATGCGGAAGACGATCGGGAGCGATCGTCGGATTATTAATCGCGGACTAATCGCGCGGAGGAGAGCGGCGCGCCGCGGATCAACGAACTGCGCCGTGAGGAATCTTTTATTCCGCCATCCTCCGCTTGATTCCTCGATTGAAGAGCCCAATTAAGTCGCGCTGTCTGGACATAAGCCATGACCTCAATCGCGGCGAATCCACGAACAAATTCCTATTTGTCTGTACAAGCTGCGAGAAGAAGACGGAGAAACGACGGAATGACCGGATAACAAAAGAATAAATAAATTTATGTTGGAACATACGACTCGACTCCACAAGGGTCGCGACGACGGTGTTTCCAGCAAATTAGCGTGTTTTCGCTATTAATCCGCAATTAGCCCGCGGCACAGCGAGACCGCTTGTAATCAATGCGCGCAGGCAACGAGTTACGTTCGTATGGCTAATCACAGAGCTCGGGCACGGTAAAAATCCGCGAATTTACACGCGAATTAGCTCACTCCCTCGCGCTTCTTTCGCATCTTATGGCCGCGTAAACGCGACGGTTTCTTGCGTAGCAGCGGCTCGGCGAGGCGCGAGCGCAAAACGCTTTGTAAACGTTTCATCCACGTTTCATATATATATATATATATATATATAGCTAACGGTACATCAGACCGGCTTATTCAGAAATTAGCAGTTATTATACACATTAGAGAGAGCGGTACTGCGCGGAGTAACATTGATGTACGCGATGTGGAGAGGACGATCCCACTGCGACATTATCCGCCTGTTTTCTCGTTCTCTCGCGTTGCGCAACCGCGTCGTACGTGCCGCGCGTCTTTCTAAATCCCGCCGTCGTATTATCATCAATTCCGAACGAATGATACAGCTCGGGAAATAACACAGCGCCGCAAACGCTGTGCGTTCGCGGGGGCCTGGGAGCGGGAGAGGAGGGGGGAGCGCGGGGGGGGAGGGGCAGAAAAGAAATCCAGCGGCCTCGGAAATCCGCGGATCGAGCGGATCAACGGGCGTGCGGTAAATGTTACCGGTGAACGTTACGGCTGCTCCCGCGAAAGGAGATAACTCGTCCCGGGAACAGGCTCCGAGAATAAATCATAAGAGATGCATGCGCGCGAAGAGCGCGACGGTGAAAATGTCTCGGCGAGGCGAGCAGGCGCGTCTTTTCGATCGATGCGTTCGATCGTTCGCTTTCCGTTCGTTTTCCCCGTTTGTCAATACAGCGACGCAAAATATAATAATTGCATTGCGCCTCAGTTGAGCAATCAAAGAAGCCCCGCCCCGCGAGCAAAGGTCCGCAAAGTTAAACGAGCTATAAACTGCCCCCTGACCCGTCTCATCGATCGCAATAAATTAAGGTCAATCTACATATTCCTGAAAAATGGCAATCTCCCGGCGCGACGACTTTATTACGTCCGGTACTTGGGAGGTCCTCCGCCGGATGCACAGAGAAACCGAAAGACAAGGAGAGAGGACGGGGGGAAGAAAGATAGCGATGGGAGGGAGGGAGGGAGGAGGGGAGGCGGCTCTTTGTAGGATTCTTCGACGTAACGACCCGGTTATTTCGGGAGGGACGACAATCCCGACCGGTTCGAGATCACCGAGAGGTTAATTCGTTATGCCCGTGCGCCATGTTTGTCGCGATACACTTGAGGCGAGTTCTTGCTTAAAAGTGATCGACGGCTGAATGAAGAAGGCGCGAGGTGCGCGAAGGAATTCTCTGCACGAGCGCAAATCATTTCAGCGGCGAGAGCGAGCGCCTCGTTGGCAGCGTCGGCATCGGACGACGATGATCTTTCGGGAATGTAAAAACTCGATCGGTCTCGTTACTACGTCGGTTGAAATGTCAGCAAACCGAATACTCCTAAATACGTCCAGCGCGCAATTTCAAGAAAAGCCGCTCGGAGAGAGGGGAAGAAAGTGTGTGTCCGGGAAGTGACAACTGTCCATTTCCTTTCGTTTAGAAGTTTCCTTTGCAGGACGAGCAAAACCGCTCAGTGAACAAAAGTAAGTTGTGGACAATATATTGGCAACCGTGGGCGCAAATGAACGCCCTGTGCGAATCCTCGGAAAATTTTCAACTCAGGCTGCCACGGACCTCCGAGAGGGATATATCGCGAAGTCTCCCGGCACACACGGCTTGACTTTCACTAATGACTTTTACTAATCTAACTAATTACTTATTAATTGAATTCCTCGGCCAGCTTAGTCAGCCAATCCACGGAGATCCATGCGCGCGGATATCGCGTGCTCACGCCCGCTTCGGCTAAGCGCGTTCCGGGAAGCTGTTTCTCGCCGCGAAAGCCGCTTGAAGGCGTTATTAATTGCAATAAAGAACGAATACCCCCCGGCTGACCCGAATTACGGGACAATTTGCCATCAAGTGGTGGAGACGTATAATTAAAGCGAAGTGACTCGGTACATCGGGAGGACGACCACAGGCGTCCCGAGCAGCTGGCGCGTTGCATTTGCGCGGACCGAGCGTGCTCTCGCGCGCGCGCTCCTAAATGTGGCTACTTACGAGACACGAGTCGCGTGTTGCCACGCCGGACGAAAATATCGCGAGAGCGAGAGAGAGAGAGAGAGAGAGAGAGAGAGAGAGAGAGAGCGAGAGAGAGAGAGAAGTCCTTTCCCGAAATCGCGACCAGAGAATAACCGCTTCTGGTGGCCAGCCGCAGCTATTCGTCGCGGTGCGCGGATCGAAGCGACGCCGCCGCTACCTCTCGCCGAGAAATCCGACATTTCCGCGTGGCGTTTTCGCGAAGTTATTCGTTGTACTCGCGTTCCCCGCAAAACCGCAAATACGAGGTCGTCGGACATCGCTACGCCGCGACGTGAGACGCAAGAAGCAATTAAGACATCGCTCTGATCGAGTTTGAGATTAACAACCCTCCGAGTGTCCATCCCGATTGGCTCTGAGAATCTTCGCATTGTGTTCCGCGCGTGCCAGGTCGGTGACGTCAAGCTGCATTAAATTGTATTCGCGAAATTACACACTCTAATTAGCCAATATCGAGAAACGCGATCTTTTCGCTGAATTTCAAAGCTTATGAGCAAAGTCACGTCAAAATCTGCAGAGTGCAAGGAGCTAAAATCGTGTTCAACTCCGACGACAACACAACATAAATTTCACGCCGCGAGAACTAATAAGCAGCCCGGAATAAATTATCGAACGAAAGGGAAGGAAAAAAATGTTGGCACCTCTTAGTCCCACAACAGGATAATGAGAAAAGGCGTCGGCCTCTTCTCCCTGCAGCGGGGTGGAGGAATTGTGCCATTTTCTCTACCTTTGAGAGATAACCGCATCTTCTCATGAGAGGCAGAAGACGCAGTGTATATCATATCCTCAAAGGAGAACAAACGAACGGTGCAAGAGGACGAGAGAAGGAGGAAATTGAAAACAACACGCACGCGCGTTTCCACGGAGGGAGTTGTATAAAAACCGCGAGGGGGGGAACCCGACCGCGCGCGATGGTTCTTGGCTCGCTGCGCGCGCAGCAAGGTAAAAGTTCTCCTCTCTCTCTCTCTCCTCCACACAAACAGCAAGTTGCCTGGTCACCACTTTCGGGGGGATACGGAGTGGAACGTTGCTTAACCTACACTGGTAGGTATACGCGGACTCGACGAACTACATCGATTTCCACACAACGGTTGGTCTGTAAACTGATCACATTTGGTCCATCTGACATACAAAATGAGTAATTAACGTTTTTAGCCGCCGAGAACATGATCCGCTGCTAAAAACGCCGTCGTTGGAAAATATTCACAACAGTGACGTCAATATGCCGGAGACGCGGTAACGATGGTAATAATAATACACCGAGTGATTACGATTACACGGAAAGAATATCATATAGTTTTTTTTCTTCTGATGTTCTTTTTTATTTCACCATGTTTTTTTCGAGCGGTACAGGAATGGACCGTGGAGGTAAAATTTTTATTTTACCAAGGAATGTAGTAATTTACGATAGATGGCGGATTTGTTGATTAATGGTGAATTTTCATTTCAGATGTAATTAACCCTTTAACTGCTACGATCGAGATAACTCGAGTGTGGAAAAAGATGGCGGCTTTGCTACGATCGAGTTTACTCGGTTTGGACTTTCAATGTGTGTGGTATTGCGTGTGGTATTTTTTTTAAATTTAGAAATGTGAATTTGTGAAAATCTGGATCATCAGCAAATTATAAAATATTTTACAATTGTAAAAATAACTCAGCAAAGGGGGGTCATTTAATATCTCAGCAGTTAAAGGATTAAATTGTATTTCAGAGATTGTATAAGAAATATAATTATATAGATGGGATACCAAAATGTTCCCTTCGACGGATGTCGGTTTGACAAGCAAAGACAAAGATTCCAGCTGAATGGAAGATTAAACTAGAGAGATAAAGATATCTCTAGTTTAATAGGCAGTAGATAATTTTTAATGGGCAATAGATTTCAGCTTCCGAAACATGAGCAACGGCAAGATGACAAACGAGGACAGAATGTCGATACATCGTTACGTATAAATCTCCTAATAACTTTTGCTGTGTGTGCTGTACGAGCGACCGGACGCATATTTCTGCGGTCGAATAAAATACGATTAGAAGCACGACAGAGACGAAGAATCGACTGTCCGAGACTGCACGATCGAGGAAGAGCGCGCGGAACGCTACCGCTACGGCATTGGAGTCGCTGCGACGCGGAAAGTCTCGCGTGTGAGGCGTGTTTAGGATAATCGAGTTTGTCGCACGCCGATCAGGTTGTTGGCTAACCGTCTGGATAAGATGTTGTTCGGCACGATAATGGCAGGAAATTAATGGCAGCCGAGGAGGTGGGAACGACGGGCGGAGTAATGAAGAGATTGCTTTCCTTATTACCGTGCAGATTCATGCTGCCTTCCTCTCCCCCTCCCCCTCCTCTTCCCACCTCTCCCCTCCTCCGCCCATTAGTAGTTGCGATTTCGATGGAAATTAGTGCCGAGACGAGACGCGAGATTATCGGGTTCGCTCCGGCCGTAAACGTCCGTTTCCGCCGACATTGTTCCCCCCGTTGTCGCGTCTCATGCGAAAACAATGCACGGATAATAATCAATTAATAACCGAGCCGATAATCAATTCGCAGGAAAGCACCTCCCGCCGCGGCCGCAGTTGTGTCTTCATCGCGGACGATTAATTCCGGACCGTGTCGTTTTCTCCTTTCTCATTCGTCTCGTCTCGTCTCGCGCGATTCGCGACACTCTCTCTCTCTCTCTCTCTTCGGATTGATCAAGGACTTTGATCGTTCTTCCCTTCTTTTCTTTTTTACGATCCGACGCTCATCGGCGGCACGAACGTGGGATTTGCAGAGTGCTCGCGAGCGAGCGACGAATCGTTGCACACTTTTTCCGCGGCCGAAACGTCTGCGCGTGACACTAATTGATATAATGCAGCGCGTCGCATTTATCACGGGACTGCCGCGTTTTATTCGCGATAAGCAGCGCCAAGTTCGCCGATTCGCTACGGTACGGTACGGCAGCGACACGCGTGCACGAGAATTATCGCGAATAATCGTAATAACATTCCGACCGCAAATTACAACGCGCGGTAAAAACCGCGCTGCTGCTGCATTAATTTCTTCACTTCTCGGATAATTTCACTTTCTCCCCTCTTTCCCCCTCTGCACGAATGTGTGAACTCGGCTTTTCATTGATATCTTAACCTCATTTAATCATCACGTCATAATTTGCGCGTAAAATGTCGGTCTCTTCCGCACGCTCGGGAAAACCAAATTTCAAAAAAAAACGCAACTGACGAAAATCAGTTTTGCTTGCTTGCAGTTGGAACGCGGGAATTAATTAAAAACAAAGGATTTTGTTCGTTCGAGCAAGGGCTGGGGGAACGAAAAAGTATTATCAAACACTCGAGTTGTCGCGCGCGTGTTGGTCATGAAAAAACGTCAACACGATGAAATTAATAGCACCCTCCGTAATAATACGCTTGATATATCCGGCGTGCGTTTTATTGGCGCGGTTATGTTGCGCGAGAGAGAAGGGAAAAGAGAGGACCCGCTCCAATTTTTTTTCCAGTCACACGTCCGCCGTAATTATTGACGCTTTGCGCTCGAAAATGAGCGAACGCCACGCCACGTGTGATCTCCCGAGGGAAGGCACAACGCGTGCATTTTGAAGTCGACCGGAAATTCACTTCGCGGTTTCCAGAGATGCTCTCTCTCTCTCTCTCTCTCTCTCTCTCTCTCTCTCTCTTTCTCCCCCTTCCCACATAGTGATTAATTCACGAGGTGAAATCTGCGCTGCGACGGTTTTTCGCGTCCTACGCGAGATTTAGCGCGATGAACCGAGACAACGAGGCGAATATCAAAATAATTATCCGAAGGAAAAAATAATATTAATTTCGAGAGAAAAATAACGTGAGAAAATGACGATGTTATTGTCAGAAAAATTTCGACTCTCCCAGAAATAAAAATGTCAGTCTCAAAATTTTAATCCACGCGAATGAAAATGTGTTTGGTTTGAGTGAAAACAATTTTCTAATGAAATATCAACAATTCCGAACAAGTCCGGTTGAAGTTGCTGGAATTCAATCGAAATCATGTAGCAAGATTTCTATTTGAGCAGAATTCTGGTATTTTTAAGCAGAATCCCGAAGTCGTTCACATTTCACCGCAGAAAACTCGCTCATCCGACCGAACATCTTTCTCCATGCGTCGCTCGATATTCTTCTTCGGGCTCGCCGAGAAGACGTTCAAAAAACGCGAGCTATCACGATACTCGCGAACAAAGAGTCCTCTCTCTCTCGATCAGAGGGCGAGTTAAATGAGGGCTCGACGTAACGCGAGACCAGACTAGCAGTCGCGTCGCGAGCCCGGATCATCAGGCTTCCTCGCAAACGCCGAGAGAACGGCGAGCCTCTCGCTGGAATACCGGCTTCGCCGACGCGCCTCGACTCTTCTGTCCTCCACACGACGAGGAGGTCTTGCCGAGGGACGACCGCGAAGGAATTCTTCGGATGACGTTGCCGTCATCCATGAATTCCGTGCGCCTCATCGTCTTTCGCGACGCGACTTCACGAAATCAGGACAGGGCGGTTCGCGGTGATCAGATTCCCTGGCCGAATACGCGCCCTGAGTAAGGCAAGGTCGCGAGGTTCTCGAGGATGACCATGGAAGAAGGCAATCTGAGCTACGAGCTTCTGTTTCATGAGAGCGAATGCGCTCAGGGATGAGAAGTTACTTTCTTCTTCGTATTTTGAATACGATAATTGATGCGTTTCCCTTCCTTCGTCCCTGGTCTCTTCTTCGTGTCTGATCTGCACGGAGAGAATGCTACGTGGAATTCCTCATATAATAAATTGTCTTCAATTTTATCATACTTTTGTTTTTTTTGCGAAACGGGAATAGACCGTCGGAAGAATTTACTCTGCCGAGGGACACACGATGCATGCTTTAATACTCGGCTTTTCAATTCTCCTGAAATATAAATAGCACGTGTGGGAGACGGAAGGATAATAAATTAAGGCAAAACGTCGATACGTCCCGCGCGGCTGCAGAATTCTCTAGCAACCCTCGTTGTACAAAATTCTGTCTGTGCAATCGATTGTGATGTACAACAAATACACGTACCGCTGAAAAATCGACTCAAAAGCGCACACAGCGAACGGCGGCCAGGAAAAGATAACACTTCAAGTTCTGCCGGTCATCGGGACGCGATCTCCGACTAATCAATCCGAGTGCACGCGCCGGGGACCAATTCAATTGATCAAACCCCCTCCTCCTTTTAAATCCTTTTTTCCAACCCTCCGCCGACGCTCGCGGATGTCATTTCTTCGAGTGTTCGCAACAAGGCGAAGCTGGGGGCGCGTCGCAGCGAGTCGGCCGATCTGCAAGCGGAAAATCTTCCTCTCCTCGCGGCGGCCGGCGGATTGCCGAGCTATTATTGGAGCGCCGTTACGTGTAGCGGCCTCGCTGCGCCGAACCAAGGGGAGAAATCATCGCAACGTGCGCGTCGCTTCGTACACGAGCCGTATATTAAGGGGGGAATTACATGCGGGGCAGGCAAGGCTTTTCAAGATTATTTTTACGAATTTCTTGTTAACAGAAACGCTGGGATCAATGGACTTGAAATGTTCACGGTATATTCATTAATGTTCAAAGTATAAAATAAATTTGTTACCATCTATTATATATGGAAAGTGTATATAAAACTTCAAACGCGTTTATCTGGAAACACCATTTTCTTAAACTCTCGACACGATTACGCAAAAATTACTGAACCGAATAACTCGAAACTTTTACATAATACACAGTAAACATGTAGTTTTCGCCCCTACCTCGAACACAGTTATATTTTATTTTATTCATTTTTTTCTTAAGCATGATTACAAGTTGAAAACAGTTCCATTTTCGATCATTTCTTTTTTGTACAGTCATTATTTTTCCAAACTTGGCTTCACTGCCTTCATTTTGACACGGGCTATAATGGTAATGATATATTTTAAAAATCTTTTTCATCTTTTGGTTTCAATTTGGCTCCGAATTCAAGGTCCAGAAAACAAGCGATTCTTCCTCTGCTTATTTTTGGGGTCACTCGTGCCAAAAGTATTCAAATTACATCATGTATCGTTATCATTCACGTAAAACAAGAAATTGGGTGACAGCGGTGACTGAATAAAAAAAGAGTACGTTGACTTATCTCCGGGAGGGGGACAGGGGGCTATAATATCAGCGATATGTAACGCTATTTAGAGTTTCCTGGTGCATTAAACTTGTTTGTCGGCAAAAATCCATTTATAGGCATTCATTCGAGATCATTCCAAGTACTTTCACCGGAGTTCACGACAATAAGACGTGGGTAGTTTCCGAAAGTTTAGCCGCGATTTCTGCAAAAATCGCTACATCCAGTGGCCCGGCTCTCGTTGAAAGCTTCACGGTGAACGACCAGAAGATGCCCTCCCGCTTCTTGCACAGACGTAACTATCGCCACCTCCCCCGCTGCCCCCAACCGTCCCTATCGCTGGAGCGCGTTCTCGTCCGAGATAAGTCGCCCGGGAAAATAAAACAGGGGGTCGCAACGGCGCGTTCATAATCCGGCGCCATTTGCGCAACCCGTTCCTGTTCTTCCGCGACTCTCGCGCCGTGAAGACGAAAAAAGAACGATACTTCCGCGCGAAAGAAATGAGAAAGAGAGAAAGAAAAAACGAGAGGCGGGGAATTGTAAGGAGCGACGAGACGCGCGTCATGGAATTTCGTGCGAGACGCGACATGACGCGGAAACGCCTCCCCCTCCCCCCCCCCGCCCCCCGCGAGGAGGCACCTCGCATCGGTGCACAAAGTAGTCCCGCGACAAATACGACGAGATTTCCCCGCAGAATGCGCCCGCAAAGGACGCGCGGATAATAATAATCCACGTACGCGTTCGAGGACGCAGCACGTGCGCGACATTGGTTTTCCGCGGCTTGAAGGGCCTCCAGCCCCCCTCCCTCGCCCCCGGCCTCTTGGGGTTTTTAAAGAACCTCTCGGCTAAGAACAGCGTCGAAACTCTCGGCGAATTCTTCGCGAATCGCGCATTTCCCTGCCGCCCCTTCCTCCCCTCGTCGCTGTCGCTCGAAGCTCGAAGAACGCAGTTAATCCTGCGCCGATACCGCGAAATATCAGGGAGTCTGCGAGCTCCGCTCGAATTTGCCGAATTAAGAAACTCGCGCCATTTTTCGACCCTTACGAGATCTCAACGAACATTACATAGTTAGTTGTCGAGGAGTTTGCGCATTAAAAATTAAGGAGCGCTTATCGGGAATATCAAGGTGTTTTCGTGAAAGAAATGTCAGGATATTGGAGCTTATCACTTGTCAGTTTCCCGCCGATCGTTACTTGTTCGTTTATTTATTCATTTTCAATATCTTCATCCCCCTTGATAGCCGATGAGAACCGCACGCGGGGGCGTCGAAGACCGCCGACTGTTTCACCGCACTCGGTTGCCGAGAGATCCGAGGGTGGTATCCGGGTAAGACGACGAGCAAACGAGCGAACGAGCGAGGGAGGGATGGCGGGGGGTGAGAAACCGCGGTAAAACGCGAGCCGTAAATATATCAATTTGCACGTGCGCGCTTAATACGGACATTCGGATGCAAAGACCCGGATCCGCGTCCCGGGACGCCGCGTGTGCGGAATATTTTCCGAGACGAGACCAGAGAGAAGGGGAGAGAGAGAGAGAGAGAGAGAGAGAGAGAGAGAAAGAGGAGGGATGAGATAGGGAGACAGAGAGGGGCACCCATAACAAGGCGATCGCGGATCCCCGAGCCAGCAGCGATCTCATTTCCGCGTTAGATCCGCCATCGCTCGAGCGACGAGACGCAACGTCGCTTCCGCTTCTCGGAATACTGCAGCGCGCGGAATTCATCCCGCCGCGGCGATCGCGGCGATCGCGGAAGAAATACGCCGCTGCTTGTGTCCTCTCCCGGCTGATTATTTATGAGGCTCGCGATGCCGCCGACGCGCCGCGCGATGGGAGGTCAAGAGGTCGAGACTCCTCCCGCAGATGGGGAATCAGTACAAGTCGCGGAACGTCGTTCGCGAGCGCATGTTCTCTTCCCCTACTCTCTCTCTCTCTCTCTCTCTCTCTCTCTCTCTCTCTCTCTCTCTCTCTGTGTGTTTCTCCTCCGCAAAGCAGCCGTTTCGCGAAATCAATGACCCGCGCGTGCACGCGACAATGTTCGTCTCGCCGCGCCGGCGGACGAAGAAACTTTCCGTCGAGAGGAAGAGCACCTTGTGTTTGTGCTCCCTCCGGAGGGAGAACGCGTGTTCTTCTTCGCGTCTGTCTCTCTGTCTCTCTCTCTCTCTCTCTCTCTCTCTCTCTCTCTCTCTTTCTCTCTCTGTCGTGTCAGCAGCACGCGCGGAGAGAGAAAAGCGGTGAGCAGCGGCGCGGCGCGGCTCACCGCTTTTCTCTCTCCATTTTTCGGGGTGTAAATTTCCGCCAGGCCGGAAGATGGAGAGTGTGTCGGAGTGACGGCGGAGCCGTAACCCGGCGGAAGATACATTTTTCCCCGTGGACATGAACAACGCACGCGTTTCGCGTTGTATCGCACGAGGGGGAGGGAAAGGGAACGTTCCGGAAAGGTCACGCGTCTCCTCGGAAACGAAAACGTCGGAGCGGCCGCGAAGAATTGCGAGGCGGAGGGCAAGCCGCGTTTCACGCCGCAAAATGTTCCTCGAGCCAGCGAAGGGAGAGATGCTTATAATGCCGACGTGGAAGCTACAGAGCCCCGACGGCCGAAAATACGAGAGGATCCGGACCGATGGAAAATCTCCTTTTGTCGGGGGACTTTAATTAGATTCGTTTTTCAACGGACATGCCGGGAGGGAGAGAGAGAGAGAGAGAGAGAGAGAGAAAGGGCCGGTCGAATTAACGCGACATTACAAACGCACCGAGCGCGCATTTTCGCCGAGGGAAACGCAATTTCTGGCTCGTATCAACCGAGTTCACTTCCGGAAATTAGAGGCCCAGAACATTTTCCATGCGGGCAACGTTCCAAATGCGCGATTCTACGGGGAAAGTTTTCCGAGTGTCTTCAAAGTTTCAAATATTTGCCAAAGAGAGTTTCCCCCGATATTTTCTTCCGTCCTCATTTCAATTTTTTTCCTTCTTTTAGGTTTTCAGTTCGTTCGTCGCATTAACTGGTATAGAAATATAGTATCCGTCTCCGTTTGATGCCTAAAAATATACTACAACTGCCGACTACGAGAAAGCGCAAACATTCCCGGAATTTTTCAATTTTACAGAGTTTATATTTCAAATGAGAATAGAATTCGTCGTTGGTCCCACGATCGAGCGACTAATTTTAGTCGACGAACTTGGACATCCCAATCGGAATCTACGCTGTGTCAGGGAAGAAATTCCCCCCCCCCCCCCCGAGAGAAATTCCCATGCGAGTGAGAGAGAGAGGAAGGATCAGGAGAGATTCTCGACGTCGTCGCTGCGACTTCCCTCTGAATTTCCCACTAAATTTGTCCACCGGCGGTATCTCCGGTTAGCGTCGCGCACCTGCCCGCGGTATTCCGCGAGTACTTCCGTTTCTGGGTGCCGGCGCGACCGTAACAAATTCCTGCGACGCCGGCGCATTAAAAGCGATTAGAATCGCGAGACACCTAATCTGCCGCACGCGAGACTGCTCTTCATTAAAATCGACTATCGCGTGGTAGCCACTCGAGTGGCCGCGGAGCCATTATCGCTCGCGCCGTGATATTACCGTGATTATCGAGGACGCCGCATCTAAGCCTGTGCACACACGAGTCGCACACGAGCGCGAGCAGCGTGGCTGCGTACGAAGCGCGCATCTACAGAGTGAGCCGAATAACACGCAACTCGCGACTCGCGGCGAAAATACGAAGATATCGATCTGTCGCGAACTCGTCCTCTCGCGATTATCAGCGCAACCCCCGCCTCGATCGGCTCGAGAGTTCTCCGCCAGCGACTGTAATCGTTGATTACGTATTACGTGCTCCCCTGCGCGAGTTATACATAATAAAAGTGTCGCTGCAATATGGAAAAAGAATATTTTTTGACAATCGTTGGTGGATGCGTACTTCGATATGTAAATTTCTGCGAAAGTGGAGCGACGACGAGAAAGGAATAAGAATGATTCCTGTCGGGGACGGCAGTACTAGAAAGTTGCGCATCCATCAGAGTTGGGAGAAAAATGTTATGCTAAAAATGCCTTTTGTGAACGTCAGAAGCTAAGCATTAATATATACAAGACGTTCCGGATCTTTTTCAGAGGCAAGAAATCTCGAAAGAGAAGTCAAATCTAGATAATACATCTGGCATCTATCGAAACCCACGTAAATCTGCAGAAATTTCGACTCTTTTTCCAAATGCGTTAAATTTAACATAATTATCGGCGAGATGTGTGACACATAAAGTTTATTGAAACTCGCGCTTTAACGCGACCCGACCACGCACGCCAAGCGTGCGTGGGTGCGCTTTTGGCTCCCGATCTTTCCCTCGAATTTTCCCCGAGCGATCGTAATCGCAACCGTCATTGTCATGTTCGATCGCGAAATTGACGACGAAAGTGCGAGAGCGTTTACTCGGCCGACGAGTGGACCACCACACATTCGCCGCCCATAAAGGGCGACGCGAAGGGATTTTCGTGCGCCTGCTATTATTGCCGTGCGGTGAGTCATCGCTCAAGCTCGCGCGCGAAGTCTGTCGTATTGTTTAAACATATCGCGCCGAGCTTATTTACGAGCATTCTGACCACCGTGTATAACAAGAGACGGAATGCGGCACAAGTAGTGCGAAAGCGCGTTATGTCGTAACCGGTTTCGAGTAACCTGCAGTATTCTAGGACGTGTATTCGAGCGGTGGGAAAATAAAGGAAGACGGAATGGAATTCACTTTGCATGCCGTGAATCAGTCCCGTCCTGTCGGACACCGCGCGCGATCCGGAAGGACGGGCGAATGGAAAAAGCGAAGAGAGAGAGAGAGAGAGTATAATATCGGAGAAGCGCGTATCACGAATATAAAACATGTAAACAGGCCGGGCGGGGGCACGCGCCGAGAGCGCGCGGGAGAAATGCATGATAATAAAAGCGAGAACCGGGCCATCGCAACGTATTAACATGCGCGTTGTAATCATCGCGCGAAATCGCCGTGTAATAAAATTGACTCTCGTCTCTCGTCGCGATACAACTCGCGCGAACATTCGCGGGAACAAAGCGAGGCGCGCGCGCGATCGATCGACCGGCTCGGCACGGATTTTAAACCGCCCGAGCTGAAACCGTGCAAAATCTCTTAACGTAATTGTACTTTTTACGAGGCGGACAGCCGGAGCGCACTTTTGCGATTACCCAGGAAACGAGCTATCCGATTTGGCGATGAGAACCCAATTAGACTGTAATTATACTATCCCCGATCGCGGCCGCACAGTGTTGGAGATTCGTTCAAAGAGTCAAACTAGGCGGAAATAACGTCACGTGCCGCTGCCGTCGTCGCTCTCGCGAAGGCGCGCATTTACACGGAGCGTTAACGCATTCCATTGTTAACACGTGGATCGCGAGAGAGAGAGAGAGAGAGAGAGAGAGAGAGAGAGAGGGGGGGGAGGAGGAACAAAAGACGAAACGTCATAATGGTTACGTTATAATGGAGCTTTTAATTTTAACACGCAAACACCCTTTCAACGATCTCCGGCTACGCTCTCGCGGATAAAAGAAAGAGAGAGGGAGTGAGAGAAAGAAACTACGACGCAGCCTCGCGCTTATCTTTCGCGCCGACGCTATTCACGAGAGCGTGTCTTCACGCGCTAATTATGACCGGTGTAACGAGTACGCGGCAATTACCGCATGAGTTACGAGAAGAGGGTAATTGCGTAAGCCCAACCGATCACCACCCCGTCGCCTCGAATCTCAACTAATCGCTGAAAGTGGAAAGTAATATCCCCTCTTTCCCCCGGAATGTGGAATCTTCGTTCGGCGGGGGGAACGGGGGGATTCAATTATTTGGATTGTCGTTTCCTATAAGTTACGAGATCTTTTTTCCTTTTGCTCCATGCCAGTCGAAGCGATCAAGTTTGCGAGAGGATAGGCGCGGTATTGCGAGGATGCTGCCGCGTTTCTGGCGGAAAACGCGGGGGTGGCTCTGTTATTGAAATAGTTTCGCCTGCAATATTACAGCTCTTACACCGAAATAGCCTCCGTCTCTTCCCTTCTCCCTCTCGCCCCTGCTGCGAATGACGAGTTGGCTTTCGGCTCGAAATAAATGAGGTTTCCGTGATAATGGCGAGTGTCGTAATAAGCGTCGCACAATATGTAATAGGGGTTACCATGAAACCTCGTTTGCGGAATTACCGCTCCTCCGCCGTCGTCAGAAGCCGCCCCGGTTATACAGGACAAATCGCACCGAGCGCATTGTGAGAAGTTCGGAGGATTTTTTCCGCGAGCGAGAAGACGTCCCATTGAAACGCGGTTTCATGGTGCCAACGCACACAATGAGGATAGATAACATTCTTTGGTTGAAAATTCTCTAGAGACCTGAATTTCCAACCGATCATCGACACCAATGGATGAGGTTGATCCTGAATAAATTCCAAAGAGATCTGTCTAGCCGAAATTTTGAAAAAATTATCGCTTCAGGGTTCATGGGTTTGGGATTTGTCTTAAAAGTTTCGAGGCTCGAACTTAATGTTTTATAGCTGAATATTCAACGTCGAGTATTATTAGGTTCTCGAGCTACGGCTAGATTGGGTTCCTGGACTATTTGGGGTTCTTACACTGATAGAAAAATATAGTTGAATTAACTATAATCTCACTATATTTTATAGTTCATTTTGGCGTCAATCATATTTTTTATAGTTCGTGAAACCTGCAAAATATAGTAGAATAAACACAAATATATAGTCAATGATTGTCTTAAATAATTGTTCAGTTACTTTTACCACATATATGGTAGTTTCTCATTCACTGATATAGTGAGATTTAATATTCATATAGTTACATCTGTCATCATTTAGCAAATATTCTGGTAATATTGACTATATAAAAGAGTTACTTCACCTACCATTTTATGGATTTGTACCCATACAATAATTTTAGTTTAGCTTACTATAATTCTTAGTAAAAATATTATACAGTTGGTTATACTATATCGTAATTATTACCGATATTATCATAACTGTCTCTATGACTTACTATAAATATGATATTTCGGACTATAATTTAGTTACTATATCATTATAGTTCCAAATATCATGTACTTTTCTCTCAGTGTAATATATACGGCTTCATGCATCTACAAGCTAAAAAGTTCTCGGATTGATAGATTCCTAGGTTGATGGGCTTAAGACTCAAATCCCTCGGTTTTGTGCTTAACGGGTCTATATTTGATGTTTTCGTATTTTGAGCATATGAGTTTTGGGTTAATGAGTTTCTGCTTCAAGATCGATAAATCTCGAGGTCTGTCTGTTGATTGGTTTCATAGTTTCAATCCGCTGAATACGCTATTAGATAGAAATAAATGTCGAATAATGAGTATTTCACAAGTTTCTCGCGTTTGACGATAATTTTTCCTCTTTTGGGGCTAGTAATTCGAGAAAAAAAATTTTTTTTTAAATATTGATAAGATAGATCTCTTCGGAATTTATTCAGAATCAACCTCATCCATTGGTGTCGCTGATCGGTTGGAAATTCAGGTCTCTAGAGAATTTTCAACCAAAAAATGTCATCTGGCCCCACTGTGCGACGTCGCGTTGCGCGATGATGATTTTCATTACGTTGCCTCTCTCTCTCTCTCTCTCTCTCTCTCTCTCTCTCTCTCTCTCTCTCTCTTTCTCCCTCGAAGCGAGACGCTTTCGTTGTCACGATCCTGCGCTTCTCCGATCGTCGTCGATCTCGCGAGCGACCGGCCAGCCGGCTTCCATAAGGTCTGTTTGTCAATTTCCGCGCGCACTCCGCGCGAGTTTGCGACGTATTACCGTCGCACTTTCAAGAATGCTCGCAGCCGGAAAATCGATAAACGGCGTCTTGGTGAGCTGGCTTGCGAGTTTCCGCGAGACAAAGCCAATCGACCCCCATCGACGACGACGACGAGGAAAAAGGCGAGACGGTAGCTCTTCCAGTTTTTCAACGTCGCATCTCCGCAATATTTCTCACCTTATTCGATAACTGTGTGCTACTTTTCCCCCTGCCCCTCTCATGCTAGCGTGCGATATGCCGCGCTTCCTCGCGGCTTTTCGTGATCGCTTCTTATCCGATCGCGTCGACACGACGCTTTCGGCGAGCCACGTAAAAGTATGACAGAAGTGAGGCGAGAAGCAGAAGAGGAACGCGAGCAGCCGGAGTGGCCGGAGAGACCACTTTTGGTCTCTTATTTTTCTCTCGACACCCATCGTTCGACTCCGCCGCGATGAAATGCGACAATGCCGCGGGTCACGCGGCGAAACGGGATACGCGAGCGCGGCTTTGCACGTCGGACGCTGAAAATTCTGATAAATGACGACGACGACGGGATCGATGGGCTGGTATCTACGCGGGATCGGGGTTATGAGAAATTTATGTGCGCGGGGTTAACGTCGCTCGTTAAATCGTCCGAGAGGACCTCCGAAAAATGGGAGAGCCGGCCTGTCTGAAACATAAATTTCTCTCCAAGGCCGTAACCATAGCCGAAGGTGGCCAGCGGATGCTGAATAGCTTGGTGAGCGAAGCTTCATGCCGAATTCACGGCGAGACGCCCATTCTCCTTCGCCCATCAGCGCACGGTTTACTGTTGGGGAACGTCTAAGGACAACGACCGCGATACCGACTGTCCGTCCAGATAGTTGCGTTCTTTCGCGCGCAATTAACTCGTTGTAATCAGACAGACTGCGCGTTATTCAATATTTGAGTCATTCGCAGCAAGAATATGACTCGGGTAGCCTAATATTATTCACAGGACGCAAAAAATGTCACAGGATAATTGTCTCTTGTTTTGTGAAAAACAAGCTTGATCTTTCGCGTATAATTGAAACTACGATACAAAGGTAACCGACGGACGCCAACGATTCAATATGCCAACTGTTAAACAGTTGACGTTACATACAGACGGCGTTATTTTCAGTTTCACGAAAATCGCAGCCGTCCGACGCGATACGAAGAGCACACGTGGTGTCTCTGAAGGAGGCGCCGTTGTGTTCTCTCTAAATTCCCCAGTCGCGGCCAAATCTCATGGACAAACAGAGAAACATGAATCACCGCGACATTCCGTCAGGCGAGGGCTGAAGAGGCAAAGATCCGGCAGCAATAATGCGCGTCGTATCCGCGTGCTGCCGTGAAAAATTCTCTCTTTCTCTTTCCCCCCTCTCTCTCTCTCTCTCTCTCTCTCTCTCTCTCTCTCTAACGGTAGCACTTTGCGCGACAGACATCGCCGCGGTTTCCACCAGCGAGTGCTCGACTTCCACAGTCGTTCGCTGCTGTGTATCTGATTTTTATACGGCCGTTTTATCTTTCTTCTCGTCGGATATGTTTCGCTCTCACGGAAACGATAACGGCGACGGGACGAGAAAGGCCGAGACGAAAGGGTCGAAGAAAGATGCTCGACGCGGCGAAGTCGCGAGTTTGCGCAACTTACCGGAGAAAAGAAGAATGAACGAGAGGGAGAAGAAGGGAGAGAGAGAGGAGAGACTCGAGATCATCAGGTGTCGAGAACGCGCTCCTCCACGGCGCGCGACAACGGTGACATAACAATGAGACGTCGCGGTGTCAGCGGCTCTCCGGGGACGCTCTCGAACGAGGTTCAACCCTGCGCAACCCTTGACGGAACTTCCTTCGACATTAGCAGGCCGCGGCTAGACGTAAACCACCCCATCGAGGAGAGCGACAAATCGTCGCGACGGTGGAAATATTTATCGCAAAGTCCGGTTTCGGCGGACTCGCCTTGAGAAACGGGAATCGCGGCGCCGCAAGCGGCGCGATTGCAGGAATTCGCGCGGACGGGAAGATCCGGGAAGTGTCCGACGAGAACGTTCTCGTTGGGAGCAGAATTTTGCTGTTGAGCAAAACGGAGCTGGACGGATGCATGTTCGGAAAATCGCGAGAATGATCGCGGGGAATCGGCGGAAAATTACGCTCGAAATGACTAACGGCGCGATTGTCGCGGCAGGGGAGTGGGGGGTGTTCAGTTTCCAACTGGAGCAAACTGCGAGGAAACATTGTTCGAGTGACGTCACAGCCCTTATATTGCAGCGGCGGAAAACTGATTGTGCTCGGCGGCTCAAATCTCGAGTCTCGCCGAGATTAAAATTTCGTTAGATCGAATTGCCCGCGCCGGCCCGGCGCCATTGTCGGGACGGAGAACTTCATTAGAGCCGCATAGGAGATTTCACGGCTCCGGCGGACTTCAGTAAGGACTGTACATGATTGTACTTTGGACTTTTGTGTCGCACGATTGTACTCGCGATTGCACGATCAATCGCGTTCGCGTCCCCCAACGGGGGAGAGACAGTCGTCGCGACGACGGTGATGACTGTATCGCGAGATGGCTGACAAATTGCACAAAGCTTATCCGCCGGAGATCTCGAGAAGCTCGTAAAAGGACACCGCGTCCTCTGGGAGCAATCGATGACCTAAATGCCCATTGTCATTCGTTGCCAAGTCGACGTGGCGCGCAGCGACTCTTTATTTCGACGAAGCGAAATTCCCCGCTCGGAAGCGCTTATAGCGGACCGTGCCGGAATATCATCGCGATTGATCTCGCGGCAGCACGTTGAGATAACTCTAAACTGCGGTTCATAATTTCTCCTCCTGCTCCTCCCTTCTCTTCCGCCCCCCACGAGACGCATCACGCGCATGTTTCATTCTCCCGCCGGACGCGAGAATAAAACAACAATTATAATAATCGACACTCCTCCTCGACGTTGAATATTTCATCGCAAAGGAGACTACGCAAGCCGTTAAAACTGTTCGGAATAATATTAAAAGCTGACGCGGCTATTAATTTCGCTCGTTCGGCGACGGAAAATACTGTCGACGCAATTAATCGGGAGGGACAAAGGAAAGACTAATTAATTGTATTGGAATCTATTTGACGGTCGATTTAAACGTGCTAAACGCACACGTTCTCTCTCTCTCTCTCTCTCTCTCTCTCTCTCTCTCTCTCTCTCTCTCTCTCTCTCTCTCCCGCCAACAGATCAGCTTTGCCGTCATACCGATCGCATAAACCGACGTAGATAAATCGCAATAAAAGCCCTTATTATGCCGAAGGGCTGAAGGGAGAGAAAGAAGAGCACGCGCGCGGCTCACCGCAGTTTTCCGCGAGCAGGAAATAATTTGTCCTCTGTATCGCACGTAGATAAAGCTTCAAGATTCAGCCGGCATTAACGGCAACCTTCGCAGAACGTGCCGGCACAATCGCCCAAGTTCTTTGACTTTATTATGCAAATTCAAATATCTCGTCCGCCTCTCTTCGACCGCGGCTGAGTGAGTCGCGGTGAGGAAATTTTCGCGAGAGCGACACACCTTCGATTATCTTCGCGTCGGGCGCGTGTACGCGTACGCAGCAGCGATGATAAATCCCCATCGTGCTCTCACGCGAGGTTTGTCGCCTGTTGTTGATAGAAAAGCGCTCATCCCCGCGTACGCGCGTACAACGCTGAAAGGATCTCGATTTTTTCCCGCTCATCGGAGTGTACACGCGGCGAGCTCGGGCGACGCGTGTGTTTAGATAAGCGCAATAAATTCTACACTTTTCCTCTCTCCCTCTCTCTCTCTCTTTCTCTCTCGCGCGCGCGCGCGCGCGCACGGTATTCGCGGATAATATAGCGCGACGAGTGCGCTTTCGGCTCGATACGCTGCTTATTTTTTTAGCCCCGATAGCCGATTGATCTCGCCCTCGGAGATGTTACCGCGCGAATGCGTCACCGTGCGCAAATTGCCGCGCGAGTGAGACAACACGCTGCGAGATAGGATTTTGGGGGAAATATCGGCGTACTCTCGGTGTAGACAAAGGCGCACAGAAAGGGAGGCGGACAGTCAAAAGAATGCACTAGGAAAAATGTATTGTTGCGTGAACCAAAATTTTGTTGTAACAACAAAATAATTTGGTTAAAATATGCCCGACAAAACTGTTTAGTTCCTGTAAACAAATATTCTTGTTTGATTACGGTTTGTTCGTACAACGTAATACTTTTGTTATAGCAACCAAAAAGCTGGAACTGTACGAATTTTGTTAAAAATACTATAATTTTTTCTTAATATATAAAATCTAAATTTTAGTGCACAGAAAGACAAAATAGTATCCACTGGGCATTATTTTAGTTTATGTAAAATAATATTTCGTTATTATGTAACTTTTATAGATAGAATAACTAAAATGCTAGATCTTTATGTATGAAGTCCAAGAACAAAATCGTTTGGTCCAGAGAACAAAGCAGAAAAATATGTTTAGTTGAGACAACTAAATATTTTGTTATATAAAACTTCAAGATATTTGCTTGCTATTAAAAAATGCCTCAACTAAACAGTTTTGTTAGAGATACTAAATTCTTTTTCCTGGTGTGGAGTTGGTGCATAAAAACGCTAAAGAGCTTATTTCAGCTTTGTTTAGCTCTCATGGTCCGAGGCGGTTTGCCGCCGATTCCTGTAGTTTTTGAGCTGAAACTTCTTTTCCTACGGAAGTCAAAGGGGGCATAGATTGCTAAAAGATATAAGACACCCACTGCAGAGTGATAAGTACAGCTGTAAGGGCTGTAATCCACCCTGCTCACGTGCTCATTTTCGACCGCTTCAACTTCGAGAGCTGTTCGACGACTCAGTCATGAACATTATTCAAAGCAATACGACTATCGCGCTAACAATCGCGCAGCAATGCCGATTAATTGTCAGTAACGAACGTACCATCCTTGAAGGGTCCAAACCGCCAGAGGCTCATCGCGCCACGTGTGGTGAAGCCGGGGGAGGACATACGCGCCTGCGACTTGCCGGAAGAACAACGAATCGCGCTTATCTATGCACCGTGTTACGTCACCCCACAGATAGTCCCACAGAGGCAACACGCGCGCACACACAGCACCCACAGCAGATTTCCACACGAGTGTCGCAGCGGGAGGCTTTCGGCGGCGAGTTATCAACACGAGTCGCGCGCGCGCGCGCGCGATCGATCTGCGACGTGCGTGCGAAGAAGCGAGTTTACGCGATAGGTGGTGTTGCGAAAGTTTCGCGCCTTCGTCACTTCGAGCACCGCATTAAGAGGTCGAGATCGCGCCTTCGCGCGACGAAGCTTGTCGAGCAACTTTGTTTAATCTACCTGTCGCGCGTGCCGTCCGTTGTCGATCGCTTCGGATTCGAGAGCTGCTTGGCGAGACTTGCACGAGGAAAAGCGACTCGTCAGGTTGCCCGAGAGACGCGGCAAACTTGGCAGGCGCAACTCAGCGCGTCATCATCGTATCGGTGACATGCTAATAATACGTGCGAAATTGATTTCGATATCACTTCGCGATGTCTATTAATCCCCGCCGCCTCTCATTCTCCGCGTGAAGCTTGAAAATCCCTGGGAAATTTACCCGGCGAAGTCGAGTCGAAGCCGTCCTCGAAAGACGGCGCCTGGCGCCTGGCGCGTTATTGAAGATGGACTAACAATGTGACCGTTCGTAATGACAATTAACGTTGATTAAATGGCCAGTAATATGACTATGCACTCGGCTAGCATCGGCGAGCCAGGACAAGCTCCTCGAGCTCGAACGGTCTTAAATTCTAACCCCGACGCGCGTATTATCCCGACGAGCTAATCTCGGCTAATTAATTTCAACATTATGCCACGACGTGTAATTGATAATTAGCCTGTTTCATTCCCGCAGCGCGTTCACGTGAGGCTCGTTACCGGGAGACTTGTCGCGCTCGGAGAAGACGCGTCGCGTTTACACGCGTCGCGCGCGACCGCTCGCGTTTCGCCTTCTTGGCAGGAAACGCGCTCCGAAGTTAACAACATCCTCCGGGGCAGCACGGGATGCAAGGTCTCCCAAGAGTCGCGGTTACCGACTCTAGCATGCACGTGAAAGACACACCCTGCGCCGGCCGGACGCTGGACGCGACCGCAGGGATATTTGTGCGAGCGACTCGCGCCGGCAGGATGTTTCTCTGATTACACGAGCCGGCCGCTAAAGTCGAAATTACGTAGCCGGGACGTAATGGTGCTTAAAAGCCCGACAAATTCGCGCGACGTCGCGCCCCGCGGTCATGCGCGATTATCCGAGTCAAAGTGTCCGAGAAAGTGGTGTCGAGAAAGTGATTCGTCGTCGGTCGAAGCGAACGCGCGCGTCAAGTCCCTCCGTCTTCGCGTAGATCGACAGTCGCGTGCTCGATCACATCCGGCGGTAATTTTCGGCACACCGTTACGTTATCTTCTCGCCTTCTTCTTCGTCTTTGTCTCTTATCTTTTTGATCAGGCTCCAAATATTTGCTTAATACATTCACTGATACCTTCACTGTCGCGTCACGCGGTACCGTACGTAAGAAGTAAATCGAATCAACGCGCTTCGATGACTCTCGGGCGACTGTCGCTAGCTATCTCTGCGAGAGAAAGAGAGAGAGAGAGAGAGAGAAAAATGTGTGTTTATCGCACGAGAATGTACTCGCCAGGTACGATAATCTTATCTAATCGGCGCGTCGCACTGATCGGCATTCTCTCTCTCTCTCCCTCCCTCTCTCTCTCTCTCTCTCTCTCTCTCTCTCTGTCTTTCGCGTACACGCAAATGATTGATAATCGCGTCGAGTTCAGCGTCAGCACTCAGAACCGAAGCTTCACTCGTCCCTCCTTCCCCTCCGAGCACACTCAGGTCGCAATCGCTGCGACCTCTCGTCGAGGGGTGAGAAAAGTGTCGGTCGCGACGCACTCGATTCTCACTCGATTCCCCGAGCCTCCTCCATCAGCGCACTTTTACACCTCGACGAAGGGCACAGTGCGCGAGCACGATGATCGAGCTATCGGCGGAGGAAGACGGAGCGAGGTCTTCGCTTTGACTGCTTCGCGGCGGTGGAGTGACAACTAACAGCGGAATGAGCGAGCGGGATGACACCGACGGGCGAGCCGCATTCCCCGCGCGCGCTCTCGGCGGCGCGTCTGATGGTTCAACAGATAATTAAACGCCCGTTATGGTCTTGCCGCTAATGAAAACGGCGGAACGACGGATTGCGCGAAAGCGACGCCGCACCGCAGCGGCAATCGCGGCTTTCCCCCGGAGGAGGAGCGACGCGCGACGACTCCCTGTAACTTTCCAAGTCCGTCGGCTGCTCGAAGCGCGCGTCCGCACGTCTACGTGCGGAGTTTCGCTCGCAGAACTCGCAGAACTCGCAGAACTCGCAGACTCCGCGCTGATTTGCGCCACGATCCGCGAAATTCCGCGCCGCGACCCGTCTCGCCGGAGGGCTCGCCCTCGCAAGGTCAATGTTGTCAGTCTCGTGAGCTCCACGCGCGTCCGCGCGATCGATCGGGCTGTCTCTGGCAGGGTTCACCAAGTCGGTCGCCGGAGGCGAACTCGCGGAAAAAGCTGCGGAACGAGCCGCTCGAGCCCGAAGTCGCGTCGGCGGAGCGACTCGAGGCGAGAAGAAGAGAGACGGTGAGGCTTCCACTGATAGACGCGGTATTGCGCGCCGACGAGGCTGATCGCCAGGCTGAAATCCGCGCGCGGCCGTTCTCACCAACGGTACCGGCTGCACTGGCAGTCCCGACCTGGGCTGCTTCGTGTTTACATCGGACTGGAACGTGCCGTCGACGGTACCACGCCTAGCTGGGCTTCCGTCGTTTCAGGCCGCACCAACACCAACACCGACGCGACGCTCGTCGACACTTAAACGCGCTCAACGATCCCCTTCACGAGAGCGGGAAAGCCGTTCTCTGTGACCAGCCGACCGGCGGATGATCGGATTGTGCGCCGGCGACGACGGCGGCGGCGACGGCTACGTCGTGCCTCGTTGCCCCCCGAATGAATGTCGCCCGGTTACCGCGCGCGGGATCGCCCTAAGAATAATCCGCGATTGTCTACATGAGCCGCGGTGTGATGTGACGCAAACAGCGCGGTCCACGGTGAGTGTCCACCGTGCGGACGAGCAAGTGAGAAGGTCATGGGACAGTCCAACCGGCTGGTCTTCCCTCGCCGCTCTCCCTTTGGGGCGAGAGGGAAAGGAGAGGCGGCGCACACACAGGGGTGGGTATATTTATCGTCAAGATCGATGCTCGCCCGAGAAGCCCCGGAGAGTCGGCGGTCTTCCGACTAACAATAAGCGACTCGCGCGAGGCGATAGGCGACAGGGCGATCAAACTGCCGGCCGAAGCGTCGCGATTACATGGTGTCTCCCGTAGCGCTGTGATGGGTAGCCGCGGCAGTTTCGCTTTCGGTAAAAGCAGCCTTCGATTGAAACCCAACGTCGGGCCCGAATCAATGTCGAGCCGCGTAACCTGATTCTTTGAACGCTCTCTTGGTATCCCCCGTTACGTGACGGAGGGCCCACCCTCGTCGCCGGCGACCGAGTGATTCTCTCTCTCTCTCTTCGCCGGCGAAACCCCTTCGTCAATACGACGAGGTCACGAGCTGGAGTATTACCGGCTGAGCCACTCGGGAACTCGATCGGATCTCCCGAGTGCTCCTTCGGCGGCAGGGAACCAGGAAACGCGTTACGTGACCGGACTATGCCAAGTCCCGCGAAAACGGGAGGAGGTCGTGGACCGTCGCGCGAAAGGGAGAGAGAGAGAGAGGGAGAGAGAGAGAGAGAGAGACAGAAACGGAAGCCCGCGAGAGCGGGATCTCGCTCGCCCACACTGGAATTATCAGACACGAGCGATATCACGTCTAGCAGCGTCGTGAGGTGTGAAGGATCACACACTACGGAATCAGTGATCCGTGCATCCGCGGAGGCAAACAAGAACAGCTTATCGTCGAGAACAGAAGTATTTCCAGATATCTCGAAAGTTATCGCGCGCGAGTTGTACAAACAAATCAGCGATTGCGCAACCTCCTCGACACCTCCGCGATAGTATTTTCAGAAGTTCGACGACAGACCACGTGAGGGGATCGCTCCTATGCGATGTTACTCATCGATGCGCGGAGAGAAGAATGAAGCACAATCTTCTGACGAAATACGAACGATACGGAAACTAACGGGACTGAAGTCCGATCAGAAAAATTAATGGTCTAAATTATATCGAGGTCCCTGGTGAACTTTGAACAGAATTCTGGTATTTTCGATCGGAATTTCGATTCGAATCGTTGATATCTCATCTGGGGAAACCGCGTCATTCAAGCAAACATTTTTTTCTCCTCCGGGCATGTAAGAACCGCGTGGGTGGATGATGAATTTGTGGGGTTCTACAGTCAGAAACAAACGCGATCGCGACGCATCCTCGACGGTTCTCTGCTTGGAAAACGCCGTTACGCGTTCGACGAGGATCAACGCGCGGGGCGGGGGAGGAACTTACCGAGAGCGACCAGCGTGTCTCGATAAAACGACAAAGGCGGCGAAAACAACGAAACGCAATGTGCACCCCGGGCGGAAGTGCGCGGCGGAGATCTTAACTATTCAATGGACGTTTGTCCATTCACGGTACGTGACGATGCATTATCCGGAGCCGGCTCTACCCGGACAAACGTTTATCAATGTAACGGCGCGATCCGACATCGCCATTTAACATCGCACCGTTGTTTGCGGCGCGGCGATCGGAGAAAAAAGCCCGCGTGTGCAAATGTTCCTTGACATTCTTTGTGAAAAGCGAAAGACGCCCCAACGGGTTCTGCCTCAAAGCCGCTGGCTAACGATAACCTCGTAACGATAATCGATCGACGAAGCGTCAAGCGCCTCGGTCGCCATCGCAAGAGAGAGAGAGAGAGAGAGAGAGAGAGAGAGAGAGACAGAGACACAGAGAGGGAGAGAGGAGGGGAGCCTCATGACGCCCCGGTTTATTTTTTTTCTTTACGCAAGCACTAAGAAAAGAGATCCTTCTCTCTCTCTCTCTCTCTCTCTCTCTCTCTCTCTCTCTCTCTCTCTCTCTGGCCACGAGCTGGAAAAGATTTTCGAAGTGGCCGAGACGTCGGGCCGCCGTCATCCAAGTTCAGTGGCGAAGAAAATGGCCTTGAGGGGAATTTTCAAGCCGTCGCTGAAATAGATGAGCGCGACGCGTCGGATATTTCCGGAAACAACACATCATTCGAGGGGCTGAACATCGTCGTCATCGTCACCTTCGTCGTCATCGCGAGCGAGAGAGAGATACACGTCATTCGAGACCCATCCGGAGCAAGATGGACGGGGTGTGTAAGGCCGCGGTCGAGATATCGATCGACGAGATTATCGGGGTCGTAACGACGCGTTATCGTCGTACGTATCACCTGGCCGGTACGTGGCTTTCAATTTTTCGAAGGGCGCGCCCTCCGAGGGCCGCAAAACTCTGCCCGACGACACGACACGAGACTCGCCCCCGACGAGAAGATCGAGGAGGAACGATAAAAGTTTATGGCGACAAGACGTCGGTGCAGTCGCGATAGCGCAATAACCGCACCGAGTCGGCGTAGAACGTGGAAGCTGGCGTGCAGTCGTTCGCTCGCTCGCGGAATTTACGAGCGTATCAGCGAAACATGCGAAAGCGGAACTGTCTTCTCCGGACGATGATAGAGCGACGCATTAGAATAATTACTTTTTCGTCGGTGCATCAGGTTAATGATAACGTTGCGCGCGGGATTATCTCTCCTTCCTGCCGCGTTCTCCCTTTTTCCCTCTCTCTCTCTCTCTCTCTCTCTCTCTCTCTCTCTCTCTCTCTCCCTCTCTCTCTCTCTCTCTCCCCCTCTCTTTCACTCTCGAGCCCTCGCACGACCGAGCACGACACCTCCGCGTCGTAATCGCTGTATGGAATTAACACGAAACAAACACCTCCTTCCCCATTTAAGAGGATCAGCCTCGTAAATCTTCGGCGGCGCGAGCAACGCCTCGCAAAAACGCGTCACTCAAGAATCACGATAACGATAAGAAGCGTTAGCAGCGCGTCCCGCTATCGATCGCTCGCGAGCCGAGAGCCTTTTTTCTCAACCTTCGCTCGTAGCCGACGCGCGGGGGAGCTATAATTACCGCCTGGTAACCGTAGACCGACATTGTCGCTCTCGCACCGGAAGGATTAAACCGAAGGCTGGCACGACGACGAAGCTTCCCACTTTTCAACGTGGCGATGGGCGATCTTTTATCGTTTCCCCGAGAGACGGTCGTCGTGCCGTCGTCGGGGTCGTGCATTTATCCTCCGCAGCGGCCGCGCGGAATAAACGTCGGGCCGCAACGAGAGAGAGAGAGAGAGAGAGAGAGAGAGAGAGGGGGGGAGGGGGAGAGGGAGGGAGAGGGAAAGGGAGACAGCGCTAGGCCTCTTTACGGCTCGGTAACGAGCTCAAGTTAGACGACTCGTAATAATGGCTCGTCCGCAGACACAAAACGACGCGGTGCGCACATAAAGTTCGACGCGTACACCAGACGCACAAAGAGCCCGGAGATTAGAGTTACTCTCTACCGTTCTCTCGCCTGGCCCGATAGGAAACTCGGCGAAATGTTTGTTCCGTCGCGCGGCCGGCCGCTCGTTCTCTCTCTCTCTCTCTCTCTCTCTCTCTCTCTCTCTTCTCCCTCCTTGCCTCCTTCTCTCTCTTTGCCGCTTCCTCTCGTTAAGTCGCAAATCCGATCGCGATTGTTGTGCGAGAGTCTTAGGCCCGCCGCTGTGCTTTGCACTCCCGGCGGGATGCTTTAAAACCACGGACGGCGACCTGAGGACGAAGTCGATCGATAAGGAGAAAGACAAAGTTAGACAGAGAGAGAGAGAGAGAGAAGGTAGGAGCGCTCGTCGATGCTAGTCCGGTCGCGGCGAACGCGCGACACGATTCGCGCGGCGCCAGATTCCCGCGGGAAATTACGTAAGCGTCGATAAAGAGCTCATAATTCGCGTGACGCGTAATACGCGCAATATCGCGCGTTTTTTTCCAGTTGCGTGACTGGAAGCTGACGCTCCCCGTGCGCTGCCGCGTGGCGCGAACGCGCGCGCGTCGTCTCTCTGGCGAATCAATAAAAACATCGACCGAAAATATTATGCGACGCCGCCTCTCCTTCGCCTCTTAACGCGCTCGGCACACTCGCGGAATATCGCTCAGTCGGCGCGGCGCGGCGACGAGCGGAGACGAGAGTGCGTCGCGCGTTTATTTCTGTGCGTAACGAGCAACAACGAATGCGCGCGCGGCGCTTCACGCCGCGCGCATTTGCGCTCCCATTTGCCGGCTTCGTTAGCGAAATTAGTCATTCGAGTCGTGTGTTCGAATTAACGTCTCCCGCCTGTCACTCGATCGAGAGCTGCCGCGCGCGCGCGTTTGCATATAAGAACGACAGAACGTCGCGTCGCAATTCAGACAAACTCCAACGGCCATTAAGTACGATTTATGTCCGGTGAGTCGCCGCCGCCGCCGCGCCGGCGCGAAATGAGATTCCTCGTGTACCTCGCCATTGTCTTCGCGGTGCTGAACTTCGTTCACGCGCGGCCGTTTCCTCAATTTGACGACGGTGAGTTTATTTGCCTCGGGTTCTCCTCGGCCAATGGACGATTTCCGAACGCGACGAGAAATTTGTGACGAAGAATCGTGACGGCGCTCGCACGAGCCGAGAATCATGACGTTCGGATCGTTTGGAAAACGCGATGTTTTTCCCGAAGGGAAATTTTGTGTCCGAGAAGTAGCGTGTTGTACGAGAAAAATTGTTAGCGCGATTAAAAGAAAGAAAAATTGACAGAAACACGAAGATGCGTTTCTTTCAAGAAATCGTTGAAGTGAAAATTTCGAAGAAAGAATCCTCGCGACGAAACGACGTTACAAATCTACGCGAAAGTAACGTTCTTCTGTTCCGACATGTTTGCTGAATAACGAGCGAACAAGCTGCGTAATTAATATCGTAATTTTCATCTTACAGACGGTCAAGAGGGATTGGCCGACAGAGAAGCCGCGTACTACGGGTTCCCATTGTTCTGGTACAGGAGACCCTTCTACGACGACAATGACGAAATTGTTAATGGAGGTCAGGCTTTAGACACGAAGCGAAGGTCGTCCACCATGTCCTACGTCGACGTCGGGTAAAGCACAAAATGAGAATTATGCAGGTTCTCGTGAAAAACGCGCGTGCCGTCGCTCGAGAGAAAAGCCGAGATGTGTAACTTTGAAAAAGTCGAGCCAACTTTTCGGTCAAGCGGCACACACCGCGCCCTTCGCGTACGCGAGCGTAAAGAAACGTCAGTGTGAGTAAAACTGCGAAAAAATTGATGCGAGGGAAAACTGTTTCTCTTTCCACAGAGCCGGCTGGGGTCGTTGAAGAAAATTGCCAAGGAAAAGCTGTTCGAAGACATCGAGACCTGAATGTACCCTTCGAAAACTTCGCTGAGTCGAGCTGACGGACGGCCGCCTGTCGAGGGGATTTACTACTCGCCATTTGTCCCTATCCACTATATTTGCCTATCATGCACCATTTACTATTTTCTTATGATTTGTAATATATAAACGTTTAATGCACACACCTCGCCTTCTGTCCTCTTCTTCCTCCTCCGCGCAGCAGCGACACGCGCACTCCTTCGATTCGTTCGACGCATTTCGCTACGCACGAGAGCGGTCGCGCGCGAGCGTGGTAAACATTTTGATACTTGCCACTAACAAAGTTCGCGAGCTCCGAAAAAGCCGTGTGGTGGCCTCTCGAAGATTCGCACCATCTGAGTTGGCTCAAGAGAGGATTACCTCGGTAAGCGGACAAACAAGCAATTAGACGAACGTTTCTCGCGAAAGACCTGCAACTGCCGCAAGGACACCGCGCTAAACTCGCCGCTAAACTCGCGGTCAAATATTGGCCCACGCGTTAACCTCAGCGACGCCGCATATAAGCGATAACGCGGGATTCTAGAAGCCAGTGCGAGCCGTAAACTGAGAGGTAACTGAGAGAGCGTCAATTATCAATGAAACCACGGAGTTACGCCCGACTCCTCCTCGCCCTCGTCGCGACGATCGAGGTGGCACCGGCGCCTACGAGAAATTTGGAACTGGGTGAGTCGCAAGCTTTCCGCTCGGCTGCCCGGCGCGATATCTTCGGCAAGAAGTAACATACGTCGCGCAGACTTGGGGCGACTTTGTTGCTGAGTCACAGAAACTTAGAAATTCGACGGGACACGTGTGTCCAAGAGATAGATAACGACGGCAGAAGGAGAGAGAGAGTCCAAGTTAATATATAAAAGTTTGATCGCAAAAGCACAAAATGAGAGAGAGAGAGAGAGAGAGAGAGAGAAGTCGATACATTTTCATATGCGAGCGATATGAAACGCGCGGATTTTTAACGCCTCGCGACGAGTTGTCCAACACAGCGACCATTCGCTGGAGGTTCGCCCGCGCGGTGCTAAGAACGAGGCTACTCCCCCTCCCCCCCTCAAGTGTTCGTAAATTACGGCAAGAGATGATTGCTTCGCAAAGCCTTGGCTAACGAGAACATTTGTTATGTTGACACAGTGCCCAGGACCGTCTGGCAGGATGTTGGTTTGCGCGGTTTCTACGGGCCGTGGAGCATCTTGGTGAAGCGGAACGGGGATTATGTTGATTACGCCGATTACGGCGCCCGAGTCGAGCAGTACCAGCCTAATTTGCCGGAGATGCAGTACGACGACGTATCGATAACCGGCGGGTATCGCGACGCGGCGCCTTCGGCTTACGATAACGTCCTGTCGAAACTTAACACGATGCTCAGCTCGGCGGGCCTCGCCGATTTCCGCACGGGAATTCGCAGCGGTGATTGGATCGACCGAAGTACCGATGACCCGGAACTGCAGGAGGAAGGATATCGAGAGTATACTGATTCCCAGAAAGTCGACGGAGACACCACCGACGAGGCCGACGACGCGGCGATCTTGAGCGCGGAGGTTCACAGGGAGATTTTGTAAAATATCAGATATAATATCGATAATAATAAAAAAAATGACATGCATTCTACACCGGATCGATACTGTTGCTCCCGTAGAGGAATTTCCCAGAGTTCTCCCGTTTGCGATCAAAATTCCCAAATTTGTTCCGGAATTGGTCATCCGATTACGATGACAGTTTGGAATCTCATTCTTATCCTAAGCATGGCTCCTCCCCTTAAAATCGGAACCAAAATATTATGGAAACTCGCCCTACTCTCAATCGGCAACGTATCAAACAGGGAGCCCTATTTTTACCCCGACTACTGTATCGAAAAGAATAATAGATGAGAAAGAATGAAGTTGCAGGATGCAAAATGAAGACGAGAAATAATAGGGAAACTTGGAGCTTACCACTCGAGGCCGCGTATTTGAAACTTACGTTTCCAACTGTCCGAATCTGCGTGAAGATCTCGGCCGGTCGCACCGGATCCCAATTAGATCCCAAGAAATTTTCGTCCTCGATCAAGTTCGCGATACGACATTCGCGGGGAGCGCGGGAGCGGGAGTGAACTTTCGCTGTCGATTTATTTTCAAACTCGCACCCCGCCCGCGATATTTCGTATTCATCGACCCGTCGAAAAACCCAACTCCGCCGACTTCCGCTAAGGCCAAAAGCGGCCGGCCGCGGTCTCGCGCCTCGGATAACAACGAGATATAACCACTTGCGCCGCCCTTATCTGAAGTTTAATCGCGACCCGCGACGAGCCGCGCGTGTTCGTGACGGTAAATTAATGAAACCGGAAGCGCACTGATTTTCAACGAGGAGATCTTAACGAGCTCTTTGTCCCGAAGGTCGCGACGCGCGTTTCCCCGGAGAGCCGACAATGTCGTGCCGGTTCTTCGGGCTTGCCGAGGTCTCTCTCTCTCTCTCTCTCTCTCTCTCTCTCTCTCTCTCGGCGACGAACCACGGTAACGTACGCTTAAACGGAGATTCTCGTGAATATTTAACGAAGCACTAAGAGGATGAGCTACCCCGAAGGCGCAACCCCGGCGCTGGCACGAAAACGACGAACGACAAAGTTGCTTATTCTTCTTCCCTCTCCCTAACCCCCGCCCTTTAATCCCACCGCTCGGCAGAGTAAGTTGCAGCCAACTACGAATGGCCGCGGCTCCTTCTTTTTTTCCTCTCTCTCTCTCTCTCTCTCTCTCTCTTTCCCCCTGTCCTCTCCCTCCCTCCTCGGCATCCGCCGATATCTCTCGTATCGGAGCGCACGAGGAATTGCGTCGCTGTGCTTTTATCGTCGTGGCTTATTACACTCGCGGAGATTAAAGAAGTTTTCCTCGCGCGCGCGGTGCGGGACGCTCGTAACGTGTAGCACCAATTTTGCCGATTGTATATTACCGCCACGTCGAATGCGCCCGCCGCAGTTATCTCGACGTGCGCCGCGCAAAGGGAACAATAACTCGATCAAGCCGTGTGCCGTTACATAGACTGCATAAAACGCACGCGGAAACGCGAAGCGGCGAAAGGGGAGTTTCGCGCTCCGCGTTGCCTCGCAAAAATATGGCGCGCAATCACGCGCCTTTGACCAATCCGCCCCCCTCCCTCGTCTCCCTCACCAGCCACCTGCCATCTGCTGCCACCCCCGCGAAATTGCGCAGCGCAGCCCGTCACGCAATGCGAATTCATTATCGCCGACGGGTGCGACCGCGCGCGTGCCGCGAGCGTGGGCGCGGAAGAAATGAACGAGAGGTAGAAGGGCGGGAGGGGGCAAGAAAGACGAGGACGACGACAAAGCGCATACGTCGATGAATATTAGCGCGAGCGCGTTCCGCGGAAGCGGCGTTTTACCGATCGCAGCGGCGGGCAAAACGTCGCGGCGCAGAAAGCGCGCCTAGAGGTTGGAGGCGCCGGGAGGGATGGAGGGGGGCGAGTGGAGTGTACGCTTTGAATATTCATATTAGGGATTGCGCGCTGATTAAATGCAAATTAAACGAATCTCCTTTCCGGCTGACCAGATGGTTCGCGAGGTATCCGCTAATTTGAGTGCCCCCGGGCGCGTTCGGCGCGGGCCCCCTCTCGAGACTCGCGGAGAGTCGCCGCCGCCAGCGGGATGCGCGGGTCCTCTCCACCGGAGGACCCATTGCCACGCCCCGTTCACCGATAATTATGAAAAAGATGCGAGTTGATGTCCAGCCGACACGACGCCGCGACGCGGCGTCGACTTTGCGCGAGCGCGTTTCGTTCGCAAGATAACCGGTGAGCGAGTGCGGAGTTGGCGACAATTATTTTTTTATAACATGTTGTCTTCGGATGTTGGAGAACTTGGTGGTGGACAATTTCTCACAATCGCGTTCTATAACCCATGTTGAAATATATACGATGATATAATGTTTGGTTATTAACTGAAGGAACACTCGTCGCGACGATTTACGGACAAACTTCGAGAGCAGACTGCAGACTTCGAGAAGGCCTCCGCTTCAACAAACGCATCGCACGTGATGCGTCCCTACCCAGAGTCGTCGCAAATTCCCGTTTTTGCGAGTTTCGCAGCGCGCTCCGCATATATCCGATAGGAAAATGTTCAATTAACTCCCGGAAGTGACTGCAGGAGACAAATTTTCTTCCTTCGCGGATATACGCGGTGCGTCATCGAGATAACATTTCGCAATCTCGAGTCAGCCGACTTCGTCGTCGTCGTCGTCTTCCTCAGCCACCCGACGCTGCGCGCGTTCCGAGCGGCAGCAGCGATCTCCTCTGTGAGCCGCCGAGAGGCCTCCAGAGATCCGTATTAAAATGATAGCGCATAGCGCGCCGAGTGACCACCACCGAGCGGACACCGAAATACTCGCAATATATTTAGTGCCAGTCTCGATTGTCTATTTAACGCGCGCGCCTGCCGCCGCGTTTTATCCACCCGCTAATGCGGGAACGCTCCTCCTCGGGCGTTCTCCTCCGAGCTCGACGGTGCTAACTTCATTTACCGCCGGCGCGCGGCGCGCGGAAATAACAAAGACGAATTTCGACCGGTGACTTAACCCCGACGAGCGGCGGCGTCCGCCGTAAGTGACTGCGCGAAATTTAATTCCCGCTCGCGAGAGACATATAATGCCATTCCGTGATACGTTTACGCCGCTCGAGCGCGAACAAGCGAGCGAACGAGCCAGTCGACGGGCTGGATTTCAATTAACTCCGCGCGGACGACGAATTATGTTCCTGACAGTTCCTGAGAGAGAGAGAGAGAGAGAGAGAGAGAGAGGCTCTTGTTGTCGCGCCAGCCTCTGACCGGTACTTACGGGTTTAACATTTTGCCGGCCGCCGGGAACATTGATTCGCTCACGCGAAATTCTCTGTGAGAGGAAGAGGAAGACAGGAAGAAAGTGAGCGCGGTCTCGAGCTGTGTCTGATCTCGGTGGTTTTTAGCCCCGGCTCAATTCACGCCAAGTTTCGGACGAAGGACGAGGATTTTGGGAATATTCGCACCTGCAGGGGTAAAATGGTATTCGTCCAGCCCGATACGAGAATGTCTTTCAACAGGAGAATTTCTCCATCGAGCAAGACGCTGAAATTCCTACAAAAAATTACAAACCACCTCGTATCTCGTAGCCTACGAACTGAGACCGTACTCTGATTACCAGAGAGAGAAAAAACTCGCTAATGCACGGGTGACGTGAGAAGAATTTAAGGATCAACCACGCACAGTCGCGTATGTATAGCGTCTAGACGGGATATAAATTTAATAAGGACTCTCACGTCTCTCGCGCGCGTAAGAGACGGAAAAGAACTCAGGAAACGCCGGAGAGGCAGACGAGGGCCAGACCCGAGAGCATTCCTCGCGTGAGGCTGCTCATTACCTTATCCCCGTTGTTGTTTTATTACCCCGGCTCGTTTCCGCCAGCACATTCTTAAACGGAACGGCTCTCGCTTCTCCGGCGATGCGATATCGCTCTACAATAGCCAGACATGATAAACGCGCGCTCCTGCACCCGGTGCAGGATCCTTCGATCCTTCGCTTCCCGAGGACGACGCGGTCACCGCGGTAGAATGGAGCAAGATTTATGGTGGAAAAAAAAGAAGCAGGCAGGACCCGGTCCATTTGTACGGGTCCTCGCGGGTCTCCGCGGCTCAGCCCCCCCCCCTCAACCCAGGATGCGCGCGGCCGAATCATGAATGCCCGCAAATCTCTCAGCCGTCGCGCGGTTCTTTGGCGCCGGCGAATCGGAACGAGCAGCGCGCGGGAGGGCTGGAGTGGCCTCTTTATCAGGACCTCGTGATTTGTCAGCCGTGAGAATGGAGAGTCCAGTGGAGAGCGCAATAACGGCGGCCGATGGTGATGCCCTAACCGTGTCCGCGACTTCTTACTCCGTCAGGCCTCTCCCGCTGCTGTCTACACGGCCGACAACGTCGGCAGGATGGCAAAAAACGGAGCGCGATCGAGTAGCACCACGGCCGAGAAAGCATCCATTCTCTTTCTCTCTCTCTTCCTCTTCCTATTGTCGCTCCGCGACTCAACGGTCCGACGTTGTCCGGTCCGGCTCCGCTCGCGAACTCGTGAGCGATAACAAAGGAGAAGGAGGAAGAGAACGTGGACGGCGACCCCACAAGAGGTCGTTATTTCGCGGTGCACGACATATCTCTGTCACGGCCGACCTCTCCCCCCCCCCTCCCCGTCAATGTGGCGGCAAGTCACCGCGGCGAAAGTCCCGAGCTTAAGCTACGCATTTCTCTCTCGCGACGCGTGGAAATTGCGCGCGGAACCATTTCCCCCGAGCCGCCCTCCTCCTCCTCCTTCTCTCCCGCTGCTGCTGTTCCACCCGCCGCACCGCGACGCGTCTCTGTGAAGGAGAAATCGAAATTCCGTCGAGAGCAACGGTACGCGAAGCCATAGCTGCCAAACTAGCGCCTCGCAGCTACAGACGAAATGACACGGAAAACGAAATGCAAATTGCTTTTCTTTTCAGCTTGGCCGCGCGCGGTGTATGTGTGTGTGTGTGTGTGTCTGTCTGTATGTGTGTGCCCGAGATTTATCGAAGATCCCGGATGCAGCTCCGCGCCGGGATGGCATCTGCAACTTTTCTCATGCATACTGTCTCGCGTGGCACGCACCGACACGTCGTCGTCGTCTCCTGGGAGATTCGTCTTGTCCGTTCCGGTTGACTGAAGAGCGATCTGAGCGGGGAGCCGCCCTCGCCCTCGAGGAATTCGTCGCTCAAACGCGCGATCTTTTAATTAACTTGCACCTGTCACACCCCACCGCCCATTGTCGTTTCCCATTCCATCGTACAAATAGCCGAATAATATCCCGGCCATTGATTTTACATAAAAGTTTGAACATCAACGGCGGTAACCGCGAGGCGTCATCAATTATTCCGACGCTCATCGTCCACGAACGACACAAAGAATCGGGCCGATCCATGTGATGTGAAAATAGCGATCGCGCGAAGGGGATTGTTTTTCAAGTGGTGAACGCGAGAGGAAAGGAAGGAGAGGACGAGAGAAAAATACCGATAGCCAATATATCAGAATGTACTCGAAACGCGCGTTTATATCGCGCGGCCAACACTTATCTCGATTATTATTCCTCGACACGCCCGTCGATTATTTCACCGCCCTTAATTGACGTGTGATAATAGTAATACGGCATAATTAATCACGGTCGTTCTAATGATTAATCGCCCTTCACAAAATAACGAGATCGGCTTGAGTGACGATAAAAGCCTTCGCATACAAGTTCGACGCGTATCTATAATATATAAATTGGTGTATTATACAAACGAGAGAGAGAGAGAGAGAGAGAGAGAGAGAGAGAGAGAGAGAGAGAGAGAGAGAGAGAGAGAGAGAGAGAGAGAGAGAGAGAGAGAGAGAGAGAGAGAGAGAGAGAGAGAGGGAGAGGGAGAGAGAGAAGGAGAGAGAGAAAGAGAGACCATACACCGCGCCGGGGTGCAGTCTATTATTTCGCTGCCGCGCAATAATTACGGATATTTAGAAAGGCGTGTTGAATTATCGTCGAATCGTCGTTTATCGCGGCTGCGTTTCAAGTTACGCCGACCATCGGCCCGCTCGTTGATTTACGACCGCGACAGCGACACGACTTCCGCGTGGACGACATTGTTTCTCTTTCCCCTTTTTCGCGACGAAATCACGAATCGAAATGTTGGCCCTGTTTGCAACCCCGACTGTCCAACATCTATAGATTCCGGACGGAATGGAGGGTTCGTTTGTACAGAAACTAAAGTTCTATTCTGCGCTTCTGAATGGCAGAAAACGCTCAATTTGCAGGTCCTTAAGAGCCTCTGCTTCCCGGCAGAGCTGTAAGGTTCGATCGAATCGAGAAACAAGTCGACGTAGACTTCGGGACTATTGAATTAACACGAAATGGAGGTCGAAAGTAGGATGCACATTCCGTCTCGACACGGCGGTCGCGACGAATCGATCTCTTCTCTCGTTACATTGAGGTACAGGCCGCGCGTATAAAGGAACGCAGGCCTTATAAATGCGGTCGTGACGTACGTATCCGGATCTATCTGCGCAAAGGAATGGTTTTTTAGACGATATGGATTTCCATGCGTCGTGACGCAGCGACTCGTCCAAGCGCAACGATCGCCGGGCACAATAATAACTATCGATTCCGGTGCTATTTATGCAACGTCGCCCGACGACTTGTAATATTAAAGATCCTTCCATTCTTAATCGGAGGAAACACTTCGAGTTTCGACTGAGCGAGACGTCGTCTCGCTCTTTATCAAGCGCGCTCCCGGTCCATCCAACCTCAACCCCCTTTGCGTTATTTTATAGTATCTACTATTTTGTAATCGTCGAAATCGTAAGCACACACAAACCTCGCTTTTCCCTTAAAATGTTATCTTTCCGCGCGTCAATTATCTGATAGTTCATCGCCCGAGCTGAAATTTTGATTCTGCAATGACTCGCAAATTTCGTCGAGTATGGAGACGCAATAAAGCGTACCGTTATACCTCGGTGTTGCAAACTATTATATTGTCGTTTAATTTTGAAAAAAGAAATTGCCTCACCTTTGATATTCGAGGGGTTATCGCGATATTCCACATTTATCCATTCGTAATTTCAATAAGCAATATATATGCATGCGCTCACTCGACCACAGATATAACGTACCTCCGATGAACAAATATTAAATAATCCAATAAGGATTAAGTAGGTAAAAGGATATTTTCGTTTTCATAGTCTCTCTTCTTTTTTTTTTTTTCTAAAATTGAAAGTGAAAATCTCGATGAAATTTGAAACTTAAAACAGTCAACAAGGATGCGGCTGTAAATGCAAAGATACAACAATTGTGTGTCCAATAATGTTCTTCGCCAACAGGTATTTATACAACAGGGAGCATTATTTGACGTAAAAATCACTGGCGAGATTTACACGAAAGTCATTCGTTCATTCATTCAATATGTGGCTCTGAGCAGAATTATTACACTCCTTCTCTTACGCCAATCACGATTTTGGAAATAAAAGAGAAACAGGGACAACGCACGCATCTCGGGGACCTCGAGGGACCTCGGGGATTGCGTACGCAATCCCCAAGGTCCCCAAGAAAAATATGCGTAGTTACGGGAATCACATCCAACCGACCACGGAGGCGAACAAAAGACTCTATTTACACGAAAGTCTAGAAGCTATGTTTACAAATATCAAGTGTTTACAATCTTTCAGAGCGTAAACAGATGATGAGATCGTTTTCGTATGGAGCGGAATGAAAATATTCGGGAAGTTTGACCTCCGCCACGGAGGTCACGAGTGTTTCGAAGGTGTTGATTGTGCGATCCGCTCCGGCTAGTCAATGCCGGTGACGGGTGATTGATGGTGGAGATGACTAACGCTATTTTCCAATTGTTTTGGGATTTTCACGCGCCGCGTGCTTTTACGCGCCCGAGATTCTACGAGTAACACGGCGTGCATTTATCACTTTTGTCGGGTAATTGAGGTACTTTCTGCTCGCTCGGCACCGCGTTAATTGATACTCTCCCGCCGAAACGTATCGCTGCATTAAGTATTGATATTTAATCTGCAAATTTTTTACGGAGCTTTCCAGCATTGAAAAATAATAACGACAAAATTATAGAAACAAATTACAATTTGTTATTATAGAAACAAACAATTATAGAATAAAATTCGCTGTGCGTGTTTCATTTACCCTATTATTCGTCCATATTGGTGGCTTAATACATTTGCTCATCACGCGTGACTTTTGCATCGTCCAAATAAAACACGACAACTCGTTATATATATTCTCGGAATTCCTCGTCGAGTTCGACGGGATTTGCAGGGTAAATGCGAGAAACGAGAATTCCGACCCGGAAGTCGACGAGCGAGCGAATCCGAGAAAAAGAAACGAACAATTTGATCGCGAGCACACACTCGAGAAAATCTATGTTCGCACTCACCCTGCGAGTAGATCGGGAACTCTCCGTCGCTGTGGCTATGGGTGAGCATCCCCGTGGAGTAGAACTGCCACAGGGCGCGTTTCCTGTTCTCCTCCGACGTGCCTGCGAGGACCTCGTCGTCGTCGGCGAGGCCCAGCAGGCTCACTACCTCCGAGAGCGACAGGTTGGCGATAACAGCAGAGTCGTTCGCTTTTACCGGGGCGAGGCTCCGAACAGTCGATTTAAATGGATGATCGCGCGTTTACGCGCCTCGATCCATCGTACCTGACGTACGTTTTCGCAACGCGCACACACGTACACAGACGCACACACTCTTTCTCTCTCTCTCTCTCTCTCTCTCTCACACACGCACGCACTAATCGCGCCACGCGCGCTCGTCTTCTCGTCTTCGTCTTCGCGCTGCGACACACGTGTGGCAGGACTTATTCCCGAGGTGACACACTGATGGAATTTATTCAACGTCGCACCCCGACCGAGCCGCGACGTTACCGCGCGATGGCCGACCGCCTGTCCGTCAAATCTTCCCGTCAGAACTGCGCACGTACGTACGTACGTACGTACGTTCGTTCGCTCGTTCCTCGTACGACTCGTTCACATGACCCGGGACGCGCGTTTTAACGGCACCGAGGTCGACGACGACGACGACGACGACGACAACGTCGACTGCGCTACACGTCCTGACGATGTTATATCATTTCACCGTGATCGCGACCGAGCGCAGTGGGCACCCAAACGACAATGGATCGGTAGCGCCTTGGAAATCGGAAAAAGATTGCCCTCTTCGTACCGCCAGAGGGGTGGGAGATAGGGGAGGGGGAGAGGAGAAAGTCGAAGCGCCGATAGGTTTCTCCGCGGTGTAAAAGCGCGCGAGGTTAATCATTCGAGTTAACGGCAGCGATCGGCAGCGGTCTCGCTCCACCGATGCTTCACCTCCTCCTCTCCTCCTCCACTTCGTCGTTCGTTTCTCTTCTTTTCTCTTCCTCTTTTCCTTATGTCTCTTTCCTCTCCTCCCCTATCCTTCCTTCACTCGCGGTCAGGAGCAAGCGGCTGGAAAATCGCAGGTCGCGCACGTCGCCTCTCGCCCCAATCTCGCGAAAATCGCGGTCGTTCGAATTGAACACACTTGTGCGTAACGAGCGCGGCGCTCGATGCAACGACGTTTGACCTCGATACAAATTACCTGACCGAACGGACGCATATTATATGGCGATTGAAAGCGCGACCGGCTTTGATGGCGCCGGGAGTTTGTCCGCGGCCGTTATTGCGCGGGAGCGAATCAATCGCAATGCATATAATTAGCGCGTAATTTCGATTTCAGATTATTATTTGAAACGATATCGCCGATAAATATTCATGAGGCGAGCCGATGCTTCGTGCAACCGGCACTGAAACAGAAAATATATTGCAAACGCGCCGGGGAGATATTTTGCAATATTAAAGGTTCATTCGTACACAGCGGCTTCGCGGAAATTCTCCTACAAATCCGCGCAAAAATATCCGCGACAAAACACCTCTTTCCCGCGAAATAAATGTTACATTCCCCCGCCTCTTTCCCTCTCTCTCTCTCTCTCTCTCTCTCTCTCTCTCTCTTTCTCTCGTTGTCTCGCTCGAGCTCCGTAATCACTCATCGTCATTATTAGGATGAATAATACTGCGCGTTATCGTTAGCACATGTTATCCGATTAGCCCGAGTTATCGAAGCGGAAACGGGAAATGAGCCTCCGCGATGCCGTATTCGCCGATATTTTTCTTTTCTACAAAAAGATATACTTGACGTTCGCGCTTTTTCGACACAGCAATCTCATTTACACCGTGTCCATTTTCGCGCGTGTGCTTCTCGACGACGAAATGTCCGATGAATTCTACGCGCACGACTCCGATGTCGCGCGTCGGATCCGCGCCGCGTATCCGTTATTTCGCTTTATCAAATAAAAATCGCGAGAGCGGCGCGAGCCGTCTCCGAGGTCGACGTTCCCATTTCTACACGTGTAAATTAATACGTCGCTATTTCTACGCTGAAGCCTGCCGGTTGATCGATAGTTCGCGAGCTGGAAGGGTCCAACGAGAAATTGAACCGCGCCTTTGTTGGCGGAGAGAGAGAGAGAGAGAGAGAGAGAGAGAGAGAAAGAGAGAGAGAGAGAGAGAGAGAGAGAGAGAGAGAGAGAGAGAGAGAGAGAGAGAGAGAGAGAGAGAGAGAGAGAGAGAGAGAGAGAGAAAGGACCACCCCCTTCAGGCAAATCGAAAATTCGATGCTAATAGCGATCTTCGATTGTGCCCTACGTTTTAGCTTCAATTCACACAGCTCTATTCTCTCTTTCCGAGGTATCTGACGTGCGGCAGTTGACTGTTCCAATTTATCGGTCGCACAATGTCGATCGCTTTCTATCCGCGTTCTCCGCTCGATCTGCTCGCCCGCAAAAGCAATTCGCGCGAGTCACTCGCGGGGCGCACTCAATTTTATTCTCACTCACCGCTCGCTGCTCGAATGGTCCAATCGCCGGACGAGAGAGAGAAAGAAAGAGAAAGAGAGAGAGAGAGAGAGAGAGAGAGAGAGAGAGAGAGAGAGAGAGAGAGAGAGAGATTGCTGGGAAAATTAATGAACCGTGCGCGAGACCGCGATGCGGACTACGAAGAAATCGCACAGCACGAAATGCACATCTTCGAATGCGATTGACCAAAAGCGTCCAAAAAGAAATTAATTAGACGGTCACATTGAGAAGCGCGTCGGAAGCGCGCGAAAAACTCGCGGAAACCAGCCGGCGCGGAAAGGCGAGCATCCGCGATCGCGAGGATCCTGAGGACCGGACCGATCGCGCGCGTCGACGACTCCGACGAAGCCCAACCTGTCGTGTCGCGGAACTCAAGTCTCACTCAAGTCGCACGAGATTCCCCGTCGTCGTCTCGAGCTCGCCGCCGACGACGTTCGCTCGCGAGATCGGTCCCGTCGCACGCGAACGGCAGAACGAACGAGCGCTTTCGCCACTGCTCGCGGATGTGCCACCAGCGACGCTTCGACTTTTGAGGCTCGCGAGATCCCGGACACATCGATCAACTCGATCGGCGATCCATCGCTGAGTCGAGCGCGCTCGCGTATATTTACCGACCACTTGCAATATCCTCAGACGCCGGCCGAGCGTCGCTCTCGCCGATCCGTCATCGTCGACGCCATCGGCGATCGGGAGATGATTCGGGAGATCGCTCTCCTCTTTCAATCGACCTGATCGATCACGAGCGCTTCCTCGGTCACACCAGCATCGTCCACACCACCACGCACCAAACTCTCGCCCTAAATCCGGGCGCGTCGAGGCGATCGTCGGCGCGGCTCGGCCGAGATCGACGTGCCGCCGCCGCCGCCGTCGCCGCTGTCGCGCGCGCGAGAACGTTCACAGGTGAACCGGAAACCGAGAGCCCGAACGACCGATCGCGACTACGACGGACGATGGGCGACGGCGACGTGAGCACGCGGCGCGCGCGTCCTATACGTGCGAACGGAGCGGAGCGGGAAGGACTTTCGTCCAGGACGGGTTCGATGCGCGCACTGGGGATGAGAGAGAACCCAGGGAGCAACCCGGCGCGACGGAGAGCGAGCTTCGGCGCCGGGAGAGAGCGAGAGAAAAGGCCGGAGCGAGACAGCGCGTCGGCCAACCCAAGTGGAGAAAGGGAGAGCGAGGGCGGCCAAACGGCGCAAGCTTAAGCTTCGCTACCGGGCTTCGAAATACGCATATCGGCCACCCGGTGTGTGTGTGTGTGTGTGAGTTTGCCGTGAGGAGAGAGCGTGTCTCCCGAACGGGGGTATTTGGAATACTGTGTGACTGTCGCGAATAAAAATACTTTTTCCACTGACGTTGTACGCGCGCGCGCGCGCGCGCGATTGCGCTTGATTCGGCGCGGGATTCAACGCGATTTGCAACGTTACCTCGCTCGTACGTATCGTTAGCGTGAATCGAATTTTAATCGTCGCTTAACAAAGGAAAAGCTTTGAATTAAAAAAAGAGGAAAAAGAGAGAGAGAGAGAGAGAGAGGGAAAAACCTCGATCAAAGACCGACGGAAAGGGAGCAAGCGGAAGCAACTTTCAATCAGGATACATTTTTCCTCATATTCCCGTATTTCAGACAACACGAGTGTCTAAAATATATTTCAGGGGTATCTAAGAGAACCGGCTATATCTTCTAGACGTCTGAAAAATGCTCTTCAGATATTTATGTAGTCCAAAAAGAGAGAAACTGAGTTAACGTGACGATAACGAGCCGAACACGCTTTAGTCGAAGGAAACGGGATTTCCGGTTCTCCAAACGGAATCTCGTTGACAAGAAGCCGAGATTCCGTCTCCTTTCCGTTCCGAGGAAGAAACGCACGTCTGCTTCGTTCACAGTCGCGTGAACTTTTTGCTCCGCGTAGCTTTTGAAAAATACGACGCGGCTGAAACGAGTGTCGACGGTCGCCTCCTGCGAAGCTAATGTGAGCGAGATTATTTCGGCTGCGAGACGTTTGTCTCGGACTTGACTTCGATAACGCGATCGTAATACGAGCTCTCAGGTGTTGCTCTCGGGATATTCAATCAGCCGTGGACTCATCGGAATGTCGCGTAATCCTCTTATCGGTGTGACGTAACAGCCCGATACTTCCGGCCGATCGCGTGCGGCACGCGAGTCTACTTCCGCGACGCGTCAATCGCGAGGAGTTAAACAAGATTGCCTAAGCGCGCGCGGGCTCTTTCGGCCTGCGAGGGCCAGATCAGGGCCAAGGTCGTCCTTTCGGCATGGAAAAGTAATCGACCGGCGCCGACGTAATTTACGAGCGCTTCGACGCCCCTGCGTTTCGCCCCCTCGACATTACTTATCGACTGCCGCGGAGCCCAAGTTCCTGAAATCAGAACCGTGTCGCTCGCCTTACCCCAAGGTGTGTCTCCTCGAGGCTGCCCGAAGGGTGGAACACGCGAGAGTAACTCGCGATGGCAAGTTGAATTTATGATGGGATTTGCGGGTATGGAAAGGAGCAGAGGGAGAGAGATGGAGGAGAGAGCGAGAGAGAGAGAGAGAGAGAGAGAGAGTGATTCCCCTGTCGGGAAGCGGACGAATCCCGCGCGAATAATAACGACGAATGACAAGCGAGCGTAATCGCGCGAACGGCGCGAATGGAGACCGTCTCCTGGAGGAAGCGCCTCGTGCCCGAGCTCCTGCTGGTACTGTCTCGTCTTTGACAAAAGCTACCGATAAATCGCGAACATTCCCTGAGCGCCATTCTTCCCGCTCTCGCCGAATTCAGGAAAATAGGTATTTCATCATTAACAGCGAGCGGCGAGCTCTTTCGCCCCGGATTCCGGAATTTCCGCCGGAATATTCGCAAAGACAGATATTTGAGGAGATCCTCCATAAAATTCTGGATTCTCTCCGCCGAGCGCTCCTTACCGAACACGATCCAATTTACCGCGTGGGTAGAATATCCGCGAATAGACGCGCACCGCGCCGTGTGCCCCTCCCCTCCCTCTCTATCTCCTCTCTCTTTTCCTCCGTTGAATATCTACAGCGCGATCCACTGGACCATCAAGTAAGATGCGCCGGATGAAAGATCTTATTAGGGATTTCTTCCGACGTTTGCACTCTCGGATGTGTTTCTTTTGAGCCGCTGGAGCTGTTCTCGATAATGAGCGCAGCTCATTGACGGAGAGTTTTTTATAACGTTTCTCAAAAGATTCGGAGGCGATTTGATCGCAGTTAATAAGTGCGAAGTCGGAGCAGCTTTCGAAGGAAGATTTCTTCTTCACAGCTACGTGCCGCTGACGATCCACTTAATCCGCGAATAACCGCGGAATTGAAGATCTAATTCGAGATATCCCCCCGAGATTCGTTATCGGGTGTAATTTTAGGGCGATCCGTCGTCGGATCGTGTGGTCAATAAGGAACGCGGAATCGACGTCGGCTGAGGATATTTTCGCAAACCTCATTAAATAACAACGTCATCACGATGTAGGACTGCGACTCACCGGTATCGCCGTTACTTTGCGTCTTGGTCTGCTCGTTCTCCGTGGTCTCGCTTGTCGTCACGGTCTTCGTATCCTCCTCCACTGCAAATACACAAGGAGCTTTTCAGCATAAGCGACGCACAAGTGTCCGCAAATTAAAAGCTGGGATGCGAGGCACCCCAGCTTGTAAAACGTTCGCGCGCGGTCACGTAGCATCCTGTCGTTTGGAAAAAAAAAAAAATATTAAATTTAGACCGATAATGGCTCGAATACGAACGATCAAGCGGGCGGATTGTTCTCGCGACTAAAGTCGCGGATGTTTTACGAAACATTGCCGTTAATCTGCTAATAAATTCGGACTAATGCAAGCATATCGAATATAACATTCTGCATGTAAATTTATGCATTGTTTTTTAACTCGCAGGCTTAATGGAAATTATGTAAATGTTCGCGTAACACAACTCTCGAATGTAACGCGGAAACATTATTCAAGATTTATGAGACGGCACTAATCCTCGCGGAATTGGCTTCGCATAGCGTCCTCTGTGAAGGATCGCGTGTATCATAAGAGTAAACAAGTATCAACAATCTTTATGGTGATATGCATTTGAACATTAGTATTTGCAATTATTTTTCGTTCCCGTAACACGGTCTCGGGATTGTTGACAGAGAGAAAATATTTCGTAAAATATTTGTGCAACGCGTGTTACCATCGTAACGGTTGGCAATTGCAGTCGTGATAATACCAACCGCCACGTCTATCTGACACGTGATAAATAAAGATATTTTTCTCCGTACGATATACGTACGCAAATAATGTTTTCACGCGCGTTATGCGTACGCATTGTAATCTCGGCAAAATCAGACAAGATCACTTTAAAAATGTTATCCAGCGTCGATATAATCGCGCGCAAAGCATGAAACCTCGCGATCGCCGCTGCAGAAACCTCGTCCTGGAGGGAACGTTAACAATAAGCAATAATTCGCAAAATGCATCGTCGTAATTTGTCACAAGTGCGTGTGTAACAATAAGCACAAGTGCATAAGTGGTTTGCGACAATGGCCGCGCGATAGCGCTTGAGGAAACCGCAAAAATACCGATGCCAAAATAAAGGAAGGCGAGACGGTGCGCAACAAGTCCAACACGACTTGCCGAGAGAGAAACTCGTTACATTTTTTTTTTTTATATCTCTCTTTTACGGCGGAACGTATATCCCCGTCTGATTCATTTGTGACATCAGACACGCAGGGAGCGCGTAGAATATTTCGCGGACTACGTAAGAAATGTCTCGGCGGAGAAAGGAAAACCAGACTCGCAAGGTTTGCTATCCCTGAACGGTTAACAGACAACGTTTCCGCGGACGAAGGAGTAATGCTCCGATGAAAAATAAAATATTACGTTGAGAACGTTCGAGAACGGTCTGCAGCGCGATCTTTGTTTATTTATTTAAGCACAAATTCTCCGCTGGGCGGAAGAAATAGTGCAGTTGATCGAATTATAAAAGTCACATTTTGAGGAAGAATATAAGAAAAATAAGATAAATAAATAAATTGATGAATCGCGTGAATATATGGTGAACTTTCCAAAGATTACACGGCTCTACATCATTGCACAGCACACTCGAGATAACGATACTTGATCGATTACGATCGACCACATCGTGCTGCGCTGGTTGTGTCACAGCGCCTGATTCAGATAGACATTTCTCAATCACCTGCCTAGCAATAATCTTTCCATCAGGATGGTAACACTCGACAGCTGATCCCGTACGTGTAGTCGAACACAAAGAAGACGTGAAAAAGCAATCACGATCCTACAGCAATCGTAAACATCATACATCACCGAACAATCTGCCCCGTTTTAACATCGTGATATTTCCCAAACACACGCATCAATCTGTCAAACGAAGATCGCGATATTCAGCCGAAAGCTATTTACGTAGCCAATACCCTCTATTTACCCCGTCCAATTATCGGAATTGATGATTCAACAATAATAGTCATAAGCTCCTGCTCCCTTCGTTAAATGACAAAAAGGCAGGGACAGTCAAGCCCCAAATCACACATTGATACGCAATCATTGACTACACCGGACAGGCGATATCGCATCGCTGAGCGAGCGGTTTGAAACGAGCCATCGAGCCAGCCATTAACAAAGCACGAGTGCACGAGAGATACCATCGCAATCTCGTTTGCGCCGTATTCGCCATCGCCAGAGGACAAAAGACGAGGTTTCTAACCTATACACGCAGACTCAAGCCCAGCCGAGACCCACGAGAGCTGCTCGCGAGAGCAGCGGGGGGCGCCAGGGCGCCAGGGCACCAGGGCGCCGCGATACGCGCCTGTCCGGCATGCAAGAGCGCTCCGTGCCACTTGTTGCATGGCCGCGCTTGGCACTCGCGCATTTGAATAAAACGGGTTACGAACTGGAGCGCGCGCTGCACGCTGCTTTTCGGGGGGCTACGTACCGGGACGGCCGGAGGCGGCCTCCTCGTCCCCCTGGGCCACCGATTCCGGAAGTGTCGACTGTCCGTGGGAGGACGCGGCACCGGTCACCGCACTTGACACCACCGAGTCGCACGTTTCGGCCATTTTCAGGTTAACCCACCTCGCGTTACAAAGCGCACGGCGCAGCACAGCGCGGCGGCCACTTACCTCGAGCCTCGACGCGCATTCGAATCTCTCGAGGGGCCCCGTTTTCGAAACTTCCACGCACGCTGGCCCGCGTCACGCTTCCGTCACGCGTCGTCGTCCCGCGAGATGGCAGCATCTACACGACGCCCGTCCGTCCGACATCTTGCGGGCGAATTTGAACGGCGCACGTCGCACCGTTGGGCGCGAGAGCTCCCGTACCGACGGTAACCTCTCACGTGGACCAAGTGCACACTGACGCGACCGAGAAACACGGAATGGCGAGGCGCGAAAATATAACACGAGCGAACCGGCAAGGCTACGAAGCAAGCGCTTCGCTTCGCTTCGCTCCTCACTCGCACGTGTGTGGCACCCTTCGACTATTCCCGACTATGCTCCGCGACGATTCCGAGTATCGCGACACTTTGTCGTTAATCGCGCATTCCCGCGGACTGACTTTTGCGCCAAAACTATCGCCCGTCACCCGACTACGCGCAAAAGCCGCTTTAGATCGCCAAAGAGACGCGACGCGACGCGAACACGGAGCGATCGCGACGAAACACGACGACGCTCAATGGCGAACGACATGAAACTGCCGCGTATGGTCACGTGACGCAAGTATCTCAATATCTCGAGCGATGTTCACTTTGTTCACTTCGTTTAGACTCTCGCGTACGATCGCGAACGTAATGCCAATGATCGAGAGCGAAGTCGCGTTTAATCCGAAGACGTTTGCACTTAATCTCGAAGCGTACGCTTCGGCGAATAGTAATAGGAGTGCACTCCTTCCACTTTTCCACTCCCGAAAGTGCGAAGACGATACCGGTGGAAGCATCGGATAACCTACGTCACCCAATCGACACCGCGGTCTTTCCGAGAATCGTCAGATATAATCCTAAGTCGTGCTACGATAGGTTGATTTTTGCACCAGAACGATCGCCCGTTATTCAACTCGGCACTCCCGACTCGTTCGTTGATACGTACGAAGTAGCCTCTTTCGACCGGTGAAAAGAGGCGACGAACGCGGAGCGTTCGCGACACGACGCCGAAGTACTCGCGAACGAAACGTAACTGCTTCGTATGGTCACGTGATGCAAATATCTCAATAGCTTCAGCGATATGCTTACTCACTCTGCTAGATTCGAGCACAATCGCGGGCATAACAGCAGTGACCGAGAGCGATCGCGTTTGATTCAACGATATTTTGGCGAAAACTCGAAGCGTACGCTTCGGCGAATACAAACGAATGTACTCGTCCCATTTTTCTCGGAAATACGGGGGGTCTGCCAATAATCGACGCTGTGCAACGGACATCGGCCCAGAATATCTTGGAACATCGTCTTTCCTAGTGTCTCGCAAGCCAATTTTTCAGCAGAACGATCACTCCTCGCTCAATTCGACACTCCCCGACTTTTGTTGACACACCAAATCTTCTTTCGACTGACGAAAAAAGGCGACGAACGCGAAATGTTTGCGACGCGACGCCGAAGTCGCAATATAACTGCCGCTCATGGTCACGTGACGTCAGTATCTTTGGAGCAAAAATGTTTTTACCGATGCCCTCAGATAATATCAATATATTGATTAAGATGTGTTTCTTTTATTTTGTTTATTTTAATATTTTGCGTATCAAAATTGTCTGAAGTGTTATGTGTAAAGTTGGAGAATTTTTTCTTTTTACTGTCTTGTTGCATATTGTAACTATATTGAAACATTGGAACTATATTGGAACTGTTGGGATATGTACAGTCAACTAGAAAAGTGCGATTGAAGTAGAGTTAAAGTTAAAATCCAATTGATTATACATGTATGTAAAACATTAAAATTTAAACTAATATTCGATCGTAAATTTAAATCTATCGTAATTACCTTTCATCGTCTCTTCCAAATATTCTCAAATTACAAGAAAGCATTATACAAGAACTTTTATTAAATCAAATGTTTCCAGACAACATTTCATCTATTACTATTCATGGATATCATCTATTACTATTCCATGGATAAAGCTGAACAAGTAATAGAATGAAAGAATTTCTTCCAGATAACCGAGAGGCCAGACGCCTGAAAAACATCTACCTTGCAGACAAGAAACGATTGTAAACGTTTTCATTTCAACAAGATAGGCTTCATCTCTATAACTTTTAGTTTGTCATTAATTTTAAGTATAAAAAGAGATGAGAACTTATATTTGTAAAAGACATTAATATACAATTTAATAATAATGTTAATTTTGAATATATCTTGTATTGTTGTTTTAACAAGTTTATATTACGGAATTTAAATATTGTAAATACAGTATCTGTATCTTGTATTATTTATTCGAGTAAAACATTTTTATCATCTGGCTTGTTAGTGATTTCCACTACTTAAACAGAAATATTTACTCAAATAGATTACTTTAGAAAAATCTCAATTTTGGATACAAATAATTTTTATTTAGATTATATTGTAATATAATCCCCAGGTAGCAGACTGACGTCAAATGACGTACTAATGACGTCTCTAACGTCATTAAGACGTCATTAGTACGTCATTTGACGTCAGTCTGCTACCAGGGTCTTATATGTATAACATAAAATTATACTTATATCATAGTATGCAATGTAATATCTTGTAAAATAATACACAGCGCAATCTCTAATAGATAATATTATCATATTACAAAATATATGTTATAATATCTGATACAATTCGGAGTTACAATTACAGTTTTAATATAAATTATAAGTACAATGTGTGTCTAACATTATACTAGACTATATTATATATTATATTTACATTAGATGTTTTAATGTAATTATTAAACGACTTAATATAATATAATATGATTTAATACAAAATTATATCATCAAGAGTCATACGTATCTTAATTAAAATAGTTTACACAATATTTAGCCTTATACAAGTAAGGTTAAAAATAATAAGATATTTTAACATGATGAACTTATATTAATTTTCCTTGATATTTGGAAAATATTAATATATGATGGAATATTAATTTTAATCATATTTTGCGTATATTCCATATCTCTAACTTAACAATAAATAACTGAAGTTGTGAATTATGTTTGATTTGAGTATTCTGTTGGACTAATACCATTGACGAACTACTCTGCTGGACTGCTGGAATGTATACATCGCCCAAGCTATATAAGGCCTTTCAATTGTATGCAGGCGGCTTCATCTTCTATTGCTTGTTCTACTTGTTTATCATTGCATAACTAGAGAAGATTGATCCCTAGAAAAGAAAATTATTTTAGTAAAAAATGATACAATTTATTTCTTCATATCTTGAATATGATTCTTTATCATAATTCAAAACAATTAAAGAGCATAACAAAAATATACCTCAGAAGATATTGCTTCGCAAGTACTGTACTTATAAGTTTTATAGTGCATGTAAAATTTTTAAAGCATCAATGCAAAATGTACGCAAAATAAAAAATATTATTCAATTGTACATTAATGTCTTTCACAAATTCATATAAGTTCACATATCTTTTAATGTTTGCAATTAATGAAAAAGACTGAAGGTTATCATTAATTGAAATCTGCCTTATTGAACTAAAGATACTCCAAGTCACTTGTTAATTGTAAGGTAGACATTGTTCAAGTTGCTGAATCCCATATATTGTCCATTTTACTACTCAGCTATGTTCATAGATAAACAATAGATAGATGCAATATTGTCCTTGTAAAAACATGTTATTTTTTTTAACATATACATATGTGTGTGTAAAAGTATGTAATAGTATTAATTTATTCTTTAATATTTTAGATATTTCACAAGTTTCCATAATTTCGAATAATAAAAAATGTCAACAGAAGATAGTTGCAATAAACATTAATTCATATTCATAGGAAGGTATTAAGTTTAATTTTAAAAATCTGGAAACGTGCCAAACAATATCTACTGGTTTAATTCAATAAAATGATATTAAAATGTATTTATCCTATAGTTGAATGTTTTGTTGTATTGTTAACGAACTATTAATTATTCAATACGCACCTGACCTCCATTGAAAAAGCAGAGATGAATAATATTACCTCGATTATTTTGACATCGATTATCATTATCTAACAAAATCGATAATCGGTATAATGTTTTCTCACCTTGATTATTCCCTAGACGATAGTTTTTATTCGATGGTACTAGAATCGTTACATAGGTTTGTTCATTTTTGCAGAACTTGGGTTTGAATTTTCCTAAAAAAAAATTAACAACGTCGTAAAATTTGTCTTAGATTATTAGATTGTGGATATTATCACCTTCGATGATTTTTAAATGTAATCGATTGTAAGATGTATGGATTCTTTTGTTTCAACATCACCTGTCTCTTCCTCTGGCTCGGCTAACAGCAGAGGGAAAACAAAGTACACAGCAGGGCACAAAGTGCAAAAAGTGCAAGTGCGGACAAACCATTGGGCACGATTCGGACCATAGTCTCGTGTCCATGTGATAATCCAACATTAATTAGAAAAAATCGCCTCCTCGTGACAACTCTCGTCAACTGAAGACAATTTCTGCCGCTGTTGCACGGCCGACGGGTCGTGTACGTCGGTGCAACGAGAGCGCAGTGTAAATGCACCATTACCGAGCGGCAGCCGTGACGTAACGCGGTCTCTCTGCGCCTCTGTTCATTTCCGCTGTGACGCATGCGTATTCGGCGCGGGCCGCGAATCAGAATCAGTCCAACGGAATCTGGAGGAGGATACGGCACGGCACGGCACGAAACGACACGACACGGTCGACGTAGCCGAGCGGGGAGTCGCGAGCGATCTACCGGGACAAACTTGTCAATACACGGCCGCCCGACGCGGCGTCAACCGTTGGTGCGCTTCAGCGGACGCGAAGAGGAGGAGGTGGTGGTGGCGGCGGCGGCGGCGGCGGCGGCGGTGGAGGTGGAGGAGGCAGGCAGGCAGGCAGGCAGACAGGCAGGCAGGCAGGAAGGAAGGAAGGAAGGAAGGAAGGAAGAAAGGAAGACACGAACGGCGACGTGAATTGTTCATCGAGAAGTCACTTTTGGCCTGGCAGCCAGGATGGCGAAGCCCGAGCAAGTTTTAATTATCGAGCCACAGGGCGAGCTACGGTTCAGGGGTACGCTGAGACACTACGAGAGTTACATAGGATAGATAGAGATAGAGAGTGAACGAGAAAGAGAGAGGGTGAGAGAGAGAGAGAGAGAGAGAGAGAGAGAGAGAGAGAGAGAGAGCGAGAGGAGCAAAGAAAGAAAGAGTGAGAGGGAGAGAAAAGAGCTGTTTTCGCGTCGTGTGTTTCAACGTCATGTCTTCGTTAACGTCGCGTCGCGAACGCGCGATGCCGTTTATGCCGCTCTCGCAGGCACGACATTCGCTTTCGACGAGTTTGCACACGGAGCAACTCGGCGCTCTGCGTGTGTAAAGATGACGTAAGGTCGCTTCACCCGCCCGCCCGGCCGTATGTACGTTCGTTGGCACACTCGTTCTGGCACGCTCGTTCGCTCGTTTCTCGCTGTCGGCACGGCGCGACTCAATGTGACAACCTGTGCACCGTGCCGCGACGAACTTGGAGCTCGAGTCCGAGGTCGCGCGCTTCCTCGGCATCGTGCAACGTCGCCAACTCATACCTAACCCTATCTGCGTCCGTACGTCAATGCGCTGTCAAAGTTGGTGCGAGTGATCGTGGAAAAGAGATAAAGATGAGGAAGTGAGTGAGGGCGAGCGATTGGCTTGTACGAGAGAGAGAGAGAGAAAGAGAAAGAGAAGGCGCTGGGATGAGAGAGAGAGAGAGAGAGAGAGAAGCCAACGATCTTCGATTCTCCCCGGATTCACTGTGGCGTGTCGACGGAATTTCGCTTTGTTACGGGTGCATGCGAGCACAAATCGCCGAGAATCGCGAGTCGTTAGCTCGCGCCCTCTGCTCGTTCTCGCGTCGGCGTTTTGCGCGACTTCCCACGACAGAGTAGATAATCGTCGAGCGGAATACGAGCGAGCAAGCAAGCGAGCGAGCGAGAGAAAGAGAGAGAGAGAGAGAGAGAGAGAAAGAAAGAACGATCGGGGGAACAGTTGGTCAATACGCGATCGTTTTGGAAAATGTAGGAATAGCGGCGTCGATCGATCGGCGCCGACGACGGTCACGCTTTCCTCGTCGATCGGTGACCGTCGACGAAAGCGACAGAAATATATCCATCGGCAGTTTCCTTGAATTTACACCGCTGCTCCACTTCTCTCTCTCTCTCTCTCTCTCTCTCTCTCTCTCTCTATCTTTCCCCCCTCTCCCTCCTCTGTTGCTCACCTCTTTCTCTCTCTCGCGCGCGCCGTATACGGTAGGCTAATCTATAAGAAGCTCGTTAGATTTATGCTTCGTCATGAAATAATAACGGCCAGCGACAGATTTCGATTCTTTTGACATCGCTCGCTGAGCGATTTTTTCTCTCCCCCTTCCCCGCGCCTCCTATTAATTATTAATATTAATCGCGAATTACGTAGGACTTTAATTCTCGCGCCCGTTGCGTACATTATTCATCGAGGTCACGTGTTTTTCCTCGGAAACGTCTCCGCGTCGAACGACGACGACGACGACGACGACGACGACTAAAACGATAACGGATGCTTGCATGTGCAAATTTTGTACAACTATAATGCGTGCGGATAATGAGCTTCTTTCGACGAGTGTACACGTCGAGTACATACGGCACATCACGCAGTCGCGTCTGTTTACCACGTTCTTCCTCTGGCTCTTCTAGATCGCGTTTAGGTATCAGGTGGCCGTGTAACGTCCTTCGACTGTGACCATCTTGTCGCGCACGTGCGAAAAAGCGGCGAAATAAAAATAGTTATGCGTGCGCGATCGAGTCGTGCGAGGAACGTACCGCTGTTAAAAAGCGCGTTCGACGTTATCCTTATCAAACACACACATTCGAGCCGAAAGCTCGCCGCACGTAATCGCGTCGCGAATTTCCGATCGACCTGCCCTCGAATTGATTCTTTTTTTTTCTCTCTCGCTCTTTGATATGTTAGATTGAATCGTACACGCGTCGAGCGAATGCCCCGATTGAATTTGCATGCGTTTATACAAATAGGCGTGCAGCTTTGTAAGAACTGTTTATTTGCGAGGTATGAAAGGCGAGTGACATTTAAAGTCGAGCCGTCCACAATTGCTGTATATTACAATTGATTAAGCAATATCTCATCGATCTCATATTTTATGATCTCAGAAGGACCTGCGTGATAACTAACTACTGTATGATTACATTTGAATAATATATTTAGCAATTGTACAATATTACGATATAATGACTTAGATAACATTCAGAATCCTTTTTCAAAGACTGAAATAGGTAAAGAAAGAAATTTCAAAGAAATGGATAAAGATAGGAATTTCAAAGAAATTATACACATTTAAATAATGATAGGAATTTCGAAGACAGATTTGACTTTTACAACACATGAAAAAAAGATAATTTGCTAAATTTATAATTGACCATTGATTGCGTGTTTAAAACACGACGATTTGTCATATCCGTTCTTATCGCTTGTAAATAAATTAGCATCGTCATTGATCATAGAAGTATTCATGCTCTTTGCGTTTCTAATGTTTTGCTCGATTTCAAGCGTTTGCTTTATTGTATTCACAAGGACAATTGTATACCTCTTGATTCTTATGAGTTTTTGTAATAGATACAACAAGACACAAGAAGAAGTTCCTCTCTCTCTCTCTCTCTCTCTCTCTCTGACTCTTGAATTTTGCATGTATATAATTTACTTGAATTTTGCGTGTGTGTACAAGTGTACACCGCGCGTTACATAATTTCAACCTATTAGTAAATTGTTTTTTACTTTGCTACATTGCTTACTTTGTTGCAGGCCCATTTACGGGAGGACCTGTCACGTCTTATATAAAACTAATCAACCCAACGACTCACAAAGTATATTTTAAAATAAAGACAACTGCCCCAAAGAGATATTGTGTACGTCCAAATTCTGGAGCCCTCAAGCCAAAGGATGTTACCGAAATAGCGGGTCAGTTTTGCATCACGTGATATACAAATGTTATCTTTACACTTCCACGATAATTTACTATAGTGATCTTTTTATATCTCTGTTATTTATACGGATAAAAATTCAGAAATGTTTCTCGAAATTAGATATCATATTGTTTCGATTACAGTATGCTTACAACCATATGATTTTGATCCGGCGGAGAAAAATAAACACAAATTTATGGTGCAGACTGTAATAGCGCCAGATGATGATGATGACGAATATCCAATCGATGTGGTAAGTAATGTGGAATAATTAGTAAGAGTTAATATCGGCGGCGAAAACTGTATTAACAAATAAGATTATCCCAGTATTCGCTTCAGCTTTGCTTCAATAATGAGCCTTTTAATCAATTAGATTTCTTTTTAAAGTGGAAGGACATAAATCCAGATCAGTTAATGGACTCTAAACTGAAATGCGTCTTTGAGAATCCCGTGACCAATACCACCACGGCTAAAACAACTGCAACTTCTACAACAACCAAGGCAGATTCCAATACGACTAACGGGAAGAACAAGGCAGTTGGCGATTCAGTCAAATCATCACCGAAGGTAAGAGTGTAATAAACTGTGTCGATTTGAGAATACAAGAAGTGATCACTCGTAATACTGACAAACTGCTTATTCACGTTTCAGGTGCTTGGTGAAACAGAAGAGAAATTGTTAAAGGCAGCACAAGAGGTTAATCAGCTTAGGGTAGAAGAAAGCACTCTTAGGCAGGAAAATCTTCAACTTAGGGTGAGTGTCAACGTTACACAAGCATATTTCAGCAATATATATTGCGTACTTGCGAGCAAGGAGAAAACTTTTATCTTTACCTTTACCTGACTTTAATTATTCAACCTGCAATTCGCCAAATCTCCTGAAATATTTCGACTGAAGACACATGAAATCGCCGATTTTCAATTTCCATTCATCTTCGTATTGTCGAAAACCGATCAACAACAAATTTGTTAAGGTGGCGATGCGCGTCTGTCCGCAGGAAGATTTAATGAAGTGGCGAAACGTGGCACTGGGTAACGACGGTAACCTTGCAGCAGCTAGAGGTCTAACCTCGCACAGCAATAGCCAGTTATCTCCGACATCAACTAGTGTCCTCATCGCCATCGCCATGGTTATAGTCGGCTACTTGCTGGGAAAACTAATCTGAACAGCCTTCATCTTATTGTATACCTCAGTGTATCCCCACCGTCCCCGTGTGTTTTTTTGGCCTGTCCTCTGCCGTCACATGCCATCGTTCGATCGCAGACACAGACTCCAGACATTGCGTTACTCGAATGTTCATAATAAACGCTATAAACACGAACGGTAGTGGTCTACATTAATAGAGCTGCTCGTTACGGGTGTGTGTGCTTACAAGAGATCCGATAAGGGGCTTGATTTGAAGAAAAAAAGAAAAAGAAAAAAAACAAGAGAAAAGAGTTGCTCATTTATGTTATGTTTAAAGGAAAAAAGAAATGTCCAGCGGCACACCGGTAGAAAGTCGATTCAAAAGTACTAGGCGGTCGCTCGGTCATTACTCTTGCGTTCTCTTGCGTTCGTTCGCATAATTACATTTTCGTTTCCGCGCTTCCCACACAAGGTTTTCGCTTACGATTTTCAATTACCGACTGTAGCTTGCGCCTATTATTCTCGCGACGAAGAGAAAACAAATCGTTATTGGGAGAGTGTTCTGTCGCAATGATTGTATCGCGCACATTATAATTTTTTCGAACCTGTACAACAATCATTCGAAATAAATCTCGCGCTGTGTTACTGAATGCAAAAGATCACACACGTACGAGTCAGGGAATTATCGCATCACATTGGATAGCATCTTCCTCCACACGATATTATCCGAACGTTATAATAACATTGTACGAGCGGAAAGCGGGATCAGTGTCCGACTTGCCAATGCGATGCGACCGGACCTGAGCGCACAGTTGCCTACATTCGTTCGATTCGCGCGCGCTTCTCCGGTGCAGCCGCGTTGCTCCTCCGGGCGCTGTTCCCGATCGTTTCCCGTTATTATACGTCGCGACGTTGAGATGCGAAGTGCGTTCGCGGCGGCGAGTAACGATTTGAATGCATTTGTAAGTGTAGTTTACGTAGGTTACATTATACATTTGTTGCAAGAGAAAATATATACATTGTATGTTGTGCAGCTGTAAATGTATCAGTGTATGTGTGTGTGTGTGTGTGTGTGTGTGTGTGCGCGCGCTCGCTCGCGCATGTGTGTTTGTGAAGGGAGGAAACGATATAACACCGATGCATTTACAAGTACATTTATCCATAATCGTTAGTCGCTGTTCGCAAGCATGGCTCGCTCTCAACGCCGTCAACATACATACTATGTCCATCTGTGTGTGTGTGAAAAAATGTGTTAAATAACTTGTAACATCACATATAGTCCGGGGATCCGGGGGGGGGAAGGGGGTTGTTAGAGGCGGTGGCTGGTCGAAGAGTAGTGGTTTACGATCCAACAAATCGGTTGTGCTGGTCGCATAAACGCCAGCGTTGATATATTAAATGAGAAACCGTTAAAGCATTGAACTTACGTCTGACGCTTCAGTGTACTTTTTATTTCTTTATGTTTGTCTTACAAAAAGTAACGAATAAAGATGTATCTCGGATATCACATGGCGAAGATGGTTTTGAATTTCGCACCTTATATCTGCCGAACTTCGTCGGTCTCGTTCGAAACTAACTCGTTGGCATGATCTCTCTCTCTCTCTCTCTTTCTCTCTCTCTCTCTCTCTCTCTTTCACATGGACATGGTATATTGTTTCGAAGAAGGGGAGGGGGAGGAGGAGAAGTCCGTGAGCGACGTCGGGTTCCGGTCAGGGTTCAGTGACTACGTGCTTCCGGCCGCGGGGCGGACCGGTGGTGGACAGTTAAAAAGTACCGTCGAGCACGTATAATACTTATATCACACAGGTGTAGAAATATTTATATAACTGTGCCTTAGAACTAGAGGCAATAGCGTTAATACTGTTTCAAGACCTTTTACCGGCTTCCTATATCTCTAGCTCCGAAACTTTTTTTACTATACACCTCGCTACGGTCCTTCGGTAAATCATTCTATAATGAACTACGAAACCGAATTCTCTCTTCGTGTCTCGCGGCTGTAATATAGCAGAATATTGTTTCACATATAACACACACACATACACATACTGTTAAATTGTAAGTAGACGCGTGTGAGACGCGGCTCAGTAGTAGCGCGGAAGAATCTAGCGTTTCTTTCGATCGACTGTGTGTACTTTATAATCGGTGTGAACTCTTCCGTCGTCGCTGTACGAGTATCTGATTCGGTGTGACGGAGCTCTAAAAGTGCTGATAGTATTATTTTTACAAGTACTAACATTCCTCTAACTTTCGGGCGTGCGGTGAAAGAGAGAAAGAGAGAACGGAGAGGATTCAGCGACTCCTACAGCGAAAGGACGACCTTAGATAAATCGTGTAAGTAATAATCAGATTCCATCTCTCTCTCTCCTTGCGCATATAAATATTTTACGTGTATACGTATCCTTATTAATTATAAAGTTTACTAAAACTCGAATCTGATCTATGTCGCGTCTTTGTAAAACGGAATATTGTAACATAAATTAAAAAAATATATATATATATGTATATTCTCACACACACACACACATACACATATACACAGATAAGAAGAGTTGTCTCTTATCTCTCGCGCGTTTTATCTGCAACCAGTGACGCTCTCCGTAACTCCGTAGGGAAAAGGGAAAAAAGCGAGGGATACGATTACGATGCAGAGAGACGAGATAGCGATACAGTTCTCATCTAGACATTTCTCGAGCACTACGTTAGATCTCATCGCAAGTACGAAGAATTTGTTGTATATGACTTATATAAGATTGTTACAATACGATTACACACGTATGATTACCGAGTTTTGCGGTTTCGCTTCATGCGTGACTACACCGTCACGTGCGACTAATTCATTAACAGCGGTATTTTTTCCGTTAACACTCGTGTTTGAATAAAAGTATTCTATTAAACAGTGTACCACCATGTGTATACATATATATATATATATGTATATATATTTATATATCAACTCCAGATGCTTCGATATAGTAATTATTGTATGCGCGCGCGTGCGTGTGCGTGTGTGTGTGTGTGTGTGTGTGTGTGTGTGTGTGTGTGTATCTCTGTATATTGTGTACAGCCTCTTCCCCGCTACTCACGATTGTACTTGCGGCCGATTTACCTCTCGAGATGTAATCATCCCGACTTAACGCTTGAAACTAAATCCTTAAAATAGCATCGCCACGAGAGACGCGTCATTACCCCGAACTGATTTGCCGAAGTATGAGAGCAAGAAAAGCTCGCAGAGTTGCGAGCAACGATCCGGCCAAGTTTGAGCGTCTTTCCGACGGAAATCTGCAACAAGATGTGAGGTCCATAGCGCACTCAAAGTCACAAGCGCTAAGCAAACTGACCAACCGCAGTCGTCGACCATCCTCGCACCACAAGTGGCATAATCGACTGTGACCGGTCGGTGTGCTTAGATTCTGACTCTATGTCTGACCCCCATACACTCCCATACTGACTGGTGCACCTCCCCGACTCAGCGACCAGTCGAGTGTAACACCCCGTTCGAATCCCGAATATTAGATCAATAGATCGGTATCGCGGTAAAACATTGCTTCCTGCGAGTATCAATGGGCGACGGGTGGCGAGAGCGACCTAGGCGAGCCGGCGATCGAGAAAATTCGCGTGTGAAATCGAGAACGAGCAGGAGCAGGAGGGAGAGGCAGGCAAACGGGCGGGGGTGGCTCGCGCGCGCGTGACGCAGCGGGGAATTTTGCGCGAGAGAGAGAGATTCGCGGCCAGCCCCATGACGCGCGAGACAGTTTCCGAAAAAGGGGCAGCGTCCCCCGGAAAGTGCCCGCGTAGGTGGATTCCGAAGTGGAGTAGGTCAACTCATAACCAACCGGACTGCGATCCCCACACTCTCTCTCTCTCTCTCTCTCTCTCTCTCTCTCAGTTTCACCTTCCCTTCCTCCCTCTGCCCCGTACGCGTCTATATTTTCGGTCGCATCGCGGAAGGTCGGGATCCACCCCCCCTCCCCCCGTTGCGGTAAAAGAACGTTAAAATATAAAGCCGCGCCAAATGCAGGACGCGATCGCGCAATAATAATCCCCGTTTAGAGCGCTAGAGGGGACGAGCGAGCGCGAGCGCGGGCGGACCTTTCGACGGGTTTTTTCTCCTTGAACTGTCGTCGCCGCCGCGGGCGCGCATCGAACGACGATTTCCCGTTCGTTACTTATCGTCATTACTTGCCGGCTATTGATTCGACTTACGGTTAAACGCTCCGCTTAACGCTTCGCGTTAAAAATTTCATACTCGGCAGCGCTGTGCTGGTTGTGCGCGCCGCGCGGCCGCCTGCTTAACGTTCTCGCCGCGACGGCGTGTACGTTTCTCTTTACCCCGTTTGCGATCGAATTTCTCTTCTCTCTCTCACTCTCTCTCTCTCTCTCTCTCTCTCTTCTCGTCGGAGAAACGGCGGTACGGCAAAATGCTACGGCGATCGGCTTCCGAGTGTGCGGCTTTAAAGCGCCCGCTGCATTCCGCGTAATTAAGAAATCAAGAGACAACGGTGTTTCTTGCTCGTAAACCGGGGAATCCCGGCGTTTACCGTGCCCGAGGACTCTAGGATCGTCCTTCAGGCTTCTCTGTTCTCTTACGCTCAACTGGCGCACACTTTCGTCAAACTTGAAAACAGACGAGTATAGACTCATATAGTCGAGACTCTTCGCAGAAGAGAGAGAGCGAGAGAGAGAGCGAGAGAGAGAGAGAGAGAGAGAGGAAGGGAGAGAAGTACAGCGAAAAAGAACAGACTAATTCGTCGAAAACGACCGTTCCCGGCAACGTGTCGAACTTCGCGCTCGAGAGTGCGTTCACTGCGCTCGGGGGTGGAAATCAGGCGCGTCGATGCTGCTCCGCTTTAACGAGAGGGTACTCCTCTCGCGACGCGATCTATTCCGCCGCTGTTCGGCAGCTAAAGGGGTTGAAGTCAAGCGCGGGCGAAAGCGCGCGTTCCTCAGCAACGGAGGAACTCAGCGAGCGCATCAGCGACGCAGCCGATCAGTCCTCATCATGATCCCGAAACGAAGCTGACGGCATCAGCAGACTTCACACCGATGCGACGCGTCGTCGGTTCTCCCACGACGCATGACCCCGGGTACGGGTCGAGTGACCGATGACGCTCGCACCGAGAGACGTTCAACTGCGAACTAAAGTCGGACACGCGATTTCCTCGGTCACGCCGTACGGATAAATCGGGAATACGGGTAGAGAGAGAGAGAGAGAGAGAGAGAGAGAGAGAGAGAGAGAGAGAGAGAGAGAGAGAGAGAGAGAGAGAGAGAACGAGAGAGAGGGTGGCGTGGCGGCGGCAGCGACGTTGGAAACGACGGCGGAGGTGGTGGTGGTGGTGGCAGTGGTGGAGGCGGTGGAGGTGGCGGAGCCACGACGGATGCAGCGCAGAGCAGCCTGATCAGGGTGGCGGCGGCAGTAGCGGCTGGCTATTGATTTCAAGGGCTTCCTTAGCCCCCCGCCTTGCCGCTGAGTGCCCGACGGCTCCAGGTCAGCCCGAAGGGCTCGCGGTGCCCGCGACTAAACGCGTTCGTCTCTCGCGTCCGGCTAGGCCGCGGATCGCCGGAGGTGGGGAAAGTTGTCGCGTCGTTGGATAGCGGAAAAGTCGGGAGAGTCGCGCGCGCTTTCGTCGGCGAGGCTGGAACCTGCCGTCGCTGGAGCCGAGCGAGAGCGAGAGCGAGAAAGAGAGAGAGAGAGAGAGAGAGAGAGAGAGAGCGGTGAGGCGCTTCCGGTCGCGCGCGACAATTTTCCGCTCGCGACTCGCCGCGCCGCGCTGGTGGAGTCGCTCCGTCCGCCGGAGCAGCCGGATATATCGCGTCACTCGACCGACGACGACGACGCGGGACTCGCGCTTGCAGCGAGGATGCTGCCGGACGGACGATCCGGCCTCGTCGAGTAAGCGGCACTATCGCGCGCGCGGGTGCGGCAACGCTCGCGGGCCGCGGAAGGGCTAAGGTCGCGAGAGGGGCGCGCCCGTCCGCCCGCCGCCCCGACGGGATCCGGTAGCCACCCCCGCACGCGCTACGGCACTGCGCGAGTCGGGCCGAGGCACAGACGCGGATCGCGGGGTGAGCCGTCGCTTGCCATACGTCGAACTGGGTGCCCCGCGTTGGGGCGTCTCCTGGCATCAGCGGGCATCGGTGTCGTGCAGTCGATCGGGGGACCACCAGCATCTTCTCCGAGTCCCCGTGCGAGTACTGTCTCTGTGAGACGGAGACGGAGACAGAGGGAGAGAGAGAGAGAGAGAGAGAGAGAGGGAGGGAGGAAGATAGATAGATAGAGAGAGAGAGAGAGAGAGAGAGAGAGAGAGAGAGAGAGAGAGAAAGAGAGCGAGAGAAAGGGAGAGACAGAGAGAGAGAGAGAGAAAGAGAGAGAGAGAGAGAGAAAGAGATAGATAGACAGAGCGGCGTGAGTGCGTGCGTCCTGTGCGTCCATTCGTTCGTCCGTTCGTCCGTTCGTTCGTACGTCTCTTTTCCTTTTTTTTTCCTTTCGCGCCGCCCGTGTGGTCGCACGAGTGGTCGGGCGCCAGCAGCACGCGAAAAACGGGGCGCACGCCAGGGGCGCGACGACGATGACACTGCGACGATGTCACTCGTGGTAGCGCGAGCACAGTGGTGCCATAGCGTCGTCGTCGTGCGGGACAGCAGTGCGGGCGTCGGCGTCGTCGTCGTCGGGTGTGCGCGCGATCGGACCAGCGAGGAGATGGTGTCGGGCCCGGGTCGTACGGAGGAGGGAAGTGACTACCAGCGCACGTCATCAGTACACGCTGAAGCAAACGTTAACGTCGCTGCTCGAGGTGCTGCTGCTGCTACTGCCGCTGCTATCATCGCCACCACCGACGCCGCCACCGCCACCGCCACCGCCACCGCCATCGCCACCGCCACCGCCACCGTCGCCGCCGTCGTTGCCACCAGCGCTGCTGCCACCGTCGCGTCCTCCGCGACGTCCAGCGTCGTCGACGTCGTCGTAACCGCTGCCACCGCTGTTACCGTTGCCGTTGCCGCTGTCACCGTTGCCACCGTCGCTGCCGCCGCCGCCGCCACCGCCGTCGCCGCCGTCGTCGTCGTCGTCGCCGTCGTCGTCGTCGTCGTCGTCGTCGTCGCCGCCGCCGCCGCCTCCAAGCCCGTCGTGGGTGCTGTCGTCAGTCCAGCCACTGCCACTACTGCCGTTTTCGACGCGAGTACGACCGTCATCCGCGCTGCCAACGAGGCTTCCATCGCGACGGTCTAACCCGTGAGGGTGAGTGATCATCATCATCATCATCATCATCATCATCATCATCATAATCATCATCTTCATCATCTTCTTCTACTTCTTCTTCTACATCATCATTCGCCCGATCTCGCTCCCTCGCTCGTGCAGTGTTCCTCTTCGAAGTCCGGCGACCATCGTCAGCCATCGCGAGCGAGTCTTGCCGCGGGTGAATATCAAAGGGGCGCTTCTCTCGTGTCTCGTTCTCATCGACGACAACGAGAACAGAGTAGCTGCACCTCGACGGGAGTGCGGGGAACCGGAGAAAAACCGTCGAGTAACATAGAGAATGGCGTGTAGGGCGAGGAAAAAGCGAGGCCGAGCGGACGAGGAGGTGGAGGACGAAGAGGAGCGAGGTGGAGGGTTGCGAGACCGCGAAGGTGGAATTTCTCCGCTCTCGTCTTCTCGCGCTCGTTCGCTCGCTCGCCCGCTCGTTTGTCTCTCCTCTTTCTTCTCCTGATGTTTCTGCTGTTTTTTTGCCTTCCTGTTCTCTCTCTCTCTCTCTCTCTCTCTCTCTCTATCTCTATGCCTATCCCTTGCTCGCTCGCTCGCTCGCTCGCTCGACCCAGCTCGCTCGCGTTATACGATCGCTGTGCCCCGGCGGCGAGTCGCCTCCACATAACTTTCGTCAATCGATAATACAAGACGTCCGCAACGTCGTGCGGCGCTCGCAAGATCGGCCTAGGGACGAGACTCGTGTCGTGTTGCCGCGACGAAACGCGAGCGATCACGCCAGTCCTCAGCGACGGGGAAGCGCGCAAGGCTGCTCTCCCCGAAGCAGTCTCGGAGCGTTCGAGTCGACTCGAATGAGCGAGCGAGCGAGCGAGCATGAGCGCACCTTCCGTCTCTCCCGCATACACACCACGACCCCTTGCACTTTCCTCCCCTGGTCAGTGCTGCCTTTTCTCCCCGTGCTCGACGGAAATAGCCTCGCGGCTCGTCCTCGAGGACTCGCCGCGCGGCGGTTTGTTCTACTTCGCGCTACATCGGCCTCTCGTCCTCGGTTTCCGAGGAGCTGCCGAAGACTTCAAACGGTCAAGCGTCGCTTGACACTTTCTCATTGGCTGGCGCATACAGGACGTGACAGTCCGCTCAGCTGGAATGTTTGACTGTTGCGAGACTACGTCACAGGGCGCGCGAGGACCCGCATCGTCGTCGAAGGAATCGCACGGGGTGAATTCGCCCGGGGATCGATCTCCTCGATTGTTATTCGCTGCGTGTCGCGTCCGAGCCGTCCGCGGAGCGGGCCGGGGGAAGGGGGGAAATGAAGGGGGCGAGTTTCGCCGGCGTCTCGCGATCCTCCGCGGTATTCTCCGCGGGACGAATGTTGGCGATCGCGTTACCCGGATACGATGCGTTTCAGTGAAAACGGTGCAGCGCGCCGAGAGAGGAGGAACTCCACCCGGCGCGCCGCGCCGCGGCGCGTCGCGTCGCGTCGCGTCGCGTCGCGTCGCGTCGCGTCGCGTCGAGTCGAGTCGAGTCGTGTCGAGTCGCGCCGCGACGCCGAGGCTTCCACGTCGAGGCCTCGCGCTCGAATTCGCGTTCCCGAGTCGCGCGCTCGCGTGACTCTCGCCGATGTTGCCTAATGAGATTCGGGATACGAAGAAATCTCGGAATGCCGTGCGCCCGCGGACCCGCCGTGCTTCCAGGTGCGAGGATCCATTTTTAACCCCTCGCGGATTGGATTCAGCAAACTCCCAACCCCCTCCGCCGCCTGCCCCTGCCTCCCTCCCTGGCCCCAACCCGGATCAATGGTCGTTATCGTGGGTGTTCTTATTCCGCGGCTGGATCTATAGATGTCCCAGAATTGCCGAGGAGCGAATAACACACACACACACACACACACACAACGGCGTCGGGCTCGCGCTCGCCTATGAGCGATCACGGCTCGCGCAACGCTCCAGTCGATTTTGCCCGCGATGAAAAAATCTCGCAGCCCACCCCCTTCACCCCCGCCTCAGCCCCGCCTCAGCCCGATGCCGACGCTCGTTCCACGCGAGTTCGTCAATTTTGGACAGGGTTGCTTTCACCGATCGACCGAGTTCGTGCAAATTGGAATCCCGTTGAAGTAAAGAGGGAAAAGGGGAACACGAAGGGAAGAAAGCACCCTCCGAGATAAATTTCGGGAGCGATCTCGAGCCAATCGCGCGCGCGTTCGAGACACCGCTGCACACGGAGACTAATGGCATTAATGAAGGTCCCAGATCCCCGGCTATCAGGCAGTCTCGCGGAATAATTCATTGTCGAAAGCGCGCTCGTCAATTTTTCAAAGCGACCCGTAAATATTCGACGGCGCGCGCGAGAAGGGGAGAGGCAGAGGGAAAAAGAGAGAGAGAGAGAGAGAGAGAGAGAAAGAGAGAAAGAGAGAGAGAGCAAGAACGTACTTGCGGGGCAAGTACTTTCGGAAGTGTATATTCACTCGCGCGCTTTGAAAAATGCATAACAAACTCCTTGCTTGCTTATCCTCCCGTTGGGGGTTTCTAAAAATTATTAGCTCTCTCAACGAGGGCGCGCGAGTGAAGAACAGAGAAGGAGAAAGAAAACGAGAGAGGGAGAGGGAGAGGGAGAGAGAGAGAGAGAGAGAGAGAGAGAGAGAGAGAGAGAGGGAGAGACAGAGAGACATCACCGACATATCCGCCGGTGCGCTCTTTATTCGCGCTACGTGTCGTCATCATCGTCGTTTCCACGGAGAAGAGCATCCGGGTACCTTCCCCCGGGCCGATGCACGGCCCCGGCTCAGACGCGGGTTCCTCTTCGTGCGTCAGCGCATTTTTCCAGCTGCGTCGCCCGACGCTGACGCGGATAAAATAACATCCGTCAGCGACGCGAGAGCGCGCGAGGTCGACCGCGCGTGATGAATAAACTAATGACGCGGACCGCGTTAATCTCGTTAGTCACGTCGGTCGGGCCGTTCTCGCGACTCCAGACGGGTTACTGAAATACCGTTGCACTCGGGCTTTCGTTCATCAATACAGGATTACACGGTCCGCGTATGTATACGCTATACGCGCACGTGTGTCTCGCTGCATGATGCACGTCGCGAGCGTGTGGGTGTGTTCAGACGTGTGCGACCGTGGCCATGTACGTGTGTGTATTACACGCACGTGTATGCGTGTGTGTGTGTGTGTGTGTGTGTGTACGTGCGTTTGTGCGTTCCGAGCGCTGATATATGCAGCCCTTAATGCAGTCGAATATAAGGGAGTAGAGCGACGGCTATGCACACCCCGACGAGCGAGAGGGACCGAGAAAGAGAGAGGGAGGGAGGGAGGGAGGTCCACTGAGACTGTGTACTTTTTCCGATTAGAGGGTAAAATGCATTGTCTTCGCCGAAGACGCGGCGGCACACCGCGCTCGCTCTCTCTCTCTCTCTCTCTCTCTCTCTCTCTCTTCCTGCGTACCTCGCTTCCTGCGTACCTCGCGCTCCTTGCCGCTAGCTACGGCGAAATTATTGTCGCCAAGGCGACGGAGCTAATTAATAGTTATCGCACAGTCTCGTTCCTCGCGGCGCGTAACTCGTGTGCACTCGCGAGCGCCGTCGTTTTTCACAAAAATTGCCTCGGCGCAGCGAACGCGAGCGAAGCCGCCGGCTAATTCTTCGGCCGACTTTTTCCCCGCCCTAATCGAGAACCGCCCGCGGCACTTTGCACTAATCGCGCGCGCGTTGCATGCGCGCTTAATAGATTGTGCATTATTATCGTTATCATAATTATTAAGCGGTCGCCGCGACGGCTGCGATGACGACGCGCGGAGCGCTGATACTCTCGATTGAAACGTCAAGAGAAAGTGACTTTTAAATCGGCCATGTCTGTCCGTTAATGAGCGCTGATCGCAAACGATGAAATGCACCGTGCGACGTTTCCCCTTTCCCCTCAGTGCGAGGTGAGTCCGCGCGAGTCGGAGGGTGCATTTAGGATCGGACGCGTCGCGCGGGGGGGAGGGGGGCGGGAGAGGAGCGCGTAAGTAGAACGAGAAGATGCAAAATTTGCGGATCGCCGCGGGAATAAAAAGTTCAGGACCCGGGGGATGCGCGGGGATGATCGAGTGAGAGTAAGCGGAGGAGCAAGTAGGTCGCGCGCATACGTTCGTTAGACGCATGCGACGTCTTTCCGCGGCGAACTTTGCGAGTTCGCGCGGCGAACTTTTGGCCGCGCCGAGCCGAGAGATGCATCGCGAGTGAAGGCTCTCCGCAGGAGAGGCGGGCCTCTCGCGTCTGGAGATCATTCTTTCGCGTTACATAAACGCGGGACAGTCGCGTCGTAAGAGAGCGCGATCTTCTTTGAGTCGTAATTCTTTGCGTTCGGCGAGTTCGCGCGACGGGAATTCTGTTTGCACACTCGGCTTCGGTACAGACTCCTTTTCGGAACATCCTCCTTTTCCCTCGATGCGACTCGGAATGCAATCGATGGTCGAATGAAAGGAGGCCTGGGGGAGGGAGACTTAAGTTGCGGGAAAATTAATCGAAAACAAATTCTCTCTCGTCGGCTATGCTCCGAAATTCTGCACTAGGAAAGAAGATTTAGTATCTCGAACAAAACTGTTTGGTTGAGACATTTTTTTTAGCAACAATAGCAACCAAATATCTTGTTTTACGTAACAAAATATTTAGTTGCCTCAACTAAATATATTTCTCTGCTTTGTTCTCTGGACCAGACGATTTTGTTCGTAGACTTCACATGTGAAAATTTTGCATTTAGTTATTTTATCCGTAAAAATTACATAATAACGAAATATTATTTTACATAAACTAAAGTAATGCCCAATGGATACTATTTTGTCTTTCTGTGTATTAAAATTTAGATTTTATATATTAAGAAAAAATTATAGTATTTTTAACAAAATTCACATAGTTAAAGCTTTTTGATTGCTATAACAAAAGTATTACGTTATACGAACAAACCGTAATCAAACAAGATATTTGTTTACAGGAATTAGACAGTTTTGTTGGGCATATTTTAACCAAATTATTTTGTTGTTACAACAAAATTTTGGTTCACGCGACAATACATTTTTCCTAGTGTGTGTCGAACAAAGGTTTTCAAGCGAGTATTCAAGTATTGAAAGCGAGTGTACACACACACACACACACACACACATGTGAATTTAACGACAATGTTACTGGTCAAGGTCTAAAGATCACATTCCTTACAAGTGCTTCACATATTTATCGGCCATATTTATCACGCGGAGATAAGAAAAGAATCGTGAGTTTTCCGAGAACGAATATAAATCGCCGCACTTCAATCGTCATCGTAGACTTTCATGTCGCACAAGATGCGAGTAACTTTTTCCACAAATTTAGCGTTACGTCGATGTAACAAAAAGCTTGCATCGCTGTACGATGAATTAAAGCGGTAATTGAAATTAAAACGGTAATTGAAAAAAAGTCATCCATTGTGCGGCGGAACGACAATCGTGAGAGCGTCTGTCTATCCGGGTGATTTCACGCGCCGCGCAAATGCGGAAAGCGTTCTCATGCGAGCGCAATTCTGATTCTTCGAGCGTTTCCCCGCCAAGTAGAAAATCCTTCCGCGAATTATCCGCGTTCCACCAGCGGAATGATTTCTTCTGAAGAATAATCTACTCGCGCAGAACGGCACAAGTGTCGCTCGCGTAGCACGTGAGAAAGCATACCTCGTGTCTCCGGACAACACCCGAAGACACACTCCCTGTATAAAAACACACGCGGCAGCTTTTGTACGCTATTTTCCGCGCCTATCCGTTAGCCTTGCGCATTGTTGTTGCGCGCCGCAGACGCGTTCTCGCGTCGGTCATCTTCACGGCCGGCAGTTATTGGCTGTCGAAGCCTCGTCGAGAGGCGTCCGATTGCACGTGAAGACGGTAAAAGTAACTTCCATTTTTATGGAGCGCTCGCCGTATCCGATGCGGACGCATTAACACTCGTGACATTTACGTGCTACGCTCGGAATGAGGTTCCTTAAGGTCATTATGGTATAAGCGGCTATGTGTGTGTGTGTGTGTGTGCTGTGATCTGAGTTGTACATCTATCAGACGGAGCGTGAGCAAAGAGCTCTCTCTCTCTCTCTCTCTCTCTCTCTCTCTCTCTCTCTCTCTCTCTCTCTCTCTCTCTTTACTTTGAACCGCCATTAGAAGGCTTTGTTCGTGCGCAGAACGCACGCACTGCAACGAACGGTACTTCACAAACATGATCTTTCGTCTCCTCCTCGAAATAAAAGCGAATGAGAGGACCGCAAAGTCGAATTGTGCGATTGAAAATGCACGAAAGTCCCCCCCCTCCTCACTCTCTCTCTCTCTCTCTCTCTCTCTCTCTCTCTCTCTCTCTCGCTCCCTCCTTCTCTCTTTTTTTGCTCCTCGCTTGGATTTAATTTCCAGATTGTCCTCAGACAAGCCGCGCTCCATTTCTCTGCTTGATCTCGCGATGGGCAAATTTCATCTCGACCTAATTTTCATTTCAGACTCATTTCTGCCGAGATGCCTCGCCGAGATATCCGAGTGTAAATTTTTAGGGTTTGCCGATCGACGGGCTGCGCTTTCGGCACTACCTGCTTCCAGCGAGCAGCTGCGAACAAATACCCTCGAGCGACGTTACGCGCCGTCTCTGATCTGTTTTTGCGCAAACACAACAGGAAAGCTGAGTCTCTCGACTCGTTTTATATTTCGTGTTGCGACATTAGTGTGATCGCTGAAGCCCGACGCGCCGCGCGCCGTGGAGAGCGTCGTAGAGGCAGGTTGCTCGCTCGCCTGGATATCCGCACTCGAGAACACACTCGAGGTAACAACCGGACAAAGTTACGCGGTAATATCGCCTGAGCAAAGTCGATAGCCGGAGAGAATAGGGGACGTGAGAAATCAACATTACGTGTGCATTAACGCCGCCCTTGCGCACATTACACGCAGACCGCTCATAAAACACGCGACGAAATTTCCGCGCGGCACATCGGGAGGATCGGGAGGAGGAGGGAGCCGCGCGGAGGGAGAAGAATGCTTTATTCAACGAGCTCTAGAGTTGCATTCAAAATTCATTCCGCTTCGCGCGCCCTCCCTCTCTCTCTCTCTCTCTCTCTCTCTCTCTCTCTCTCTCTCTCTCTCTCTCTCTCTCTCTCTCTCTCTCATCCTCGGCCCCTCACGATTCGGATTGTAATTTCGCGTGAAATTTTAAATCGATGGCGCGTATTCCGTTTGCATTTTCGCGTTTTCTCGCCCGACGACGATATCGACTGCCGCCGCCCGCCGCCACTGCTCGCTTCGAACGATCCGATGAAGATCTCGGAAATGTAGTTGGGCAACAACTGCGCTCCGGGGACGTAGCCGGGCTTAATTTCGTCGGAGGGAGAGAGGGAGGAATTTCCCAATGAGAGGAGGCCGCCGGCCACGGGATGAAACCAAGAATTTTTACGGACCAGGCGGGAGCGTGGCGCCGCGCGAGCTCGGGAGCTTTTAGAGGCGTCTTCGTCGAAAAACGAGCGAGCCGCAGGTATAAAAGAACGACGACGAGCGCCGTCCATTCGTCCTCCTCCTCCTCCTCCTCCTCCTCCTTCCCGCTCCGACCCTTAGCTTTCGGCTTTTCCTCTTTTTTTCTATTACTGCCGGATTCCTCGGTCTTTGGCGGAGTCAGTCGGTTTCCTGCGGCTCGATTCGTCGGGTCGCGCCCGCACGCGCTCTGACTTGCGATTTCGTTTCGTTCAACTCGTTATTCCGCTCCGGTTCACCTGTTGTTCACAGCCAAGTGATCAATTAATTCGCACGCACACGCGATCTCGCGGCGCTTACCATGGATTTTCGCTCCTCGGCGAATTAGCCAATTCCGCGCTGCGGCATCCCGGCAGCCGGACCGAGCGGCGCCGGCGGTGGACGATTCGTCCCAGTGTGAGTAAAATTTCATCCAGCCATTTTGAATGTATTGTTCGCGATTTCCTATTTCTCGTGTTTTTCCGTAGCCCACGCGCGAGAGAGTTCAGCCTCTTCTCGGGGATACTGATACGTGTTGGCGCATATTTTGCGCTGTGTACGTTTTGATATGTTGAATCTCTCTCTCTCTCTCTCTCTCTCTCTCTCTCTCTTCATACAAACACTGCCGGCGACACACGCAACGCGAGCGTGAATAAATATTCACCAGAGAATTCCGCAACAAGAGAGACCGTATCGAGAGAGCGATCGACAGCGTGACGCGGCGCATTTATGCCGCCGTCGGAAAATTAAAAATCGGTTTCCCCCGGCCTTGATCAATTCATCTCTCAAGTAGCCAAGTCGCTCGAACATGAATAAAGGAGAGGCTGCGCCGTCTGTTCACGTGAAATCGATCTGCCGCTTCTACATCGAACTGAGCCGCGCTCAAACGCGACGTAGAAACGCGAGGGGTCAACACACCGTGGAAATTTGATTGCGAGTTTCGCGAACACCCGGTACACAGGCGGCGCGATTTATTCGCGTCGAATGCAACTGCGAAATACCGCGGAAAGCCGAGGCAGAGAGGGAGACAGGAAAAGAGACGGAAAACGGGAGAGTGACTGTTACGAGAGCGAGTGAGAGAGAGAGAGAGAGAGAGAGAGAGAGAGAGAGAGAGAGAGAGAGAGAGAGAGAGAGAGAGAGAGAGAGAGAGAGGGGGGGGGACCAGGTAGAGGCCCAACTCGCTGCGCACGAACCTTGACGGCAAAGCGAATGACGGCTGGAGGAGGAGAGAGGGGGAGGACGCGAGACGAGTCGCGCTTACTAGTCGAACGAAGATAAAAGCAAAGCGATCAGACACGCGACGCGGTGGTAGGAGGAGAAGCGAGAGAAAGAGAGACAGAGAGAGAGAGAGAGAGAGAGAGAGAGAGAGAGAGAGAGAGAGAGAGAGAGAGAGAGAGAGAGAGAGAGAGAGAGAGATCGAGGAAGGGACGGAGAGGGAGAGAGAATGAAAGAGAAACTCGATGAATTTCAGTTCAGTCAGGCTCGCGTCGACCAACGACAACGAGCTTTTCACTTTACGCGGATTCGCACGCGAACGCGTCGTCCGTTTGACGTGCCCCGTGTGCACCTGCATCGTCCCTGCCACGTGCATATGTGAGTGTGTGTGTGTGTGTGTACGCGAGCACGCGCGCGCGCGCGTGTGTGTGTGTGTGTGTGTGTGTGAGAGAAGTGCATCATATACCGTTCGAGAAGTGCAGCACGGCGATACCGCTGACGCTCGGCGTTACGTTCGGAATTTAAACAGATGGCGAGTTCGCTACGACAGGTGAGAATTCGCAGCCTGTAAATCACCCGAAAGAGAAGTCCGCTGCGCGCGCGCTCGCGAGCGCGTCGGCTCGTCCGGCTCGTCAATGTTGACGAACCGGTCCTCCACGCGCTACATCACGAGGCTGCTCGGGCTTTCACTTTAGAAAAGTAGATCTCTCAGTGACGTTAAGTGGCGCGCTTATTTATTTATTTCTTTGTTTCACGGGTAATCTCGCTAGTATAATTGTTTACATGGTTATACGACTGCAGAGAGGACCTCGCGCAGACGCAGCGGCAGCAGCAGAGTGCGAGCCAGTCTGACGCAGGGGGTGGGGCGGGGAGGGGAAGAGGGAAAATATAGTGCTCGAGCAAGTGCTCTCCTGTATAAACGAAAGTCGAATATATACGGCTGGATTGCTTGTCATTTTGCGATTCTATTCTATTCTTCTCCTCCCGAGGAGCGCGAGTCCCTACCATGCGCGCGCGGTACGAACGTTGACGATTTCGAGCTGCTTAACAATGCCGCTGGAAGAAGGACGTTTCGCTCTCACACACGTGTGCGCTCATCTTTACAGGAGCGCGCGACAGCGATATTTCGGGATGGGCCGTGCGAGCGGCGCGCTTTCGGACGATCGCATCGACAAGGACTAATTGCACACGAATCGGATTCTTATCGGCAAATTAACGCTCGTATTAACGCATGTATTGATAACGGCCTCTCTCTCTCTCTCTCTCTCTACGGCTGATGTGCGCGATAACGACACACGATGACGGAGCACTGGCGTACATTATCTCTCCCCATGAGATGACTTTTTCGACTTCGTGATGCCGCGTTATCGCGGCAATTACATCGGCCGCCGGCTAATAGCACCTCCAGGAAAGGAGAGCGATCAATCGCGTGAGCGATGACTTTGCGCGACTCCGCTCGGCCGGCCTCGGCTTGTTTCCCGTAAAACCGCGCGATCGCGCGCGTCCAGCGTCGGGGAGCCTCTTTGTAAGCTTTAATCGCTGGCTCAATGATACGAAGCTTTATCGCGGTGAGAGAGCGGCACAACACCGGATGCGCAGCGTCACTCGCGAAGACAACGCGCGCCTCCCGCAGCCGGATGGAATACGGTAAGAACGCCGCGCAGCCTTTCCGTGGGCCGAGCGTCGCGCGCTTCCATATTCTTCCATATTCTTAAGGAATACATGTCTTCCACACATGCCGCGTGAATGTTCGGTTTATTGATGGCCGCGTTAAAGCGCGTTAAACCGGCGATCAAGACCGGTGCGAATATTCATAACGGCGACGAGAGATCCCGCCGAAGCGAACTCGCCGGAGAGAGGCCAGACGTGTCGTCGGCGGAGAGCCAGCGATAAGACCGTATCGGAAATCGCATTCCTGCTCTGTAATTGCGCGACCGCGTCGGATGACAAACGCCGAGCGCTTCCGGCGCGAGCCGAAAGTCAACCCCGCTCGGAGCATCGACGCGAAGGTGTCTCAACAGAGGGGAGGTTTGATTAGTGGTTAGGGGAGACTTGGGCGTTTTCCGCCGCGGAAATGCTTTATACCCGAGTAGAGAATTATTAATGGGGGGGGGGCTCTAGTAAGGGCCTGATTATTTTTCCCTAACATTATCGGGTTCTAGTAAGGATAGAAAGACAAGAGCTCTGGAAAGATGTGTAACAAATGATTTAACGGGTCCTTATAAGGCAATATTATGAGGGCCTTATAAGGTATTATAATATCAACAGAGACTTATAAAGCGATATTAATAGGGCTTTATAAGGAAATATTAATAGGGGTTTTATAAGGCAAGAGGGCTTCATAGGGTGATACTAAGATACGGAGTTAAAATCCATTCTAAGTTTGAGTGAGACATTCACTCTTGCAATTGCGAGTCGAAATATTTTTATTATTGCTTGAATAAAAATATCCGTTCTCTTCATTTCCAAGAAATTTAGATTGTAATTTCCTTATTTTTTTATAACCTTGTTAGTATACAATAAGAATCTTTTGCTTCAAAATATAGTATTCTTTACACATAAAAATCCGGCTACTATTTTCATTAAAGTTTGTTATATTTCAAAACGAAGGCGATATTAGAAAAATCCTTGGAAGAGACTAATATGGCAACTAATGAAACTAATAAAATTTATTTTTAATTGCGGTATATGTTAGTTAACAAGTAACTAATAAAGCGTAGATAAGCCTTGAGAGAGTAACATTTATTATTATTCCAATGGTACCAATTATTCCAATTATAAGGATGCTGTTCGTTATAAGAGAGGTATAACCATACACACAGTTGCAAAATATAAAAATGCGAGACCAAAACGACATCACAGTCGGTAAAGAAAACATAGATAAACAAAGACTGTACTTAGAGGTATGCAAAGAGGGCGCGAATCGCAAAACACATCAATGCAAATAATACCAATACCAATACTAACAGTATAATTGAGAAATCTTTAAAAGAAGCAGATTGAGCATATCTACTAAAACAATACTAAACTGACAATTGACTAAAATGACAATTTTATTACATGCTTTAAATCTTATTAATTTTTTAGAACAAAACTTGATTTTGTACATCTGAAGCATCCTCTTATTAAAATAATCCTTCTAAAGCCCACATTAGTTTTCCATGTCAAAGCGTTATTTCGTCAAATCTAAGGCATCCCTAAAAATTCTTCTAAGGCCCTTATCAGTTTTCCCTCTATCAAAGCTTTATTTATTAGATCTAAGACATCCTAAATAAATCTTTCTAAAGCCCTTCTCAACTTTCTCTATCAAAGCCTTATCTATTAAATCTAAGGCGTCCCTAAAAAATCCTTCTAAGGCCCTTCTCAGTTTTCCCTATGAAAACCTTATTTCGTAAAGTCTAAGGTATCTCTAAAGGCCCATCTACAATGGCTGCAAGAATAAGATTGTAAGCGTAAGTAGTAAGAAATGGGCCAACCATAATCGATTATTCTTATAATAATCGATTGTGGTTGGTCTATTTCTTACTGTTTACGCTTAGAACCTTATTCTTGCAGCCATTGTAGATGGGCCTTTAAAGATACATCTCGGTGCTTGGTGTGGTAATAATCTCTTTTTAGAGCATCCTACTTTCAACCTTATTGGAGCCTTATTGTCGGATCACAGTCGATTATTACAAAAATAATCGGCTATAATTGGTCAGTTCTTACGGCTTACAGCTTACAACACATATTGTAGACCAGGCCTTATGCTTCATGAGGACGGCCCTAATAATTTTTTGCTCGGGTAGCCACTTGCGTGGCACGTTCGTCATAGTAGCGTCTGTTCGGGAAAATTTGTTTCTTGTTGGGTCTCTCGAGCTTTGGTCTCTTGGGCTGTGAGTTTGTTGCATCTGCTAGTATAACGGATTTAATTGGATGTGTGTGTGTGTATGTATTTTTAGATTTATGATTAAGAGCATCATACCATCAGATATCAGATATTTTTATATCGATGGCTCTGGGAGAGCGTCCGGCTCGGCTTGATGCGATCGTCGACGACTTCTCCAGCTTTTCCGGCTCCAGTCGCTTCGGAAAATACGCGCGAACTGATCGGGACCGCATCCGTTTAACGGGCACGTGCAATTTGCAGTATAATTATTGTGTTCGTTCCTTCCTCCTCCTCCTCCTCCTCCTCGTTGTCGTCCTTCGCGTAAAAGTTTCAGTCACGTTTCACGGAAGAAAGTTTCGCAATGGCCGGGATCGTGCGCTGCGGATATAATCTTCCTGTCTAAAAACCGCCATTCCTGCCGGTTTTTAGATTCCTCCAAAGTTTCGGCGCCCGCTGTTTTCCTTGACATTTAAGCCGAGCTCCGCTCGGCTGTCAGAGCGGCTCGCGGTCGCGACTCCGATTATCGAGCCCGATTCCTTGAATCCGCGTGACGGGTGATGCGCGACGGGACGTCCGCGAAGACGCACGTGTCCAAGTGTGTCGAGCGCGATCCTTTAGTCGAGCACTAAAGCGTCACGCTCCATTCAGAGAGAAGGATATTCAATCCCCAATTATCGCGCAGGGGACGCTAATGGGGAAACGCGCGTTCAGGACGATTATTTTTTCCAAACCAACGATTAATCCAATCGACGATTAATTGGCGGAAAATTGCCGATAACAAATCCCTAATTGATCTTCAATTAATAATCCGCGGCCTGAAAATACAATGGGAACGTTGATAATGCGTACGTCGGCAAAATCGAGCAATTAATGTTTGACTAGTAGCAATTTTAAATACAGCTTGGAAAGAGAGAGAGAGAGAGAGCACGAAAGCTTTTTTTCTCTCGCTTGCTTCAGAGACGAGTTATCTTTTATCATTTATCTCGGAAAGCTCAATTAGAGTCAATTAGAGTTCGGTCGAGCAGCATAGAGCGATTAATTAGTTTGGCTGATAACGACGTTAAATACAGCTGGCTCTGCCGGCTGAGTTGATCGTCGATTAGCTTAAGGCCATCACACGCAAATTAACGTAAGCAATAAGACGTAAGCAGTAAAGAAACTGACAATCACAATCAATTATTCTCGTAAGTTTTAAAATGGCGTCCTTAAATTTCGATTGTGATTGGTCGATTTGCTTACTGCTTTTGACCAGAATTTGGGCAAAGAAAGCCAGCACATGTATCACCTTGGTGTGTTTTACGCCTCTTATCAGCTACGGAAAGATCTTCACTTCACAGAGGAGGACGTATTACGCGCCGCGGGTCGACATTTCCTGATATTTGCAAATTACATTGAAAAACACGACGGTTTTGTGAACATAAGATAAACGGTTGCTTCGGGACTCGAGAAAATTTTTCATCTCCAAGTGTCATCTCTCGTCCTCTTGATGAACTCCACAGCCGCGCGCGTGGAAATAAATGACACGTACGAGCAACGTTACTAGTCGCTAGTCGCTAATCGTTGAACAACAGAAACGATAATACCTAATAGCTGTCGATAACATATCATTACGGCACGAGATATTCTGATATCAGACCGCGCATACGTTTGTCGCTTCCAAAAACCGGTACGTGCAGTAAGAAAAACACGGGTCAACGGTGCAAACAGTCCAGGAATACGACGAGTATTTATTTATTTTTTATTTATTTATTTTTTATTTTATTTTATTTTTTATTTATTTATTTTTTATTTTATTTTATTTTTTATTTATTTATTTTTTATTTTATTTTATTTTTTATTTATTTATTTATTTATTTATCTTCGTATCCTATAAAATAATCCGCGTTCTGCAATATTACGTACATCATACTGAGACCTTCTGAGACGGCTGATGAGAAGCTTCCTCAGAGTAACGTTTGTCCTGAAGCAACACTTATCAAGCGGAACTGATCCATGAAATCTATGGAATCAGAAAAATGTGATTGATAGTCATGTCTTGTTATCAGTGTTATTTCGAAATAACTTGCAGATATCAGGAAAATCCAACATCGCCGACTCATCGTAGCGCGTAATACAAGACAAAAGCTTACACATACTTAAGCTTATTTCGCCATAAAACCGTACATAAAATACAAAAGTGTATAGAGTGAAGCATCTAAAGTAGGTCACTTGAATAAATTTAAAAATATGTAAGATAAAGAAATGTTAAATACAGAAGTTGCAGTGTCTTAAGCGACGCATCACATAATAACACTAGTATGACTTTGAACAGCGTTATCAAGCGTTACGGGGAAGTCACGTTGAATTTTTTAAACGGAAACTCCCATCTTTTATTTCATATTACCTTTTTCTATCAATTAATTTGAACAACTTTTGTTTGAAATATTTTTTTATTTACCTAATATTTTTCGAAATATTTAAAGAAAACTTGATAATTTTTTCAATATTTGGCTTACGATGTATCTCGATAACCATTTGTCGGGAGAAAAAGTGTGGGAGGGGCTACTATACTTTTTTTACTTTATTTGGTCTCAAGAACTGTTGTTACAACACTGCCCAAATTTTTGTTAACTTGATGACTTTTTGAAGGATTTTCCTTAAATATCTCAAAAAATATTAGGCAAGTAAAAAATGTTTCAAACCAAAGTTGTTCTCTCTCTCTCTCTCTCTCTCTCTCTCTCTCTCTCTCTCTCTCTCTCTCTCCAAACTGATCGGAAGAGAGAAGAAAAATATGATGAAATAAAAAATGGAGGTTCCCATTTAAAAAATTCATGACCCTCCAGTATGTAGCCAGGGCAACCTTCTTCTGAAATACCCTGTATACACTCTGTGCGTCTCATGGGAGTCGCGCGCCGACAACGCTAATAATTCTCTCCCGTTTGTTGCAGGTCTCCAGTACTCGTCGTCATCGTCTCGCATCGAGTCCAATACAGGCCCAATCGATCGGAGGGAAGGGGCGCCTCTGAAAACACGATTACGTTAGTGCGTCACGTCGTTAGACGCAACGCGGCGGTGGAAATCCCGCGGCGTGGAAATCTCCGTCTCTCTCTCTCTCTCTCATTCACGCGTCTCCGTGCCCGTGACCACAGCCGCCGCGTGTCCCGCGACGACACCCTCTTCCACCGTGTTGTTTCGCCGTCCCCCCTCCCTCCTTCCCTCCCCCCTGCACCCCTTGCCCACCCACGCCCTCGTCCTTTGTGCGTGTCACGGAACGAGCGTCGATAGCCGATAGATCGCGCGGAGCCGGAGAGTCCGTTGTTCCTCCTCCTGGTCGGAGCGAAGCGCGCCGAGGCGAGGCGAGAGCAGGTGCGAGACGAAACGTCGTGGTGTGATATATCATCGCCGGGCACAATGGCTTGCGAATTCTTTAAGGTGAGTCCCGTGTTTCTTCATCTATGATAGATGAAATTACGTTTCGGCCGGGGTGGATCCGCGACGTCCTCGGGCGACGGTATCGATCATTGCGCGCGCGCGCGCGCGCGCGCGTGCGCGCAGCGACGAGACCGGAGGAAGACGACGAGAGCGGAGGAGGCGCGATTTTCGAGAAATCGGAAGGAACCGCCGGCCGTGGGGCCGCGTTGGCGTGGAGGAGAAGAGAGGAAAGGAGGAGGACGCCAGCGCGATGTGTCGGGAAACATTACGCGAAGGGAGGCTCGAGTTTCGAGGAGACGCGAGAGGTGGACCGGCGTGGTCCGTAATTTGTCCTCTTAAAATATGAAGCCTCGTCTAAAGCAGACCTTACAAATTACAGAGCTCCATCACTGTTCGCGACGCAAACTCTCTGCATACGTTACGTACGGTGGTGCGTTGTATCCTCGCTTTTTATCCGTTCGTCCCTTTTATGCGAGGTGAATGGCCCCAATTAGCGGGCGAGTAACCTCGTCGTGAGAATAAATTAATAATGTACGTGTTAAACCAGCTGCAGAGAGTTGACTTGTTGGACTTTTCGGGGACGTTTGTTGGAAAGCTCGCCAACACTTTGGGCTTTTTAATTGTGCATTTTATTTTCCTAATTCGCGGAGAGGGACTTTGTCCGCGATTTCCGCTTTCTCCGAAATAGCAGTCCGAAAGCGCAGATTTGACGAATAAACATTTCGTTGTCAACCGCCAACTTGTAAGATGTGCCGTCGGCGAGAGCTTCGTCGCCTTCGACGACAGCACGCTCGCCATTCCCACGGCATTCCAACAGACACCCGCCATGGCGGACTGTCCAGTTTTATTCGAAGCTTACATAAGCGATGACGTAACAAATTTCGAGTAAGAGCGAACGTACACGTATTTGTAAGACAAATATGAGGCTCGTACCAGCCGACTGATTGAGATGAACGAGCGCGATTGTCACGAATCATTGGCGAAAAAAGAGAAGGAAGAATCGCGTAAATTGCGGTCAATTGCCTCGCGACGCGACTCGTCATTCCTCGGGCGAGCGGCGTAATTCTCAACGTAATCATTTAATTTAATTGTAATCATTATTAAATTCTCGTCAATAATATCATTCAATTTACACTCAATAAATAATCGCTCAAAGGCAGCGCCGTTCACAATTCCCGTGTCCGCGCGTGTCGGTCTCTTCTGCGCGCAGCAGCAGCAGTCAGTTAAGCGGCTCGTCCAAATGACCGGAACGACGAGACTTTAGCCCTACATCCCACGGGCGCAGCAACTTCCTAGGACTAGGTCAGGATCGCAGCTGAGGAACGAGTCGAACACTATACCGTCTCTCAGTTATCCTTAGCGCGTCCTTAGCACGACGTGGTGTCGTGTCGCGTCGGTGAGCGCGGACGGAAAATTCGCCGCGCGAGTTGCGACATTTTGCATGCGCCGTCGCGACGTTGCCCTTCGCGGCTGCTTCTTCTTGTTCTCTTGCACTCGCGCGAAATGGCCGACCATCGACGGGACGCCCTTTGAACGCGCGCTTCCTGGGAACACGACCGCGTAAAGGCTCTTCCATCGGACGTTGGTCGCAATTTCGGTTGCGGTTTGTAGTAAAATGTCGCTGGAAATGGCGAATAGTAGCGACCGTTCCCGGAACAGTCGTCAGAAACACTTTTGCTGATTCGCCTGAAGAGAACGGAAGAGCCTTTCACGGGTCATCCCGACGGGAGAAGAGAGATCAAGCGCGGAAGGTGACGTCGATCGCCATCAACATTGAATCTAACCAAGTCGAGACTCGACGCGTTGCCGCTGCTGTTGCCGCTGCTGCTGCTGCTGCTGCTGCAGCAGCTGCAGCTGCACAAATTGCACCCGCGAGAGTGCCGCACCACCGCACTCGCGATGCACACGACGTTGCTCCGAATTTGGTTTTCGTATCGCCTTGGTCTCGTGTCTCGTTAGCTGGTTAGAGATGAGACATGACGACGCGCGCGCGAGGGTCAGCCGGTGACGGCTGACTCTCCCCTCCCCCCCCCCCCGCCCCCTGTCGACGACGTCACTGTGTGTAGTCGTCACTTAGCCCGTCGTCCCGTTGGACGAGCAGGTCGTCCAACGGGACGGAGGAGGGCAAGGACACGGAAAGATACGAGAGAAAGAGGAGGAAGAAGATCACACACACACACACACACCTCGCGGATCACACAGCTTCGTGTGTCTGTCTGTCCTTGGACGCAGCTTAAACGATGGCCGATTCACGCGGCTTCAAGCCAATAAACCAGTTGTGGCAGAGCGCGACAGTGTCGACGGATCAGGATTCGGAGCGTCTCTACGAGGAGATCCCGGGCCTCTCGGGGTCCCAGGATACGGAGCCGACTGGTGTCGCCGCCGGAGGGGCGCTGGGGGAGGAGGAGGAGGAGGAGGAGGAGGAGGAGGAGGAGGAGGAGGAGGAGGAGGAGGAGGAAGAAGAAGAAGAGGAAGAGGAGGCGGGCGGAGGCAAGGAGAAGGCCGGTGGCAGGGGGAGACTCGACTTCGGGGCTCAGGTCGGAGGTAACGGCTCGGCCTGGTGGCGCAGCGGCAGGCCGGCCAGGGAAGAGGTCGCCGGCGCCGGCGGTACCGGTCGCAGCAGCAGGAGCAGCGCCGGCAGGAGCCGACGGGGGAACGGCGCGGAGTCGCGCGGCGGACCGGCCGAGCGGCCATCGGGCGCGCGTCAGACCGTCATCGGCAGGGTGGAGGAGGAGCAGTATGCCGCGCGCAGGAGCCACGTGGAGCCCGGTACAGGCGCCGTACTGCCGGCTACTGCTGCCGGCCTCAAGCTGACCAGGGGGCGAGCGAGCAGCAGCAGCAGCAACACCGTCGCCCGGTACTTGCACTCGGCCAACACCAACGCCGCGCACTACCACCACCATCACCACGGACTGCACCCGCCGGGCCAGTACCCGCCGGGGGTCAGGACGACCGCTAGGCAGCACCGCCATCATCACCCTGGCCGCGGCTCGTTCAGTAATGAGACGCAGGAAGAGGTACAGGAGGACGATGAAGCCACTCTACGGGAGTTGCTCGTAAGGTACGTTCTCCGGCTGTGTGCGCGCACGCACGCGTACGCTTAAGGATGACGACCGTGAGTGACGACGAGGACGAGTTTCACGACACTGTTCTTCTTCTTCTTCTTCTTGACTTGAGTCTTACGACCGCGACTGTGACTGCGATTGCGACTGCCTGTCTCCCTCTGACACTGTCTCTTTTGCCCACGTCGCTGTACACCTCCGCCGTGGAGTTTTGTTACCGCGTTACCGCGAGACAACCGAGCAGGGAACTCCCGTTACATCTACACACACACACCAGGTGGCCATCCGCGAGCTTCGTTGGTCTCTCTCTCTCTCTCTCGCGCGCGCGGCGGTTGCGCGGAAGAAGCCGCGGCGGAATGCCGCGAAATTGGTGTCGCAAGAGGAAAGAAGAACGACACGTACATACACACACCCTGGGGATGTGTCCGCCTAGTCCGTTACCGTTGATGGTTACGTTACCGTCCTCGCTCAGGACTCGCATCGCGATCGGCTGTCGGGCTGCAGCGGAGCGCGCGCGGTCCTGGGAGACCAACGAGGCTTCCGCGACAAGCCAAAGTCTCAAGCACAATCCGCCGAGTTAGCCGAGGACGATTGGCGTCGCCACCGATGTCTCAAAGAATTATCTGGATTGTCGGGCGTAACCGGTCGGGCGGCGGGCCGGTGGAAGTTAACGGCCAGCTCCCGCCGGCGCGGCGTCTGCCGGCCGTTGCAAACTTGATCGCGTTGCTCGCCGCGATCAGGCCGCAGAATCCGCGCGCCGGCGACGTGCCGCTTCTCGTAGGGCTACTTGTTGTCGGACTCTCTTGCTCCTTCTTCTTTTTCGTTCATCTTAACGTAGAGTAACACACAACCGCCGCTTTGTTCGTGTCGAGAGCGTTCGTCGCGCGCGGTCGACGTCGCGTCCGAACGGCTCGCGGCGCCGTGCTCGCGGCCGAGCTCGGCCGTCCCGGTGTCCGGGACATTTCTGTTGCCATGCTCGCACCCCCGTTCGCACGAACGCAAGCGTCAAGCGCTCCTCCATGGCCCGGCGGAATTCGAGGGGTTAACGCGCTAAGCGTTGAGCGTGGGACGGAGCGGATTCGTGGCTCTCGCGGCTGACGTCCGCGGCTCGAGCGGCCGCGGAGGGCCCGTGGAGGAGAGCAACTCCTTGCGGACCTTGCGAGCGGATGCTGCGGACGAATTTGTTCTTGAAATATTATTCTAACATAGTCTAGCCTCTTAGAATTCTCTCTCTCTCTCTCTCTCTCTCTCTCTCTGTATTGACTTTCACATCGTAGTGACCTCTTCTTAGGGTCTTGTATAGAAACCATACTTTACTCTTTTCACGACGTGAGTGAAGCGTAGCGAGTTTACTTAGTCTCTATACCTGTGTCTCAAGATCTCAAGAGTGGCATGATAGAGTCGCCATTATTCGACACCCGCGTCCGACAGCCGCGCGACGGATCGACGCGCGACCGGACGTCCCGCGGAGTCATCTCGGACTTGGCGCCTGCCGCGATCGCGCGCGCGACTCGAGTCGAGCGACTAGAATAATTACGCGCGAATGATCGCGCGGGCGGTTGCAGTCTCTCGCGAGAGCCAGGCCAGAGACGCGACGCGAGTCGCACACACGCGGGGACGGCTCCACTTGTCATTCTCGCGCTCTACGTGCCGAGAACCCTCCGTCGCCCTCGCGGGCTGAATTCGGTTATGTCACACTCGTGCCCGCCCGCCGGTTCGTGTAATGGAGGCTCCACCGTGCTAACATTAACAGTCACGAGAGACTCGGTCCTTTGAATCTCTCACGAGTGACTTAGCTTAGTATCTCCGCTAGAACAGCGTGTATGAGCTCTCGAGACTTGCATACCAATCAAGAGGACACTCCTCGCGCTCTCTTTTATCCGCTGTTAAAGCGCACTCCCCCTCCCCCCTCCCCGAAACTTCCGGCCGAGCCCCTTCCTCCCCCGACTCCCGCGAACCCACCCACCCACCCACCCACCATTCCTCCCCCCCTCCCTCCCGCCAATTCGAATCGATAACTTGCTTACTTGCTATCGATCATGAGCTTCGCTACTGACGAAAATGACTTTAGGACGTACCATTTCATAAACATCGTTCTCTCGAGAACCTAACTGTGTTGCAAATGCGTCCAGGTAATTCCGGCCTAAGTGGCGGTGCCTTTAGTTGCGACAATTACATGAGACAGCGAAAGAAAAGAGGGGAAGCGGAAGGCGAAAGTAATAATAAGAAAAAAACGAAAAAAAAAATTACCGAACAAAGAACAGAAGAGAGAAAAGCGAGGAGAATATAGAATATAGGAAACGGACGGAAAGAAAACTAAAAAAAAAAAAGAAAAGGAAAAGGAAAAGAACCGAGAAAAAAAGAAAGTAGAAAAGAAACGAAGAAAAGGGAGGAAAGAAGAACGGACGTTTTTCCCGCTTTATCGTTTTATACTATATAGACTCTCTATGTATCCGAGAATGCAATGCAAGGCTTTGTGCCATGCCATTCATCATTTATACATAAATCACACTCGCTCTAGACCTATTCTTGTACATACTCTACACACTCTCGGTCTCATAAACAGTCGATAATCAGACACTACCGAATACGTTGTTATGGTTACTTGAATTTTTTGGCTGCGGCGCTCGCAGGCTTACCACTGATTGCTCATTCCATTCGAAGTCATGTCCCTCTCGAAGTCAGGTGCACAAATAAGCCGCGCAGCACAGCGTGCGTAGAGTCCCGCGGCGGCGTTGACAACAAAGACGGGAAAACCGTTGAGGATATCCGGCTCTTGTATGGTACACGAGGACACGGCTGATTAGAGTCGCGGACGGGGACCGATTCGCGCGATGGAACGCGAGTTGCCACATGACGTGTCGCGTGGTAACAGGCGCGTAAGAGAAAGAGAGAGAGAGAGAGAGAGAGAGAGAGAGAAAAGATTTTCGAAAATCGCGATTGTGCAAAGAAAACCCAAATTCGCCTCTCTCGAGTCTCGACACGGGGGAACGAAAGTGACATCTTTTCGAAATTGTCGTCGCGCAATTTTCCTCTCTATTTCTCTCTCTCTCTCTCTCTCTCTCTCTCTCCGTCTTTCTCTCTTTCAAACTCGAGATTTTTGTAATTTTATTTTCGTAAGAGTTTCAGAGACTGTATTTGGAGTATTACAGATATCGCTCTCACTTTTGTGTGCGTGAACACAGATAGAACAATCTCACGAGCACGATTTTCCCGCCTCGTCGAGAGTGACGAGGGCCGCGCGTGTCGTAGATCCACGTAAGACTACGTAAGACTACGCACTGTTCTTTACTCTGTTGTTACTACTACTACTACTACTACTACTACTACTACTATTACTACTATAGCAAAAGTATCATTACTTGTTGCTCGATGTGCCATCGCTGTGACTTATTTGTGTGCGTGTCTGATTCTTTATCACTCATGAGGTCATGCTGATTTTTGTAAATTATTTTGCCGACTGTTCGTTCCGCATAAAGTGATGGGCCATTCAAATTGCAAGCTCGCTTGTGGACGCGGGCGGCTAGGCAGGGGTGAGTAAGCTGGCGGTGCGTCGCATGATGATGTGTGAAAACTCTCTTCACACGTGACGGCTCCGTCTCTTTTTAGAAGAATTGGACGTCACGGTTACTAATGCGAGCGAATATATCATTATGACATGATTTTGACTGAACCACGACTGTGTTTCCAAACTAGGTAAAGTTTTACAGAGTGAGTGAGATAAGAGAGGCAGGGGCGGGCGTCGTCGGGCCTTGTACCCCCTCCCGCCACACGTTACCCCTCCACCTTTGGTTGTGGACCCACTTGACAACAAGCAGTTCAGAGTCAATTGATTGGATTTGGTGGATAATCCAACGTACGTACATATGTCGTGAACAAAGCAAAGAACAAATAGATCTGTGAGAATAAGACGAAATACTGAATCAAGAGGAGTGAGTGGGGAGGCATAGAGGCTACTGTAGTTTCGGAACACAGCCATGGTCTCCCTACCTCCCAGGTACATGACAACATCATCATTGCTCTCACTCTCTCTTTCATTTGTTTCTTTCTTTTTTATCTCTCTCTCTCTCTCTCTCTCTCCCCCTCTCTCTCTCTCTCTCTCTCTCTTTCTTCACTATCTTTCTCTCTCCCCCGTGTCTCTATTATATGTACACATATCAAAAATAGTCTTGTACCACTTTTGGAACTACTACACGCTTCTTCTCCGAAGCACGATTGATTACGCTCGACTGGCTCGGTATCATTATTATCACGAACGAACGTCGATATCTCTTTTGGATGCAGAATTTTAGAACCCTAGATGCACTCACCCTCGAATGCGTGCCCACGATAGAGACTCTTGAATGCTTTAGATCCTCGGTTCTTTTTTCCTCCCCCTCTCATCTCCCTCCTCTCTCTCTCTCTCTCTCTCTCTCTCTCTCTTCTCTTTCTCTTTCCGATCCATCTGTCCATCCGATCTCTCTCCTTCTCCAATCGCTCGGACAGGCAGGTGGTGGTGCAATCCTTTGTTTGATAAGTGTACATACGTCCGTCTCTCTCTCTCTCTCTCTCTCTCTCTCTCTCTCTCTCTCTCTCTCTCTCTGTCTCTCTCTCTGCTATCTCTACCCATGAACCTTCTTCTCTCCGTCTCTTCTACTTTTCTGTCTCATCTCTCCCCGCACCTTCGACTCATGCGCTCATTCATTTCTGCTACTTACCTGTCGCTCATCACACATTTTTAGAACAATTCTCTTTCTCTCTCTTTCTTTTTTTTTTCATTATATTCTCATCTTAAGTCTCATCTTAAGTCACCCTTTCTGCTTGGCTGTGCACATCGATCGATGAGTTTGCTAATTCACCGTCAGTCGTTCGAAAGAGTCTCATATGGTCCTCCGTCACACGTCTTTTGTACTTTTGTCGAGTGCGTGCGTGTGATCAGCCATTATTCACTCTCACTTGCACATTCCCGCATCGTGCCGCATAGAATGATCGTATACACCGAGGGAGGAAAAAAAATTTCCAACGCTCCGACAGGCGATATGGTTAGGTTCGCGGGATCATAAGACTATATATATATATATGTATATCACGGACGTAGCGCCGTGTCGTCATGTTCCGGCATTGTCTCGATCAAAGAGAGAAATATACATTTGCGAGAGATATAGCAAAAGAAAAAGGCACTTTCATATATTATATAATATATATATGTATATATGTATCTCTACACACAAGCGAATTCACAAACTTCCATCTAATCTGTGTGTGCACAGCTACGAAGAATATATTTATATTCATATGTACTATATATATATATTATTATATATCACTGTAGTGTCTGTCACCCTCACACTCACCACACACATTTAGACGTGCTTTTAGTGGCGTTTGTATTTTGTCTGCTGTTGTTTTTCTCTGCAACTTGTGACATTATATATATAAATATATAAAAGAAAAGAAAAAAAAAATATATATATATATATATTTATATATATACTTACTCTATATCAATATATATTATATATATATATGTATATATATATATATATATATATAAAATAGAGAGAGAGCCGATTGTACATATATATATCTGTCTGTTTACACGTGCCATATATTGTGTATATACATATATATGTATACACATACACACATACACATACACGTGTATATGTGTATACACACATATGCACGTCCAAACCAACGTTCCCATGGCTGCCGAGCTCTAACGCTGGCTCTCGTCGCGCTTTCGAGCGCTCTCTCTCTCTCTCTCTCTCTCTCTCTCTCGGGCGCTCGGGCTAAAGGTGTCCCGTTGCACCTGTTGAATCGTTTTTTTCTCAACGTCGCGCACCTCTACACGTCTCCTCGCACGTCTCGTGCATGTTCGCGCGACGGCGACGATCCGCGAAAGTAGAATATACGCGGCATAAGCGGATAAAGCGAGCAGGCGCGAGAAAAGCCGCGCGCGGCGGCTTAATAAACGCTCGCTCGGCGAAGAAGCTCGGCAGTTAAGCGCGGAGGTAGTTGGACTCTTACCTTAGGGACTTAGGCATAGCTAGCCTTGATTTGTCTAGTGCCAATATGCTCGACTATATGTCGATCCGCTCTACCGTACCGAATCAGCGAGATTCACGCTGCGATTGTGTGTGTGTGGGGACAGTCTGCAGAAACAGGTCAGCGTTATGAGTTCGAACTTGAATGCCAAGCTGGACGAGCTGCAGCAGCGGGGTGACCGCCAGCTGGAGACTACCGTCGCTCTCTGCGAGATCCGCACGCAGCTGCAGGAGCTCACGAAGAGCGTAGAGTCTTGTCAGAGCGAAGTCAGCGAGGTGAAGCGGGACATGGTCGCGATCAAGGTACGCTCTCCCTTCTAAAGCCGATCGAGCCGTCTCCCGTTCGAATCGTCCCGATGAGAAGTTCGTGGCTGCTGCCCTCTTCGCGATGAAATATCGCCCACTCTTTGCTCGGCATTCGGTTGAACGGTGTTGAAAGAAAAGAAAAAAAAAAAGAAAAAGAAAGTAATCGAGCGGAGGATCAGAATCGCGCGGAAAATTTGCTCTCTCGCGCGAGATCGTCGAGCGACGAGCAGTATAATGTTCTTGCCTCTCGCTCAAGCAAGAATCGCGCGATTGGTATGTATGCGAGGTGTCTAAGGTATGTTTTTTTTGCGCGCAGCACGAACTAGATACGGTACAACAGGTTAAGGAAGAGATAGAAGAATTGCGGGAGTACGTGGATCGACTGGAAGAGCACTCCCACCGGCGGAAACTTAGGCTCTTGGAGCAGGTGATTCTCCATTTCCGAGCAACGCCGTTTCTCGCTTCTGTCTTTCTTTTTATTTTCACTCGTTTTCTTCTGTTTTTAGATTGAGAATGCGAATACTTTTCTTCAATTGCTCGGTCACATCGCCGTGCGCTTTAATCATCTGCTCATTGATGCCTGCGACTTTTACGTTCCGGGAGCGTGTGTGTGTGTGTGTGTGTGTGTGTGTGTGTGTGTGTGTGTATGCGTATGCGTGTGCGCGTGTTAACGCGAAGCAGTTAATAAAAGTTTGCCAAACAATCTTTATGTTTTCGTACTTTTATTTGATTTCACGATAACCTCCCGCTCTCTTTCACGACACCCTTTCGCGTCACGTTCGCGCGCACCCTTCTACATGCTTCCTTCCCTCCCGTTATTTCTTTCTCGAGCATATATTTTTGGCACGTGCACCACGTCTCTTTCGCACGGACGGGAAAATCGCATCCCGCGCGATTTTTCTCTCTCTCTCTCTCTCCCTCTCTCTCTCTCTCTCTCTCTCTCTCTCTCTCTCTCTCTCTCTCTCTCTCTCTCTCTCTCTCACGTAGAATTGTAAACGAAATTCGCATTCGAATGCTTGCAGGGTCTGACGGTTTTCCTGTCGTACTCGATACTGGCTGCCGTCTTGGGAATGTTGCAGTTCGGATACAACACTGGAGTGATTAACGCGCCTGAAGTGGTACGCCCTTTAACGTTGACGAGACGCGGCGTACGCGTCTCGAATAATTGTCATAACTAGACTTTATATATATACACGCCCGAGGTCTCCCTCTCGTCCCGTATAATTCATCGCGCTGGAACTTTCTTGCAGAATATAGAGAACTTTATGAAAGACGTGTACAAGGATAGGTACGGGGAAGACATTTCGGATGATTCTGTCAAGAAATTGTACTCCGTGGCCGTGAGCATATTTGCGATCGGTGGTATGCTAGGTGGCTTCAGTGGCGGGATAATTGCCAACAGATTTGGCAGGTTGGTGGCAGGCTCACTAGATCGACCGAGTCGCCCTTAAGCCGATCTCAGGTCGGTCCAGAGCGTGCGCTTTCCAAATTACAATGTCCTCACAGTCTTGCGAGAATTCCTCTTGCGCGTTTTTCCCGACCACGAGCAACGCTGTAGCGCGTACACGGGGCGACCGAAAAATCCATTATTAATTAATTGTAAATCTAATTGATTATTCATTTGAGAGACTCTGCGCACAAACGGCGCGTGTTCCAAATTCTGCCGGCAGACCGGCAGACCGGCAGACCGGAAGCCTGGGCACGTTTAAAACGTAATCTCTCACTTCTCGGACACCCCGTGTATGCGAGTGCGTTCTTTGTCTCTGGGCTTTCCTTTCTTCAGAAAGTTACACATCTCTGTGTAACATTTCTGCAATTATTCTCTCATTAACGCTTTCAATGCAGCCCGCTATTTATAGCAGCTATCAACAAAGAAAGACCTTCGTACACAGAAAGCGTACATTGAAGGTGTCGGAGAGATATTCAACAGCGAGACAAAAACATTACCCCCTCCCCGTAATTTGGAAATCGTAATCCGGAGAATCGGTCGAACAATCAGCTGCCAGAAATTAATTGTGACCTTTTGCCTTTTCCGAACGGCAGAAAGGGAGGCTTACTGCTAAACAACGTGCTGGGCATCGTGGGGGCATGCCTGATGGGTTTCACCAAGCTCGCTGAGTCATACGAGATGCTGTTCTTCGGACGTTTCATCATCGGTGTCAATTGTGGCTTGAACACCTCGTTGGTTCCCATGTACATATCGGAAATAGCGCCATTGAACCTGAGAGGCGGCCTAGGCACGGTGAACCAGCTCGCTGTTACGGTGGGCCTCCTGGTCTCCCAGGTGCTGGGCATCGAGCAGATTCTTGGAACGAACGATGGTTGGCCCGTTCTCTTAGGACTAGCTATCTGTCCTGCCATTCTACAGTTACTGCTGCTTCCAGTTTGCCCGGAATCTCCGAGGTGAGGACGATCATTTCAACGGGTCAATCAGACTCGAGTCCTCTCGAGGCTCGAGCTTCGCTCCGTTCCGCTTCGCTCCGCTCCGCGCGCGCTCCTCGAGACGTGCCGAGTGACTGACTGACTGACTGACTGACTGACTGACTGACTGACTGACGCCGGCGATTGTTGCGGTTTCAGATATTTGCTCATTACTAAACAGTGGGAGGAAGAGGCTCGGAAAGCTTTGAGAAGGTTGAGAGCCAGTAACCAAGTGGAAGAAGACATTGAGGAGATGAGAGCGGAGGAACGAGCTCAACAAGCCGAGTCTACCATCTCGATGACGGAGCTTATATGCAGCCCAACTCTGAGAGCACCTCTCGTCATTGGTGTGGTTATGCAACTTTCGCAGCAGCTTTCGGGTATCAATGCCGTGAGTAAACCGTTCCTCCGCGCTAAGTCCTTCGCGCTAGGCCCTTGCCGAGAGAGGCTCCCGTTTCCTGCTGAACGTCCTTGCAAGAGTACAAAAACAGACGGATATGTTCGCCGAGCGCGCGCGCGTACACTCGTGCGATCGATCGGCCGGCTCGGTAAAACAGTTCGAAGCACTTTCCTCGACTGCCCCGCGCGCGCGCGCGCGACAGTCATTAAATAAATTAATTAGGAAACTGTCAAGTTAACGCGTGACAGAATCATGAGGGAAGATAAGTTAAGAAGGTAGGTTGCGTGTGTCACGTGAATTTTATAGTAATTTATTAACTCTGCTGGAGGGCAGGCAAGAGGAAAGCGGGTGAGTGAGGGTTGTTTTACAGATCCGCCCGGTCGATTACGAGCGCCATTTTACGGACGTACCCTTTCGCGCGGTGTGTACTTCGCAAGGATCTTTAGCGTCTACCTCCTCCTTGGGGAGCCTTGACGCTCGACGCGTCCCAATGACACGTGGCGATTGTGCTTGCAGGTATTTTATTACTCCACGAATCTGTTCACCAGTTCTGGTTTAACGGACGAGAGTGCCAAGTTTGCAACCATTGGCATAGGTGCCATCATGGTTTGTATGACGCTAGTGTCCATCCCGCTCATGGATAGGACAGGAAGGCGTACATTGCACTTGTATGGCCTCGGTGGCATGTTTATCTTTTCAATATTCATCACAATTTCGTTTCTCATAAAGGTGAGTTGGAGTTCCGACGCGCGTCGACTCTCTATCGGGTAGATACGCGCGTAAAATAACGCGACGCGCTCGTTACGTGCACATTTCCTCTTTCTCGGGAGGACTTAACCACCGTCGGGCGGAATTTCCCGCCTGCGGCCGCTCCGCTCCGGCTGACATTATTTGAGGAAACGCTCACGAATATTTAACATTATCGATTCGCGGTGGGGAAACTCGTCCGCCGACGCCCATTGTCCGGCAATTTGATTGAAATTGATGAACTCAATAAGATAATTAATACGCGTCACACATTCCGCGTAATATTCCACATCGGCGGAGATGCAACGCGCGATAATTATTTAATTATTATAACGCGCGTCATTCGGAAAAGAGTTACGGAAGATCCCGATTATATGATTTATTATCAAGTATCTCTCTCTCTCTCTCTCTCTCTCTCTCTCTCTTTCTTTTCTTACGCCTGTCTCCGCGAGCCCGCTGTGAGAAAACTTCTTGCGCTTTTCTTTCTTCCTTCACCCGGCGAAGTCGCATTTCCCGGAGGTGGAGGGAGAGTGGGGAACGTGAATCTCTGTACATAGCTACTTATCTGTGCTTTCGACACTCTATGCACCTCGGCGAAAGGTGTACTTAACACTTTGTTCACAGCTGGAGTGCGGCACTGCACCGACAGTGAGAATATCACAAGTGATACCTCTTGTACGGACTCTGCATCACTCAGTCGACTCATGTTAATTTCTCCCCGCCATTCATGTATCTTATAAGTACGTCCTCCGCCCGCATGCCGTTCTTTTCGTTTGCCTCGTAGAGGGATTCCGCCGCGTCGCGACGCGCATCGCGCGGCACCTCCTCGCGCGTTGATTCTCCCGAGACGGCGATCTCCTCGCCAGGTATTTTCCAGAGCGAGCAATTATCTTAACGATAATCTCAACGACCGCTTCCGAGCGGCCTCGCCTCGCCGTCGGCAACCACGACGGCCAGGATGACATCAGCAGCGCGAAAAGACTCGGGAGGAGGACGCGCGAGGATGGTGTCGCGCGCGCATCGCGCATATCGCACGCTGCTTTGTTCATTTTTACCCCTCGGCTTCAAACCGGTAGTTTCGCTTTTTG